>NC_139156.1:6469930-7079980 GCF_964270905.1 Leucopleurus acutus | reverse complement strand
CCTGAGACCAGTTCCTGGAGAAGCCCTTCCTTTCTTTTTTAATTTTTTTTTTAAAATAAAGCAGAGGGGTTTTTTTGGCTGCGTTGGGTCTTCGCTGCTGCTCTAGTTGCGGCTACTCCTCCTTGCTGTGCGCGGGCTTCTCATTGCAGTGGCTCCTCTTGTTATGGAGCACGGGCTCTAGGCACGTGGGCTTCAGTAGTTCTGGTGCATGGGCTCAGAAGTTGTGAGTTGCGGGCTCTAGAGCGCAGGCTCAGTAGTTCTGGCGCACGGGCTTAGTTGCTCCGCGGCATGTGGGATCTTCCCGGCCCGGGGCTCGAACCCGCGTCCCCTGCACTGGCAGGCGGAATCTTAACCACTGCGCCACCAGGGAAGCCCAGAAGGCCTTCCTTTTGCAGAGCAACATCCCCCTCCCATCCTGCTCCAGAAAGTACCACAGTGCTTTCAATTAACCAAACTGGTCTTTGCCTCCTGCCTGACCCCCCTCGGTCCCATCTTGCACCAAAATCTGCTTGTAGTCAGCTGTGGGATCACAAAGGTGGTATTAGATCAGGCCAACAAGCAGCTAAACTGCACTTCTAAATTGGGAGGATTTCTTTTAAGAAAGAGGTGGATTGGCATGGTCACTTCCTCCCTCAAAATTCAAAAGGGCAACGCTCGAGGGCCTGACCCTGGATGAGTCAGAGGTGGCTTTAGACTTGGCGGTGCGGTGGGATGGGGAGAAGGCGGACTTCAGAGCTGGCCAGACCTAGGTGTGAGTCCCCTGACTCCACTCAGCAGCTCTGTGACTTGGGGACAAGCACTTAACCTCTGTGTGTGCCTCAGTTTCCTCATCCCCTAAAGGCTGGGAGAACTGACCAGGAGCAGACAGGTAAGGCATACGGCTCAGGCCCCCAGTAACCCATAAAGCACTGCTATGTGTCAGGTGCTTAAGTGCTTTGCATAGATTAACGCATTTAATCTCACAGCAATCCTGTGGCTGTGATTCTACCCATTTTGCGCATGAGGAAACTAAAGGTCAGGTGTTCTTTCTCTTTTCCCTTGGGAATTATGAGCTGGTGGGAGGCACTGACATATACCAGTTCCTGTAAATAGAAGTGGGCTGGTAAGCCCATCAGAGGGCTACAAAAGGGACTGGGAGAATGGGGGTTAGGATTCACTTAGCTTAGGGGTGGTGGGAAGGCTTCTTGGCAGTGGTGGGTTTTAACGGGGCCGTGAGAGACCAAAAGAATGTTGCCGGGTGGAGGGGGAAGAGGGTAGTTTCGGATGGAGTGGAAGAAGCGGCAGAGGGCGGGGGTGGGAGGGGTGTGGGCGGAGCGGCGGCCCTGCTGGGATGTAGCTGGGTGCTAGCTGTGTGTGTGCGCGTGGGTGTTTGCACGGGTGTGTGTGTGCATACGTATGCGAGTGTGTGTGTGTGTGCATTGGTGGGGGACGGAGGAGGAGAAAGCTCGGCCAAGCCCTTTGAGATTTATTCTGCAGAAAGCGGTCCTATCTCGCAGGTGCAAGACTGTGAACCTAAACCACCTTTTAACTCTCTGTTATCGAATCTGTCCATCTTTTTAATAAGATGTTTTTAATGGCAGTGAAAGCCTGCCCTTTCCGATCAAGGTGGGCCACTAGACTTGACATTTAATGGAAAACAGAGACCAGGTCTGCAAGAGAAGGTGGGCAAGACAAGCACACGTTATTACAGAGATGATCGTGTAACGGGGGGTACATGTCTGGCTTCTGCTTCAGGGACTTCGTCCGTGCCCGGCTAAGTCTATCTATAGATGCAGCTGAATTGCTGCACACCAGCAATGGCTGGCAGGCAGCAGGACAATGTGGGGAGATTCTGGCTTCTCCGACAGTCTGCTGACACATCACTCCCGTCGGGAAGTTTAAGGGACATCTGGGGAAATAGCTGTAACAGAAGGTCAAATGTGCTAAGTACCCCAAAAGGGGCATGTGAAGTGCTGGCGGGGGCGTGGGCATTTTCCTTGGGGGTCTAAGGGAATGGCTCTATGGGGCAGGTGGTCCTGCAGCATTGGGGTGGTCATTCTATTAGCAGAAGCAGCCTGAGCAAGATTTACTGGCCAAATGGAGTGACCGTCAGCCAGTACAGAGAGTGGGCACTGATGAGATAGGAGAGGAGGAAGAGAGGTTGGCAAAGACTGGAGACCTGGCGCGGAGGGTGGGGTGGGGTGGCGGTTCCCGAGGAGGTGCTCATCTAGGGGAAGGGACCTGCAGTTCTGATCCAGGAGGAAAAGGCTTTATCACAGCCATTCCCAGGCTCAGGTTTTCTCAGCAGCCTCTGAGGAACCCCGGAAAGGGGGAGGGACAAACGGGTGGCCGGGGTGCTCAGGCTGTAAGCAACAGAAACTGACTCTAGACCTAAGCAAAAGGGAATTTATCGTAAAAGTGATCAGAATCAATGGGAAGACCGGAGACCTGGCTCAGAAGTAGGCAGAAACCAAGGAAGCTTGTTGGGGCTGGGTGGGAGGACGGAATCGGAACAGTGGGAATAGCCTTGCGGCAGGAACGCTGCGATCTCCATCATTCCTGGCTAACTTGTCTCCCTGCTCAAGAGTTTTGCTCAGCAAGGGCTCAGTCTCAGAGCCTCGCACAAGCTACAGGTCTGCCCCTTGGCTTGGGGAAGCAGAGCCCTGTCTCCAATCCCACAGGTGAAGTGAGTTCCCTTGAGGAGACTGGAACGTTATCACAGAGGGGAAGAGATGGGTGGCCTTGAGCTGCTCCCGAGTCCAGCACAGGTGGACACGTGGTTGGTGAGGCTGTAGCCCACACCTGGTTCCCAGAGCACTGCAGCAAGGACAGGCTGTCCTTTGCCCTGGTGACCCCGAGTACCATGTGCCCCACACGGGCTGGTGGCCTGGTGCTCTGGGCCAGACGGTTCCAGTGCCCTCACACTGCAGAGTGCGCACATCCTAGCTGCAGTAGACCCATGTCAAACAGGAGACAACTGTTCCCAGGCCTTTGCAGGAGCAAAGGCAGGACAACATTTCAGCAGCTTAAAAAAAACTCTTCTAGCGTAAGCTATTACTCTACCAGGAATACTGAAATAAAAGCTGGGAAGATATGACATGTTCTGATAGACTGAACCATGCAAAAATGACAAGCCATGTGACAAGACGGTACTTTGGGGTTGGGGATAGAGTTAGAAATAATTACAGTATAACCGAGCACAGCTTTCCCACCCCTCTCGCTGTGCTGCTGGGCTCTTGTATGTGTAGACTGAAGAGAAAGGGGAATCATTTGACTCTAATTTCAAGCCTTGTTCCTCTAATGGTTCCTTGTGGAATGACGTTAAATAATGATAATCATTACAGAGCCTTGTGCTTTGAGCTACTCTTGTCAGTGGCAGCTGTGGCCTGTGGGCTTTGCCATTTCTCTCCGAGATCGGTTTGTAAGGCCGGTCTACAGATGTTTGCAGATTATTTCCTCTTAAACTTCATCGCTATAATTTGGGTAGGTGTCACCAGATGAACATGGATATCTTGAGCTTGGCACTATAGGTCCAACAGTTTGGACTTTTCATAGTCATGGAAAACTAGGAGAGCAGAGATTAGCGCACAACCAAGCCCCCAGTGATAGTCCGTGAAAATGTTATTCATTCCTCCTCTTGATCCCTTCAACTCTGTTCCATTCAAACATGTATGATGACCCTTAGTGAAGCTCAGCTCTGCACCTGGTGCCCAGCCTGGGGCTGAGGACGTAAGGTGAGCGGGACATGCTTCTCCCTCCAGAAGTTCATAGGAAATAAAGCCATTGGTTATAATAGTGTGGAAGGCATTCTAATAAAGACATGCACATGGGGCTTAGGAATTAGAGAATGGACTCCCAAGCCAGCTTGGAGTGGACAGGAATCTAAGAGAGGATGATGCTTGAGCTGGGAATTGAAGGGTATACAGGAGTTGGCCAGAACAGAAGTCTGTTCCAGGTAGGGGGCTTCATGAGTCATGACATGGAGGCATGCAAGCAAATTACAAGTTGAGGGAGAAATCAGGATGACAGGGTGGCTGGAACAAGGCAAGACCCTATTTTTAATTTTAAAGCTATTATGTTTTCCTGATTGTTGTAATAATAAATATATAAAGATAACTATGGTTAAATTTTTGGTGTTCCTGTATATTCTCCTTCTTCACATCTTCCCTCTTCTCCCCCTCCTCCCCCTTCTATGGCTGTGTTTCCTTCTAGTCATTTCTCTCTCTATCCCTCTTGTTCCAGAATTGGGATAAAATGGAACATATAGTTTTATACTCTTTTATCACTTACTGATTATGTTATGGACATTTCCCTTGTCATTAACTATTTAATATCTCATCATATGGATGTACCATCATTTTTGAAACCATTTCTCTATTGTGGAACATTTAGTTTGTTTTCAGTTTTTGCCTTATAAACAACACTGTAATGAACACGAAAATAAGAACTTTTGTCCATGTTTCTGGTGATTTCTTTAGGATAAATTCCTAGACGTCTAGAAGTGGAATTAAAGGGTATGACTATTTCTAAGGTTCTTGATCCACATCATTAATTGCTTTCTTTAAAAAAATATTCACACCAACTTCCAGGTAAAGACGGCAGATTGAACATACTAATTTTGCCCCCTCTCCCCAACTACAGAAAGGGGATTTTTTAAAAAAGGCATAAACTTGCAAGAACATGAAAGGAGAACAGCAGCATAATCTGGGAATCTGGGAAACAGATGGACGAGTGGTAACTGCTTTAGTAGATTTGAGAAGACTGACTCCCCAGCCGGCGGTGGAGAAAACAGAAAACCAACTCAATGTAAGCAGCCAAATCCTCAAAACACGCAGGAGTAGGTGGCACAAGTGATGCTCCGGGAAGCTGAGAGTTGTTCCAGAGCAGCTAGATCCCTAGATCTCCCCCCTACTCTGTTGGCTGGGTGTGGAGTGAATCCCCTCCACCCCTCTACCTTGCAGAAGCTTGGACATTATTCTCTGCAGAAGGTAAAACTGAGCAACTCTGCGCTGGGCCATCAGACCCAATGTGGGCTAGGATGGGAGTGCTGATGGGCTAAGTGAACCTATACGCAGTGGCTGCGGGGACCCCCAGATCTCACCTCTCCCGACTCCTGGAACACTGACAGCCAGGCTAGGATCTCCAGGACAGAGACTGAAGGAATTTTCTCTAGGGAGTTTGTCCAGCACAAGGGGAAAGACTGTAAAGACACTGATGCACAGATATTTTAGATGAATTTATAGGGAAGTTCATGTTTGACGTTCCCTAGTTACACGCTCAGAGTTTCTAAACAGACGTTTTAGTTCTTCATGTTTAATCATGCGAAGGTGACCAAGGATTACCAGACATCTAAAGAAAGAGGCCAAGGCAAACTATCAGAAATATTGACCCCTACCTCACACCACACACAAAAATCAATTTCGGATGAATCACAGATCTAAATAAGAAAGGTACAATGATAAAGCTTCCAGAAGAAAACAGGAGAATATTGTCATGACCTTGAGGTGGCAAATGTTTCTTAAAAAGGATACAAAAAAGGCCCTAATTATAAAATAAAAAATTAATTAATTGGAGTTCATTAGAATTTCTGCATTTCAGAAGACACCAGTTAGAGAATGAAAAGGTAAGTCACAGAGTGGGACTAGATATTTGCAATTCATACATTAGACAAAGGGCATCTATCCAGTTTACACAAAGAGCTCTTACAAATCAATAATTAAAAACCAATTTAAAAATTGCTTGGAGATTAAACGCCTTCTGGAAAAAACGACTGGAAGATAAAGTTGAGGAATCTCAGAAAAATAGAGCAAAAAACCAATGGATGAAAAATTAAAAAGAAGATGAGTGGACCAGTTCAGAAAGTAGGAAGAGAGAAAATAGAAAGGAGAAAATAATAAGCGAACTAATTCAAGAAAAATTTCCCAAAGAAAAGGACACAGGTTTCAGATCGAAAGAACTCATGTATTTACCATGAATCAAAATAGAGCCACATCATGAAATTTCAAGGAATTGAGGACCAACAAGCTACGAGCTGTCACAGAGAAAAGAAATAAAATAAACCCATTATAAGAAAACAAGTCACATTCACAGGGACAGGTGTCAGACTGGCTTTGGACTTCTCGGCCTGGAAGCAATCTGGAATCTAAAAGATAACAAGCAATGCCTTCAAAATATGGCAAGAAAATGATTTCCAACCCCAAATTCTACTCAGCCTAACTATCAATCAAATCTGAGAGTATAGTAAACTTATTTTCAGACTTGCAAAGTCTTAAAAACTTTAAATCCCATATGCCCCTTTCTCAGGAAGCTGCTGCAGTTTATATTTTACCAAAATAACAAAGTTAACATAAAGGAAGATTGGGAGACAAAAAACTGGAGAAGTACCAAGGAGAGAGGCAAAGAAGCCCCCCAAATGATGGAGAAGGGCCCCCGCTGAGAACGAAACATGGAGGGCAACAGAGCAAAGCAGTGTCAGTTGAGACAAGGGTGCAAGGTTGTCACCACCAAGATGACTTCTGCTCTTTCACTATCTTTTTATTTTCTGCACTAAATATATATTTTAAATTGTGACAATATACACAACATAAAATTTGCCATTTCAACCATTTTAAGTGTACAATTCAGTGGCACTGATTAAATTCACAAAGCGGTGCAACCGTCACTACTATCTATTTCCAAAATTTGCCATCACTCCAAACAGAAAATGTGTACCCATTAAGCAATAACCCCCCATTCTCTCCTCCCCCCAGTCCCTGGTAACCTCCATTCTACTTTGTGAATCTGACTATTCTAGGTACCTCATACAAGTGGATTCATACAACATTTGTCCTTCTGTGTCTGGCTTACTTCATTTAGCATATTGCTAGTAGAAGTTTCACCACGTCATGGCATATGGACTTCAATCCTTTTCTCTGTTGAATAATATTCCATTGTATGGATATCCTATATTTGTTGATTCTCATCCTTGTAAACCTGATGATGCCCAATGGACCTTTCCTGTGTTTGGCATCTTGGGCCATCCCTGCTGCCTGCATCAGCTCAGGATATTCGTTGCATTTCACAGAGGTGTCCTGTTTTGACCTCTCCTTGATGGCTAGGGGTAAGTCATGGTGAGCTCAGGGGCAGAAAACAGCCCACTCCCCCAGACCTACTCCTGCTGGATCCCCAATATGTGCCCACACCCACACCCTGCCTAATACCCCGACTGGGGTGAGACCAATTTCCATGAATTACTCATGGCCTCTCTCACTGACATCACAAAAGGGACTCAATAATTCTCGGAATCTGGGGCCAGACCAGATTCTGGGTTCAGGGAATCTGAACCCAGAGACTTTTTCATCTTATCATCTCTTGGGAGCCTTCCCATAACAGCGAGAATACTGCCCTTCCAGTACACAGTGAGGTCTATGCCTGCTACTCAGTTTTCATATTAATTGTCATTAGATTCATTTATATCTAAGCAGTTGTTGATAAAGCAATAAAAATATTTGACTGAGAAAAAAGAAAGGTTAAACTAGCCTACATCTAGTCTAAGAAAAGTATCCATTTCACTACACAATATACATTTTTACTATTTGCTAATTTGATGTGAGACATAAAGGTATTACAGTTTTATTTTTCTTTGTTTTGATTATTGGTGAGACTGGCCAATTTTTCTTATGTTTATTAGTCGTTTATATTCATCTTACGTTCTTCAGCCCATGCTTAAAAATGTTTCACATTGAAAGCAATGCTGAGTGTGTAGGGGCAACTTTTCATAACAATTCCTACTTCCTTATGTACTTTTGCCCACCTGTTAGCATACTTGTAGAGGAAACAGTGGCTGTAAAGTGGGGCTATGTAAAATCCCTGGACCCAGTGACTGCCATCAAAAGTACAATGCTGGTTATCAGGAAAGTCAAAGTTGCCACAGAAATTAATAAGCAAAATGTGGAATCACTACAAAACCAGGAGGAGTGTTTGTTTTTCCTTCTAATCACATCCATAGCAAGCACAGGGGTTCATGAAAGCCCAGTCCCCAACGCTCTGTGTGCAGAGACAGGAATGCTTCTGGGATCTCAGGTAGGAGCCTCCGGGGGATACTTTAACCTGTTGGCCTGCAGCTCTGGGCCCTGTGATTTTTGTCAATATCCTGCTGAAAAAATGCTCAAGATCGCATCCACTGGTATGTTGAGAAAAGTGACAGGTGACCAGTTTATAGCCTCACGTGATTATCTGCCAAGGGGTCAGCGTCTCTACTTGTGCCTTTTCCCCCAACTGAAGTCCTTAATTATTGTCATGTGTGTTTAAAGCAAGGAGCTAATATAGACACATGCCAATGTTTGTGCCACGTGGCTTTTAATAACCTTGAATGTAACTTAGGTGTCCTGCAGGGAAAGGTTAAGCCAGGTCCCATTCACTTGAAGGAATATTATATATTTGTTAAAATTAGGCTTACTGGGAGTCTGTGATAAGACAGAAAAATGCTTATAGAATGTTGGTAAATAAAAAGAAATCAGGACACACTGCTGCATCACTGTATTATCACAATCACATAAAAGAAATAATCCAGCACAGAAAAAAATCCTGGAAGGAAATGCTATGAAATGTTACACTGGTTGTTCCTGGAAGTGAAACTATAGGTAAGTACCCACACTCCGATTCTTCCCACGTCCACAATTTTCTTTAATGTGAAAATTACTACTTTTATGATGACAAGCATTTGTTAGAAATAAGAAACGGGTGTAGGCTGTCCTATGTTTAGTAAAACCACCAGGAGTGCTGACAGTTTTCTCCCAAGAGCTGCCTCATCTCCCCGGGCTTAGTTGTGCAGACATATTTGAGAGCATTGCAACTTGCTTCTATGTTTGTTTTAAAAACAAGAGCAGGTGAAAGCGCCGGACATGTGGATTCTGTCACTCTGCCAGGTTGTGTGTGAATTAGCACAATCTTTCTAGAGGACAATCTGGAAACACTCAAGAAAAGCCTTGTGATTCTGCATATCTGTTGATGGAGCAATTCTACAAATAGGGATTTCTTCTAAGGAAATAATCCTGGATGTTTTTAAAAGTAGAGTTGTAAGGTTGTCCATCACAGCAAGGCTTAAAGTAATGAACAACTGGAAACAACAAAAGGCGGCTGGTTAAATAAATTATGCTACATTCACGTAATGCCATCTTATGCTTCTGCAGGATACTGAATAAAATGGAAATTATTCAAAATATACTATTATATGAAGTAGGCTGATTATAGAGTGGTATATCACAGTGTGATCCATTTTGTACTGAAATACACGTGTGCTAATTAAAAGTAATGGAAAAATATACACAAAATTGCTAACTATTGCTCTGTTTCTGGATGGCAGAAATAGGGCTGATTATTTACATTTTGGTTGATAGATTCCTTCATTCATCCAACAAATGCATCTTACCTGACTTACTCCATGGAGCAGCTTTTGTCAGTGGGGGTGTGTCCTGGGTGAGGCATGTGATGCGTGAGGTCTGTTGTGCTGGCCTGTGAGCTGCTCAGCGCACGGGGCCCCAGCCATGCTGAGAATCCTTCAGAGTCCAAGGCGAATGGCGTAAGCCGTCGGGAAGCAAGCAACACAGTAGATCGGTCAGTGCCAATGGGGCTTTTAAGTGGATCACTGCTTACTCTAAAGGGATTGCGGGGAAAGAAGGAAGTCCTTTTTTCGGCCTTCCTGAAAACAGTGTGCCCTGAGAAATCTTTCAAATCACATTTTTCCCCCCAGTGGTCTATCCATCCATCAACCCACCCACCCAACCACCCATTCATCTACCTACCCATCCCTCCATCTATCTATCCACCCACAAATCTGACCACTCATTTATCTACTTATCCACCCATCTACCCATCTATCCATCCACCCACCCACCCATCAACCCATCTACCTGCCCATGTATCTACTCATCCACCTAAACATCTATTCACTCATCCACTCACCCATCCATCATCCATCTATCCACTCACATGAACACTTATCCACCCATCCAGCTGTTTACTCATCCACTTATCCATCTATTCACCCATCCATGCATCCGTTCTTGTATCCATGCATGCATCCATCCAACTGTCCTTTTTGTTTCTTCATTCACTTCAAGAACACTGAGTGGGAGCTACAACTTGCCAGACCCCATGCTTGGTTGGTGCCATACTTGACAAAGGACACATGCTCCACCCTCAGGGGGTTCACAGTGGAGGCTGTCTCCATCACTCACATAAGGAAGGATTGTTGGCATCCTTGGTGTGGCCTAGTAACCAAGTGGCAACCTGGGGGCCCCCACCCCGACTTGGTTGGGAGGGTGTGTGGGGATACGGGAAACAAACTTCCTGGGGGTGGAAGCATTTGGGAGTTTCCTCTGATACTGGGAAGGGTTTTGTGCTGGGACCTGGACTCCATTCCCTCAGACTTCCTGGGGAGTGGCAGGCCCTTAGGGTGGACAGGGGTATGGGTGTGCCTGGGGGGGGTCATACAGAGCCCTTTGTGCCCAAGCGCTCCTTTCTGGGCCCATGAACTGCACCATGGAAGCCAACATGGTCTGGAGATCGGATGGCTCTTCCAGGAATGTTCTGATAATGCGAGACCTCTAGGGCCTTGGTGACTCTAGGAAGGGGATCAGAACTCCCAAAATGACTGAAATTGAATCACCAGCTAACTCAGTCCATGGAGTTCTGACAAGATTCAATTTAACTCAGAAAAATAAAGATGATGACATTTACTGAGTTTTTGTTGCTATGGACTAAAATTCTACCATCTATGCCTTTCTCGATCTCAGGGAGTGATTTAGAGACCTGGGTCAAAATCTGTTGATGTTTAAAATTTTAGTAGATCTGCAAGATTCTTTCCAAAGAGGTAGCAGTTCACACTCTCACCAACTTCTCTGTACCCTCGTCAGCACTGGATATTACCAACACTTTTAAATTTTCACTCTATGATGAGTTAAGAACGTTATGCTAACATGCATTTCCCTGACTACTGATGATGCTGAGCATATTTTCATGTTTATTGTTGACTTGCACCTTCTCTTCTGTGACTTGGCTTGTTATAATTGCAGGTGCTTTGCCCATAGACTCTCCCTATTTTTGGTACGTCCCTGGGAAACCTTTCTCAGTCATTACATATGGAATTAGGTGTTCGGTCCTTTGGTAACTGCACTTAGCTCGGACCTCGACCACAGCATTTATTTTGTTTGGTTTTGTATGTGGGAAGTTGATGAATCTGTTTACTTCCTGCTTCCCTTCTCAAAGGACTGGAGGCTGCAGCACATGTAGTGTTTGTCTATTTGTGTCTTCTGCCAGACTGAGCTCCTTGATGGCAGAGACTGCGGCCCATTTAGCTTCTTGCTTATCCCTTCCACCATTTAGCTGAGAACTCTGAATGGCGTCTCAAAGCATGTTCCTACACGTTCTTTATAGATCATAATTTTTAAAAAGAAGTACGTTTACAGTGGAGAAATCTGGCAGATGGTGCCTTACCTAAGTGGTCAGTGCCAACGTCACCCATAGAAGGCTGAACTAACACGGGTACTTGGGACCCGTTGTCACGTGTCATGGTTCTGCCCAATGTGCGTGGCCCGAATTTAATGACTAGCCCAACAAACTCCAGTTGAGGGCCACACTTCAGAACAACTGGCTGTTCCCTTCAAAGCTGTCAGTGTCAGGGAGGCAGACAGGCTGCAGATTTGGTCCAGGTTAGCCATGGACACCAGGGCCATGAGAGTTAATGCACCATGCATCCAGGGAGTGGATCCTGAGTCAGAAAAATGCTGCTTCACAAGACATTCTTGGAACAATTGAGGATTTGGGTATGGACTCTATGACAGTAGCATTGTGTCAAGGTTACATTTCCCAAATTTGATAATTAGGCTGTGATTACACGAGAGATTGCCTTTGTTCTTATGAATCTACGCTGAAATATTTAAAGGTTGTAGGTCATGGTTCTGCACCTTATTCTCAATTAGTTCAGAAAAAAAATATTTACTACGTATGACGGGGTAGGGGGGAAAGGGAGGGATGGAGGAAGAGATAGCACACAAATGTGGCTAAATATTAATAATCGATGAACACAGTTGTATAGGTAAATGTATACGAGCACTTATCACTGTACTATTGCAACTGTTTTTAAAAAATAGCTTTGGCATTTTCTAAAATAAAAGGTTATTTCTTATGCTGGGCCAGGATATCAACACCCTCACAAGCTGTATTGAAATCAAGCATCTTTTCTGGAGGGGTCCAGGGCTGGGGGACAGGCGCTAGCACCTGCCAGAGTACACTGTCTGTAACATGAATGCAGGTTCATAGCAACGTCTCTGCATCAACTTTCATAAACTTCAGAGGGCAAGAGGGTTTAGAATGCTTTCTAATACTTCTTTCATCTTATCTCTTACTCTATCAACCCAGCATTGATTTATTCAAAACCAAACTCAAACACAAGGCTGTTGCTTAAAAAGAAGCAGACCCTTGGCCATTTTCCAGGGAGTCTGATCAGCTCAGCTGGTCATTCCAGAAGACACTGCCCCAAACGTTAGATTTGAGTCATGCACTGGTTCTGATTTCCGTTACTCTAAGTAGATGTCTATTCTGAGCAAGTTAACTGAATAATCCCTCTCTCTTCCATCCTGAGTTTTGCAGATATGAGCCATAGAAAAGCTTTTGGTTGCCAGATGTGGAATGGAATTAAGATTCATGAAAGAAGTGTGATTTACGGTGGCACCAGTGCAGTGGGTGACTGACAGGTGACTGGTGTTAAGATGAGGAACAGTGAGTCCAGGATCCACGTGCACCTCACCTTGGTGTAAACTGGACTCTCACTGGGAACACACGCACATTCACAGCAACCTTTTCTTGGGTTCGTAGGGCTGTTTCTAGAATTGAGAGACTGTGCCTACACCTTGAACAAGTTAAAGGAAATTGCTGAGGAGAGCAGAGTTACACTTAAGAGGTCTTCTCCTTACAGCCAGGATGGCTGGGAGTATTAGGGGGAGAGAGGAACAGACTGATGGCGCGTGGGTCAGGGGGTCAGGGGGTCAGGGCTGCTCAGGCAGTGCCGAGGAGGAAGTGTTTGTGAGGCTGCGTTAGAACGAGGCAGACAAGGAGCTGGGGGGTGATGGTGAGGGCAACAGAGGGGGTAGGAAGGAGCATATCCTGGGAGCAAAACTGGCCAGCCTGGGGCCCAGGGTGGTGCTACCCCAGGGCGCCTGCACTGGCTCAGCTCGGTGGGCGGCCCAGCTCCCTCGGGAGCAAAGGATGAATCTGGAGGAAGGACTGGAAAATAAGAACCTGGATCCACGGTCTTGGGAATGGAATGATTTAGTCTGGAGAAGAGGTGGGTGTGGGGTTTGGTCGGATAGGCCAATATATGAGCCAGACCCATTTAGATGCAGAGAATAAAAGTAACCATTTCAGAGTCCCTGCCATCAGGGGACAGAGCGACACAGGTGAAGCTTCTCTCTCATCGAGGGTAGTGGCTCCTGGTACATGGATTTCACAGTCTAGCTTGATCAAGAACACAAAATTCTGGGCACTGACCTTGAGTTGCCAACTCTTCCTTTCTTTGAGTCAGGAAGACATTTAAAAATCCCAAATTCACCTTCTCCACTTACCATCATTTTAGAAAACTGGGGACTTTCCACCATTATGAAAGTAGGAAGGAGCAGCCCCCAGAATGGAGGACAGTGCTTTGCATGGAATACGTTCAGTTTGGTAGGAACACATGTCTTCTTTACTTTTCTCATTTTGTTCAAACCAACGCAAACTTCATGGAGCGGAGCCCGTGGCTTCAATGCGGCAGATTAACCCCAGGGCCCAGCGACGCTCACCTGTTAGCCGTGTGGCCGCCCTCCAGAGGGTCCCGGCCTTCTAATTAACCGGGACAGGGATGCCTCTGTGGCTCCCTAACAAAGGGACTGAGGTAATTGGAGGCAGGGGACTCCTGGACTTAATGCAGTGATTTGATTTGTGACCTTTATTTCCCATTTTAAGCGGAAGAATGAACAACTATAATTGTGTACTGTGTTATTTTTTCTGTATTTAACCTTCGACATTACCTCTAGGCGAATACCTGCTCTTCCTTGGGCTGCTGGAAAGGGCTTCCTTGTTTATTCATTTAATTCTCAGCCCTCCCCCTGCCCCACCCCAAGCTGACATTTTCAGTTGAAATGGAAGAAGGGAGAAAATGGTAGGTAAATCTTTAAGCTTCTCTGTGTCTTGATTCTGAGCTGAAGACTTTCTCTCCTGTTTCAGAGGACCTGAGCTATGTGACTGGATATTTCAAAATTCTGCCCCATGTCCTTTAGGCGGACGTTAGGGGTGCACTGTGGTGACACCCCCTCACATGGTGCAGCACACCCGCTCCACCCTCTCACATGGTGCAGCACACCCGCTCCACCCCCTCACATGGTGCAGCACACCCGCTCCACCCCCTCACATGGTGCAGCAGCAAGCAGTGTCGGAAACTGGCTCAGATCAAGGCGAGATGGGTGAGGGGTGAAACTTTCCCCTTGTCGGTGAACGAGGACTCAATTCTGGCCAATGAGACTAGAGTTTTTTTCTGGCAGCCTCTGCGAAAGTTCTTCCCTACCTGTGAGAGTGCCAGGATTTCTTTTTCCCTCTGAAGGTGAACAAAGAATGCTCTGAATGCCACAGTCAGCTGTCCCAGAACCCCTGGAGGATGAAGCTGACGATGAAGATGCGAGACCCTGGATTTGGGTGATACTGTTGGCTGCCCCGTCAACACTGCCTGGCATCCCATCTACCTCGAGTTTGGTGTCCTGTGAGCCTGTGACTTCCAGTTTGTGCACGGGTTTTGTTTCTTGCAACCAAAAGCCTCTGAACGGATGCCACGCCCTACTTTTCTCCCCTTGTTTAACCTGAGTAGGTGCTCTCCTGCTTCTCATGAATTCCTCCACCATCCCTTCTGCATTCTCTGGGGACTTGTGTGTGTGCTCAGAATTGTTAGAGAAAACTGATGAATGACTTGTCCCTTCTTCCTGTGTCTCCCAATTTCCTCCTTTCCCCTATTTCGGTGGTCTGAGCTCCATACCCTCCAAGACCCAGTTCAAATGTCATCTTCCTGACTCCCAGGAAGATGCCTCCATTGTGCATTGATTAATGGGGGGACCAGCCAGGCAGCTTCTAAGGGATGAGCATTATTAGGAATGGTTTCAGTGTGTGAAAAAGATCTGACACCAGTGGCTTAACGGAGACAGGTACCTATTTCTCACTTATGTGGAAGTCTGAGCAGGAACGTGGCTCTGCTCCATGAAGTCGTCAGGGTACAAGCTCCTTCTCTCCTGTGGCTCCACAACCCCTCACGTGTTGCCCTTGTCTGCATGGTCCAAGACGGCTGACCACCATGTCCTCACTTTGACTAGCAGGAGCGGGCAAAGGGAAAGAGGAGAGATTGTCCTTTCCCTTTAAGATACACCCTTACTTTGGCTCACATCCTATTGGTTAGAACTGAATTAAATAACCTTAGCTAGCTGCACAGGAGTCTGGGAAATGTAGTCTTCATATTCTCAGTGCTTGTGAGTCCAGCTAAAAGTCTGATTATAGTGAAAGGAGGAGGGATTAGGCATAGGGGCAACTTGCAGTTTATCCACAACATCACTGGCATCAATCACAGATCAGTGCTTGGTAATGCATGTTTTCACATGACTCCTTACCCAACAGGTGAAATGTTACCTGGTTCCATTCCCACTAAAGGAGAAAGAAGCTAGTGTAACAGGAAACTCCTTGCTAGTGTCAACCCACTGAGCAATTGTGCAGCGGGCTCAAGCAGGGCACAGGGCAAGCTCAGGCCCCACCCTCTAGCTTAAATATGACCTCATTCCCCCAGTGATACTTGCCTGGTTTGGTAAATCTCAGAACGTACAGAACGTACATTACAGCAGCATAAGAAATGCCCTCTCCGACACGGCCATGCTGAGCCAAGGTGTCACGTGCGGGCTTCCGCACAGCCCGCCAAGCTCAAGAATCAGGTGCAGCCATTCCACGCTAGGAACTCTTGTCTGAGTTGCCGGGAAGAAGACCACTGCACGCGGCACCCGAGGAAAAAAGTGCCAGGCGTGTGTGCTGTCTACTGATTAATTTTAAAAGACAAAAGCGAATACACACCTCTTGAGTTGAGTGCCCTGTGAGCAGCCTCAGCACATGTCCCGAGCTGAGGGGGTCGGCCCAGCCATTTCACGAGGAACTCTGGTCCGAAGGGCCGGGGGCCAGGCCTCTGCATGGCGCCTGCTATAAGCAAGTGAAACAGACTAAGCACAAAAGGAAAAACGGTGGATGGGCTAGGCCTGAAGTGAGATTGCCAGATTTATGTCCTTTCCAGAGGAAATGTGGATCCTCTAGCAACAGGAGTAATGGAAGATTTCCCTAAATCTGCCCTCAAGATTCTCCTTGATTGATCTGTGGGTATGGAACCCTTCAAAACTGAATAGTGTGAAGAGAGAGGACCTTCAAGATGGTGGAGGAGACGTGGAGATCACCTTCCACCCAACAAATACATAAAAAATACACCTATCTGTGGAACAGCTCCTACAGAACACCTACTGAATGTTGGCAGAAGACCACAGACTTCCCAAAAGCCGTGTGGCTCACAGGGTCTTGGTGCTCTGGCTGGCTGTCAGGCCTGAGCCTCCGGGGTTGGGAGAGTCGAGTTCAGGACATTGGACCACTAGAGGCCTCCCGGCCCCATGTAATATCAATAGGCGAGAGCTCTCCCAGAGATTCCCGTCTCAATGCTAAGACCCAGCTCCACTCAATGACCAGCAAACTCCACTGCTGGACACCCTAGGCCAAACAACTAGCAAGACAGGAACACAACCCCACCCATTAGCAGAGAGGCTGCCTAAAATCATAAGTTTACAGACACCCCAAAACACACCACTGGACGTGGTCCTGCCCACCAAAAAGACAACACCCAGCCTCATTCACCAGAACACAGGTGCCAGTCCCCTCCAGCAGGAAGCCTACATAACCCACTGAACCAACCTTACCCACTGGGGGCAGACACCAAAAACAATGGGAACTACGAACCTGCAGCCTGCGAAAAGGAGGAGACCCCAAACACAGTAAGTTAAGCAAAATGAGAAGACAGAGAAATATGCAGAAGATGAAGGAGCAAGATTAAAACCCATCAGACCAAACAAATGAAGAGGAAATAGGCAGTCTACCTGAAAAAGAATTCAGAGTAATGATAGTAAAGATGATCCAAAATCTTGGAAATAGAATAGAGAAAATACAAGAAACGTTTAACAAGGACCTAGAAGAACTAAAGAGCAAACAATGGTGAACAACACAATAAATGAAATTAAAAATCCTCTAGGAGGAATCAATAGCAGAATAACTGAGGCAGAAGAACAGATAAGTGACCTGGAAGATGAAACAGTGGAAATAACTACCACAGAGCAGAATAAAGAAAAAAAAGTAATGAAGAGAATTGAGGACAGTCTCAGAGACCTCTTGGACAACATTAAACACACCAACATTCGAATTATAGGGGTCCCAGGAGAAGAAGAGAAAAAGAAACGGACTGAGAAAATATATGAAGGGATTATAGTTGAAAACTTCCCTAATATGGGAAAGGAAATAGTCAATCAAGTCCAGGAAGCACAGAGAGTCCCATATAGGATATATCCAAGAAGAAACACACCAAGACACATATTAATCAAACTATCAAAAATTAAATACAAAGAAAAAATATTGAAAGCAGCAAGGGAAAAGCAACAAATAACATACAAGGGAATCCCCATAAGGTTAACAGCTGATCTTTCAGCAGAAACTCTGCAAGCCAGAAGGGAGTGGCAGGACATATTTAAAGTGATGAAAGGGAAAGACCTACAACTAAGATTACTCTACCCAGCAAGGATCTCATTCAGATTCGACAGAGAAATCAAAAGCGTTACAGAAAAACAAAAGCTAAGAGAATTCAGCACCACCAAACCAGCTTTACAACAAATGCTAAAGGAATTTCTCCAGGCAGGAAATACAAGAGAAGGAAAAGACCTACAATAACAAACTCAAAACAATTAAGAAAATGGTAATAGGAACATACATATCGATAATTACCTTAAATGTAAATGAATTAAATGCTCCAACCAAAAGACACAGACTGGCTCACTGGATACAAAAGTGAGACCCGTATATAGACTGTCTACAAGAGACCACTTCAGACCTAGAGACACATACAGACTGAAAGGGGATGGAAAAAGGTAGTCCAGGCAAATAGAAATCAAGAGAGAGCTGGAGTAGCAATTCTCATATCAGACAAAATAGACTTTAAAATAAAGACTATTACAAGAGACAAAGAAGGACACTACACAATGATCAAGGGATCAGTCTAAGAAGAAGATATAACAATTGTAAATATTTATGCAACCAATATAGGAGCACCTCGATATATAAGACAAATGCTAACAGCCATAAAAGGGGAAATTGACAGTAACACAATAATAGTAGGGAACTTTAACACCCCACTTTCACCAATGGACAGATAAACCAAAATGAAAATAAATAAGGAAATACAAGCTTTAAATGACACATTAAACAAGATGGATTTAATTGATATTTACAGGACATTCCATCCAAAAACCACAGAATACACTTTCTTCTCAAGTGCTCACGGAACATTCTCCAGGATAGATCATATCTTAGGTCACAAATCAAACCTTGGTAAATTTAAGATAACTGAAATAGTATCAGGTATCTTTTCCAACCACAACACTATGAGACTAGATATCAATTACAGGAAAAAAACTGTAAAAAATACAAACACATGGAGGTTAAATAATATGCTATTAAATAACCAAGAGATCACTGAAGAAATCAAAGAGGAAATCAAAAAATACCTAGAAACAAATGACAATGAAAACACGACAACCCAAAACCTATGGAATGCAGCAAAAGCAGTTCGAAGAGGGAAATTTATAGCAATACAATCCTACCTCAAGAATAAACAAATAAACAACCTAACCTTACAGTTAAAGCAATAAGAGAAAGAAGAACAAAAAATCCCAAAGTTAGCAGAAGGAAAGAAATCATCAAGATCAGATAAAAAATAAATGAAGGAAACAATAGCAAAGATCAATAAAACTAAAAGCTGGTTCTTTGAGAAGATAAACAAACTGATAAACCATTAGCCAGACTCATTAAGAAAAAAAGGGAGAAGATTCAAATCAACAGAATTAGAAATGAAAAAGGAGAAGTAACAACTGATACTGCAGAAGTACAAAGGATCATGAGAGATTACTACAAGCAACTCTATGCCAATAAAATGGACAACCTGGGAGAAATGGACAAATTCTTAGAAAAGCACAACCTTCTGAGACTGAACCAGGAAGAAATAGAAAATATAAACAGACCAATCACAAGCACTGAAATTGAAACTGTGATTAAAAATCTTCCAACAAACAAAAGTCCAGGACCAGATGGCTTCACAGGCGAATTCTATCAAACATTTAGAGAAGAGCTAACACCTATCCTTCTCAAACTCTTCCAAAATATAGCAGAGGGAGGAACACTCCCAAACTCATTCTACGAGGCCACCATCACCCTGATACCAAAACCAGACAAAGATGGCACAAAGAAAGAAAACTACAGGCCAACATCACTGATGAACATAGATGCAAAAATTCTCAACAAAATACTAGCAAACAGAATCCAACAGCACATTAAAAGGATCATACATCATGATCAAGTGGGATTTATCTCAGGAATGCAAAGATTCTTCAATATAGGCAAATCAATCAATGTGATACACCATATTAACAAACTGAAGGATAAAAACCATATGATCATCTCAATAGATGCAGAAAAGACTTTTGACAAAATTCAATGCCCATTTACGGTAAAACCCTCCAGAAAGTGGGCATAGAGGGAACTTACCTCAACATAATAAAGGCCATATATGACAAACCCACAGCCAACATTGTTCTCAATGGTGAAAAACTGAAACCATTTCCCTAAGATCAGGAACAAGACAAGGTTGTCCATGCTCACCACTATTATTCAACATAGTTTTGGAAGTTTTAGCCACAGCAATCAGAGAAGAAAAAAGAAATAAAAGGAACCCAAATTGGAAAAGGAGAAGTAAAACTGTCACTGTTTGCAGATGACATGATACTATACATAGAGAATCCTAAAGATGCTACCAGAAAACTACTAGAGCTAATCAATGAATTTGGTAAAGTAGCAGGACACAAAATTAATGCATTTGCATTCCTATACACTAATGATGAAAAATCTGAAAGAGAAATTAAGGAAACACCCCCATTTACCATTGCAACAAAAAGAATAAAATACCTAGGAATAAACCTACCTAAGGAGACAAAAGACCTGTATGCAGAAAACTACAAGACACTGATGAAAGAAATTAAAGGTGATACACACAGATGGAGAGACATACCATGTTCTTGGACTGGAAGAATCAACATTGTAAAAATGACTACACTACCCAAAGCAATCTACAGATTCAGTGCAATCCCTACCAAACTACCAATGGCATTTTTCACAGAACTAGAACAAAAAATTTCACAATTTGTATGGAAACACAAAAGACCCCGAATAGATAAAGCAATCTTGAGAAAGAAAAATGGAGCTGGAGGAATCATGTTTCCTGACTTCAGACTATACTACAAAGATACAGTAATCAAGACAGTATGGTACTGGCACAAAAACAGAAATATAGATCAATGGAACAGGATAGAAAGCCCAGAGATAAACCCATGCACATACGGTCACCTTATTTTTGATAAAGGAGGCAAGAATATACAATGGAGAAAAGACAGCCTCTTCAATAAGTGGTGCTGGGAAAACTGGACAGCTACATGTAAAAGAATGAAGTTAGAACACTCCCTAACACTGTACACAAAAATAAACTCCAAATGGATTGAAGACCTAAATGTAAGCCCAGACACTATAAAACTCTCAGAGGAAAACATAAGCAGAACACTCTATGACATAAATCACAGCAAGATCCTTTTGGACTGACCTCCTAAAGAAATGGAAATAAAAACAAAAATAAACAAATGGGACCTAATGAAACTTAAAAGCTTTTGCACAGCAAAGGAAACCATAAACAAGACGAAAAGACAACCCTCAGAATGGGAGAAAATATTTGCAAATGAAGCAACTGACAAAGGATTAATCTCCAAAATTTACCAGCAGCTCATGCAGCTCAATATCAAAAAAAACAAACAACCCAATCCAAAAATGGGCAGAAGACATAAATAGACATTTCTCCAAAGAAGACATACAGATTGCCAACAAACACGTGAAAGGATGCTCAACATCACAAATCATTAGAGAAATGCAAATCAAAAGTACAATGAGGTATCACCTCACACCAGTCACAATGGCCATCATCAAAAAATCTACAAACAATAAATGTTGGAGAGGGTGTGGAGAAAAGGGAACCCTCTTGCACTGTTGGTGGGAATGTAAATTGATACAGCCACTATGGAGAACAGCATGGAGGTTCCTTACAAAACTAAAAATAGAGCTACCATATGACCCAGCAATCCCACTACTGGGCATGTACCCTGAGAAAACCATAACTCAAAGAGAGTCATGTACCACAATGTTCATTGCAGCACTCTTTACAATAGCCAGGACATGGAAGCACCCTAAGTGTCCACTGACAGATGAATGGATAAAGAAGATGTGGCACATATATACCATGGAATATTACTCAGCCATAAAAAGAAATTGAATTATTTGTAGTGAGGTGGACGGACCTAGAATCTGTCATACAGAGTGAAGTAAGTCAGAAAGAGAAAAACAAATACCGTATGCTAACACATATATATGGAATCTTAAAAAAAAATGGTTCTGAAAAACCTAGGGGCAGGGTAAGAGTAAAGACGCAGACATAGAGAATGGACTTGAGGACATGGGGAGGGGGAAGGGTAAGCTGGGACGAAGTGAGAAAGTGGCATTGACATATATATACTACCAAATGTAAAACAGATAGCTAGTGGGAAGTAGCCGCATAGCACAGGGAGATCAGCTTGGTGCTTTGTGACCACCTAGAGGCGTGGGATTGAGAGGGTGGGAGGGAGACGTAAGAGGGAAGAGATATGGGTATATATGTATATATAAGCTGATTCACTTTGTTATACAGCAGAAACTAACACACCATTGTAAAGCAATTATACTCCAATAAAGATGTTTAAAAAAGAAGAGAACAAAAAGAGAAATGCCCTCCCCGCTGGCAGCCAAGCCTGGATGAGAACTTTCAAATGCAGCTGAGGTCAGTCTTTGTTGCCATCTCCATGCAGAACACCTCTGTCCTTAGCACATGTGAGGGACTGATGCCTTCCAGCCTGGGGGTCTCAAAACTTGGCTGAAGGAAAGGCCCTGCCAAATAAGCTGTAACATTATGTTGATTACATGCAATAAATTGCTTATTTCAATCATAAAAAAGCTACGCTAGTCTTATTAATAGGAAAAGAATTTCTTCCGCCCTTCTAACTGTTACACAAATATTTTAAATGTGTTGCTTTGAAGGAGGGCAAGTAATTATCCTGCTCCCAGGTAAGCCACATGTTTACTGGATTCAGATAGACTCTGGATTTTCATTATTTGTTAGTAAATCTCCCCACACCTCCACCCCCAACTCCCCCATGGACTAAGGCTCTTGAGGACAAGAATGTGTCTAAAATCTCAGTATCCCCAGATATTGGTAAAGTCTCGAGAAAGCAGAACAATGGTCCAGGCTGATCAGTATTAGGATCTGGATGAAGGTTTCTGTGGCCAAATCAGTTGGAGCATCGCTGCCTACGATATTCAGCTTTTGGAAATTCATAGCCCACATTTGAATACCGGAGGCCCTGAGAAGGATTGCTGTAAATAACTCAGTTTAACTTTGTTCAGTCCAGTGTGTCTCAGACTTATATAACCACCCTTTTTTTGGGTTATAGTTTGGTTTCTTTAAAAAATTATTACTGTGATGTATTTTGAGCATGCAGAAACTCTAGAGACTAGAGTAAGTACCCTGGTGCCTATCATCCTCTATGTTCAGTGTTAACATTTTGTCAAATTGTTTTGGATTAAAAAAAGAAGTCAAACACTTATTGAGTTGATAAGGAGCCTACAAAGGGGAATGCTGGCCTACTGTACTTGGTGGGCTCCCCATGAGACTTGGCCCCTGTATTCATGCTCCACACCAATACTAATAAGCCCTCCTGAAGCATTTAAAAATAAATTAAAAAGAAGGTGGAGTCTGGGAATCCTGGCCTGGGGACAATGGCTCCCATCAAGAGAGCATTGAGAAGAGAAGTGACCAGGGGCTTGGAGGTGGCAGGGGAGGCAGAATGGGAAGCACAGATGTGGTCAGAGGAGTAGAAGGGGAAGCTCAAGGTTCATGGCCCCAGGAGCTGGGGAGGGAGGTGTGAGTAGGCAGCTGGCTGCCAGCAGCGCTCAGCATGGTAGAGCAGTTGAAGAAAGAGAAGCTGTCCACAAGGTCACTTGGTTTAATTATCCAACATCTTGACCGCGCTCCTGAGATATGCCAATTCCGGGCTGGTTACGGGACTTCAGCACTATTTGAGGAAGCGGCTTTAGTGTAGTGCTGGGGAGGGAAGCCAGGTCTCAGGTACTTCAGGTGGGGATGGGAGCAGCAGACGCCGAGGGACTGGAGATCAGGCCTGGCGGCCCTGGACGGGGCTGCAGGGCCACGTGAGAATGTTCGTGTTGAGATGGTGGATTGAGAGAATCATTGGAGATGGAGGAGAAAAGACCTCAAAAAGAGGAGAGTGGGAAGGAGCCAGTGGGGGAAGGACTGATTGGGGGAGTTGGGGGGAGGGTGCCTTGAATGAGCGGCAACCAGGGCCTTCTGAACGCAGCTCACACGGAGCCAGTGGGTTCCCTTTGGGGGTTGCTATTTTGGATGAGGCCAGTAGCTGGCAATCACAGCTTCACCGATTTCTGACTAGGGAGGAGGTGGTCCTGAAGGATGTGTTGAACATCAAATGGTCCCAACTGTGTTGAAATCCTTCGGGGTTACTCATTACTGTCTCCCAATTGTGTGCGCTCTCCCTGCATTATCCAACCCAGGGGGCACCTGGCAATTCGTAACCATTTCTCTCTGATCACTGGGGCCCAAATCAAGCCCAAAGGATTGAAGAATGTCACGATAGCTCTGATGCCTCTCTGCCACCACTCCGCTGGCCAACGAGCATTGGCATATGTGACTCCATTCTGTCCAAAACTAATTCGGTGCTTAAGAACGCAAGCACTTTGCAAAGACCATCTGTTTACACTTCTGCTTAAGGAACTCCACTCTCCTGTAGCCTCCTAGGATTGGCTTCAATAAATCCTGACACGGAGGGATATTTTTTTGGCGGGCCTAGAAATTGAATGTTTTCCAAATGGTACATTACTGATATTAAAACCGATTTGTGCGTCACCAGCCATCAAAGAAATGTACTAAATAATATCTCCAGGAATGAAAAGGCAATTGAGGAGCTTGTCCATGCGCATTTATCAGCAGAAATACTGGCCTCAGCTGTAAAACTCAGCAGGAGAGAAATCTATGGATCCCGACACACAAAGACTCCCTAGGTATAGGCAGACCTAAATCCACCTAAACCCACCTCGAAACAGCTGACGAAAAGCCAGCTGCCCCAGGCAGCCCTAGCTTCACTTCCTTCTCCCAGCCTGTGGCCACCAGGCACAAACTGAAGATTTTTGATGAGGGAGGCCTGGGCACGATTCCCGACCCCAGCTTCCCACACACAGCGACCGCGTGTGATCTTGCAGAAGCTACTCAAACACCCCAAAGTCTCCGTCTCCTTGGGAGTAAAGCGTCGTCCTCATAAGGTTGGATGAATAATAAATGACAAATAGCACACAATAGGTTGATACATCTTACTTTACTTCCTTTCCTATCTACAGCTCTGTGTCCCTCCAGCATGTGTGTGGACACTGAGAAGTCTGTCAGTTTATCCTGCCTTCGCTGGGGTGGGTTTGCTTGCTGACTGTTTGCTGTCTCAAAGAATGTAATTTCCTAACGCTAAACAGAGCAGGGGATATTTAATCAACGTTTTGTTGAATGCATAAGGATCGCATACAGTATAATTCAGTGAGTAACTTAAGTAGAGCAATGGCATAAATATTTAAAGACTCATTGAGGATGCAGCTGTAAATCTGTATTGATTGCTGCTGCACGTTTTATAGAACATTATGAATTTCTGTACATCATCTCAATGAAGAAGGACAGATCTCCCCATGACTTGAAGGCGGGTCACGGAGAGTGGAGTCTATCATCTGCCTTGTCATCATCAGGGGTTTCCAGGCCAGTCAAGGGGCTTCCAAGGGTGACTGTAGCAGATTTCTGCTGAATTTTATAAAATTATTTAAATATCAGGACTGTGGTTTTCAAATCAGAATTACCAGAGGTACATGAAATATTTGACTCAAATTTTACTTTTGGAATACTTTAGTGACAAGTTTTTTAGGACTGTAATTAAAAAAAAATCATGTCCATTCAAATGTGTTAGAGTCCAATTTTAACCAGGTGGGGCTACCAGTCCAGTCACATGGACTGGCCCTGGAATAAGGCTTCTGGGGCTATCCCTGTGCACAGGTCTGAACTTTCAATAAATGTGTTGCTGTGAGGGAGACTGTGGCTCTACCCTGGTCTTTTTCTGAGTTTAGGTGTGTATACCTAATCTCAGAACCCATATGTTGTGTCCAGTTAAAGGCTAGGCATCTGCCTGGCACATGTTCCCATAATGCAAAATCTGTCAGGTTGACAGTTACATTTGTGCTATGATAATGCTGACTTATGATAGTTTTAGAACTTGTGAATTTTAAATGTTTATGTCTGACTTATATTCGACAAAACGTGGAGATAGTTAAAAGCAGAAGCAACGTATTATCTAATGGAAAGCAGAGGAGACTATCTTCATGATCGTGGCTTAGGCAAAGGTATCTTAAATAGGATCCACACACTCCCACAAATGCTATCCACAAAAGAAGATTGCCAAAGTTTGACTTCATTAAAATTAAGAACTTTTGCTCATCAAAATACTAGGGAGTAAAGGGAGTTACGGGAGTGAAAAGGCATATTGAAGACCCAAGAAGATACCTGCTACACATGTAACTAACAAAGGACTTGTATCCAAAATATATAAAGAGGTCCTACAAGTCAATAAGAAAGAGACGACCTAACAAAAATGGGCAAAAGGACTTCCCTGGTGGCTCAGTGGTTAAGAATCTGCCTGCCAATGCAGAGGACACAGGTTCGAGCCCTGGTCCGGGAAGATCCCACATGCCACACAGTAACTAAGCCCATGTGCCACAACTACTCAGCCTGCGCTCTAGAGCCTGTGAGCCACAACTACTGAGCCCACGTGCCACAACTACTGAAGCTCGTGTGCCTAGAGCCCACGCTCTGCAACAAGACAAGCCACCTCAATGAGAAGCCCGTGCACCGCAACAAAGAGTAGCCCCCACTCATTGCAACTAGAGAAAGCCTGCAATGCAGCAACAAAGACCCAATGCAGCCAAAAATAAATAAATAAATGGGCAAAAGACTTGAACAGGCACTTCACAAAAAGGATATTCAAATGGCACATAAGTATGTGAAAATTGTTTGACATTACTCATCAGGAAATGCAAATTTTAATCATAATGAGACATCACTGTACATTCTCCAGAATGGCTAAAACTCATAAGACTGTTAGTACTAAGTGTTGATGAGGATGTGGAGCAATTAGAACTCTCATCCTTTGCTAGTGGGAGAGTTAATTTGTCCAATCTCTTTGAAAAACTGTTTGGCAGAATCTAGTAAAGCTATGCAAGCATATATTCTATGACCTAGAAATTAGAGTCTTAGGTAAATACCCAAGAGATGTAAGTGCACATATCCCCCCAAAAGAATGTACAAAAGTGTTCATACCAGCTTTATTTTAAAACTGGAAACAACCCAATGCTCATCAAGAGTAGATATACAATGGACTACTACACAGAAAGGAAAAAGAATAAATATTGCTATAGGCAACAACATGGATGACTCTCACAGACATAACGAAGAATGAAAAAAAGCCAGACACAGAACAGTATATACAATGTAACCATTTATAAGATGTTTAAGAACAGGCAGAACAAACCTATAAAGGAAGAGGTCAGAATAGTGATTGTGTGTGTGTGTGTGTGTGTTCATAGTTGTGTGTGTTTGTGTGGTGTGACTAGTAAAGGAGAATGTGACAGTGTTCTAGGGCAGCGGTGCCCAACCTTTTTGGCACCAGGGACCAGTTTCGTGGAAGACAATTTTTCCACAGACGGCTGGGTGGGGATGGTTCAGGCAGTGGGGAGCGAGCGATGGGGAGCGGCGGGGAGCGGCAGGGAGCGGCAGATGAAGCTTCACTCACTTGCCTGCTGCTCACCTCCTGCTGTGCAGCCCGGTTCCTAACAGGCTGCAGACTGGTACCGGTCCACCGCCCTGGGGTTGGGGACTCCTGTTCTACCGTGTTATATTCATTCTATTTCTTGATCAGGGTGATGATTACTTGGGTGCAGAAATATGTAAAACACTAGACTAGAAATCAGGGTGGAAATTTTTCCTGTAGAGAGTTGGTTGCTAAACATTTCCTAGCATACCACTAGCTCCCACTTCTTTTCCATCTTTATTGTAATGTTACATATATGTAGTAAGAAAGTATGCAAATCTTAAGTCTTCTTTCGATGGATTTTTTTTACATATTTTTTGAGTTCCAGGAATTGCAGAGACCTGTAAGAATCATGTGTATCTGCTTTTAGAACTGGTGAGTGCTAACAGGCAGAAGACAGGGTGTATTTTAGGTAACTATTACAGATGATAATGACTTTTGTTCTTGTTGGGCTTGAGTCCATGATAAGCATCTGCATGGCTAAAATTTTAAAGTATTTTAAAATCACTTTCTGTGGCATAACATAAGCATCTTATAACCCACTCAGTCTCTGTTAGTGTATTTTAAAAATCTTTCCCCCTCTTATAATTGCCTTGCTTAATATACCGTATATTTTTAAATTATCCAACTTAGAGGGTTTGGGAAGACCTAAAAAAATTGTCATGTGTCAGAACATTAACAGCATATTTAGCAGTATTTTTTTAAAACCAAAGGCCTAGAGGATAAACTTATCAAGTGTACATTACAGATATGATTTCTTTTAAGTGTTTGCTTCTGCTCCATTTCAAACATCCTCATTGTCTAAACTGATGGACTTTTAATTAGTCTTAAATTCCAGGAGAGTGATCTTAATGTATAAGATGTGGCAGTTGACCAATGGTAAACCATGAGCCCAGTTCTGTCAGAGTGAAGCTGATAGCCACACAATGGCCTCTGAAGACTCAACTTCGGCCCCAGGCTTGTAGTACCAAATCGAGGCCAATAAAAGTTCTTGCTTTGGTAAGACATGGGAAGAGTCTGGCACTTTCTTCAAAAGTGCCTTTTTATTTTTTATATTTTAAAGTATTTATTTATTTATTTATTATGGCTGTGCCAGGTCTTATTTACGGCATTCAGGTCTTTGTTGCGGCATGCAGGGTCTTTAGTTGTGGCACGCGGGATCTTTTTAGTTGCAGCATGTGGACTTCTTAGTTGTGGCATGCAAGCTTCTTAGTTGGGGCATGTGAACTCTTAGTTGTGGCATGCACGTGGGATCTAGTTCCCTGCCCAGTGATTGAACCCTGGCCCCCTGCATTGGGAGCATGGAGTCTTACCCACTGGACCACCAGGGAAGTCCCAAAAGTGCCTTTTAAAAAACATGTTAAAGGATGCAAGTAAAAGGGAAAAAACTCTTGCAATGGATGTCAAAATCCCAGCAAGTTATTTTGTGGATGGCAACAAACTAATTGTAAAGTTTATATGGAGAGACAAAAGACCCAGAGTAGCCAACGCAACACTGAAGGAGAAGAAAAAAGTCAGAAGACACTACCTGACTTCAAGGCTTATTATAAAGCTATAAACAGTGTGGTTCTGGAGAAACAACAATTAGATCAACAGAGTAGAGGAAGAAACAGAGAAATAGGCCCACATAAATAGAGTCAACTGGTCTTTGACAAAGGAGCAAAGGCAAACAATGGAGAAAAGATAGTCTTTTCAACAAATGGTGCTGGAGCAACTGGACATCCACATGCACACAAAAAAAAACAAAAAAAGAATCTAGACATCTTCAGTGGATGCAACCAGCTTATTTGATGCTGGGAGGTGGAAATGTTGGATGACATGCCAGAGCAGGGCTACTGAGGGGAGCGAGGACATCTTTCCTGAAAACTCTAAGAATAAGAAATCCTGCCTAATTAGGAAGGACAGCATGGCCTTCTAAGGTTGCTGGGATTCTACAGCATTTTTCACCCTCTGACTAGGCTGCCTTTGCTGCTCTTTCTTTATTGTGCCCAGGGGTGATGCAGGACAATCAAAATGTGTTGAGGCTTATTATACCCAACCAGGGGCTTCCTCTCTGAGCAAACAGGAGTGCAAAATAAATACTCATTGGCTTTTTCCAGGCTTATCTAAAGAGGCTCGTTAATGGTTGCTTCCAAAAAATATATTTCACCTCTTTGAGTAGAAGAAAATCAATAATAATATTAGGTTTATGTGAAGGTCAGTCGGTTTAGCACCTAGTGTCTCTCAACCTCAGGTTTTAAAGGAAGCGATGAACGAAGATTATTTCTGACAATCCTGCATGGGAAATGTCTTGACTGAGATTCTTGGACTTAATAAAAGATTTATGGTGGAAATTCTGCAAGTAATATCTTGTTAAAATAACTTCTGTGCTAACCTCAAGTGACAAGTGATTGCTCAAACTTGTTCCTATGGCTCCTGGGCCTTCTCTGTAATCTTTTATTAGCTCTGTTCTCCAAGCTTGAAATACAAGGGACAACAATTGTTTTGGTCCAGTATCTTTGATACGAGTGTCTCTTTGCTGTATTTAGAGATGTGTTCTCTTTTTCTGAATTACAAATGAAGAAAATGTCACCACTTGATGGTAATGGATGGCATTTAAGTGCACTCCGAATGTTGTCTTGCTTAAAAGACCCTTATAAGCAATCTTAAGTGATAGGCAGAGCGTGTTTTCTGGGATAGAGAAGACAGTGGGAAGAGTTCATAGCTCTGGTGGTGAAAGCTGGAAGCACTGCTTACCCTTGGTTCTCTAGGAAATGTTGTACTAAGATCTTTATTGTTATAAAATTAAAGAACAGCACAAGTTCTGGATATTTCAGAGAGGAAGAGTAGTCAGAATCATCTGGTGATTGTGGGCAGGTGATCCTAGTTGTCTATGGTTATGGACTGAACTGTGTCCCTACAAATTCCTATGTTTAAGTCGTAACCCCCAATATTATTATATTTGGAGATGGGGCCTTTAAGCAAGTAATTAAGGTTAAATAAGGTCAAAAGGGTGGGCCCTAATCCATTATGATTGGTGACCTTATAAGAAGAGGAAGAGACACCAGGAATGTGCACACACACAGAAAAGGCTGCGTGAAGACACTGAGAGGAGGTGACCGTCTGTGAGCCTGGGAGAGTTCTCATCAGAAACCAATCCTGCTGGCACCTTAATCTTGGCTTTCCAGCTCCCAGAACTGTGAGAAAATAAATTTCTGTTGCTTAAGCCACCCAGGTTGTGACACTTTGTTATGGCAGCCCTAGCACGTTAATATATCCACCCATCAGGCGAGCCCGGCCTCCCTTGCAGCTCCGGCATGAGTATGTGGCCCATCCTAGCTAATGAGAGATAAAGGGAAGTGTCCTGGGAGCTTCTGGATGAGATTTTCCTCCTGATAAGAGAGGAGAGAGAGACACATGTGAGGAGAACCCTTCACCCCTCTCTTCTTGCTTTTGAATGTTATCGTGCGAGGACGTGAAGCCTGGAGCTGCTGCAGCCACCTTAAGACCCTCTGGGGCAGGCCAGGAAACTCTCCAGGGCGTGGTTCCAGAGCACCGATGCCGTAGAGCCACTGGTCAGCCCTAGAAACTGCTAGGGCTGTTTCCCTACACTCTTTGGGATTTGAGAAAAATAAACCCCCTATCTAAGCCACTTTACTTGAATATACAAGCCTGGGTTGAAATATGCTAAGTGATACTGTGATGAAAAAACAACAATAACAAAGGAAGTCTACTGAAAAGTCTCATTCCACATGGTACCATACCAGAGGATTTGTCTCATTCTGGAGAATTCTAATTAACCCAGGCCATTAGAAAGTTGAATCTTCAGCTGAAAGGTTTCTCAGTGTTGGCAATACCTACTGACTGTAAGCAATTATAATGGCTGTGTGTGCTTCCAACATAATTGGCATGGACTGACACTCTGCATTTCCCAGTTTTTTTCAAATATTCCCCTAAAGATCACTAGAATTTTCCCCCTTTTAATTTCCTCCATGAGCATCCAACCCATCATCTTGCTTTTGTATAGTTCCCTCTCTACTTTCCATCCTGTAAGTTGGGGCTGTTATTGCTCCGTTTCCCTACCTCTCAACCCTCCTCTTCCACTTTCCAACTTCTCCAAGTCGTATACTTACTTTGACTCTGCAGGGAATGCCAACATTTTATTCTGTCTATCTATGAATAAACTCTATAGAATTAAAGTCAATAACAAGCATTTACATCAGCATGATTATGCAAACATTTTTCAGAAAAGAACTTACACTATGACTGCATTTCCTTCTCAATGGTTCCAATGTCCTTTTTCCTGGACCACTCAAAAGGGAATACTCAAATGGATTCTGCATTCCATCAATTCATTAAAATAATGTCACACTTTACTTTTCTTCATATTTGAGCAATGCCTCCCTTTTACCTTTGAATCCCTCCCCTGCCCCTGGATTAAAAGAAAAACTTTCTATTTTAGAATAGTTTTAGATTTACAGAACAATCTTGAAGACAGTACAGAGAGTTCTTATATATCCCACACTCAATGTCTGCTATTATCAACCTTGTACATTAGTATAGTATATTTGTCTCTATTAATGAACCGATATTGCTATGTCATTATTAACTAAAGTCCACCCTTTATTCAGATTTCCTAAGTTTTAATGTAATGTCCTTTTTCTGATTCCTGGAACCACAATACATTTAGTCATATGCCTCTTCAGGTTCCTCTTGGCTGTGACAGTTTTTCAGACTTTCCTTCTTTTGATGATCTTGACAGCTTTGAGGAGGACTGGTCAGGTATTTTGTAGGGTGCCTCCTTATTGCAATTTGTCTGATGTTTTTTTCATAATTAGATTGGGGTTATGGGCTTTGGGGAGAAAGATCACAGATGTAAAGTGTCATGATGATTACATCATATCGAGCGTACAGACCATCAATATGACTTATCACTGTCAATGTTCACCTTGAACACCTGGCTGTGGTTGTGTCATCAGGTTTCTCTGCTGTAAAGTGACTTTCCCACCTCCCTTGCTGTCCTCATTGGAAAGAAGTCACCATGGGCAGCCCACACTTCACTAGTGGGAGTCAGGCTCTACGTCATTAAAGTGGAACATCTACATACGTTGTCTGGAATTTTTCTGCACAGGAACTTTGTCTATTCTCCTCCATTTATTTATTCAATCCTTCATTTTTATTAGTATGGATTCATGAATACAGCATGGATTTTTCAATCTCCCTAAATCTATGTAAACATAGTGAGAGAAACGATATAGCAAAATCCCAAACCCATGGACATTTATGACACAACTAGGTAACACTAGATTGTCTCTATTCATGCCAAAATACAGGTGGGTGGGAGAAACACCGAGAGCCATAAGACTCGCATGTTATCAGTGTCTGTGCAGGAGGGAAGTGGAGGAGGAGATGGAGTGGCATTGAATGAATCTCCGTACAGGAGACCCCAAATACCAGGAGGGACTCATGGGAAAGAAGGAGGGGAAAGCAGGCAGTAGCAGCTGGACTGGGGGTGGTGGTTCTGCCCTCTCTCAGTAAGAGTCAACTGCAAGGGGCTGTGGTATGAACTAAAGGGGTCCCTCATGAGGGAGAAAACGCTGGGAATATAATGAAAATTGAGCAGGATATGGACAAGAGAAAGGGGGGAAAGAAAAATCCAGGTCAAAAGGGGGCAGAGGAACAGAGACAGGAAAGCCCAGAAAACAAACCACAATAATTTGGGCACCACAGACAAACAACAGAAGAGGGAGCTCTGTGATGTTAGGAGAGCTTTTTTTGGACCCTTCCTCATTCTAAAAGTTTAGGAGAACTAATTTCCTATAAAAAAAGAGTAACAGAAAAGTATCATGGCCAAAATTCCAAAATTATTCCCAAATTATCATTATTTAAAAAGGAGAGCAGAATAACAGCCCTACAGACACCTGTGAGAAAGGCATACTCAAGAAACAGATCAAAACTGCAACGCAAGAGAAGAAAATGTGAGCCAAGGGTTTTATATTGAGCAAAACTAACTTTCAGGCATGAGGATCATGGACAAACTATCATTGCTCCCATGAGGCACTCCTGAGGAACCCCCTGGAGAGAAAACTTCAGACACCCCACATGACTAGAGAGTCATCAGCAAAGGACTGGCGGTGAGCATTAAGTAACAGTCAACTATAGACCGTAGACTAAATGAGGAGTTAGAGGGGGCACATCTAGAGCATAATGGCTATATATTCTGGCGATAGAGTAAGACTATCATAAAGGGGGAGAATGGGAGAGCGTATGATAAAATATTTAATATTTTTAGTAAGCATATTGGTGGCAGTATTAATATTATTATTCTGGGGTGGTTGTATGTGCAACATGGGAAAAATGTAAAAGAAGACACAATACTTTAAATAATAAAGTAAGACAGAGCAATAAAATCAAGTATATCAGTCATTGTATTAAATATAAACAAACTAAATTCCACCATTAAAGACAGAGGTTGTCATATTAGGTGTTAAAAACCAATGCAGCTTAATACAATATAAACATATTTAAAAGTAAGTGATCGAAAAAGGTTGAAAATAATGAGCTGGTAAAGCAATACTAAGCAATTACAACAAAAAGGAAAGCTGGAGTATCAAAACCAGGCGAAGTAGAATTTAAATCCATGATGTCACAAATGGCAGGATTTCCTTCTTTCTTATGGCTGAGTAGTATTCTCTCTCTGCCTCTCTGTGTAGCATATTTTCCTTATCCATTCATTTGTTGATGGACCGTTAGGTGTTTCCACGTCTTGGCTATTGGAAACAATGCTGCAGTGAACATAGGAGTGCAGTGCAGATATCTCTGAGATAGTGATTTTATTTCCTTCAGATATATACCCAGAACTGTGATTGCTAGATCATATGGTAGTTCTATTTTTAATTTTTTGAGGAGCCACCATATAATTTTTCATAGTGGCTGCAAAAATTTACATTCCCCCCAACAGTGCACCCAAGGGTTTCCTTTTCTCCACGTCCTTGCCAGTACTTGTTATCTCTTGTCTTCTTTTTTTTTGTGGTACGCAGGCCTCTCACTGTTGTGGCCTCTCCCGTTGCGGAGCACAGGCTCCGGATGTGCAGGCTCAGCAGCCATGACTCACGGGCCCAGCCGCTCCGCGGCATGTGGGATCTTCCCAGTCCGGGGCACAAACCCGTGTCCCCTGCATCGGCAGGCAGACTCTCAACCACTGCGCCACCAGGGAAGCCCTCTTGTGTTCTTGATAATAGCCATTCTAACAGGTGTGAGGTGATATCACATTGTGGATTTGATTTGCATTTTCCTAATGACTCGTAATGTTGAGAACCTCTTCATGTATAGTTGGCCATTTGAATATTTTCTTTGGAAAAATATTTGTTCATGTCCTTTGTCCATTTTAAATCAGATTATTTAGCTTTTTTTTTTTTTGCTATTGAGTTATATGAATTCCTTATATACTTTGGATATTAACCTCTTACCAGATGTATGGTTTACAAATATTTTCTCCCATTCTGTAGGTTGCCTTTTCATTTTGTTGATGGTTTGCTTTGCTGTCCAGAAGCTTTTTAGTTTGATGCAGCTCCACTTGTTTCTTTTGCTTTTACTGCTTGTGCTTTTGGTGTCACATCCATAAAATCACTGCCCAGACCAAGGTCAAGAAGCTCTTTCCCTAAGTTTTATTCCAGGAGTTTTATGGTCTTACATTTAAGTTAATCCATTTTGAGTTAATTTTTGTGAATAATGTAAGATACGGGTGCAGTTTCATTCTTTTGCATGTAAATATCTAGTTTTCCCAGCATCATTTATCGAAGAGACTGTCTTTTCTCCATTGAATATTCTTGGTTCCTTTGTCAAATCTTAGTTGATCATATATGAGAGGGCTCACTTCTGGGCTCTCATTTCTCTTCCGTTGGTACAAGCCATACTCAGCGCAGCCCTGTGTGAACTGGACAAGGAGTAATGAAGGCTAGAGTAAGTGTGGGTGGCCTGCTCCATCGTCACGTTGTGACTAGCAGGAAAAGCGAGCAACGAGCAAATCAGAGGAGCAGTTTTCCAAGAGCTGACCCTTTGCACCCAACAAACGACCACTTAAAATAAAATACTGGAAAATAGCTGCCCCTAGGATGGGGACTGCTTCTATTTCTCAGCTCTGCCTGACTCTTTCGGATTATTTCCAAATCCAAGTTAAATATCAATGACAGTAACAACAATGACAAAATAGAGAGTTTGAGGAGGATGCAGGACAAAGTGTATCCCACCTGTTGAGCCCACGGGCTCCACAACCAAGCAGACCTAGGGTCCCATCTCCACTCCCACCCAAACAACTACCGGAATCCAAAGGACCCGGCCTTCCCAGCAGCTGACCCTCAGTGACCCGGGCCCAAGGTTGAGAATCACAGCTCTGGTTGGTGTACAACACAAACTGACTTCGTGGCGAGGGATGAGTCATGCCTTTTGGTGAGTCCTCAAGGGGCATCACTGAAAAATCAAAGCTCACCTGTTAAGAAAATGCTTCTAGCAGCTGCATAGCACAGGGAGATCAGCTCAGTGCCTTGTGACCACCTAGAGGGGTGGGATAGGGAGGGTGGGAGGGAGGCTCAAAACGGAGGGGATATGGGGATATATGTAAACATATAGCTGATTCATTTTATTATATAGCAGAAACTAACACAGCATTGTAAAGCAATTATACTCTAATAAAGATTAAAAAAAAAAAAAGCAAATGCTTCTAGTGGCTTCAGTTGTCACTAGAAGACCCTTGAGGAAATGGGTTTGAGGTTGATCCTCATGCCTACGGCCACACTGGATCCTGAAGGGCCCAGAGTCATGACCTAATGACAAGGAGCTGGCACTCCTACCCCAGTTCTGCAGTGTCTAAGAATGCGCAGCTCCTATAAGGTGGCTGGATGTCATCCAGGTTCTTATAGGACAGCGTGCTGAGAAGCCTGTTGCTCTTCTAAGACCTGGCTGGATGGAAATGCCCGTAAGTCCTGGCAGGTCTCAGGGATTCAGAGAGACCGTTTCCCTAGAGCTCAGGTAGCCAACTCACCCTCAGTCCACTCTTGCAAGGCTTGTGTTCACATTCATGCGTTAGCTGCCCCAACATTTCAGGATCTGGCATCCAAGTCCACCTGATCTTATCAATGATGCTTTTTCCTTAATGGATTTTGATCATGTTTACTCAGATTTTGCTTTTCTAGACCAAAGAGGCCCACAGCTTGCAGCCTGATCTCCTCAGCAGCTCCAGCATCACTTCTGTGGCCTTTCCACAGGTAGCCTCGTCTAGGTCACGGTTTTACAAGTATGTAGATGGGTAAATGCTGTCCAGTCTTATTTCGTTGCTTATATACACGGAGACTCTTGGTTTGAAATAAGAGAAAATCCAACTAGGAGTGACTTAAACAAAAGAATATTTATTATCTCATGTACCAAGACTTCTGGAGGTAGACTGGTTCAGGATGGGTTCATTAAGCAGCTCAGATATTATCAGAGGCCCAAGTTCTTTCTACTTTCCATTCTGTCATAACCCTCCTGTTGCCTGTTGTTCTAAGGCTTGTTCCCTAATGTTACAAGTAGGTGCCCCAGTGCCCAGCTCCTTGGACAGACACACAACGTGAGCAGCAGAGGAAGAGCCTTCTCTCGTGGGTTTCCTTTTTTTTTTTTTATCACTTTTTATCATTCCTTTTGTCAGATCTTGCTCTGGAGCTTCCTAGAAATTTCCCTTGATATCTCACAGGCCAGAATTTCATCATACCCCCACCCCTAAGTGATCACTGGCAAAGAGAATGTATTTATCATGAATGATTTAATCTCATATTTACCCTTCTGAGCTGCCTGCCTGAAGTACAGTGCCATCTCATAGCAAAGAAAATTGGGGTTTGTTAGCAAAGTGAGTAGGGAGACATGGTCGTAGGGCAAGCAACTAATCATTGCCTCACAATGTCTTGATCAGAGCAGTGCACTTAAGAATATAACTAAACTGCACATGAAAAGATGCTCAACATCACTAATCTTTAGAGAAATGCAAATCAAAACTACAATGAAGTATCACCTCACACTGGTCAGAATGGCCATCATCAAAAAGCCTATAAACAATAAACGCTAGAGAGGGTGTGGAGAAAAGGGAAGACTCCTACACTGTTGGTGGGAATGTAAATTGGTGCAGCCACTATGGAGAACAGTATGGAGGTTCCTTCAAAACTAAAAATAGAGCTACCATGTGATCTAGAAATCTCCCTCTTGGGCATATGTCTGGAAGATGAAAACTCTAATTTGAAAAGATACAGGCACCCCAGTGTTCACAGAAGCACTATTCACTGTAACCTAGACATGGAAGCAACCTAAATGTCCATCAACAGATGAATGAATAAAGATGTGGTGTGTATATATATATATATATATATCTCCACACAATGGAATATTACTCAGCCATAAAAAAGAATGAACTAATGCCATTTGCAGCCACAAGGATGAACTTAGAGATTATCATACTAAGTGAAGTCAGTCAGACAGAGAAAGGCAAATATTATATGATAATACTTATATGTGGAATCTGAAAATATAATACAAATCAACTTATTTACAAAACAAACAGACTCACAGAGAAAACAAAGTTACGGTTACCAAAGGGGAAAGAGGAAAGGGAGGGGGAGGGACAAATTAGGAATTTGGCATTAGCAGATACACACCTTTTCTAATATTCCAGCTGCTTGTGTCTGCTGTAAATTATCTATTTCCTTGGCTGACCTTCTAGGCCAGGAGTCAGAGAACTACAACTTACAGGGCAAATCTGGTCCACTGCCTGGTTTTGTATGGCTCTTGAGCTAAGTAAGGATTTTATATTTTTAAATGGTAGAGAAAAGAAAAAGAATAATAATATTTCAAGGCAGGGGAAAATAAACAAAATTCAAATTTCACTGTTTATAAAGTTTTATTGATGCACTGCCTTGCCCACTCATTTACATATTGTCCCTGGCTGCTGTTGGGCTACAAGGGCAGAGTTAAGCAGTTGTGACAGAGACTGCATGGCTTGCAGTGCCTAAAATACTAACTATCTGGCCCTTTACAGAGAAAGTTTGCTGATTCCTGTTTGAGAATATCAGCTCAGGTTTTAGCCATGCTCATTCTACTGTTCAGGTGGTCCACTGAATTTTTCGATAATAGTATTTTTAATTTCTAAGAACTTTATTTCTCTGGTATGCTATTATCAGATGGATCAGCTATTTTGTTATGGGCTTAATATTCATTTTTGTTTTAAGTAAGCTTTTCATACAAGTACAAAATAGAACACAAAGTGTAAAACTCAGTAAGTTTTCACAAAGTGAATATATCCATTTAACCAACTAAAAGGTAAAGAAAAATAAAATTGGGAGCACCCAAAAGCCCCCTCTGTACTCCCATATAGACTTCCCACCAAAAGGTAACTACTCTTCTGATTTCTAACTAGGTTTTGAACTTTATATATATAGAACCATTCGGTATGTATCTTTTTATGTCTGGTTCCTTTCACTCAATATTATGTTGGTGAAATCCATGTTGCGTGTATAGCAATCAATTGTTCATTTGCATTTCTAAATATTATTCCATTATATGGCTATATCACAACTTATTTAACAATTCTGCCAAAGTTGTTTCCAATTTGGGGCTATTAAAAATAGCGCTGCTGGGTATAAAGAACTTGTGGTTGCCAAGGGGGAGGGGGAGGGGGAGAGGGATGGATTGGGAGTTTGGGATTAGCAGATGCAAACTATTATATATAGAATGGACAAACAACAAAGTCCTACTGTATAGCACAGGGAACTATATTCAATATCCTGTAATAAACCATAGTTGAAAAGAATATTTAAAAAAAAAAAAATATATATATATAAAACTGAATCTCTTTGTTGTACAGCAGAAATTACCACAACATTGTAAATCAACTATACTTCAATAAAGTAAATAAAAATAGCACTGCTATAAATGTTCTTGCACATGTTTTAGGGAACACGTTGGGTACATTACCGTTAAGCAGGAATAGGTTGCTGAGTCATAGAATGTTCAGCCACAGCTGATACTATCACATTCCCACCAGCAGTGTATGAGAGTTCCACACCCTTACCAGCACTTGGTAGTACTCGTCTTTTAAATTTATGTCATTCTGGTGGATATGTGTTAGTATTCATGTGGTTTTAATCTGCATATCCCTCATGACTAATGTGTTTGGAAAATTACCCTATGTTTATGGGCCATGTGGGTAGTTTCTTTTTGTGAAGTGTCTGCTCAAGTCTCCTGCCCAGTTTTCTTTTCAATTGTGTCTTTTTCTTATTGGTTCATAGGAATTCTTTATATATTTTGGAAATGACTCCCTTGTCACCTCCTCACAGGTTGCCTTTTTTATCCTCTTAATGGCCGTGTTTTTTTTTTTTTTTTTGACCAGAAGTTCTTAATTTTTAGTGGTCTAACTTAATTTTTAAATAAAAAATTTTTTTCCTTCAAGGTTAGTGCTCAATGTTATGCTTAAGAAATCTCTGCCTACTGTATGGCCATAAAGATATTCTCCTAGTTTTTTCTAAAAGCGTTTTTGCCTGCCTTTTCACAAGTTGATCTTCAATTAACTTGAAATTGATTTTGCTAATGATGTGAGGTGGTGGTTATGATTCATTTTCCCCACATGGATATCCAATTGATTCAGCTTCATCCATTGAAAGGATCATCTTCTTCTGTTACACTGATGTGTCTCCTCTGTCATAAGTATAGTGATTGTACATGTGTGTATCTCTTTCTGGATCCTGTGTTCTGATCCACTGCTCTATTTGCCAATACCACACTGCCTTCAGTGCTGCAGCTTGGCAATAAATCTTGATACCTGGGAGAGCAATCTTCTGCCTTTGCTCTTCTTCAGGATTGTCTTGGTTATACTTGACTTTTATCATTTCCTCATAAATTTTAGAATCAACTTGTCAGTTTGTATACACATTTAAAACATTTTCTGAATTTTTACTGGGATTGCATTGAGTCTATAACTCAATTTGGGAAGATTTTATATCTTTATAATATTGACTCTTCAAATTCATGAATGTGGTCTTCCTCCCCCTCTCCCTTCCTTTAAGTCTTCTTTCATTTCCACTGATACTGTTTGCCTTTTGTTGTATGTATAGATTTTGTAACACCTTTTTGTTAAACTTATTCCTGGATATTGTTTTCTGATGCTGTTGTAAATGATATCACTTTTGAATTTAATTTACTATGTTTGTTGCTGTTACCACTGATTCCTGTATCTTGACCTTATATCCAGTGACCTTAAATTCACTTAGTTTTATCATCTTTTACATTTCTAAGATTTGAACATGTCTATGAATAATGGCAGTTTTATATTTTCTTTCTCTATCCTTAAACTTTTTTCCTTGCCTTATTGCACTGGTGAAGACTTCTAGTACAATGTTGAAAAAAAAGTATATACATATAGCTGATTCACTTTGCTGTACAGCAGAAACTAATACAACATTGTAAAGCAATTATACTCCAATAAAGATATAAAAAAATAATTATCAAAAGTAATAGTGGGCAATCTTGTCTCATTCCTAGTCTCAAGGGGGTAAAGATTTCAATATTTCACCGTTAAATTATGATGTTTGGTCTAGTTCTTTTGGGGGGTACTCTTTCTCAGTTTAAAGAAGTTTCCTACTATTATTTTTGTTATGAATGGATATTGAATTTTATTAAATGCTTTTTCTGAATCTATTGAGATGATTATACAATTTGATAATGTGGCACATTATTTTGATTGAATTTAGAATGTTAAACAATTTTGCATTCTTAGAATAAATGCTACTTAATAATGATGTATTATCCTTTTAGTCTATCGTTGAATTTGATATAGTTGGATTAATAGCTACCATTAAACATTAATGATTTCTAACAGTTTCCATTTCTTTCCCTTATTCTCTGTTCCTATTTTTTTGTGACTTTTAACCTTTGTTTTTCCTCAGCATTCAAGCATTTTATTTAAAAAATTTTTCTAAAATTTTTAAAGGTTACTTTCTATTTAGTTATTACAGATTATTGGCTCTATTCCCTGTGTTGTACAACACATTCTGGAGCCTATCTTACACCCAATATTTTGTGCTTACTACTCCTCCACCCTATATTGCCCCTCCTCCCTACTGGTAACCACTAGTTTGTTCTCTATGTCCATGAGTGTGCTTCTTTCTTCATATATTCACAAACTGTTGTCTTTTTTAGATTCCACATATAAGTGATATCACACAGAATTTATCTTTCTATGTTCTGACTTATTTCACTTAGCATAATTCCCGTTAAGTCCATCTATGTTGTTGGAAATGGCAAAATTTCTTTATTTTTTATGGCTGAGTAGTGTTCCATTTTATATATATATATATATATATATATATATATATATATATATATATATATATATATTCTTTTTTCCTATTTGTCTTCCACTCTTGTTCTGCCTTTTGTTGTTTTCATTGAGCATTTTAATAAATTTCCATTTTTTTCTGCTTTTTTAGTATATCAGTTATACTTTTTTTCCCCACAGTTTTTAGTGGTTGCCCTAGAGTTTGCAGTATATACTTACACATAATCCAATCCACTTTCAAATAACACTATATTGCTTCACAGATTGTGCGAGTACCTTATAATAACAAAATAACCCTCATTTCTCTTTCCTAGCGCTTGTATCGCTGCTGTCATTCATTTCACTTGTATGTAAACATACATTATGTATGATTATACATACATATGATACATACATTAAGCATACATAATTGAATACACTGTGCTATTATTTTGAACAAACTGTTAATTTGCTGGATCAATTAAGAATAAGAAAAATAAAAGTTTTTATTTAACCTTCATTTATTCCTTCTTTGCTGCTCTTCCTTTCCTTATGTAGATCCAAGTTTCCGACCTATATACTTTTTCTTCTCTCTAAAGAAATACTTTTAACAGTTTTTGCAAGGCAGGACTACTGTAACAAATTCCCTTGACTTTTGTTTGTCTGAAGTCTTTATTTCTTCTTCACATTTGAGGGATAATATCACAGGGCACAGAATTTTACCTGGGTTGGCCAAAAAGTTTGGTCGTTTTTTCCATAAGATGGCTCTAGTAGCACTTAGTTGTCTTTAACTTAATTCGAAACAATTTTGTTACATTGTATTGTGACAGCTGTCATATCAGCGTGTATTTTAAAAAACATCAAAATTGGTGAATTGTTGTGTAGCCATTTTAATATTGAAGATGGAAGAAAAAAGCAACATTTTTGGCATAGTATGCTTTATTATTACAAGAAAGGTAAAAACATAACTGAAACCCAAAAAAAGCTTTGTGCAGTGTATGGAGAAGGTGCTGTGACTGATCGAATGCGTCAAAAGTGGTTTGCGAAGTTTCATGCTGGATATTTCTTGCTGCACAATACTCCACGGTTGGGCAGAACAGTTGAAGTCGATAGCGATCAAATCGAGACATTAATTGAGAACAATCAACGTTATACCACGCGGGAGACAGCCAACATACTCAAAATATCCAAATCAAGCATTGAAAATCATTTACACAAGCTTGGTTATGTCAATTGCTTTGATGTTTGGGTTCCACATAAGTTAAGCGAAAAAAAACTTCTTGACCATATTTCTGCATGTGATTCGCTACTTAAACGTAACAAAAACATTCCGTTTTTAAAACAAATTGTGACGGGCGATGAAAAGTGGATACTGTACAGTAATGTGGAATGGAAGAGATCGTGGGGCAAGAGAAAGGAACCACACCAACCACACCAAAGGCTGGTCTTCATCCAAAGAAGGTGATGTTGTATATATGGTGGGATTGGAAGGGAGTCCTCTATTATGAGCTCCTTCCAGAAAACCAAGCAATTAATTCCAACAGGCACTGTTCCCTAAAAGCAGCACTTGACGAAAAGCATCTAGAATTAGTCAACAGAAAATGCAAAATCTTCCATGAGGATAATGCAAGACTGCACGTTTCTTTGATGGCCAGGCAAAAACTTTTACAGCTTGGCTGGGAAGTTCGATTCTTCTGCTGTACTCACCAGACATTGCACCTTTGGATTTCCATTTATTTTGGTCTTTACAAAATTCTTTTCATGGAAAAAATTTCAATTCCCTGGAAGACTGTAAAAGGCACCTGGAACAGTTCTTTGCTCAAAAAGATAAAAACTTATGGGAAGATGGAATTATGAAGTTGCCTGAAAAATGGCAGAAGGTAGTGGAACAAAAGGGTGAATATGTTGTTCAATAAAGTTCTTGGTGAAAATAAAAAATGTGTCTCTTATTTTTACTTAAAAACTGAAGGAACTTTTTGGCCAACCCAAATAGGTTGGTGGTCTTTTTCTCTCAAGACTTTAAATATTTTACTTCACTCTCTTCTTGCTTGCATCGTTTCTGAGAAGTTGGATGTAATTCTTATCTTTGTGTCTCTACAGGTAAGGTTCCCCCCACCCCCACCCCGCCTCTGGTTTCTTGCAGGATGTTTTCTTTATATTGGCTTTTCTGTAGTGTGAAGATGAGATGATTAAGTGTAGGTTTTGGGGCATTTACCCTGCTTGGTGTTCCCTAAGCTTCTTGGATCTGTGGTTTAGGGACTGATATTTATTTGGGGGAAATTCACAGTCATTATTGTTTCAAACGTTTCTTCTGTTCCTTCCTTTCTTCTCCTTCTGGTGTTCCCATTACACATATGTGACACCTTTTGTAGTTGTCCAGCTGTTGTTGATACTGTCTTCTCTTTGCTTTTCAGTTTTGAGGATTCTACTGATATATCTTCTAGCTCAGAGATTCTTTCCTCTGCTGTGTCCAGTCTACAAATAAGCTCATCTAAGGCATTCTTCACTTCTGTTACAGTGGTTTTAATCTGTAGCATTTCTTTTTGGTTCTTTCTTAGGATTTCCATCCCTCTGCTTACATTGCCCATCTGTTCTTGCATGCCCTCTACTTTATGCATTAGAACCCTTAGCATATTAATCAGAGTAGCTTTAAATTCCCAGTGTGATAATTCCAACATCCCTGCCATGTCCTGTTCTGATGTTTGCTCTCTCTCTTGAAATTGTGTTTTTTGCCTTTTAGTATGCCTTATACTATTTAACTGGACATGATGTACTGGGTAAAAGGAATTGCTGTAAATAGGCCTTTAGTAATATGGTGGTGAGGTGGGGGGAGGGGATGTGTTCCATTGTCCTATGATTAGGTCTCATGTTCTAGTGAGCCTGTGCCTCTGTGCTGTGTGCTTCTCAGTTTTTTCCTCCTCCCTTGGGTGGGACAGGATGGCTGGAGTAGAGTGAGAATTTCCCATCCCCAATTCAGTTAGGCTCTGATGAAACCCCAGCAGGTTAAGCTCTTGTTAACCAGTTTTCCCCGAGGACAGGGATGGACAGAGTGCTCTGGCATTTGTCATCGGGGTTTTTCCCTTCCTCTGCTGGAATCCTGAGGGGATATTTTTTTCCTCTGATATTTACTTTGGGAATGTGGTAGAGCTCCTGGAAGTAAATCTGACAATATTTTGGGACTGGGTCCCCCTGGAGTTTTCAACTTCAGACTTGTCCACATGGAGCCTCCAGCAATTTGTCAATTATGGTTCAGGTTTTCCTACCCCAGCACTGGTTCCCTCCATGGCTCCTGCTCTGAGTCTCTGCTCTGGTAAGTCATGACCCACTGTACTTACCTGTCTGTGTCTCCAATCTTGGGGGCAGAGGTTTGCCCTGGGTTCTCCCCTCTCTTATGGATCCCAGGAGAGTTGTTGTGTTTTCATCCTATTCAGCTTTCTACTTGTTGTTGGGATGGAGTGGCCACTTCCAAGCTCTTGATGTGCAGAACCAGAAGCTGCAATTTATCATTGAATTGATTTACTCGTATTTGTTTAGGTCTTTTGCACCTATGCTCATGAAGGATATTGGCCTGTGATTTTCCTTCCTAGCTAACTGCAGATTCTAGAATAGCTTGCTTTACATCAGTGGTTCTTACTGGCAGAGAGACTTGCCAGTTTATAAACCTCATCTATTACAGACTGGAAAGAACTGTTGTGGAGAGCGCCTACACATTTTGTCAGGCCAGTTGGTATGTGTGTTTGAGCCCACCCAAGTGTTTTGTATTTCAGTAAATTGTATCACCATCCATTGGTAGGTCAGACCCCAAACAGTATTCACCACTGGTTCCTCTCTTTACCCCACACGTGGCATCCAACATATAGCAATTCCTGTTGGTGGTACCTCCACACATATTCAAAATTCAAAGTACTTCTCACATCTTCACTGTCTTAGCCACTGTCTTCCTTTGCCTGGACTACTGTAACTGTCTCTTAACTCATCTCCCTGCCTCACTCTTGCCTTCTGCTCCCACAAATCATCCTTCACTCAGAAACCAGAGAGCTCTTTTCAAAAATCTATATCTAATCATGTCACTTCTCTGTTTTTATCCATCCAATGGGTTTCCATCGCAACTAGGATACAATGCAACCTTCTTACGGGGTTTCAGATAGGATGCAGCCCTTGTCTACCTTGCACCTCTCATTTCCTCCTCCTTTTTCTCTTGTTACTGGGATCCAACCTCCTAAGTATTCCATCAAATTACCAGGTGTTATTCTCTTTACAGCCCTTATCTCTATATAACCATATTTGTTTGTGTCATGGTCATTTTCTGCCTGCCTTACCCCCACTCCCTGAGAGCTGGACATTCACTGACTGCCCAGTACTTAGGACAGTGCCTGATCCTGGAGGGTGCTGGAGACGTGTCTGTTGACAACCTGCTTTGTGTAACCGTCAGCCTAGTCTCACCTGCAGTTTATCTTTCAGAGTTTCCTTAAACTCTCTGCTTGGCTGCAGACTCCCTTTCTTGTTTTTCAAGACTGCTTTTTAAAATCTTTAAAAAAAAAAACCTTCCTCTTTTTCACTTCAATGGAACCTTGCAAGGTAAGAGAGTCAGGTGCATGTAGTTAGCCTGACCATGATTTTGGTAGTATCAGCCCTTACAATTATATGGTTTTCTCTGGCACTATTTAATGTATTCATCCATTTCACTAGTTATTGAGTGCTTGCTGTGAACCAGGTACTGTGAAGGGCACTGGGGAAATACCAGTGAACAAAACAGACAGATTCCTGTCCTTGTAGCTGGGAAGACCAGCAATAAATAATTAACATAACAAGAGAAAAATTATATAGTATGTCAGGAGGTGATAAGTCATATGGAAAAAAGAATTAGAGCAGGCTGAGGGGGGGTCCGAGGTAGTGGGTGTGGAGGTGGGAGCAGGTTGCAATATTTGGTAGGGGTGCCAGGGAAAGTGAAAAGGTGAAATTTGAGAAAAGACTTGAAGGAGGAGAGAGTTCATCAAGTAGGCATCTGGGAGAAGAGTGTGCAGGCAGAAAGAATACTAGGCTCTAAGGTGGGAGCCTGCCTGGAGTGTTTGAGGGACAGCAAGGGGGCTGATGTGACTGGCACAGAGTGAGTGAAGGGGAGAGATACAACAGAAGAGGTTAAAGAAGGACAGGCAGCCAGAATACTTAAGGTTGTTGCTATAGACTGAATGTGTGTGTCCCCCCCACAAATTCATATGTTGAGATCCTGAACCCTCATGTGATGTTATTAGAAAGTGGACCCTTTAGGAGGTGATTAGGTCATGAGGGTGGAGCCCTCATGAACGGGATCAGCGCCCTTATAAGAGAGACCCTAGAGAGCTGCTGCACCCCTTTCACCATGTGAGGACAGAGTGAGAAGATGACCATCTAGGAACCAGGAAGTGGGCCATCACAGAATCTGCTAGCACCTTGATCTTGGACTTCCAAGCCTCCAGAAATGACAGAAATAAATTTCTGTTGATTATAAGCCACCAAGTGTATGATATTCTATTATAGCAGCCGGAATGAACTAAGACAGTTGTAGTTGCCATTGTAAGGGCTTCAGCTTTTACTCTGAGTAAGATGGTGGCCATTGGAGGGTTTGGAGCAGATGACTGTTACAATCTGACTTATATTTTGAGAGGGTTTCTCTGGTGCTGTGTTGGGAGTAGGCTCTGGGAGGGCAAAGATGAAAACAGCAGAAGATCCATTTGGAAGTTAGTGCAGTGTTCCCCACCTGCCATTTTAACAGGGCAATGACAATGGAGATGGTAAGATGCGATCAGATTCTGGAAATGTATATTTCTAATATTTTCCTATATGTTATTACAAACTTTTTTTAAAAAATTAATTCATTTATTTATTTATTTTTGGCTGCATTGGGTCTTCATTGCTGTGCGCAGGCTTTCTCTAGTTGCAGTGAGTGGGGGCTACTGTTCATTGCGGTGCGTGGGCTTCTTATTGCGGTGGCTTCTCTTGTTGCGGAGCACAGGCTCTAGGTACACAGGCTTCAGTTGTTGTGATGCGCAGGCTCAGCAGTTGTGGCTCATGGGCTCTAGAGCACAGTCTCAGTAGTTGTGGCACATGGGCTTAGCTGCTCCACAGCATGGGGGATCTTCCCAGACCAGGGCTCGAACCCATGTCCCCTGCATTGGCAGGCAGATTCTTAACCACTGTGCCACCAAGGAAATCCCAAAATATTTTTTTAAATACAGAAAAAAAGTACTCTTTTAAAAATTGTCTTTTCTCTTGAAAAATGGGTCACATTTTCCTGTTTCTTTGTATGTTGAGTAATTTTGGATCGTGCATATCGTGAATGTTATGTTGTAGATATCCTGGGTTCCATTATATTCCTTTGAAGAGTGCTCATTTTTAAAAGCAGGCACTTAACCTGGTTGGATTCCCAGTGTGAACTGTCTGCCCTGAGGTGTGTAGCTGCTTAAATATGAGTTCAGTTCTTTTTGCATCAGCTGGGCCTCTAGAATCTGCCTTCTCATGTGTGATTTGGCATCAGCCGGAGATTTGGATTAAGTTTACACCCAGAATTTGGGGCTTCATCTTTATCGTTCTCCCCTTTCCAACATTTTCTCCCTCATTTTCTATCAGATATGGTTGTTTGAACTCTCTCTCCTTGTTCTTCAAATGAGAAAGACTAGAGGCTTTCTACTGGCTTTTTAACTGCTCCATGGGCTGTACATTTGAGCCTTTGCTAGGATAACACCCATCAAAAGTGGGAAACTCATCCAGGGTCCCTCACTTCTTCCAGATGTTCACTCCCCTCCAGAATCTGTCTGCTCTGGGTTGCTCTCCAGTGCCTTTGGGTAATTATATTTTTATATTTTATTATCTGGACAAGTCTATTTGATTGGAACTTCTCAGTAATAACCATAATTGGATACATTTTGAAGTTAGAATTTGGGGCTTGAGAGAAATTTGGTTTTCCTCCAAGGAATTTTAACTAGAAATATGTAAAGACAGAGTCAGTACCAATTGAGTTGGGTAAGACTGGGGATGATGCAGATTTGGGAGGGAAGATCAGAAGTTCAGTTTTGGACATGCTGAGTTTGAGATGTCTGCTGAGTAGGCCATTGAACAGGTAAGCTCTGAGTTGAGGAGCTACTGCTCGACTAGAAACATGCATATTTTTGAGATTGTCAGCATACAAATTTTATTTAAAGTCATGGGACTGGGTGAGATAATTGAGAGAGTGAGTGTGGATACAGAGAAGACCAAGGACTGAGCTCTGGGCACTCCAACATTAAGTGGGGAGAAGAACCAGCAAAAGACTAAGAAGAAGCAATCAGTACGGGAGGGAAACTAAGAGAGAGTGGTATCCTGAAAGCCATACAAGGAAAATGTATCACAGAGGAGGAAATGCTTCTAATAGGTCAAGTAAATGGAAACTGAGAACTGGTTTAGCAGCATGGAGGTCATTGGTGGTCCTGATAAGAGCCTTTTTGATGGACTGCTGGTGGTGAACATCTGACTACAGTGGGTTTAAGAGAGAATTGGAGAGTAGGACTGGGAGTATGAAAGGGTTTATTTAGAAGGGGTTTGTCAGGAGGTGTGGGGTAAGCATAAGGATGAGGGTATTATTAGGGTGGTGCTTAGAAGCACATGATGCCTAGAATTGTTAGGGTAAAAGGGAAACCAGAAAGAGACTCACAATAAAAGCTCAGTTGCCCCCCAAATTCTCAAAATGTGGAAGAAACTATGAGGTGGGATGAAGGAGTGAGAAGGCCAGGAGGAATTAAGGCGATAGCGGTCAGAGAGTGGTGCCCTGACATTTAGTATTTCCACACTGGAGCAGTTCAGTGTGATGAACAGGTCCAGAATGTAGCCAACAGAGTGGATGGAGGTCCGTGGAGCTAAGGTAGCTGTGGAGTCATAAGGCCTGAGATGGATGGGGCGTGCATGCAGATGATGAAGTCATCCACATGTTGGAAAGGTCTGGGGTGGGGGGAAAGACTGGCTCACTGGACCCAGTTGTCAGCGCGGGATGAATGAGGGGAAGTAAGTGGGAGATGAGAAGATGACAGTGAGGAGACGTGGCTGAGGCAGGTACAGCGGGATGGTAAGAGCCCAGCAAGCACGGGGGTTACATGACGGTAAAGGAATGATGGTTTTGAAGTTTTACCCCCACCATCCGTGCCCCTGTGGTGATGGCACGTAGGGAATGAACATTCCCAAGAGATCAGGGCTTTGAGGAGAGCAAGGCTTAGGCTTAATTACTCTTATAAACATTAGGGGGATTATTTTTGCTCCATCATTCAAGCTTTCAATAAAAATAGTCAATACCAAATACTTTTCAGTCCCAGAGCTGTTGCTGCTTGACATTCTGTGCTCATGATGTTTCTGCAAATTGACTGTTCAGTGTTTTGTTTTACTTAACTTATCAGGGTTAGTGGTAAGCCAATGAACAAATATTTTCTCTCCCCAGAGTCTTCTCCAACTTTGAAATATTGTTACTTCCCACCTCCTCCCCTGCCCCATCTCCCCTGGGGCTCAGCTGCCTTCGGTCCTTAGCCCTTCTGAGCATTCAGGTCTCAGCTGAGTGCAGTTGTCCTGGACAATCCCCCCAACCTCCTCCCTAATCTGTTCTTTATTTCAACACCCTCTGCTTTTCTTTCATAGAACTTACTCCAATTTGTAATCCATTTATTGATAGGTTTCATTTAAAAATAATCTCTCTCTCTGATTAGAACATCATTTCACTAGAAGCAGCATCACCTATATTGTTCACCATCCATATTTCCGGTATCAGCCATAGTGCTTGGCACACAGCAGGCATCTAACTTGTTGGACAGGTAATAGTGTCTCCATTTTATAAATGACAACAATGAAACATGGAGAAAGCGATGAAGCCTGGATTCCAGCCCACGTCACCCAACGTTCCTGTTTCCATAATCCCTCCTGGAATTAGGGAACAGCTTATTCTCTAATTCATCATGGTGGGTTAAAATGGCCACAAATTCTTTATCACATTGAGAGGTGATGCATATGTCCCATTCCTCCGATCCCGGCTGGTCCTGAATTGACAACAAGGATGCTGCAGAAGGGAAGCTGCACCAGTGCCAGGCTCGGCCTCCCAGGGGAATGGCGACTCTGCACCCCTCCCTCTTGGAACACTTACTCTTGGGGTGCCTGAACTGCCAGGTGAGACTACCTTTCTGGAGAGACCACATGGCAATACCATGTGGGGAGGGAGAGTGGCCCAGCTGACCCAGCTTCTCAGTAGAACCCCTCCAGATGACTCCAGCCCCAGCTGCCAATCGGCTGCAACTTCACGTGCTCGCAGGTGAGAGCAGGGGAAGAAACTTCCCGCTGAGCCTGTTACCCCACAGCACCACGGGAGATAAAATGGTGGTTGTTTTAGACAGGGCGGTGACTGGGGTAAGGCAAGAAGGCAGCTAGGGCACAGGTATAAGGAGGAAGGAGGTGCCCACCCTGCACCTGCTGGACCTTGAGAACGAGTATCTCCTTAAACCCAGTGCCCTAGGGGCCTCACTTAGTCCTGGACTCTAGTTTTCAGCCATTCGGTCTGGGTGGTTTTAACCCAGCACTAGAGAATTAAAACACTGTGGTACCTGGCACAGAGCAGGTGCTCAGGGACACACAGCAATGGAATCAAGTAAGGTACAAATCACAACTTCCAAATAAGGTAATTTCCATAGGAATCTCTGGCCCTGAAATATTTTGTATCGAACTTTCTTTGACACATCATTCTTATATATTTCCCTGCCATTCTAAACTCTGTCATTTTCTCCACTTCAGCAAACATTTCTGAGCGTCTACTTTGCGGTCGGCACTGTCCAAGGTGCTCGGGGAAGGGTGGGGAGAGGGCAGGGGAGACAAATGAACAAGACGTGCCTCCCAGGAGCTGAGCACAGAGCAAGGCAGCCCTCTGTGGACGGCTGAGGTAGCAGAGTAGGTTCCTATAAGCCGGGGATCACACATCTTGTCCGTAATGTAAGTGTAAATATGTCAATCATACTTCTCCATTTTTATGTTGACATAACCATGCTTCTCTTGTTGGAATGTCTAACGGAGGTTTGGCCCCCAAGGGCTGACTGGGCACCTGGCTGGCTGCCCCTTCCCGTCCTTGGGTCTGGGGGGCCGTGTCAGTGTTGCTTCTCTTTCTTCCAGCCTCTTCTCCCCCAGGCGGGGATGCAAACTGTCTGTCTCAGGGGCCAAGCAGGAGATGCAAATAAAGGTCAAGTGGAGGGCAGGCCCGTGGCCAAGCGAGGCCCTCGTTCCCTCTGAAGGAAGGCAGGACTCAGCAGATCCTGCCTGTGGAAAACACAGGCTCAGTGTTCTACATGGCCAGATCTTAATAGAAGATGGACATCTGGATTTTTCCTTGAAATTGGCAAAAGAATGGTGATAGATGAAACAAAACTTGTCTGTGGTCCCCACTGGACAGGGGTCGGGGATGGTGGACATCTGGCCTCTAGCTCTCTCAAGCCACTGATTGTGTAACGTTGGCCAAGTCATGTCCCTTCCCGGGTCTCATTTTCTTCATCTGGAGAGTCATGAGTCTGGAAGTTTCTGTCTCCAAAGAGTGATTTCGCTTCAGGATTTTGGGCCCCCAGTACATGGTCTGACATATACTCTACTAGGTGGTCAATAAATTGATGTTGAATTAATCAAAGAATGAATTATTCATCTGGCCTTTTTGCAAAGATAATCAACCTCAGAATAAGGTCTTAGACAAGTTCCTCCTTTTTCTTAAAGAATTCTCCATTGTTTTCTAAAAACTTCCTTTGATGCAGTTTGCCACCCCCCTAGTTTTCAGTTTCTTTTTTCCATGAAACCTTAGCTTTCGGAAAAGCAGACCCCCAGACCCCTCTGCAAATCTCTGGTGGTGCCGGATGGCATGGTCGTCCACCCTTTGGCAGAGCTTCTGGGGTGGTCCTGATGCGCTCCCACGGTCCAGGGCCACTGATGGGAAGACCACACCCCTTCCATACCAGATGGGTGTGAGCTTCTGAGAACTAGACTCCCCTGAAGAAACAGCCCAGGGCCAAGAAGGACGCCTGGCCTGTGGAGATGCCCTTAGTGGCTTAGCAGCCAGTAGGGAAATCACTGATGGGGTTCACACGTGGCTGTGGAAGGACAGGTGATTTCCCCAAGCATCTCCAGTCCAGGTGATAGCATGGCAGCTGCACCTTCTCCTTATGGAAACCCCTACCTGTGCAAATGAAGTCAGCCCTAACAGAACAGGATCACAAAGATGATGCAGATTAAGATGGGGTTTTCCAGTACACATGGAATCACAGAATTTTTAAATGGAGGGGAACTTAGGAAAGAGGACAACTGGAAAAAGAGACTGACTATGTGTCACCCACTCTTCTGAGAGCTCTATTTCACTCAGTCCTCAGATTAGATGAGGCATTATTATACCACTTTACCAATGAGAGATGGAAGGCAGGTGAGGAAGGTAATTTCCCCAAGATCACGTCATGTGGAAGCTGCAGAACCCGGACTCAAACTCAGAATTATCTGGCTCCAAAGTCCTCATTCCTCCTGAGAAATCTAGAGCCAATTTACCAGCTTCGTCTCCTTCACTTGACAGGTGAATAAATGCAAGCTCAATGGCTTTGCCAAGGTCAAGAGTGAGTGTGAGAGTAGCTGGGGCTGCTCATGCCCCGTGTGTTTTCCATGTCAGGTGTGGCCAACCGGAGTCCTTTGGCAAAGCATCCAACTCTGGGTGATGCCAGGCTGCTGGAGTCAGGTCCCCAAGCACCAGGGATAGAAACCCTTGTGCCACCGCCCCCTCTTCATGGCATCCTCAACCCCGACTCATTTTGGATCAGGCCAAGCCAGTCACCTTCCAAAAGAAGCTACTGGAATGGGCATCAAAGGCCACCCTGAGCACAGCTTGGGACATAAGAGCTTGTGGGCAGCGGTCCATGTGTAGCGACCCATGGAACCGCTTCTCCTCTCATCTCCCCTTGGAGTGCCGGCAGGTTTGTGGTCCAGGGATTTCACTCAGGGCCACGCCAGGGAAGCAGCGTGACCCTGCTCTTGTTTCCTGACCTTTCCCCCTCCACCATCCACCTTGAGCTGTGAGTTTCTGTGAGCTTCACAGCCGTCCTAAGATTCGTTTCAGCCTGGAAAGTTCTCCCACCGCTAAGCCACCTGTCAGCCGGCACCTCCTACACCAGATGGCCATCCCCTCCCGCCCCCTGTGCAGTCCAGCCAAGCCCAGGCCCGGCATGGACAAAAGAGGTCCCAAGTGGCTGCGGCCAAGGCCTATGTGTCCATCTGGACGCAGGTATCACAGAGCTGTGGCGCTGCCACAGAAAAGACTTTGGCAGGAGGGAGGTTCCTCGGCTTCTGGCCCTTGATTCCTTGTCAGTCTTGCTTCAAAATCAGACACTGTGTTCAGATGCCCAGCTTCTCGGGCAGGTAGGCAGCCCGCCTGGAGAAAGGCTTCTAAACGCCTCCTCAGGTGGGGTAGGTCTGCTTTAGCAACCACTGAGGGCAAACCATCCCCTTCCTTTGCCAGAGAAAAGCCTGACCACAGATGGCTCCCCGCTCTGCCTGTGCAGGGCCTCGAGGTCTGGTGTCCCAAGGTCATGGCCAGCAACCCCTTCCTGCCCCACTCCCCCGCAGTTCCCCACCCCCGCTCCTGGGAGAGCCTTGAACTTTTTTCAGTGCCATCCCTCGCAAAGACTTCCTTTTAGCTCTTCAACTTGACCTCATACTGTGAGTCAGTCAAATGAAAACAGGAGGCAATGTTACTGTATCGAACTGTTTACAAAATAGAAAAGTGAAGAGGAAGCTGTGCTTTGTTTTCCACACACTGAGAACACTAAGGGACCTACTTCTTTTCAATTCTCTCCTTTTTCTACGTGAGCATAAGAAGGCTGTCGAAATGGCCTTGTGAGAGGCTTGTTTTTGCTTTCAGCCAGACCCTCTCCCTTCAAATCCCACTGGTAGGTAATATATTCTGAATTAAAAGAAAAAAAAAATCCCACTTCATTCTGAGTTTCCAAACCAGCATAACCCACTTCTTATTCTAAACAAGTGAACAAACATTAGTCTTCAGGGCCAAGATGTCAGTGTTAAAAAAACAACAAACCACAAGTCCAGGTCTTTACTACAAGCATTAGCTGATAACTGCGGAGCTATCCATGCTTTTTCCTTACATCTTTTATTTTTTCTCGAGTGGTAGCTTCAGGAAGCATCTTTGTTTCCATTCCAGTGCGGCCTACATTGGATTCAAGTTTTCAAAATGGCGCCAGAATATCGTATCAGTTTCCACAGTAACTGGTAAAATGGAACCCATAAGAATGATCATTTTCTTTTATGAGAGACATGTTGGACCAGGGCAATCTTGCTTATATTAAGCCTGCCTGGGATGGTGGGTGGATTTGGCGTGAGTGAATTAAATGTTGAACTGGCAGTTCTACTGGACTTCAGACAAACATCCATGTCGACTGAACACTGATTTGCTGGCACTCCTCAAATCACTGTTCTGCTATCTCAGCATCCCAACTCTTGCGATCTTTTCCATTTGCTTCTTTATGGACGGGCAAGTCACCTGACAGTAGCCGCCTGGACAAAGCTGGCGTTGCAGTTTTGCCACACTCGCTCGGCCGTCACCTGACGCCTGCCATCACTTGCCAGCCTCATTTACACATTTACACACATAGGGGGAGAATCATTTACACACATAGGGGGAGAATCAGATCTAATTTGAGCACCGTTGTATCTGCTTATTTTACACACAGATGTGAGTACATTTCTCTCTCTATTACATAAGTATTTAAGCTTTCATTCCAACTGTCTTTAAGCAGTTACTACAGCAAACAACCAAATAGACAACCCCCGCGGTGCCAGAAATACCTTTTCATGGGCCTTGTTCTCCAAAGGCTCTGGAAAACGAATGTTGTGAAATAAAGCAAGACTAGTGCAGGTTACAATAAAGTCACCCCAAATTAGCCAAGTGTCTCTCTGAACTACTTCATATATTCTGAAAGTGCGTGCTGAGAAGTGGTGGGTGGAGTGAGTCTTCTGTGTTCCCAGTTTTGGCTCCTCCAAATGAAATATTAATAATATTACTACTGCTACATTTGGCAGTATAAGGAAGCTTCCCGTAATAAGTTGCTTGCATTCACTGCAGGTTAGCAGAACCACAATTTATGTGGTATAATAGGTGTGTCCCCAGGCACATAGATTGATCAGCGAGTTACTGAAACCCTTGAGGATAATTCATTCACCGCAGTGAAGGCTCACCAGGAGAAGTGGATAAAGTGCTGCATCAGCAAAACCTTGCTCCCATGAGTCAGGACTCAGTTATTCTTTTTGGCTGGATGATCCCAGATGCAAATGACTTACTGTTGGTGTCCATGCAGTCAATGGGTACAAATAAGCCATTTTATGGGTGCAAAGGATGTGTCTCTGAGTGCAAAGAATTTCAGTCTGACTGATGTCTCCGGTTATTCTGGTGGGCTCTGTAGGGAGGACTGCCATGCAGTACTGGAGTTTAGAGGCAGGAGGCACCCCACCAGGATGGGAAAGATGAGTCAGCTCAGGCTGCTATAATAAATACCTGGGGGTGGGGGCTTAAACAACAGACATTTATTTCTCAGAGTTCTGGAGGCTGGAAGCCTAATATCAGGGTTCTAGCATGGTTGTGTTCTGGTGAGGGTCCTCTTCCTGGCTTGTCGACGGCCACCTTCTTGTATCCTCACATGACCGAGACCACAGAGCAAGTATTTTCAGTTTTGTGAGCCATATAGTCTTGTGGCACTAATCTTAGTCAGTAAGGCTCTACCATCATGACCTAATTATTTTCCAAAAGCTCCACCTTTAAATACCATCACATCAGAGGTTAGGGCTTCAACATGTGGATTTTAAGGAGACACAGACATTCAGTCCATAACAGAAAGTGATGGTTATAGATGCCTTTTTGGGAGGGAGACTAAGAGGATGACTGTTGAAGGACCAGCAGGGGGCTGAGAAGTATAGAAGCAGTCACACTCAGCTTTGGTGGCTTAGAGCATTTAAAAGGTTCCCCTACCTCATCCTGCCACGTTGAAGGTTCTTTGGAAATTTAACCTGCTCTACGCTCCATACCCCTCAGCTTACCATACCCCAAAGCTAAACACCTGAGCTGAAGTTTGTGGTTCTAGGTCCAAAACTGAGGGGGAAAATGTGGCTCCTCGTTGAACTTAAACCCAGAGGAGACTCTAGAAGGAGAGGGTTCTGGTGAGCAGAGGGCATACAGGAGAGCAGGACTGCCACTGTCCTACTCTGCTTGACCCAAGAAGTCTGGCAAATGGAAGCTCTTTAGGTAGAACCATCTTCAGGCACCTCTTCACTACATAAGTCACCAGGATTAATAAGATGAGAACCCACTGAAGCTCCTCAGATAAAACATCTATTTACCAATGACATCATTATTTTCGCCTATGGTTGAGGTGTCCTTGTGAAGGAGTTTCCTTTTGCATAAGAAGACTTGCTTCTTTAGGATCATTTGGGGTTTGTGCAGAGGTAGTGCACTAAACAGAATTCTGGGCTCAGAAATTGTTTCCCATCATGAGCTGCTCAGGTCTGGAGATTCAATAGCTCCTGGCCACTGTCTCCTTATTTTCTCCCTGGAGCCCAGTCCTACAACCAGAGGGGTCAGCAAACTTTTTCTGGAGAGGACAAGATAGTACATATTTTCAGTTTTGCAGGCTATGTAGTCTTGTAGCACCTGCTTAATTCTGCTGTTATTGCATAAAAGTAGCCATAGACAATATGTAAACAAATGGGTGTGGTTGTGTTTCAATAAAACTTTATTTACAAAAACAGGAAGGAGGCAGGATTTGGCCCCTGCTGCAGTTTGCTGACCCCTAACTTAGATGATGTTGGTTGTTCAGCCAGCTCAGACAATAAATCATTCATTTGTTTAACCATGCACCTACTCTGTATCAGAAACAGTTCTAGGTGTTTGGGATATATCAGTAAACAACAGTGACAAAAGTCCCTACAACTCTGTGCTCTTAGAACTTACATCTTGGTTGGGGAGGCAGACAACAAATCAATGTGATGGTTCCCTTCTATACATCTGCTCTCCATCTTCTCCACCTCACCCCAGAGATGCTCTGTGCTCCGGTGGCCCACATGGACTGTGTCAATACACTCTCTTGTTTCCAACTTCCTCCCATTGGGTCCAGCCCATGAGAGGCACAGGCAAAGAGGATTTTTATTCCTCCAGCTTCTCAAATACTCAGTCCATAATACCTAGTTGGGTGTATATCTGTATACAGATATCTATAGTTGCATACATAGGTGTATTTCTAAGCAGCATAATTGTTCTCAAAAGAACGTATTAGAATCCCAATAGCACAGTGGTTAAGAGTATGGAATCAGACAGACTTGGGTGACTTCTTGGAGCTTCTGTCTTCTCAAGTGTAAAATGAAAATAATAATAAACTGCCAAACTCATAGGGCTGCCACGAGTGTTAAATGTGATAATGCAGGTGAAGGGCATAGTGCAGTGCCTGGCACATAGAAGAACCTCAGAAAATGACAGCAGTGATCAAGATATAATATGTGGTATGTTGCAGGTCACGTTGGTGAGTTAATTTAAATATTGTGCTTACTATGAACACATCCTTTCGTGTCATGAGTATAGCAGGTCTAAGGGCAGGTACATGGAGAGATTCAGTTGGCTTTGGTACAATGTGTCTTATACTGATCTATGATCTGGGGGTTGGGGCTCATTAGGAGACCCCCCCCCCCCCACTCCCAACGCCACCACAAACGATCCAACCAAACAAACAAAAACACAATGGGTTCTCACAGCCACCAATCCTGAGACAACTACACTCTTCTTAAGTCCTTTCCTTAACTCCTGGGTGGGTGACAGACCAAGGACTATTGCTGAAGTGAGTAGTGTCATCTGCTTTATGTGCAAGAAGAAGCGGCATGAGTGACAATATATATAGACTCCTGGGCAGTGGCCACTAACCTGGGCAGCTGGCTAGGATTGGAAGGTCAGAGACAAGGCAGTGGTGTCGAGGCGCATGGATGGACATATGTGAATGGGCACAAAGTGTGAAGATTTTTTTTTAAAATAAATTTATTTATTTATTATTTATTTTTGGCTGCATTGGGTCTCCGTTGCTGCGCGCAGACCTTCTCTAGTTGCGGTGAGCGGGGGCTACTCTTAGTTGCGGTGTGTGGGCCTATCATTGTGGTGGCTTCTATTGTTGTGGAGCACAGGCTCTAGGCACATGGGCTTCAGTAGTTGTGGCACGCGGGCTCGGTAGTTGTGGCTCGTGGGCTCTAGAGCGCAGGCTCAGTAGCTGTGGCTCACGGCTTAGTTGCTCTGCGGCACGTGGGATCTTCCTGGACCAGGGATTGAACTCGTGTCCCCTGCATTGGCAGGTGAATTCTTAACCACTGTGCCACCAGGGAAGTCCCCCAAAGTGTGAAGATTTTTATATCACATATTAATGCTCACTGGAGAGCATCTACTACAAACGAAGAACTGAACAACAAAGGAGACAAAATGACTCAGCCAGGAGACATTAACCAGACTTCGTCACTGGCCACCTAGAAGTGACAATATAGGCACATGAGTGGAGGGGCCGTGAGGGTAGAGGTGAGGGCTATGTGTGTGCTCAACAGCGTGGACTCCCACTTACGGGGGTCAGTCTAGCTCTTGCCGCCTCTGAATGTCCAACCTGCAGCAACAGAGACCCATGCCGAACCTTTGATATGGCACTATTCCTTGAAGAGACCAACCAGTCACTTGGTGGCAAATCAAATTCATAGGGCCCTTGCATTCTGGAATGGCCTGCGAGTCATCCTCAGAGGGATAGATATTTATTCCAGTTATGGGTTTACCTTTCCTGCCACAGAGGCTCAGCCAGCACTATTAACTGGTGGCTTACGGAATGCCTGATCTGTAGGCGTGGTGGTTGAACTATAACATTCAACCAGGGGACCCACTTCTCAGTGAGGGAGGTGTGGGACTGAGCCCCTGACTGTGGGATCCACTGTTCGCCTCAGACGCTGCACCAGCCTGCAGCAGCCGGCCTCAGTGAATGCTGGAACGGCCTTCTAAAGGCTGTGCCAGCTCAGAGGCAACACTCTTGAAAGGCTGGTGTGCCAGCCTTCAGAACACAGTATATTCATTGAATCAGACACCACTCTATGGCTGGCCCTGCGTCTCTAGTAAGGAGAATGCACGGTTCCAGGATCTAAGGAGTGGAAGCAGGTGTGGCCCTGCTTACCGTCACGCCCAGTAACTGACTGGGGAACTTTGTGCTTCCTGTCTCCACAGCTCTGGACTCTCTGAAAAAAGTTCCAACCTGACAAACACTACCTTAGTCAGTTAATCAAGGTTAACCTCAACAGTGATGTCCTATTGATAGAATATACCCTTGAAATGATGTGATGAGAATGACACTCTCCCTCTGTCAAAACACACAGGCCAGCCTAAGATGAGAAAAACATCAGGCAAATTCCAACAGAGGGACATCCTACAAAATCCTTGACCTAGTACTTCTCAGAACTGTCAAGGTCATCAGAAATAAGGAAAGTCTAAGAAACCATCACAACTCAGAGGAGCCTAAGGAGATAGGATGATAAAATATGGTATCCTGGATGGGATTTGGGAACAGAAAAAGGACATTAGGGAAAAACTAAGGAAATCTGAATAATTATTATAATTTAGTTAACTATATTTTAATTTAATTATCATTCAAGAAATAATGCATTTAGTTAATAATAATGGATGAATGTTGGTTTATTGATTGTGACAAGTGTGCCATACTTTTCTTTTTTTTTTTTTTTTTTTTTTGCTGTACGTGGGCCTCTCACTGCTGTGGCCTCTCCCGCTGCGGAGCACAGGCTCCGGACGCGCAGGCTCAGCGGTCATGGCTCACGGGCCCAGCCGCTCCGCGGCATGTGGGCTCCTCCCGGACCGGGGCACGAACCCGCGTCCCCCGCATCAGCAGGCGGACTCTCAACCGCTGCGCCACCAGGGAAGCCCAGGTGTGCCATACTAATGAAAGATGTTGACAATAGAGGAACTGCGTGTGGGCATATGGGAACTCTGTACTATCTTCACGATTGTTCTATAAAGCTAAAACTATTCTAAAATAAAAACTTTACTGAAAGAAAGTTTTTCGCTCTCAAAGAGAACCCACTCTTGCCGGGAGACACAGCAAGGGTCTCATTGAACTAGAAGCTTTGGCTGTTGCCCGGGAACTTTACACTCTGGTGCCAGGGACCAGCAGATGAGGAATTGCCATCTTGGCAAGGAAAGTACCACGATCAGCAAAAGAAAGGGCATTTCTTTTCCTGTCCTTCTTTTCGATGACGTTTGGGAATTTTGTGCCATAGTGTGAACATCCTGCTCTCTGGGTTCTCTGCTGTCCCAACTTTCCATGTCCAGCAGACCTGATTTGGAACACACAGGACCTCCAGCCAGATCTCAGGACCCCGCAAAACCACCTTCACCAACTTTTATATAGGCTGCCATGTCTTGGGAGCCACAACACTTTTAAAAACTCCATGTTTCGAATACATTTTCTGGCAAAACAATGTTATCTTTGTAAGATATCCCCAGGATGCCCCCTAAGAGCCTGTTTAATAAATAATGGTGGAGTGGAATACAGAACAGAACTTACCAGGGTGTTAGGTGCGACGCAGTGGAGTTCGGAGTCAGGTGCAAGTTCCAAGCCCAGCTCTGCCACTCACTCACTATGACCTTGGGCAGGTTGCTTCGTATCTCTGAGCCTCAACTTTCCTATAAATCAAATGGGAATGTACAGCTGTTTCACAATCTCTAAGTATTAAGTGTGATGACAAATCTAGACCGGCACTTAAGATCACTTTCTTTTTCCTCCTTAAACTGAATTATAGTCCCCCTTCCTGCCAGGCTGGCAGAAATCTCCATGTTAGTAATTACTGAGGGCCCCTCCCTTCCTTAAATCATGGACATTCTCTTGGTGGTAAGAAAACTAAGAGAAATTTTCCAGTCTTCCCATCCTCATGGACCTGCAAGACCCTTTACGTGCAGGAGCATGTAGGGGTGCTGCCCACCTCCTCATCTGCCATTTTTTGGTTCATTCATTCATTCACTCATTCATCAAAAGTGGTTAACATCCAACTGCATATTGTGTGTCAGACACATTTCTAGGCAGTGTAAGAAGCAGTCAAGGATGGAGTAGACTGGACCTGGGGGTGCAACGCTGAGCTACCCATCAGCAGCAAAACACTTATCCCTGCAGCTGCAGGATGAGTGGGCTGTTGACGGCTCACAGCTCTGTCCCTCTCAGGCCCTATTAAGGGTAGCCTGCGTCCACTGGGTGGTTACTGTGGGTGTACAAATGCCTGGCCCGTTGCATCAACTCTGAAGGGCTGCCCCTTTTCTCCTTCTGAAATTCCATCTTCAAGTAATTTCCTCAAGAGTGGATTAGGAATAAATTCCCTCCACCTTGTATTTGAACAACTTCGTTGAACACTTTTTAATAATCCCTCAAGTGTACCATCTGCTTCCAGCCAGGACCTTGGTCAAGGCACTGGGTTCAAAACGATACACCTGCAGAATTCTGAGGATCTTGCTCTACCGCCTTCTAGCATCTATTTTGGTGATGGTAAGTCTGATGCCAACCCAACTCTTGTTCCTTTGTAGGTATTTTTTCTCTCTGGAAGCCATTAGGCTCTTTTATTAATTCTTGCTATGAAATTTTACAGAGATATGCTATATCAGTTAGGAATGCTTTTAACTGCAAGTAAAACAACCTCCTCCTCAAAAAATCCAATTAACGGCAGCTTAAGCAGTACGCTTAAGTAGATGGTCCCAGGTTAGAGGCACCAATCCAGTGGTAATATTCAGGGCCTTTTCTGTGGGTCCTGCTTTACCAAGATGTAGAAGGAAAGGAGTCTTCTCATTCCTGTGCCTGTCGCCTCATGGTTGGAAGACAGCTTCCACACCACACCCTGCAACTAAGCAGAGGCACATCGCCTCTCTCTACGAGGCTCGAACCTTACTGTGAAAGTAAAAGCCCCACACCCACCCCGTACCATAACATCTCGGCATCTCACTGGCCAGAGCCTGGCCGCATACCGACCCCTGGACACTCGCTACCATCTGAGTGTTTGTGTCCCTACCAATTCCTATGTTGAATCCTAACCCCCAAGATGATTAGGAGGTGATTAGCGATCAGCGGATGGGGCCTTTGGGAGGTGATTAGGTGATGAGAGTGCAGCCCTCATGAATGGGATTAGTGCTCTTACAAAAGGGACCCCACAGAGCTTCAGCGCTTCTTCCACATGTTGAGGACACAGCAACAAGTCAGCCATCTACAACCTGCAAGAGGGCCTTCACCGCAACCCAACCATGCTGCAGCCCTGATCCGGAACTTCCAGCCTCCAGAAGTGTGCAAAATAAATGTTGTTTATAAGCCACCCAGCCTGTGATATTTCATTACAGTCTGAACACACTAAGACAACACTCATTGGTGAAAGAGAATGTAATTTATTATAGTTGTTAGGACCAATTATAATTCATTCCCTGGGGTTAGAAGGGGTATACTTTCCTGATGTCATAGGATGTCTGCCTGCTACCTCGGCCCCCAAATTGGAGACCTGTTAGCAGGAAAGAAAGGGGGAAATTGTTCTGGGGTCAGCTGTAGAAGATGTCTGCTTCCTATGTCTACATGTGGCCTTTTTACTTTCATGCTTTTAATTTGAAGTCTCATTTTTTCTTTTACCCTGGGAATTTTCCCCCCCATTATTTCTTTGATAGTTTCTTCCTCTCTGTCTTTTCTATTCTTTCCTTTCAGAATCCTTTAAAATGAATATTGGACTTACTGGATGAATCCATCATATTTATTAACTTTTCTGCTAAACGTCTTATGTCTCTCTGTCCTTTTTTCATCTTTGTTTTAGATTTCCTTGACATCATCTTCCAACCCTTGTATTTTTTATTTCATTTTACTTTTTTATTTCATGTATTATTTTATTTCAGATCTGTTATGTTTATATACATATATATTAACGCTTGTTGTCTGTTCCTTTTTTTATAACATCATATTCTTATTTTAATGATGCAATATAATCTCAAATCTCTTTGAGGATAATAGAGAGTTTTAAAAAATTCCTTTTCTATTTCTTGAGTTATCTCTGTTTCTTGCAGTTATTTTTGCTGATGTTCTTGTTTATTTATCTTTCCCTTTAATGTTGCAGATTTTCCTCAAATGTCTGGTGCGTTTAAAGAAGAGGGGATAAAAATGCCTGTTTGGGGGCCTGAGGCTATGTTTGGGGCCTGCTGACCTGAAGGTTTAGCATTCCTTAGGGTGCAGGGGCCTTAAGAGTCAGCTTCCCCGATGGGATTGCCCCACATGCCAGAATGAGTGCTTTGTTCTGGGCCAAGAGCACCCTCACCAACTGCCCTTGTTCACCCTAGACTTTTATTAAATAAATTGATTTAGAGAAGAACTCTCCATTTTCTTCCCCCTAGGTAGTAATGCCTGGCCAACCCCTGTTGGGCCTACAGAGAAAGGGATGTGTGAGTCTGTGTGGGGACTTAACCATTCAAAATAGAGACCTTTAACAAGTGCCTATTTTCAGCCCAACTCCTCACTGCTGCCCCCTGGAGGTCTGCAGTTTCCAAGTCTGGAGACTTTCTGGGTACTTCTGTGCCAACTGAACTCTCCTGCCCCCCAGGTTCTTCCCCACTCTGCTCCGTCTCAATAACCAAGAGTCTCCCGTTGCCTTTACATCATCCAGAAATTCATTTAAATTACTTATTCTCTGATGGCTCTCTTCAGTTCCCTTCACTGGTGCATGCTCCTATATTTTACATTTTCTTCAATATTATTTTAATGGGGTCTCAGGAGAAAGGACAATGCTGAGACTCAGTCTTGACCTGGAAAGCTACTGTGGAGGTTCTTTTTTTTTTTTTTTTGATAGCTTCATTGTTTAAAATTTTTTTAAATTTTAAATTGTGGTAAAATACACATAGCATAAAACTTACCATCTTAACCATTTTTAAGTGCACAGCTCAATAGTGTTAAGTACATTTACACTGTTGTACAACCATCGCCACCATCCATCTCTAGAGCTCTTTTCATCTTACAAAACTGCAACTCCACACCCATTAAACAACTCCCCATTCCCTCTGCCCACTCCCTGGAAACCACCCTTCTCCTTTTTGTCTCTATATTTGACTACTCTGGGGACCTCAGATAAGTGGAATCCTATCGTATTTGTCTTGTTTAACAGGCTTAATGTTCTCAAGATTCACCCATGTTTTAGCATGTCAGAATTTCCTTCCTTTTTAAGGCCGAATAATATTCCATTTCATGTACATACCACATTCTATTTATCTATTTATCATCAATGAACACTTGGGTTGCTTCTACATTTTTGGCTATTGTGAGAATGCTGCTGTGAACATGGGTGTACAAATACTGTTGAGATCAGGAGATCAGCAGCCAGTCAACTCCATGTCAGGTGTATTTGTGTCATGCCAATTTCCCATTGCACTGGGATGACAGCATCCCACTGCCATCTATGTAATACTCCTGTGTCTGGAGTTTTACTTGACATACCTCTTCTGGGTCCATTATCATAACTCATGAGGTAGCTAATGCCGATGGCATTATTTCTGCATTACAGTTGAAGAATCTGAGCTACAGAGAGGTTAAGTGACTTGCCTAAGCTGGTAAGAGCTACAACTAAAACTACTGAATAATTCTCTCAGCTTGAAAGACATTGTTGGATTGTTGGATTTGCATAGACTCTGCTGTGGGTTGACTATGTAGACACAGCCATGGAATGATTATCTCTAATCTAGTAAATTTAATGCAACTTTTCCTAACTGATGAGACAGGTTGACATCGTAAATTTCATGTGAAAAAAAGAAATCCATCTGAAGCTCTGCCAGCTGAGACAGAATATCAGATATACTTTAACGATTAAAATTACAGAGATTCATTTCTCTTTGTTTTTTATGGAGAGGAATAAGGTAAATGCTCTTGGGTTGTTGGCGTTATGTCTCCCATTTGTATATTCCTTCTAAACATGAACATTATGTTGTTTATTCATCTGTTAATGACAGCTGATTATCAAACCATAAATATACATGTTGGATCTAATGGTTTGTGAATGTTAAGCATCAGACAGAAATATTTGTGGATATTTAGAGAACTCTGCGTCTTCATCCCAATCACTACCTAGCTTGTCAGTTTTCTGTAGAATATCTGATTCTTTGTGCTGTCAGCCAAATCATGTGTTAGGCAGAAAGCATATTTTTCCCCCATTATTGCTATTTTTTTCTTCCTGTCAGTAAACAGATTAAAAAAAGAAAGAAACATAACTCTCTTGTGTAATCTAGGCTACAGATGTCACATTTTTTTCTATTTCTTTTGGAAAATAGCAAATGTGATTTCTTAAGGCTTTTCATTTTCAAATCATTTCAGGGACGTTAGCAAATACACATGCAGTCAGTATTTTTGTACCATATATTCAAGAAAAATAACAGATATGAAGATGCTAAAGTTCAAATTAAGGAGCCTTCATCCTTCAGCCCTAAAGTCCCATGGTACTTACTTAAAATTAAAAAATATTTAGCCACTAGCAGTTTGCTCCCTGAATGACAGGATACATTCATTTATTTTCTAAGCAGAACCAGAGTAGCCTGGTGTTTAAGCTCTGACAGTATGAGAATACGTGCTGGAGAAAGATACACTGTTCCCCAGGGTACAACCAGGAGCCTCTGAGAACTTTCCTTACAATGTCTTCATTCTTCCATTCACCCAGCAAACAGTGAAAAGCACCTACTAGTGCCAGGCCTGCACTCAGCCCCGGCGAAACAGAAATGTCTGTGCTGGAGGTTCTCAAGGCTGGTAGGATGGAAGGTAACATGGCAGAGTGGAAAGGGCTTGGTCAGAATCCTGTACTTACCTGCAAAGAGTGTGGCCTTAACCTCCCCAAGCCCTTCTTTGGCAGGGATGAAAATATACACCCCAAGGAGCTGGGAGATTAACTGGTTTACCCACAGCTGACTCAAGGCACAGAGCTGCAGCCCTCAAGACACTCCTCATTTATTTCCATTTCTTTTACTCCCCTTGATTCCTTCCAATGGAATTTCTATTCCACACACTCTACCAACAATGCTTTCTTATCTTCCTCCATTTTTGCTACTGCACTGGACCCTACTGACCCTCAAAGTCTTGCCTTTTCTCCCATCAACACCGTCCTGTTCTCTTATCTCTCTGACCTCTTCTTTTCTGGAGCCCTTGCACTTCCCTTCTCTTCACGTTCTCAAATATTGGATTTTCACAAAGTCTCTGCTCATTTATCCCTTCATAATAGTGCTCTTTTAGCATCAATCATCTCTTCAAATCCTTCTTCTTCCTTAGGCATCACTAATGTCCATGTTCATGGCTTCGATCATCATCCTCACTCTGATGACCCCCAAACTGACATCTCTTGTTATTTTCACATTCAAACCTGTAGCTTGAATTTTCAACCGAATAGCCAACTTGGATGTTCACCTTCAACTCAAAAATCTCTAAGGTTATATATATCACCTTTCACCGAAACTCCCCTACTAGAATTTTCTTTTTTTTCTGTCATTAGCACCATTTTCTCAATTATCTACAAAGGAAAAATTAGAATCAAATCTAATTTTTCTTTTCTTTAACTGCTTTTTCATTTACTTATACCATTTTTATTGTCTCCTCTTTCAAAATACTTCTGAGCAGAAAAGCATTAGATTAAGTCACAAAAAACAACAGCAATTTTAATTTTTATTTTAAAATTTATTTATATATATATTTATATCTTTATTGGAGTATAATTGCTTTACAACATTGTGTTAGTTTCTGCTATATGACAAAGTGAATCAGCTATATGTATACATATATCTGCACATCCCCTCCCTCTTGAGCCTCCCTCCCACCCTCCCTATCCCACCCCTCTAAGTGGTCACAAAGCACCGAGCTGACCTCTCTGTGCTATGCAGCTGCTTCCCACTAGCTATCTATTTTACATTTGGTAGTGTACATGTGTCAGTGCCACTCTCTCACCTCGTCCCAGCTTACCCTTCCCGCCCCACCCCCACTGTGTCTTCAACAGCAATTTTTAAAACCTGTAAATAAATAAACCCATAAACTTATAAAGCAGCATATATAGTATGATCCCAATTTTGTTATAGTTGTATTATTTATGCCTCTCTCTCTCATCTGTCAATCAAATCTATCTACAAATGTGCGTAAAAATGGACTGAAAGAATGTTCAGAAAATGTTGATGGTAGGTGTTCCTCAGTAATGGGATTGTGAGTGAATTTTACTTTCTTTTTTACGTTTCATTTCCCTTTTTATTTCTATTTTTTGGACGTCTGATGCCCAGAATAGGATTAATTATAAGCCTTAGTTTATGATACACACTCATAATTTGTCCCTCTTATTTACCCTTTTGTTTGATTCTTTGATGACTGCAGTCAGCATCTATGCCCACCATCTAATAACCCAAGCTCTTGAACAATAACATAAGCTTACATTTCCTGTGTGCTAGACCCCACCTCCAACACCTCCTGGGTCCTACCAGCAAGGCCTAAGGGGTCCCAGTGGTCCACATCCTGTCCAACACTTAGGATGTCAGGTTTCTTAATTTTTGCCGATCGAATGGGAATGAAATAGCATTACTGTGGTCTTGGTTTGCACTTCTTTAGTACTAACAAAATTGAATATCTTTTTGTATATTTACAGGTTATATATATTCTTTCCTCCTCTGTGAATTTATGGACTTACGGCCTTTCCATTTTTCAAATAGGTTGTTTGTTTTTGTTATACTGATTTGTAGGAATAAGACAAGGATGCCCACTAATGCCACTGCTATTCAATACTGTCCTAGAGGTCCTTGTCAAAGAATAATAAAGACATGAAAAATAAAGACATTAGGACTGGAAAGGAAGAAATATATGACTATCATTATTTGTAGATAATATTAGTGAGTACATAGAAAACCGCAAATAATCTATACATTTTTAGAATTAAAGGTGACTTTAGCAAGGTGGTTGAATATGAAATCAAAAGACAAACGCCAGTGGCATTTCTCTATACGCCAGCAGTAAAGTTAGAAAATGTAATATTAAGAAGGTCATCATTATAAGAGCAAAACAATACTGTACAATACCCACAATTAAACAAAATAAAAAGATGCAAGACAAAAATCTTAAAAATATGAAATTCCTCAATGAGACACATTTAGAAGCCCTAAATAAATTGAGAGAAATTTGATGCTGCTGGATAGGATTTTAACCCGCTCCCCTCCCCAATCTGGAACACTCCTCCCACTCATTAGCCTGTGAAATTACCCACCACTATAAAAACTGACAAAACCATGCCCTGGTGCCTTTCTCACCTTCTGAGATGGCCCACACTATGTCTGTGGAGTATGTTTGTCTCTAAATGAATCCACTTCTTACCTATCACTTTGTCTCTCACTGAATTCTTTCTGCGATGAGACATCAAGAACCTGAGCTTCATTAAGTCCTGAAACCAGATGTGTGATCTCAACTGGAAGACTGTGGGTTTTGGCAGGGTTTGAGTCCCAGCTGCATGGGTTCAAGTCCCAATCTGAGGTGCACGGTTTCAGTACGATTAAATACAATATCAATCATCCTTACACAATGAGACAGAACACATGTGCAGAGATGCAAAGGTATAAGATTAAAGGAAGAAATGTATGTCTTAGTGTGAGTTTTCCTGGAAGCAGAGCCTGAGACAAGGATGTGGGTACAAGTAGTTTATTTGGGATGAGATCCCAGGAAGTAGGAGTGAAGGAACAGGGAGAATGAGACAGGGAAGAAGGAAAAGCAAAGGGGGCACTTTATCACATAACAGTGGGCAGCAGGGGCAGGTTTCAACTGGGATCTTCTGAGAAGAGCATGGAATGGCTCCAGAATTGTCCCCTGATTGCGGGACAGGAGACAGAGTCTCCGGGATGGAAGGTGTAAAGATGGACAGCATGGGTGAGAGGAGTTGGCTCTCACACAGACCTGTCTACACTAGTCGGGGCTGAAATCGGGGGTGGTCCAGGGGATGTGACCTAGGGTACCAGAGGAGTCCACTATAGACTGATGCAATTTGGTTGAAAGAAATAGTTTACACATACATAAAGGCATGCATGAGAAGCTCTCTTCACTGTGATCAGATTAACTGATGCCCTCTATTCCCTTGATGAAACATGGTCCATGTTTGTGTAGAACCCCTGGACTCGTAGGTTACTCTCTAGAGCCCTGGTTCTCAAATGTTAGGGAGCACCAGAATCACCTGGAGTGTTTGTTAAGCCATAGATTTCTGGGCTCCACCCCAAGAGTTTCTAATTCAATAGGTCTGGGCTGCACTGGAGAATTTGTATGCCTAGCAAATTTACAGGTGATGTTGATGTTGGTGGTCTAGAGATCACTCAGTTAGAACATCTGTGCATTTTCCCCACCATCTGGGTTGTGTGATTACCCAGAGTCTATTGTGTTAGTTCCCAAACCTGTTTATGTCAGTTGTACTTGTTACTGCAACCACATAATTTAATTAAGTGTCAAATGAACAGATGAAATGTGAAGGGGCAGAGAAAAATACACGTGTCTGTAAAATACAAGTTGAATGCTATTGAAAAGATTCAACATAGATGAGTCATTGAAAAATTGCTACAGAATTAGGAGTGGTCAAGACAATGGTTAAAGAATCAATAATTGAAAATTGAAGACAGGATATTATTCAAAAGACTATTTGCAAATATCTTTTAGTTCTTGCTTCGTTATAAAGTATCTCAAAATAAAAATGTATGCCAATGTATTAACAGTGTGATCTATGTAAAAAGTACATCTGTAATGCCCTTGAGTACTTTACACTCAAAGAAGAGGTCTTGCACCTATATTAGAATATTGTCAAATACATATAAATTTGTTTTAATTTAAATATAGAGTTTAAGGTACTTATGAATTTTTTTCTGATTCCCTGCTTGCACTATTTTGATCAACTGACCTACCCTGATCCGACTGAATGGGAGAACTTCCACGGCCTCCACTATGAATCTTTCTGTCCTAAAGCAGTTTTTTCCCCCAGTCATGAAGCTGGAAACTAGAAATTCCAACGAGGATTCCTCAATGTCCTGAATAGTATTTCGTTATTTAAAATGTCAATGTAGTGTTTTAAATTGGCAGCAATGTATAAAATGTACAATTTTGTGCAATCTATTTGAATCGTTACCCTACCCCCAAGTACACACAGAATAAAATCTAAACACTTGGTGTGTCATTCAAGGGCTCTCTCTGACCTGACCGACATCTGTCTCTCACTCCCTGTCACTTCATTCTTCTCCCCTTCATATCCCTTGAATCACACATGAATTACATTTCCTAATTATGCAATATGTACCTTTTTTATGAGCTCTTTCCTCTGGTTATCCATCTAGAGACTCCTATTTATCCTTTAAAGCCCAGCCCAAATGTCCCATTCCTGGGAAGCCTTTCTCAACTCCCTCCTTTATTCTAATAGCCCTTTGTCCATGGTCTTTGATAGTACTTGTCAGATTGCTTTGCATTTTTTTGCTTTGGTATCAGTGGAACCCATAGAATCTTAGCTTTCAATGTCTAGGACACTTATGATCTTTTACCACATTTTACTTTACCACTTTACCATAGGTTTGTTCCAGTTCTAACACTTGGAACGGGCTCAGTGACATTGTTGAAAAATATGAATGGACACTTAGCTTTATTTTTTTTAATTTTTAAAAGTTTTGGCTGCCTTGGGTCTTTGTTGCTGCGCGCGGGCTTTTCTCTAGTTGCAGCAACCAGGGACTACTCTTCTTTGTGGTGCATGGGCTTCTCATTGCGGTGGCTTCTCTTTGTTGCGGAGCATGCGCTCTAGGCATGCAGCCTTCAGTAGTTGTGGCGCACAGGCTCAGTAGTTGCGGCTCGTGGGCTCTAGAGCACAGGCTCAGTAATTGTGGCGCACAGGCTTAGTTGCTCCGCGGCATGTGGGATCTTCCTGGACCAGAGCTCGAACCTGTGTCCCCTGCATTGGCAGGCAGATTCTCAACCACTACACCATCATGGAAGTCCGACACTTATCTTTTTGATACTTCTTACTCAACACTTGTAGACATAAAGACCCACTGTAAATTTACATAAATTTAATATATATTGTCTTCAATTACATCACTCTCTTAATGCTTAGAATTCTTCTTGTATTCATAAGTAATACATCCCTGTTCTAAAACCTGTTTTAAAAATAGAGGAGTGAAACTCAAATTTTTGAAGAGATAAATAGTTTTATTAAATATGATAGCTTCAGCATTTTACAGATTCATCAGTGAAACTTCTTAACCGAGACAACATGTGCTCCTCAGTTTCCTCAGCTGTAAAATAGGGCAATAAGAGAACTGCCATCTCAGGGTTATGGGGAGGTTAGAGAGATCATTTATGTAAAGTATCTGAACATAGCGGAAATCCAAGAAATGAACTGATTACACTTTTCTTAAACTGAGTTTAAAAATACTTAGAAACTGTATAGTCGTAGAGAATAAGGCCAACCATACACATAACCTAAGATCCAGGAATCCCACTCCTAGGTATTTACCAGATAGAAAAGCTCACATAGGTGCATCAAAAGACATGACAAGAATATTGATAGCATCTGTACTCATCATAGTCCCAAATTAGAAACAATCCAAATGTCATCATTAGAACAGATAAATGCATTGTGTTACATTCACACAATAGAATGCTACACAACAAGAAGAACACTGAACTACAACAGGAAAAACATGGTTGAATCTCATCAGCACAACGTCAGGGCAAAAGAACATGCTCAGTATATCCAATTGATATAAACTTGGATTACCTTCTCACATTAAAAGGTGTTTGATTTTTGTCAATGTGTTAGCTATTTAAATAATTTAAAACAAACAAACAACAACAAACTACCCCTTGGTGGTAGAAATTGTGAGCAGTCATCCGTAGGGGGCAGACACTGGGAGGGAGCTGAAGGGGCTCTGGGATGCTGTGATGGTCTAGATCTTGAACCAGGTGGTGATCTGGGTGTGCTCACCTTGTAAAACTTCATAAAGCTATTTATGAGCTGTGCATTTTCTGTATGATGCCACACTTCAACAAGAAGTTTAATTAAAAAGACAAAACTTGCTGGGTGATTGGAAGGATGGATTTGACAAACACAGTGACTAGGAATTCACGATGTTTGAATACGTAGCAGAGATGCAGGGAAGCAGTTAAGGGAACCATCAAGAACATATCCTCAAGTCTCTACATGAATCTAGGGATGAAAAGCAAAACCTCTGACAGTCATGACTTGTCTTCTGGATGACACAGCAAAAATGCTTGTCACCAGACGAGACAGGAGAGCAGCCATCTGGAAAAATAAATAATAACCTAAACTTCACACTGTACATCAGGATAAATTCTAAATGGATCAAAGATTTATAAGCAAAGTAGAAAACCGTAAGTTTACTACAAGAGACATAAGAATTCCTTTCTAATCTTGGAGTGGAGAAGTCCTTTCTAACTGTGACAAAAGCAAGAAAACACTGATAACTTTGGCAACACAACAGTAAGTGTCTCTTGTATGGCAAAACCACCACAACCATATCACACACAAAAAAGAAAGCAAACAAAAAACTTGAAAAGCAAAGCCAAAAGACAAATGAAAACTGAACAGATAAATCATAATTCATACCACAGTAAGAGGACTAATCCTCCGAATATGTAAAGAGCTCCTAAACATTGATAAGAAAAAAAAAAAAACCAAACCAAAACCTCAATAGAAAAACAGGCCAAATGATACGAATAAATAGAAAAGGAAATACAGATTGTTCTTAAACATATGAAAAGATGCTTAACCTCTCTCAAAATAAGAGAAGGGCAAATAAACGTGGAGACGCTATTTTTCATTTATTAGATTGGAAGAAAAACATGTTTGATAACACTCTGTTGGTGAAGTTGTGGGCGAACACGTATGTTTATACGTTGCTGTTGGGTGTGTAAATTGGTGCAGCCCTTCTGGAAGGCTATTTGGCAATATCTATCAAATTCCAGTTCCGGGAATTTGTACTGTAGCTCACATGTAAAATGACGTATGTACCAGGTTATTCACTGCAGCATTGTAATCAGGAAAGCCTGGAGAAAATCCAAGTCCATCAACAGATGGCTGGTTAAATGGATGATGCATCCACACAATCTCTATTTAGACAAAGAAAGATCTCCAAGACACACCATTATGCAGAAAAGAGCAAGGGAGAACCGGGTACATGATATACTACTTTTATGTAAAGGTGCGTATAGCAGGTGGGGGCAATAGAAGAATCTGTATTTGTATTTGCTTGATTTGTGTAAAGAAGCTTGGAGAAATACATTAAGAATCTCAAGGGCTTCCCTGGTGGCGCAGTGGTTGAGAGTCCGCCTGCCGATGCAGGGGACGCGGGTTCGTGCCCTGGTCCGGGAAGATCCCACATGCTGCCGAGCGGCTGGGCCCGTGAGCCATGGCCGCTGAGCCTGCGTGCTCCGCAGCGGGAGAGGCCATAACAGTGAGAGGCCCATGTACTGCAAAAAAAAAAAAAAAAAAAAAAAAAAGAATCTCAAAACAGAGGTTATTCATGTATAGAGATGGAAGTGGGTACAGAATGAGTGGGGAGCAGACTTTTTCCTGATTACCTTCTCACATTAAAAGGTGTTCGATCTTTGTGAATGTGTTAGCTATTTAAATAATTTAAAACAAATTAGGTATCACATCTTAGCCTGCACTGGTAGAGTTTTGGGTAGGATGCCCTCCCTCCTTCTTAAGCTGGTGATTTGGCAAAGGAAGATTAGAGAGAACTTATGTTCTTGTGTGGTTTGAGTCTTTCCATTAATAAAAGAGCAAATAGAAGTCATGTACTAATCCAGGACTCATGTTTTCTTACAATGGTTTTTAGTGAAATAAAGGGATTTAAATGTGTGGTCCAACCTACTTTTGAGACTCATCTTAAACTGAGTTTTGGAAGTCTAGAACTGAGGAAGCAGAACCGCAGGAAGGGTTTTTGGATCACTCACTTGTAGCTTCAAAGGCAGAGACAAAGGAGAGGTGGCGAGCAGCAGGGTTTGGCAAAAAATTCAGCACACGCCAATTTTACCCAATTACCTGGATCTTTCTAACACAAAGAGCCTGTAGGTAAAAATAATTCTGGACAAGTAACATCATTCCTTATTTTATTTTGTGCAACTCAGAGAAGTATGACTCAAATCCACAGCACATCTGTGTCGAAATTCCACAGACCCTCTCTTAAGGGGAAGGAATATCGTGCTTATTCATGCAACACATACTTCCTGAGTGAATAACTGAGTGAACAAGGCTTTGTGTCTCTATCTTTTGGGAAGAACTTGCATCACACAGCCAGCAGGGTAAAAAGGAAATTAAGATGCATGTGGCTGGCGGACCAACTTGATGAGTGGCTCTCCTTTAATTAAAGAGAACGTGAGGTGAAGTCGTTGTCTGCAAGTTACAGACTTTGAGAAATTGTCTCAATAAAGGAGAACTTCATTTGGCCTTAGGTAAAAGGCAATCAATAAATTACTTGGCTGAGGGCAGAGACGTGAAGAGAGAGAGAATAAGGGTCAGGAGAGGGATCTGTGTAAAAACAGGGTGGCGGGCAAAGAATCAAGGGTGGTGGGGGGGGCCGCCACGCAATCTACAAAAGGTAACAAAATAAAAGGAGTGGAAGAGCTGCTCCATCCCCAGCGTGCATTTCCCTGTGATGGACGAACTAGCTGATCTTCGTTAGTGGTGCTTAGCACTGGGAGAGGGGACAGGGCGGAAAGGGGGCCCACTGTCACAGCACCCGTCATCCATTTCCCACACATGATTGTTTCCATTAGGATAGAGGGGGGAGTCATCAGGAAGTCACCGTCTTCAAGGAGATGTCCCGGGCCCTGTAATTCTGCTCTGAGCAGTTGCTGATGAAGCTACGCGGCTCTGAGAGGTGTCCTGGCCGAGCCCAGGACCTCTCCGTGCAGGCCGCGCGCTGAGGGCTGCGCTCCATCACCCGCAGGCGGGCGGAGCAGGTGCCGGCGAGGGCTCCCTGCTGGCCTTGTAAAACCTGAGTCCTGGTGACAGAATTCTTTCCATCATCGTTTATGCCGCACCTTCCCGGCTGCATTACCGTCATTTAGCATCCTTCCGTCATCCACAAAGCACTTCCCTGCCGTCTGTTGGTTATTTCTCACTCTCCTGAGGTTCGCCATTCTCATCCGCTGTCTTGAGGAGAGGAGAGGACAGGAGAGGAGAGAGATGGAAGGACTCCTGGTTGCTGCCCTCCCGAGGCCTCCTGTGCAGGTTGGGAGCCTGGCTTCCCTCCGAACCGCCCTCCTGCCTTTGGAGGTGGCACCTGTCACGTGAGTGCCGCAGGGCTGGAAATACGGGGCCTGGCATCTGGCCCTCTCTCCCCCACTGTTCCACTTTATGACCACGGGCAAATCTTTCAGGCTCTTTTGTGTACCCTGAGCTATAAAATGAACAAATTATGGTGGCCCCCTTTTTTTCCCCACAGCGATGTCAGGCCAGATCTCTTGTTTTCCCCTACTGTAATAAATTGGAGAGACCAAATATGGTAATCAAGAAGACTTCACCGCCCTCTGAAGAAGGGCTCATTTCTACGCTCTCCTGCTCACCTGCATCCTTGCTGCAAGGCACCTCTGGGAAGGGGTCCCCACCCCCTTCCCAACTCTCCAATGCCCCCAACTCAGCAAAGTCAAAATGGGTCCCCAGAGTGGCCTGCGGCCCACCATGGGTTTGCCCCCTCCCCATCTCTTCCAGCATGGCCCCCTGGACCCAATTCCTGCCCCCTGCCAGCTCTCTCCTGTTCCAGCCACACCTAGTGGTGACCCCTCCTTGTAGACACCTGTACCTGTGCCTCTGACTCAGCGCTTGCGGGCTCCCAAAGCTGCGTGGTCCCTCACCTCCCGGGGTTGGCTCAGATGTCACCCTCTCTGGGAGGGCTTCCCTGACCATTCTTGGCACCCCTGCCTTATTTCCTCCATAGCACTTATACCAGCTGACATGCTCGGCACCCTACCTATGGGTTCGCTGGTGTCTGTCTTCCCAGACCAGGCTGTGAGCCCCTTGAGGGCAAGGATTTTGCTGCTTTCTTCCTTCATTTTCAGTACCTTCACTGGTACCTAGCACATGGTAGACAATAACTGTTTACTGAATAAGTGAATATAGCTTGATTGTAGCAATTAATCATAATCATCATCATAATAAACTAGTAATAAACATTTGTACTACAATCTGCAAAATGCAAAGCCCCATAGTACTCATGTATTTTCATGTATTGCAGGCACATTTCTTAGTCACAAATTTGAATGCGCAAATATGATCACTTTCTGTATACTGGGAGTTCACTTGTTTCCAAACCCCAATTCCAACTGAGGACAGAACATCCCACCTTGCCAATACAAGGGAACTCAGCATGTTCACCAGCCCCCTTCCACCTCCATGGTTGGCACCAGGGCACCAGCCTCTGGCCTGCTGCATCCTCTCAGGCTGGGCTGGGTGGGGAAGTGGCAATCTCCTGATGTGCCTCACCCCCACCTGGCTCTCCTGGGGTGCTAGTCCCGGGAAGGCCCACGTCTCCCTGCCTGTGCCAGGCTGGGGAGCCCACAGGCAGCCTTGCCCAGGAGCCCCTCGCCAGGCCCCAGGCCATCTTTTCCCCTCCACTCAGGCATGAGATGACTTTGCCGTCTCCTCCGATGCCCTGAGGAAGCACAGGCTGGTCCCCCGTGCCTACAGTTTCCATAGTCATTGCTCTCCTCTGATTCTCTTTAAGGCTCTTTCCTCTCAGAGTTCGAATGGGGAATAATGTTGGGTCTTCTGACCCATCAGGGGCATCTCAGATGCCAGCCTGGGTGTTGGGACAGGAGAGGGCCCCTCACTGGTGTTTGGCCCCCAGCCTCCTCTCCCGGTTCCTCTAGCCACTTGGAGTGGCAGGAGAACCACGCTGCCGGCGGTATGTCCTTCCCTCCACTGTGGTTCACGCCCTATTTACCAGGTTTCAGTTTTGATGGGCCAGCCAAGTTTTTAGAAATCCCCGAAGTCATTTCTCTCTTCAGCACCTGCCGCTTGCAAACCAAAGGCAAGGCTGGCTGTCGGACCCTGGCTAGGCGTGGACTCTTGAAAGTCTGCTGGAAACCAACTCAAAGGGAAAGCACAGCAACCATCCAGAAGGAAAGACATGTTGAATAATATTTCAAAATTGTATCTGCACGCAAACGCACTGCTGAAATACAGTTTACCCAAACGTTTCTACCTGCCTACATAAGAGCATGTGACTGTATAGTCCTACTGTAGAGACAAAACAGAGCCTTCCCAGGGAGGAAGGGCACTGCCATCATGAAACCCATCATTTGGTTCCAAAACTTGGGTTTTTTCTATGTCAACATTGCCTCTTTAGGCTCAAACTTGGCTCTCTGTTAAATATTTGATGACCTGTTGCTCTCATTAGCCTAGAGACCATATCTGATTGAATTCCGTGTCTTAAATTTAACAGACCTGTTAGATTTGGATTGAATACAAATTTCTACTCCTCAGAGGCAGCTACCCTTGGGGGGCTTATTATAGAAATCGCCCCTCTTCTGGTGTTTGCTCCTCTTTTCCATCTCTCTGTAGTGTATCTTGCTGGATAATTTTGGGGGGTATATTTTCTTGCCTAATGCCAGATTAATAGGTGCTTTATAACATTTTCAAGTAATAAGTCTCATTAATTTTTGTCTTTAATAAATGCAAAACAGAAAATAAAATTATTGTTGCAAACAAATATTTTACAGACAAAAATCAAACACAGCAAACACAGCATCAGATTGACATATATACACTACCATGTGTAAAACAGATAGCTAGTGGGAACCTGCTGTATAGCGCAAGGAGCTCAGCTCGGTGCTCTGTGATGACCTAGATGGGTGGGATGGGGGTGGGGTGGGAGGGAGGTCCAAGAGGGAGGGGATGTATGTATAGATATAGCTGATTCACTTCATTCTACGGCAGAAACTAACACAACATTGTAAAGCAACTATACTTCAATAAAAAGAAACACTGTAGAAAAAAATGTAAATGTTTATTTCCCTGGTTTTCTCTGTATCTCTCCCCCTCCTTCTTTAGTCATTCAATCATTTTTGAATTCATCCATTGAACAAGTATTTACTGAGCAGCTATTATGTCCCAGGGGCTGCCCAGGCACCTGCTGGGTGCTGGTACACAGTTTTCTGGTGATACAGTGTCTACCCTCAAGGAGCCAGTGATGCAGGAGGAGGCTGGGGGTATGGGAGGCTTCTCCAAGGAGAAGACCCTCGAGGTGGGCTTCGAGGAGATGATCAGGTGAGAGAGGGCTAAGGGTGAGAACCTTGCTCCAATTTCCACACACACTCCTTTGCCTGCTGTTACTAGTCCCCGGGTTTTGTGTGATTCCATGTGGTTCTGCTACTCCATGCTTATACCTTCTGTATCATCCTTTTGATAAACGCTCCTCAAATAAAATAATTAAAATCTGCCCTTTGTTTCCTGCCAAGCCTCTGACCAATACAACGGCTTCGGAAGTTGTCTGATTGCTTTGTCTAGGCTACGAGCCAAGATCCAACTGTGTGTTTGTGTCCGTGTGAGGCGAGGGATTGGGGTGTGTTCCCTGGGCTCTCCCAAATGGAACTGGGTAGAGCAGAATGCTGGAGAAGACCCCGGGGTGAGAAGCAGAGATGAGGAGGAGAGGGTCCCCAAGGGTGGGTGGAGGTGGCCTGAGAGCTTGAGTCAAGGGCCAGCGCCTGACGAGGAGCTGCAGGTGGCCTGAAGAGAAAATGAGCCATTTCCGGCCCTGAACAGGGTGTAGGCATCTCTATCATTCTTCTGAGCCCTCTGTGCAAACCTGACTAATGGTACAACTGTTTGATGATGGGATCTTGCACCCTTCTATCCAACAGAACGTAGTAGTGGGATGTTTTTTTCCTAAAAGACCGGAATAATTGGAGACAACCAAATGTTCAACAACTGGGGACAGGTTTAGTTTGTTTAGTGAAATGTTTTTAGGCCCTACAGATAATAGTTATGAAGATAACAGGAAAACATGGAAAACGTTTCAGTATGTGTTAAAAAAAAGTGAAAAAAAGGGTCTGCTCACTATGTAAAAATATGTAAAAAATAAAAAACTTTGAAATTAGGGTGATTGTATTCATTAAGGTAATACAGGTAGTCATAAAAGAGAAACTCTGAAATCTCAGTGGCTTAATGCACTAGAAGTGAATCTTCACTCCCAGCAAGTTCAATACAAGTACTCAGAGCCCAGGGCTCCTTCCAGCTCATGGCTCTGTGATGACACAGTGAGGAGGTGGCTGTCTGTAAGCTAAGAAGAGAGTCCTCAGGAGAAATCAACTTGCTGATACCTTGATCTTACACTTCTAGCCTCCAGAATTGTGAGAAAATAAATCTGTGTTTTTTAAACCAGCCAGTCTGTGGTATTTTGTTACAACAGCTTGAGCAGACTAATACATGACCCCTCCCCCCACCAACTTCTTGGCAAGACTATTTGTCCCTTTAAAGCTCAGGTAGGATGCCACTCCCTCTGGGAATCCCATCCCTACCCCAAGCTTCACTGAACATCTCTCCCTTGGACTTTCCCAGTGTCCCGATGTTACTCTGCCCACATTGCTTATGAAACCTTATGGAGAAGGTGAGCTCCACAACAGGAGGGACCATATCTGTATCTCCATGGACCTGGCATGGCGTCTTTGTCACACAGTGAATACTCAATAAATAAATGGCAAGCAAATGAATGAAGGAACAAATATTTCTAAACTAACAACAGTAGAACAAGTAGATAATCATCTTGACTGATTTAAGGCTGGCCAGTGGCAGTCTTTGAGCTGTGTGGCAAAGAGTCAGAGAGGTTTCTGTCCAAAAGCTGTCTGGAAAGACTTTATTTATGCTTGACTATGCTGAGCTTAATAATACAAAAGGGCTATTACGAATATGTTGAATGAGAAATAGGGCCCCTCTCCTTAGCATGGTGGCTCATCTCGGGTAAGCTCAGAGGCTTGCAGGATTTGGAAATCTAATTGTTTTTCTGTAATTTTTCATATCGAGTCTATAGTGACTCTCTTGGCTAAACTGAAAACATCATAAGTTTCCTAAAACAATAAATGCCCAGACCCTTTACCTTTCTGGAAGGTGCTCTTCTCTCCTCCCTACTCAATTAGGTAGGCTCTTTAAAATTCTGTCTTTCTGTCAAGGATCCCTTCAAGTCCCCTCTGCTCTCTGAAACCTGCCCTGCCCACTGCAACCTCAAGAGCAGAGCTCTCACTGTTGAATTTCAGGTCCATGAATCATACTTTCCTCTTGAAGTCACCATAGGATGGTGGCATTCAAGAGACCCTGGGTTGAGGTGATGTCAACAACAACAAAAGAAGGCAGACTAAATATCTCTGAAAATCATCTCCTCTATAAAAGCAATGAGAACATTAGGAGAAATGGTAAAGATCTACTTTTCTTAGAATTCTGGAAATTAACCAAAGGCTTGCAGTAACCCGAGGAGCATTTATTCAAGAAAAATGGTTGAATATCAGTATGAAAAGCAAGATTTATGGCCATTTTATTTGCCTTATTCCCACTGTCCCCTCCTCAGCTCTAGAGTAAACTTGAAAACCAACAGCCTGCGATCACAACGAAAACCAGCAGCCTGGCAGCCGCTGGAGGGGTCAGAACAGTGTTGAAACTCCTTCAAAACCCCGTTACCAGAGAATTGTCACTGTTTGGCCAGTCTAGTTATTTCCTGGAAGACATCCCTCACGAGGCTGTATTTATTTGATCTGACTCAGAGCTCCCCTTGTATGAACAGCAGACAGAATTTGTCGAAAACAATTAGAGGTAATTGTTTAACATTGCAGCTTCCTGAGGTGGTAGATAGCAGTTGGGCAAACAATACACAAACCAAAAAGTTTAAAGGGAAAAACTAGAAAACGAGATATCCATAGGGAGATTTGGAAATCTCTGACATCTTGTTAGGAATCTAAAAGGCCATGTACATGTTTAGGGATGTGAACATGCCCCGTGCTATGCATATGCTCAGGAAAGACCTGAGAAGGCCCTAAGTTCTCAACTTTGGCTACCTCTGAGTTTTTGTACAAGAAGTACGTGAAGGTGAAGATGGAGTTGAGGCCTGGTTGAGTGTTAGGAGTGCCCAACATATACACAGAGACTCTCAGAAAAGACTGGGAGACATATTGGTTACAGGCATGTAAGGAAATCTCTGTCCAATCATTAACTGACCACTAAGACAACTGAGCAGAGACTTCAGTGGCCACACAGACAACAAAGAATAAGATTTTACAGAATTGGTTCAGAAAAGTCTCTAAAAAACGAATAGCAATTACAACAAACAGCAACAAAAGCAATCTCTGGGGAGGGGGGAGAATCTGATTTACAGAGTTGTCACATTATATTATCTTACATATCTAGGTTTCAGCAAAACAAAAACGAAACAAACCACAAGACTTGCAAATAAACAAGAAAGTATGGTCCATACACAGGAGGAAAAAAGTCAACGGAAACTGTTCCTGAGGAAGCCCAGACACTGAATTTACTAGATAAGGATTTTAAATTATTTATTTAAAATACGTTCAAGAACTAAAGGAAACCATGTAAAAAGAACTAAATGAAAGTATGAGAATGAAGTCTCACCACATAGAGAATATCAATAAGGGGATAGAGATTATGAGAAAAAAAAAACAAAAAGAAATTCTGGATTTGAAAAGTGTTATGGTTGAAATGAAGAATTTACTAGAGAGGCTCAGTCACAGATTTGAACGAGCAGAGGACAGAATCGGAAGAGCTGAAGATAAGTCAACTGAGATCTTCCAGTCTGAGGACAGAAAGAAAAAGAATGAAGAAAGATAAACAGATCTGTGGAACTCCATGAAACACACCAAAATATGTATTCTCAGCATCCCAGAAGGAGAGGAGAGAGAGTAAGGGGCAGAAAGAATATTTGAAGAAATAATGGCCAAAAACTTCCCAAATTTGATGAAACATATTCATCCACACATTCAAGAAGCCTAGCAAATTTCAGATAGGATAAACTCAGAGATTCACACCTAAATACATCATAATCCAACTGTTGAAAGACAAAGACAAGAGAGACTCTTAAAAGAAGCAAGAAAGAACTTGTCACATATAAGGGATCCTCAATAAGATCAATACCTGAGTTCTCATCAGAAACTATGGAGGCCAGAAGACAGTGGGATGGCCATATCAAAGTGCCAAAAGAAAGATGGTCAAGCAAGAATTAAATCCAGAAAATCATCCTTTGAAAATGAAGTTAAAATAGTTCCAGAAGAACAAAAACTGAGTAATTTCATTGCTAAGAGACCTGCCCTACAAGAAATGTTAAAGGGAGTCCTTAGGCTGAATGAAAGGACACTGGGTGGCAACTTGAATCCATATGAAAAAATAAGGAATACCAGTAAAGGCATTTACATAGGTAAATACAAAGGACAAAATTAATGTATTTTTATTTGTAATTCTTTGTTTCTATCTGATTTAAGAGACAAGTACAGAAAGCAATACTTGTAAATTTGTGTTAAATGACATACAATGTATAAAAATGTAATTTGTATGCCAATAATAGCACAAAGAATGAGGGAGAGAATGGAAATATACAGGAATATAGTTTTGGTATAATACTGAAATTAAGTTGATATTAATCTGAATTGTATCATTGTAAATTAAGATGTTAATTGTGATCTCTAAGGCAACCCCTAAGAGAATAACTACATTTAAAAAAAAGCAGAAGAGATGACAATGGAATTAAAATGGTACATGAGAAAATATTTAACACAAAAAGGCAGTAATGAAAGAATAGAGGGGAAAAAAAGACATACGATATATAAAGCAAACAGAAAAATGGCACATATAAATCTTATCAGTAATCATAAAATGTAAATGGATTAAAACTTCAATTAAAAGGCAGATATAGTAAAAATAAATTTAAAAAATGATTCAACTATATGCTGTCCATAAAAGATGTGTTTTATTTATTTTTTGTTTTTTAAAAAAATATTTATTTATTTGTTTATTATTTATTTATTTGGCTGCACTGGGTCTTAGTTGCAGCACGCAGACTCTTAGTTGTGGCATGTGGACTCTTGGTTGCGGCATGCAAAGTCTTAGTTGCAGCATGCATGCAGGATCTGGTTCCCCGACTAGGGATTGAACCCAGTCCCCCTGCATTGGGAGCGAGGAATCTTACCCACTGGACCACCAGGGAAGTTCCGAGATGGGTTTTAGATTCAAATACAAAAATAGTTGAAAATCAAGGAACAGAAAAGACAGACCATGCAAATATTAATCAAAAAAGAGCTGGAGTTGTATACTAATATCAGACAAAACAGACTTTAAGCCAAAAATTGTTACTAGAGACAAAGAAGGACATTTTATAATGATAAAAGACATCAAGAGTATATAGCAATAATAAACGTTTATGTATCTAAAACAGTTCCAAAATGCACAAAGCAAAAACTGACAGAATTGAAGGGAGAAATAGACATTTCAACAATAATAATTGGACACTTCAACACCTAACTTTCAATAATAAAGACAACCAGACAGAGGATGAACAAGGAAATGGAAGACTTGAGGAAACAAGTCTCAGTAACTTTACAAGGGTTGAAATCATACAAAGTATGTTCTCCAACCAAAATGGAATGAAATCAGTAACAGAAGGAAATTTGGGAAGCTCACAAATATGTGGAAATTAAATAGCATATTCTTAAATAACCAATGGGTCAAAGCAGAGATCACAAGTGGAATTAGAAACTCTTTGAATAATGAAAATGATAACACAACATACCAAAACTTACGGGACACAGCTAAAACAGTGCTTAGATGGAAATTTATAGCTCTAGAACTTCCCTGGTAGTCCAGTGGTTAAGACTCCACGCTTCCACCGCAGGAGGCGCGTTCAACCAGGTTCAATCCCTGGTCAGGGAACTACGATCCCACATGCTACGCAGTATGGCCAAAAAAAATTTTTTTTAATAGTTCTAAATGCCTATAGCAACAAAGAAGAAATATTGTGAACCAATAATCTAAACTTCCACCTTGGAAACTAGAAAAAGAAGAGCAAACCAAATCCAAAGCTAGCAGAAGGAAGGATATAACAAAGCCACAAGTTGAATTAATGAGATAGAGAATATAAAAACAATAGAGAAAATCAATGAAAACCAACAAGATAAAAAAATTGAAAAATCTTTAGACTGCTCAGGGAAAAAGAGAGAAGACTCAAGTTACTAAAAGCAGGATTGAAAGATGGAACATTACTACTAAATACAAAGGATGATGTACTATGAATAACTGTACACCAACAAATTAGATAACCTAGATGAAATGGACAAATCCCTATAAAGACAGAAATTACCAAAACTGACTTAAGAAGAAACAGAAGATTTGAATAGAAGTAAAGAGATTGAATTAGCAATCAAAAAAGCTTCCCACAAAGAAAAGCCCAGGACTAGATGGCTAGTGAAGAGTTGATGCCAATTCTTCTTTAAGGTTTGGTGGAAATTACTAGTTTCCACCATCTAGTCCTGGGCTTTTCTTCCCACAAAACATCACTTGGAAGTATTATAATTTAGCAACAATGCACTAGATACACTATTCTCGTTTCCCTGGTGGCACTTAATTGATCACAGTTCTAGTGCTTGGGCCCTGCAGAGTACAATTACGACAGCAAACAGCATGGCACTGAGCGCATAGTAGGTGCTTAAACAGCTGCTGAATTCACTGAAGAGTGGTGTGGTATGGGCTCATTGTTCTTGATGAGAGAACAAAGAAAAACACAGAACCTGTTTAAGACATGGAAGATGTTAGTGTCAGGGTGGGCACACTTACCTATACCAAATGTGCAAAGCAGCTTTTTGGAGACAAAAACAAAAGGTTATTTTGAAGGCAATCAATTTTGTTTAATTTTAACATAGCCACGTTTATGCCAAGCGATTAGCATTTTCTCGTTAGCTTAGCAACTGTGATATGGCTAGAATATTTGGCAAAACGCTGATTTTAGAACTCAGATGCTGTGCCAACCTTGCTAAATGATCTAGATATAATTTTTAAACCGCCCAACCACTTCCCAGTTGTTTACGTGGGCACTAACAGCTTTTCATCAAAAGAACGATATTTTCCTTGGTAGAAAGAAAGGTATTTAGAGTGCTGAAAATAATGTTGAATATTAGGAAAAAAGGGAACACATGTGAGGTGTTTGTAAGGTAGAGATATTGCATATTAAAGAAAAATCAGTCCCTGGAGGAATCTGCCACAGTAGTTTTCATAAGGCCAAAAGCTATGAATGAGGTCCTGGTTTGTTGCTCTCCTGGACCACACTCCATGGGGTGGCAAGTCAAAACGAAGAGCCTGTACTGCTCACACTGAAATTCGTTTCTATTTTGATTTTGCCTTTTCATGTCAATTAGAGACTCTTTGTTAAAATGATTACATAATTTTTGCAAAACTACATTACTGCAGACTGGAGGATATAAAGCCTCTTACATGTGACTAACGTACTCACAAATTCCTGCCCAGAGCACAATTTCTCAAGGGGGCCTTCTGCATACCATCTTTTTAAAGTGCAGCGGAGAAAGATGTAAATGCCCAAGAGATACAAGCGAGGCTTTTGGCTGAGATGGGGGATAAACTCCTTGTTCAAATAGCCGACAGAGGTTCCAGGAACTAAAGCGTCCTTTGCTTTGGAACACATCTCCATGCTCAGCTCCTGTCTTGTGATAAGGTTACACTGAATGGGGCTGGCATCCTTCAAGGTTACTGTTCCAGAAAATATCTGCAAATAATTTGATGTGCTGTCAGCTAGCAGGCTGCAGTGAATTCTTATAATTCAACATACTAATGTGGGTTTTCATGCCTTAAGCTATAAATAAGTTGGATATGCAAAAGTTTCTGTAATGTTTATTTAATAACAATATTTTAAAAATAACTCTTGATTATTCCATTGCGCTCCGATGGAAGTCTTCCACTCTGACGGCTGTCTGTGACCTCAGGCAGTTTCTTCCTTCCTTTGTCTCATTTGATATCACTAAAGAAACATGCTTGTTTTTCTTTTCGGGCTTTTGGAAGTAGCACTCTGATGCTGCTGCTTACATGCTCCCCATCCAAGTCTCTGCCTGTTAAATGACTGAACTCAATTCAAGTTGAATAATGCCAGCGGGATGGTGCCTCCCTGGGCACAGGGCCCTGGGCTGGGGCCACAGGAAGTTGAAGCAGTCACCCCTGGACCTGGAACCCCAGGCTCATAAAAGACCGATCCTATCACAAAATCAGTGCCCCTGGACTCCAAGAGAGCGCAGAAGAGAATCATTGATCGGTTGGTAGAGGAGGAGGTGGCCCTGAGCGACACCTGCAGAGATGAACATAAAATGTCACCAGGTGGAGGCGCAGGAGCCAGGCTGCAGGCAGAAGCACCTGACGGCACAAGGCTAAGGAGGCGGAAAGAGCGCGGCTCATCAAGGCGAGACAAACTGTAGCGGCCATTTTTCTACTAAGCATCTGGAATGAGGTCATTCAAACTATGGATCAACCGAGTACACTTGCATGGCTCGGGGTGTGCCTTGCAGGAGACCTCCAGGAACTTCATGAAGCTGGGCGCAGCAGCCTAGAGCAGTGGGGTTGAGGGTCAGCAGGTAACAGGATCCTGGGGACTGAAAGGCATCTGTCCGACTGGGGGCGCTCTTTCCAGGGCCCGTGGCTACATGCCCTTCCCGTGGGGTTGCTGTCACTGGTCCTAAAGGAGTCTGGCATCTGACAATGAAAGGACACTAAAGTGATGCTCATGCTTAGATGGCACTCGCGTGCCCCAAAGTGCCCCACGCGGTCATCAGGGTTGGAGTGGCGGATGCTGCGAGGTGGCAGAGGCAGGAGGGGGAAACAACTTTGCAGCTTCCTGTTGTCCCCAGGGCTGTTCCCAAAGCCGGGGCGGGTCCTGATTGTGGGGAATTTGGTCCGCGCGCAGAGGCGGCCAGTGCGCAGGGCACAGCTGGGAAGGAGTAGGCTAGCATCCTCGTCCTCCCCGGCAGGAGGCGTGGCCCTCAAGCACCTGTGCCTATTTTCTTAAAAAATAACTTTATTGAAATATAGTTTGTACACTATACAATATGCCCATTTAAAGTGCAGAGTTCAATGGTTATATATTCACAGAGTTGTGTACCGACCACCACAATCAATTTTAGATTACTTTCATTACCTCCAAAAGAATCCCCACACCCCTCACCTGTCACTCCCCATTCCATCCCTCTCCATTCTCCATGCTCCCAGCCATAGGCAACTACTAATCTACTTTGTCTCTGTAGGTTTGCCCGTTCTGGACATTTCATATAAGTGGAATCATAATATGTGGTCTTTGTGTTGGCTTCTTTCACTGAGCATAATGTTTTCTAGGTTCATTCATGTTGTAGCTATAAGCTCCCTAAGTATCTGACACATAATAGGTGCTAAAACACATGTGTTGAATGAAACAATGCACAAATTATAGTAGCTGTGGGGCAGTCACAGTCCTGGACTTGTCATGCAAAGACCTGGGTTTCTTCCCCGCCCAGCTCAGCCACGTGCTGCCCTCTGAACCCGGGCTCTCATTCCGCCTCACTTTAGCACTCATCTGTACCACCAGGAAAGTGGTCTCTGGTTCATGGAGACTTGAATGACTCAGAAATTGTAAATTATTTTTGTAAATCGTAATGTCACATCTACATTTAGGGAAATACCATGAACAGAGCAATCAAACAATACAAAGCAATTTCAGCCTCTGACCAATAGTCAAGAGCTTAGCAGCACAGGTAACAATTTTATTAACACTTTTTCTCCTTCCTCTCCTGCCCACAATAAAATATACAGGTAAAGTAAAGGTTAAACCAACCTTGCAGATATTTTCGTTGCTTTTTGAGCATACCCAGTTTGGGGGGAAAGAATTTACTCATTAGAGTTATACTCCACTAAGCAGAAATTTATCTACAGCTATGATTTCTTTTTATATTTTAAGTAAGTAGACTAGCTTTTTTTCCGCAAGCAAAGTCATAATTGTATTTATTTTAAATTTATATCCTGTCTGCTTCAAAAAGAAATTTGAGGCAGCCAGGAAAATCATAAGCTATAAAATGAGCAAGTTCCATTTTATACTAATAAAAGTTAGGATCTCATCAGTGAAACAACTTCTCTTTGTGCTGTACTGTGTGCAAATATTTGGACTACTAAAGTGAATTTATGAAGCAATTACTTTTAATGCTATAAGAGGAAATTAAGCACTCATTGATTCTTGATTTATAAGCTAGAGCTAAAGATCATGAAAAAGCAAATATAACTTAATTAAATGTCCCTTGGCTTTGCTACTCTTGAGGTCTTCACTCATAAAGTTAGTAAAACAAACCATTCCTAGAACATAAATATATATTGGTTCTTCCAGTTGGGAAGGCAAATAATTTACTGGTTAAATATATTCAGCAAAGTTAACCCAAGTGAGAGATTTTCCCAGTGTCCTCCGGGGCTTAAAGAGATAAAAGCTATTGTTGTAGTTTTAAGGAAACCATTGTCCTGGGAACGATAGGCACTAACTTGCTGTAAAAAGGAGTAAACAAAGGGCATCTTATTTTTTTTTCTATTAGAAAATATATTTTAATATGCTCACAAAATGGACTATAGATCTATGAATGAAATAGAGCTTTATAGTCTATTCATTGGCTACATACTTGTGGTTATTCATTGCTGATAGTGAATGCATTAACCTGGGATAATTTAATTGAATCTCCTAGTAATGTTGCTATTTTTCTACTCTGAAGTGTAAATGATTTTTAAATATTAGGTCTAAAATGTAACACTTCAAGTAATGTATACAGCAAAGCAAAAGCCAGTGCAAGTCCCCTTTTGTGCTTCGTGAGTTATTGATTAGAACAGAAAGAAAAAAGAAAGGAGAAAGAAAAAACACAGCAGCAAAACAGTGTCCAGTGGAAATAAGACCCACTGGCCAAGGAGTGCTCACTGTGAGGAAGCTCCTCTCACATCTCCTTTTCCTCAGTCTCCACTGAGATAGATGGAGTCAAGGTTGAGGCTTCCTACACAGTTGAGTCAAGGGAGGATTTATTCAGATCAGTGGTAGATGAGCATGAACATTAAGAGTCGCAGTTTCTCATGGAAAATAAAGGTTTTGAGAAATTCTCTTCTTCATCATTGGGATAGACTGGAATCTCATCCTCAATGCCATATCAAACCGGTTTGAGGAAGAAAGTACCAAGAGAACTGGCTTTGTAGATTCCAGCCAGGAAGCGTTAGGGTAATAGTTATGGAAAATGGAATATGCTGACTCCAAGAAGATGAAATTACCACCAGCAGGGCCTGGACTTTAGAGACACTTTTTAAGGAAGTACTCACGGGCTGGCAGACTTTCTCTTGGGTTGGTCTTTTTAAAATTTTTTTACATCTTTATTGGAGTATAATTGTTTTACAATGTTGTGTTAGTTTCTGCTGTATAACAAAGTGAATCAGCTATACGTATACTTATATCCCCATATCCCCTCCCTCTTGTGTCTCCCTCCCACCCGCCCTATCCCACCCCTCTGGGTGGTCACAAAGCACCGAGCTGATCTCCCTGTGCTATGCGGCTGCTTCCCACTAGCTAGCTATTTTACATTTGGTAGTGTATATATGTCAATGCTACTCTCTCACTTCGTCCCAGCTTACCCTTCCCCCTCCCTGTGTCCTCAAGTCCATTCTCTAGGTCTGCATCTTTATTCCTGTCCTGTCCCTAGGTTCATCAGAACCATTTTCTTTTTTAGATTCGATATATATGCGTTAGCATATGGTATTTGTTTTTCTCTTTCTTGCTTCACTCTGTATGACAGATTCTAGATCCATCCACCTCACTACAAATAATTCAATGTTGTTTCTTTTTATGGCTGAGTAATATTCCATTGTATGTATGTGCCACATCCTCTTTATCCATTCATCTGTCCATGGACATTTAGGTTGCTTGCATATCCTGGCTATTATAAATAGCGCTGCAATGAACATTGTGGTACATGTCTCTTTTTGAATTATGGGTTGGTCTTGGGATTAGGCAAACATTTATAGTGGTTGGTTGGCATTAGGGACATTCTGCAGTGACACAGATGTTTTCCTCCTGTTTTCTGCCCTATGACTGAGTCCATGACCTTGGCCTCATTATGTTCTAATCACAGGTACCAACTGGTCCAGATTTGCATACTGGGTGCACTAGGAAATACACTAAAAATAAAGAAAACCAAGGTGAAAAGTTATATTAGGTTGCTAGGGGTTCCATAAAAAGTACCACCGATAGGGTGGCTTAAACAACAGAAGTTTATTTTCTCTTAAATCTGTGGGCTGGAAGTCTGGGATCAAGGTGTCTGCGGGGTTGGTTTCTTCTGACTAATGACCAAGCAGATATGAAAAATAAACAAGTAGAACTTTAAAAATGAAAACCAGAATGATTACTATTAAACTCAAGGGAAAGCAATTAGACACAGCTGATGAGAGTTAGTGAAATAAAGGTAGGTCTAAACACTTTCCCACAATGAAGCACAGAGAGATTAAGATATGGAACAGAAGAGAGTGACAAAGAGATGTGGAAGATGGAATGAGACATATGTCTAACTGGTGTTTCTGAACAAGAGAAGAGAGAAAATGGTGCCGAAGCAATATTTGGAGAGATAATGACCAGTCATTTTCTACAACTCATGAAAAATACCAATCCAGAGATTGAGAAATTCCAGTGAATTCTAAGCAAGATGGATAAATAAAAGGAAATCCTACACATAGACCCATTACAGTGAAACAGAGAGAAACAGAGACAACCTTGAAAAAAAAAATCCAGAGTGAATTAAATTATCTTCAGAAGAATGACAATTAGGCTGATCACTGACTTTTATTTTTTTAAATTTTTATTGGAGTATAGTTGACCCACAATGTTGCGTTAGCTTCATGTGCACAGCAAAGCAAACCAGCCATACACACACATAAATCCACGCTCCTTCAGACTCCCCTCCCACACAGGCCATTACAGAGCACTGACATCTTAATATTTTTTAAAAATTTATTTATTTATTTTTGGCGGCATTGGGTCTTCATTGATGCACGCCTACTTTCTCTAGTTGTGGCGAGCGGGCTGCTCTTCCTTGTGGTGGCTTCTCTTGCTGTGGAGCATGGGCTCTAGGCTCCCAGGCTTCAGTAGTTGTGGCACGTGGGTTCAGTAGTTGTGGCTCCTGGGCTTAGTTGCTCCGTGGCATGTGGGATCTTCCCAGACCAGGGCTCGAACCTCTGCCCCCTGCATTGGCAGGCTGATTCTTAACCACTGCACCACCAGGGAAGTCCTCACTGACTTCTTAATAGGAACAAAAGAAGCTCAAACAGGGTGGAATGGTATCATCATCATCCAAAGAGTCAATCTAGAGTAACGTATCCAGTAAAATATCTTTCAAGAAAACTAAGAGACTTTGCAGTCTCTCAGTAGAGCTCTTTTAGAATTTCCTTTTAGAAGGAAGTTCTAAAAGATGGACTTTAGGCAGAAGGAAATTGGTCCAGATGGAAGGTTCGAGATACAAGAAGGAACTAAGAGTGAATAAAGTATGTGCAGCTTAACAAACATGGACTGAATAAAACAATATTAACAATTTTTCCCTGGGTTGATAAAAAGATAAGAACTTACAAAATAGCACTAATGTCTGGAGGGGATGATCAGAATTTAAGTGTTGTTAGGTCCTGTATTGTTTGAGAGGAGAGTAAAGATAGCTGTTAGTTACACATTTTGGTAAATTAAATGTGCGTGTTAAAATCTCCAGGGTAATGATTAAAATAATGAAAATGAGATTTATACTTTCTAAAGTAATAGAAGGAAAAGGGAAGAACCCAAGTAAAAAAAGTCTAAAAATAAACAAAAAATATATTTTGTTTAGGGATACAAATGCATGATAAAATTATTTAAAAATAAGAATGATAAACACCGAAGTCAGGACCATGGTTACTTGGTGGGAAGTGGAAAGAATCAGAAGATCAGGGAGGGACAGGCAGGGGAGTGACTTCAAACATAATTGAAAAAATTTTTTTCTTAAACTGGGTGATGGGTACATGATCACTGAATTGTTGTTACTTACATCTTAAATGTAATTCATAATTTTTATACCTACTCAAATTTGATTACAAAAAGATTTTCAAAAGGAAAGGAAAAAAATACTCCCAAACACTTTCCATTTCTTTGTAGACACTAATAACTCTAAGGACTCAGATTTCCATAAAGGGCTCAGCGTCTCCCCTAAGCCTTCTGCGGACAGATACAATCCTGCTCCATCAGCACCTCAGCGCACTGCACAGAGAAGGGGTTCAACACATGCTGCTGTGTTTGAGTTTAGATTGGAGCTATAGTTACCAGTAGGATGACTGTACTCAGAAGTTAAAGGGACTTAATTTAATTATTTGAATTATTTAAATGGACAGTTTTCAATAGCAAAGCTTCAATAGTGTCGCATCTCTTTAGGGGGCTGTCTGGATTTGGGTTCCTCTAGAAGCAGATCCTGAGATAAGAATTGAAGGGATAAGTAGTTTATTTGGGAGGCAATCCCAGAAAATACTGTCAGGGGCATAGGGAAGTGAGGCAGGGAAGGGAAGGAAGCCACAAAGGAGGAATTATCGAGCCAGTCACTGGGGTGGGCTCAGTCCCTCTGTGGCTCCGTAAAAAGGGAGCAGTGTGCCTCAGAGTTAACCCAACCACGGGGCCTGGCCGCTGGGTATTCTCACCACCTCCCACGTCACCAGGTGAAGCTGCTTCCTGAGCATCCCCTCTTGCAAACTTCTGACCTGTCCTGTGCACAGCCCAGACCTCTGCCTGGCTGGAGCTAAAGCCCCCTGGCAGAGAGCTGCAGTGTTTGCAGTAAGCCTCCTTCGGCTTGTTGAGGTGAAAACTCAGGAGGCATGGGCAGGACACCCACAGCATCTGGTAGACCACTAGAGGCCTTCTGGGTAGAAAGCCAGACATGTGAGTGGTGGCAAGCCTGGCAAACCTGTCTCCCCATTCAGTCTTCGGGCAAAATTTAAGGGGTTAGAGGCCGAAGACTAGATTGGCTAGTCTCGAATCAGTCCATGTCAACTACTCCGGCTGCTGGAAGCCAGCTTGTCCTCTCTGAAAGACTTCTCTCTCCGTAAAGGGCTCCAGTAGCAGCATTTCTATTCTTTGAGTTCCCATCCTAGAGACATGGGATCCTGTCTCTGCTAAGTGACTCCACGTTTGATTGATCAACAACCTGTTTTAAGGAAGCAAACCAGCTTCAGCTGGTTCAGTGTTCTACGTGCTGCTTCAGCATCATTTGGGGCTGCTGACCAGGCCTCATCTCTTCGATTTGTTAGTTACAAGAACCAGTATGTTCCATTTATTATTTAAACAAGTTTGAGTTGGGTTTTTTAAAATTATATCAGTGCATTTTTTAATATTTATCTTTGCTTGTTATTTTACTTTATTTTTTATTTTATTTATTTATTTTTGGCTGCATTGGGTCTTCGTTGCTGTGCGTGGGCTTTCTCTAGTTGTGGCGTGCATGCGGTGCGTGGGCTTCTCACTGCAGTGGATCCTCTTATTGCAGAGCACAGGCTCTAGGCACACGGGCTTCAGTAGTTGCTGCACGCAGGCTCAGTAGTTGCGGCACATGGGCTCCATAGTTGCAGTACTCAGGCTCTAGAGCACAGGCTCAGTATTTGCGGTGCACGGGCTTAGTTGCTCCACGGCATGTGGGATCTTCCTGGACCAGGGCTCTAACCTGTGTTCCCTGAATTGGCAGGCGGATTCTTAACAACTGCACCACCTGGGAAGCCCTCGAGTTGGGTTTTCTATCACTTGCAACGTGAAGAGTTTTCACTAACACAAAAAGTATAGTACACAATTAAGATTAAATTGTCATAATCTTTATTAACTAAGTAAAACTAATCACTGAAATATATAAAGGAAAACTCAAGAAATGCGGAAGAAATAAAATTGTAATGGAAGACTTTAAAACTCCTTTTTAGGGACCAAAAAGAAAACAAAAGTGAGCATGTGGAAGTCTGAATACTATAATTAACAAGGCAGATCTAATAGATGTATTAACTTTACAATGTATACCTGTGCAGGTGCCAATGGTACACTTACAGATTTTTCATGATTAAACTGCAACAAAACTTAATGTGTTCCCTAAAGAAGAAAAAGTACCACAGTCTCTGCCAAATATTCTGGGAGCTCAAAACAATGGTGGACAAGAAACAATCCCCCCAAGCCTCTAAACCAAACAAGAGCTGTCCTTTCTAAACCATTTTTTGAACCAAAAAGGAAATAAAACTTTTAACTATAGAATATCTGGGAAATAACTACAATAAGAGTACGACTTTAAAACCTTTGAGATATAGTTGGAGTTGGACTCTAAGGGCATTTCCTATTAATTAAAATAAGAAAATAAATAAAAGAAAAAAGAAAAAAACACATAACTCAAGTATCCAAGTCAAGTAATAAAAAGAATCTGTATTTTCTGCTCAATTTTGCTATGAATCTGAAAATGCTCTAAAGAAAATAAAATCTGTTAAAGATTTCATAAACCTTAGGAAAATGGAAATAGAAAACTGAGACATAAAACTAAATATTGATAAATTATAAAATGGTATCACTAATAAATAAACACAACAGATATTTCTTGGGAGGTAGGGATCAATGCATTGTATTAAACTACTAATTAGCTTAGTCAAGAACTAAGAAAGAAAGCCCAAATACACAAAACTAGGAATCACACAGGGAAATGAAACATGGAGACTGATAAAATTTGAAGGATTCTAAGATACCACTTTGCTTAATTTTATGCCAATCCACTTAAATATAAGAATGAAATAAATGACTTCCAAGGAAAATACCCAAGTCCACAATCAATGGAAAGATAATCAGAAGATCTAAATGGGCTGATAACCAAGGAAAGAGGAAGTAGTTTAAGAAGTCTTAGCCTACGCAGGTTCCAGACCCAGAGGGTTTCATGGGCAATTCATTTAGACCTTCAAGGAACAGATAATTTCTATGCTTTTTGAGCTCTTTCAGACCACAGAGAAACAAGAAACACCTCTTAGAAAGCCAGAATTTGTAAAAGACAGCATGTAACAAACCAGCCAGACTACTGACAGACAAACAGCAAGACAATTTCACTTAATGCCTAGGTGAAAATTGGAATCCTCTACTGAAATACAGAGTCCATGGGATATTAAAGGAATTATGACCAAGAGGAAGTCTCAGTAGAAGGGTAAAGATGGTTTAATATTATGAAATCTATTAAGATATTCCACCATATATTATCAATAGATACCAAAAGCTCATCTGATACATTTCAATAGCTACTCCTATTTTTACAAAGCCCATGCTAAAATAGAAATAAATGGATACTTGCTAGATATAATTTTATGTGTGTGTGTGGTGTGTGTGTGGGGTATGTGTGTATTTTATAACACAAAACAATAGCCAATAGCCTGCTTACTAATAATACACTGGAAGTAACGCCCATTAAAGTCAATAAAAGACAAGAGTGCTGTTATTATTATAATTTGAGAGTTACCACTAAATTCCCATGCAACAAGGTTTTAGCAGTTTATACTCACATCAACTGAATATGAAAGTGCCTGTAAACCTACACTCTTAACTACATTATATATTATAACCCTTTTAAATCTTTGTCAACTTGATGTAGATTAATTATCATTTCCTTAAGTATCAGTAAGCTGAATTTTTACATGTTTAAAAGCCATTTGTACTTTTGTGAATAACCTATTCAAGTCCTTTGCCCATTTTTCTTTTTGGTATTGTTTGATACTGTTGAATTTGTAAATTAACAATATTAATCCTTTGTCATGGAGCTTATAAATATTCTTCTGTTGTCTTTAATCCTATGTTTTTGACATGAAGAAATTTAAGTGTTTTTATATAATAAAATATTCAATCACCTCTAAAGTTTTCGGCCTTGGTGTTTATACTGAGAAAGGATCTCTTCCAAGATCATAAAAATATTCCCCACTGTTTTTCTAACAGTTTTATAGTTATAGTTACAGTTTTACATTGAACCCTCTGAACCACCTGTAATTTATTTTGGTGTAAGGACAGAGGTAAGGCTACAAAGAGCTACCAAGTTTTCCCATCTCCACTTAATGAGTAATTCATCTTTCACTCATTGATTTCAGGCATTGTCCTTAAACACTATTTTCTTTCGTAACCTCAGGTTTGCTTGTGTATATTCCACTTGTCTGATTATTGCTGTGCCAGTACATATTGTTTTAGAAACCAGCATTATTGGTTCTAATATTTGCCAGAGAAAGTGCGCCATTATTCTTGTATTTCACATTTTTTCTTGTTATTCTCACAAGATGGTTCTTCTAGGTGAGCTCCAGAATTATTTTTTCAAGTTCCAAAAAAAGTTCTGTTGGCATTATGACTGAGACTATTGAATTCTAGTTTGATTTAGAAAGAAGTACTGTATTGAGTATTTCTACCTAGGAGTGAAATATATTTCTCTACCTTAAAAATCATTTTTATGTTCCTCAGTGGAGTTTTATAATGCTATTCATGTATATCCTATGCATTCTTCACTAACTTTATTCTTAGGTGTATTATATTTTTGATATTAGTGTGGATTTTCCATTTTATTTCTTTAAATCATGTTTTGAAACTGGTTATTGCCTATATATTGAAAGCTATCTGTATATTAATTTTAACTGGTAACCTACATGGTAATATAAATAATATTATGAAAAATAACTATATTTTCTAAAAAAATTATAGTAAATAGAGTGGCATTGTTTTACATTTTTACAAATCCCTTTAATGTCTGGCTTAATGCAAGATGGCTTGATTCTCTTATCTGTTTCTGCAGTCAATTTATTGTATTATCACATATCATGTAGTCTCCGGAAAACTGTATTATATGCTAGTGAAAGAATGAGAGTGAAAAAAATCAAATAACATCTTTATGTTATTATAATATTCTCAGGGACCTCCAGGGGTCCCCAAAACACACTTTGAGAACCACTGCTTATAACCACTATTATTAATTTTATTTCATAGGCTATAAAACACAATTAAAAAAAATTTACTGTTTGTTGAATGTCTACTTTGTGCTAGACCCTCTCCTGAAGTCTTCAGGATAATCCTTCAGGGTAGGCATTATTACCTCCTGCCCCATCTTCCTCTCCCTGGTTTAGAGATGAGCAAACTGAAACACAGAGACTCAACCATTTCTCCGAAGTCACACACTGGAGGACAGTGGTGCTAGAACCCATATCCAGGTCTACCGGACTTCAAAGCTCAAACTCTTTCCATCATCCCTGTCTCTCAACATATTTCATTAAAAACACTATATTAAGGTGAATTAAACGACAGCAATTTCTTTGATTTCCTCCCTCAGTGCTCCGTTTAAATGCAACATGGTATTATGGTACTTTATGTGGTCAGGACCCAAGCTGACCTAAGCCCTTCCCTGGCCCCATCTATGCAGGACAACCAAAGCTCCTCCACATGCTTCACTGCCATTAATTCTGACGAATTGCTCAGAACATGCTTTTAGCATATTGCATCACACGCTTTGGCATAAGGACGATTATTCTGTAATAAATGAAAGGATCACATCCTCTCATGAAGAACAGGCAGCAGTGGAAGATCAATTTCTTAAAAAGATTTTCTCTTTATTACTGTCAAGGGGTTAGATCTAGGATAGTGTAGCATACAGATAATAAAGGTGAAATACAGGATACTTTGCAGATAACTACCATCCACTTTCTTTTTTCTGACAGTTATGGAGGGAAAGGAAAACCACAGATGTCTGATAAGACCCAGAGACATCCTTTCATTATGTGTCTTAAGAGACAGGAACAAGTGAGAGTAGAGGAGATCACAGGAAAAAATTAGGAGGATAAAGAAAAAAACGGAAGAGTCCCGTATTATATGGGTGGTTTCTGATTACTGCACATCTGCAGACAATATTTGAGATTTATTTCTTCTCTCTGGAGCTTCCTTGCTGGACTGAAGTTGATGTCTGGAGCTATGTATAGCTTCTGTGAAAGGATCCCTTGGCAAATCAAATTCTACGGTTTTCTCTTCATTCATACTACATACTTTATACATCTCTGCAAATAACCATTGGAATTTAAACTAGAAAGCAACAAAATAGTCCTGGCTGTAGGTCTAAACAAAACTGGAACATTTGACTATTCTGAAGTCATCCCTGATCATCTTTTTCTTTTAACACTTTTCCCATTGAAACGGTTCTTTCTCGCTTTTAGAATGATCAACAGCGAAGAATGAAAACAAAGATGCTACTGCACAGTTTCTCAAAATAAGTCTCTATGCTAACATCATCCATATGAAAATAGGAAGAAAATTACCATAAAAATTTAAAAGGAAAGAAAGGGAAAAAGGAAAAAATACAAATTAATCTGCACTCCTTGCCCGCATTGGCCTGGCCTTGAGAACATAGTCCTTTACAAATGACCACAAGGGATTGTGGGCAGATTCAACTTTTTAATGGAATTATTTCAAGGTCTAAGCACAAGGTTCCCATAAACACAATTCCAAATCTCAAAGTACTCCAAAGGCCTTCACCCCAGTCAAGAAGGAAAAGCAAGACACTCCTCACTATATAAACATCACTAAGACAGAAGCACGCCATGCTATAATATCGAAGGTGGGGTTCAAGCTGATTATAATTGATGAACTGACCTGGTTTCAAGTCAGTTTGGGATCTGGGAAGTTTCTAGATACACTTTAAGTTCAGGTAACAATTTGTTCTTTTTCTGTATTTATTTTTAAGTGATCAGTTAACTGAAAGAAAGAGAAATAAGAGTATAGATTACAAAGAAATTATGAAACAAAGCACATGAAAATAAACATAAATGTAACAGAGCAACTAGAGAAAAAAAGGGAAAACAATTATCCATAATTTCACCATCTTAACACTACTATTTGTAGCATTTTAATTTTTTTCCCTTCTGGTCTTTTTTGCTATGTGCTTATGTATGTACACACTCTCTTTTGTTTTTAAAAAAAGTGGTCGTAAAGTGAGAGAGTGGCATGGACATATATACACTACCAAACGTAAAACAGATAGCTACTGGGAAGCAGCCGCATAGCACAAGGAGATCAGCTTGTGGTTTGTGACCACCTAGAGGGGTGGGATAGGGAGGGTGGGAGGGAGGGAGACGCAAGAGGGAAGAGATATGGGAACATATGTATATGTATAACTGATTCACTTTGTTATAAAGCAGAAACTAACACACCCCTGTAAAGCAATTATACTCCAATAAAGATGTTTAAAAAAAAAAGCAAAAAAAAAAGGTCGTATTCATATTGTGATATAATTTGTATTTTGTTTTTTAAAATTTAGCATTTAGTATCATTAGTACTCACAAAGTTCCTACATAATTTTAATAATTCATTTAGTGGATGTACCATAATTGATTATTCCCTTACGACTGTTAAGTGCATGTTGCATCTAAACTTTGTGTGTGTGTATATAGAATATCTTCATGCATACTGCTTTCCCTTTTCTCTCTTTCTCTTTCCTTTTTTCATCTTTTATTTTATCCCTAATTCCCACTTCCTCATTTCTTACTTTCTTCACTAAGGTTAAGATCCATCCACATTGCTATGTTGTTGTTTCTGGCTGCAGTAAACATTCCTTGGTGTGCAATCATCCCACTCTATGTAAGCTGTCCACTCTCTAGGGCTGGGACCCCGGGTTATCTCCAACTCCCCTCCACTACCAATAACCCTGTCCTTTACATGTCCCTTTTGGGAACATACTTATAATGTCCCTTTTTTAATGTGTTTGAGAATTTCTTGGGAAGGTGTATCCAGGGTGAGATTGCTGGATCATAGGGCTTGTAATACTAACTTTGACTAAGAACAGCTGAGGTTGCTTTCAGAATGGTTGTGACTATGTTCTTACCAGGAGTACATGGAAATATTGTATCTCCATGTCTTTTCCAACACTTGAAGTCATCTCACTTTCTAATTTTTGCCAATCTTGTAGATGTAAAGTGGTATCAGTGGTATCTCATGGCTGCTTTAATTGTCACCTCCTGATTTCTAATAAATTTGAGTGTCTTTAAATTGGCCTGCTAGCCTTTTGGGATTCCTCTTCCGTAAATTGCCTTTCCATATCTTTCCCCCATTTTTCTACTGGGGCTGTCCTTTTTTTTAGATTTGCGGGAATTCCTTCACTATCCCAGATATCTTTTGTTGGTTTTAGACACTGCAAATAAATTCTATGCTATCATCTTACTTTAATCTTTATTTATAATGTCTTTCATGGACCAGAAATCCTTTCTTTTGATGTAATTAAATTCATCTTACACTTTACGATTTGTGCTGAAGTTTCATTTATAAAGTCATTCCCTTCTCCTAGATCATAAATACACTGTCCTATACTTTATTGTATGGACTTTATGATTTCATATTTACAATTAGGTTTGATCTGTAGTCCACTTTTGAATGTGGTGATAGGTAGGAATCTGATTTTTTTTCTCCATATAGTGAGCAATTTCCCCAATTCTATACAATAAAATAACCTGTCCTGTTCATATTGATTTGTGCCACCTTTGTCATATATTAGGTTCTCATATATACATGGATCTGTCTCTATCACATTAGTCAGGCTGTTGTCTGCTCTTATACTAATTTCACATTTTGTTTCTTTGTAGTACGTTCAAACCAATGTTAACTTTTCTTTTTCACAGTTAATTTATCTAATCATGGATTTTTTTTTCCTATTTATATGTCAGAATAAGTGTCCTGAGTTCCTAAAAAATTCCAGATGGAACTCTGGTTGGTATTACTCTGAATTTACACAGTACTTTGGGACAGTTGACATTTTTGTAATATTAAATCATCCTACCCAAGAGCATGAAAGTCACTCTATTTATGCAACTTATGATCTATGCACTTTATTGGAGTTTTTTTTTTTTTTTTTTTTTTTTGCGGTACACGGGCCTCTCACCGCCGCGGCCTCTCCCGTTGAGGAGCGCAGGCTCCAGACGCACAGGCCCAGCGGCCATGGCTCACGGGCCCAGCCGCTCCACGGCATGCGGGATCCTCCCAGACCGGGACACGAACCCGCATCCCCCGCCTCGGCAGGCAGACTCTCAACCACTGCGCCACCAGGGAAGCCCTATTGGAGTTTTAAAGTTTCCTCCAGAAAGCTCTTGTATATTCTTTGTTAATTCCTAGGTACATTGTATTTTTTCTACTGCAAAGAGTATCTTATTTTTAAAATTAAATCTTCTAGTTGGTTATTGCTGGTATCTCCTAATCTAGCAAACTTGCTGAACTCTTTTATTAGTTCTTTTACTGATTATTTTAAATAAAAATAGTTAATAATTATTTCATCAAAGTTTTAAAATTTAGTTGCACACAGTTGTTCATAATTTTCTTTCATTACATTACATTTAAAATTTCTATTATGACTATTAATTTTGTCCTATACATTTGATATTTTGCTTACTAATTTTGCTCTTTTCAAGTAGATGAGTATGCCATCTATACATAATGACAGATTAATCTCTTCTCTTCTAATCCTATGTCTCTGTAGTGATGTGAGACAATACTAGTTAAGAGTGGGCTTTCTTGTCTTGTTTCTTTCTTAAAGGGAATGACTAAAATTTCTTCACTGAGTATAAGTTTTGGTGGAGGTTTCTGACACATAACCTCTACTAAGTTAACACGTACTCCTATTCCTAGTTTGCTAAGAACTATTTTAAAAACCATAAATAAGTGTGTTTTTGTCATATAATTTTTAGGAATCAATTTTGATAATCAATTGCTATTTCTCCTTTAATTCATGAATGTGCTGAATTACATTCATAGGTATTCTGAGGATGAACCATCCTTGCAGTTCTGATATAAACCCTACTTGATGATAATTTATTAGCTTCGGTTCAGTTAATACTTTACTTGTCCATCTATGTTCATAAGTGAAGTGAACATGCAACTTTCTTTTCCTGTGTTTTTCTTATCTAGTTTGGGAATCAAGCATACACTAGCCTCATCAAATCATGTAGGTAGCCATTTCTGACTTCCGGAACAACTTGTTTAAGATAAAAAGGAATTATTCTAGGACTTCCCTGGTGGCACAGTGGTTAAGAATCCGATCCCTGGTCCAGGAAGATCCCACATGCCATGGAGCAACTAAGCCCGTGCACCACAACTACTGATCCTGTGCTCTAGAGCCCGTGAGCCACAACTACTGAGCCCACGTGCCACAACTACTGAAGCCCGCAGGCTCTAGGGCCCGTGCTCCGCAACAAGAGAAGCCACTGCAATGAGAAGCCCGAGAGTACCACAACGAAGAGTAGCCCCCACTCGCTGCAACTAGAGAAAGCCCACGCAGCAGTGAAGACCCAATGCAGGCAAAAAAAAAAAAAAAGAATTATTCTATAAAAAATTGGCACAACACCCTCATAAAACCATCAGGTACTTTTTTTTGAGGGAGGGGAGATGAGGTCTTTGAACACCTTTTCTATTTATTTCATTAAAGTTTTAAGATGTATTTGCACACTGTTGTTCAAAACTCTTTTTTATTACATTTTAAAAGATGCACTGTGCCAGTAGTAATTTTGTCCCTTACAGTTGATAATCCCTTTTTTCATTTCTTTTTTTCTCTCAATCAGTATTGCCAAGGCCTGTCAGACTTATTAATCTTTCAAAAGAAGTTTTTTTCTTTAATCTTATTTTTTTAATTATATTCTATTCATTATTTCTTACCTTCTTATTTGGTTTGGATTGCTCTGTAAGCTTGTTTTCCAATTTCTTACCTTAGCTTTACTTTAATTTTTTGTTTCACCTTTAAAATTTGGTTGTTTTTTTTTTTTTTTTTTTTTTTGCGGTACGCAGGCCTCTCACTGTTGTGGCCTCTCCCATTGCAGAGCACAGGCTCCAGACGCGCAGGCTCAGCAGCCATGGCTCATGGGCCCAGACGCTCCGCGGCATGTGGGATCCTCCCAGACCGGGGCACGAACCCGTGTCCCCTGCATTGGCAGGCGAACTCTCAACCACTGTGCCACCAGGGAAGCCCTCAAATTTGTTTTTATTGAGGCATAATTTACATACAGTGAAATGAATGATGTTTGTGTACAGTGTGATGAATATTGACAATTATATACTCCTATATACCCCAAGCCCCAATCAAGATATAGAGCATTTCTGTGATCCCAGAAGTTTCCTCCTGCCTTTTTCCACTCAATCTTCACCAGCCCCCTAAGAGGCAAATACTACTATGATTTCCATCACCACGTATCAGTTTTGCCTTTTCTTCAACATTGTGTAAATGAAATCATACAGCAGGTACTCGTGTTTGGCTACTTTTGCTCAGCATGTTTTGAGATCCATCCTTATATTACTAAAATGTATTCACTGTATAATTAAAATCATGATTTGTTTATTCATTCACCTGCTAATGGACATTTTGAGGGTTTTTTTTCCCCTCCAGATGATCATGAATAAATCTTCCAAGAATATTTTGGACAAGTCTTTTTGGGGACCTATGTTTTTGTTTTCTTGGGTAAATCCCTGAAAATAAAATTACTGAGTCATAGGTCAGATATACGTTTAATTTATAAGAAAGTACCTATGTGTTTTCCAAAGTATTTATACAATGTGACACCTCCACTACCAATGTAGGAGAGTTTGAGTGCTCTGTATCCTTGCCAACATTTAATGTTGTTAGTCTTTTTGACTTTAGCCAAGCTAGTGAGCGTGAAGTTGGTTTCTTGTTGTGGTTTCAATCTGTATTTCCCTCATGAGTAATGACGTTAAACACCTTATGTGCTTATTCACCATTCATATATCTTCTTTTTTTAAGTATCTGTTTATGTACTTAGCCTATTTTTAATTGGATTGATTATATTTTTATTATTGAGTTGTGGAAAATATTTGCACAGTCTGGATTCAAGTATTTTGCCAGATATATGTATTAAGATTATTTTAATCAATCAAAAGAAAAGGCAAGTTTTCAGTGACTTGCCTTTTCTTTTTCTTGATAGTATCTATTGATGACCAGAAGTTTAAAATTTTGATGAAATACAATTTATCAATATTTCTTTCATAGTTTGATCCTTTTTTTGGTTCCTGCTAACAAATATTTGGTAAGATATTCTCCTGTATTTTTTTAAAAAATAAATTTACTTATTTATTTATTTTTGGCTGCATTGGGTCTTGGTTGCTGCACACGGGCCTTCTCTAGTTGCGGTGAGCGGGGGCAACTCTTCGTTGCGGTGCATGGGCTTCTCACTGTGGTGGCTTCTCTTGTTGCAGAGCACGGGCTCTAGGTGCATGGGCTTCAGTAGCTGTGGCACGTGGGCTCAGTAGTTGTGGCTCACGGGATCTAGAGGGCAGGCTCAGTAGTGGTGGCACCCTGAGTAGTGGTGGCTTAGCTGCTCCACGGCATGTGGGATCTCCCCGGACCAGGGCGTGAACCCGTGTCCCCTGCATTGGCAGGCGGATTCTTAACCACTGCACCACCAGAGAAGTCCCTCTCCTGTATTTTCTTAAAATTAAGTTTTATATAGGATGAGCAAGAGGGTAGCAGTACATTGTTTTCTTCATATACAGTCAGTCCCTGACTTAAAATGGTTCAACTTATGATTTTTTTTATCATTTTATTGATATTTTCAAAGAACTAGCTTTTGGATTCACGGATTTCTTTTCACTATTTGTTTAACATTTTATTGATTTCCATTTATATCTTTATTATTTCCTACCATTTACTTCGTATTTAATTTGTTTTTCTTTTTTCCATATTCTTAAAGGGGAAGCATAGATCATTAAGATTAGACTATTATTCCTTTCTAAAACAAGCATTTAAATTTACACAATTTTCTCTAACCACTGCTTTAACTTCAACCCCCAAAGTTTGATATGTTGCATTTTCAATAAAATTCAGTTTAAAATTTTTCTAATTTTTCCTGTGACTGTTTCTTTGCCTCATGTGTTATTTAGAAGTGTATTGTTTAATTTCAAAATATTGGAGCATTTTATATTTGCAGACAGTGAGACTGACAAGGGCTTAATTTCCAAAATATACAAATAGCTCATATAACTCAACCAAAAAAAAAACCAAACAACCCATTTGAAAAATGGACAGAAGACCTAAATAGGCATTTCTCCAAAGAAGAAATACAAATGGCCAATATGCTCATGAAAAGATGCTCAACATCACTAATTATTAGAGAAATGCAAATCAAAACTACAATGAGGTACCACCTCACACTGGTCAGAATGGTCATCATTAAAAATTCTACAAATAACAAATGCTGGAGAGGATGTGGAGAGAAGGTAACCCTCCCACATTGCTGGTGGGAATGTAAGTTGGTAGAGCCACTATGGAAAACAGTATGGAGGTTCCTCAGAAAACTGAAAACAGAAATACCACATGACCCAGCAATCCCACTCCTGGGCACATATCCAGACAAAACCCTACTTCAAAAAGATACATGCACTCCTATGTTCATAGTAGCACTATTCACAACAGCCCAAACACAGAAACAACCTAAATGTCCACCAACAGATGAATGGATAAAGATGATGTGGTAAATATATACAATGGAGTACTACTCAGCTGTAAAAAAAAGAATGAAATAATGCCATTTGCAGCAACACGGATGCAACTAGAGGTTATTATACTAAGTGATATAAGTCAGAAAGAGAAAGACAAATACCATATGATATCACCTATATGTGGAATCTAAAATATGACACAATTGAACCTATCTACGAGACAGAAACAGCCTCACAAACATAGAAAAGAGACTTGTGGTTGCCAAGGGGGTGGGGGGTGGTAGAGGAGGGATGGATTGGGAGTTTGGGGTTAGCAGATGCAAACTATTATGTATAGAGTGGATAAACAACAAGGTCCTACTATATAGCACAGAGAACTATATTCAGTATCCGATAATACAGCATAATGAAAAAGAATATTAAAAAAGAATGTATATATATGTATAACCGAATCACTTTGCTGTACAGCAGAAATTAACACAACACTGTAAATCAACTATACTTCAATGAAAAATGGAGCATTTTAAAGATATTTGTATTGATTTCTAATATAATTCTATAGTGGTTAGAGAACTTACTATGCATAATTTCAAATTTAGCAAGACTTGTTTTGACCTCTGTGTCCACTTAAAAAGAACTTGTATTTTGCAGTTGTTGGGTGAATTTTGTCATAAATATCATCAACTTAAGCTTGATAATGCTATTATCTCTAGCATTATCTATTTGCCAACTATAATAGCAAATGCTATTATGATAGCTATTATAATGCTATTATTATGTTCTAATGCTATGCTCTTATTTGTCTGACGTTTTGTCTACTGGTCCATCAATTACTGAGACTGAGTGTTAAAATCATTAACTATACTTTTTCCGCCTACTTCTCCCTACAGTTATTTTGTTTTTTAATGTGTTCTCATGCTCTGATTGGGTTAATACACATTCAGGATTGTTAGGTCTTTCTGATTAGTGGATTCCTTTTCATTAAAAATCTCCCTCTTTATCTCTTGTAGTACTCCTTGTCTTTAATTTTATGTTTAATATTAATAGAGCCACACCAGTTTTCCTATAATTTATAATATACAGTTAAAATTTTGATATCTTTTTCTATCCTTTTACTTTTGACCCACTAATGCCTTTATAGCCTTTATCTTTAAGGTGAAACTCTTGTAAAGAGCAAATAGGTCTTGCTTTTTTTTTTTTTTAATCCAATGGAATTAGGCTAAAGTCAACTGAGAATAAAGAATACATTACACCAAAATGGGTCCAGGAAACTAGTAGGAAAGTGAGAATTGTTTTAGTAACCAAGAAGGTGTCTGGCTAATATGAAAGGAAGAACATTTTAAATCCAATTATCCAGGTGGCCTGAATTTACTAAGCTATTTCTTAACCTCTAGTTTCATGTTTTCTTGACAGTCCTGATTCAAGAATGCATTACAGGAGGGCGGAAGTCACTTAATTTTAATCTTTTAGGGGAAAAACAGCAAGTAAAAAAATCAAGTAAGAAATTTTTTGCTTGTTCCTCTTTAGAACCCTGCCCATTACTGAAGATGTGTTCACTGGATAATTAAGTACTCTAGCGATAATTGGGGCATTAAGACGCTGGAACAGAAAGACGAGATTTCATTATTTTCCAATAACCTGTAGTCTTTAGGCTGTGGTGCTCCTACAATCAATATTTTTATCTCTGTGAGGGCAGTGTACATTCATTTTGTTACACATCTAGCATTTCCAAAGAGGCCATTGTTTCACACAAATAGAGTCAGCCCAGTACTCTGTTATTATAATGAATTCTCCTCCAAGAGGCATAAAGTACTAGGAAAATTGCAAACTTCTGTTTTAACCAGCATGATTTCCAGCAGTTTTAATGGATTTTTTTTTTAAAAAAGAAGAGGGCTTCCCTGGTGGCGCAGTGGTTGAGAGTCCGCCTGCTGAGGCAGGGGACATGGGTTCGTGCCCCGGTCTGGGAAGATCCCACATGCCGCAGAGCAGCTGGGCCCGTGAGCCATGGCCGCTGAGCCTGCGCTTCCGGAGCCTGTGCTTCCGGAGCCTGTGCTCCGCAACAGGAGAGGCCACAACAGTGAGAGGCCCGCATACCGCAAAAAAAAAAGAGAAGAAAAAAATCACCCTGACAACAAACAGTTGTGTTTATCATCTCTGCCACGAAACAGTAAAGATCTGACTGCTGTTCAGGTAATCAATTTCCACGAATTACTAATAACAGTTATAAGACCGATTAAGTCTCCCAGGCTCAGCAACTCAACAGTTGTGTGTAAGCTATAATTTGCATTAAAAATAGTCATCTCATGATACAAATCCTGAGACCATACTAACTGCTAACTTTTATGTAAGAGATATGGTTTGTTATTTATACAACATGTGCTTGCACCTAATTGCACAACAAAGGCTTATCACAGAATTTTTACATATCAAACATTTTAATTTAACCTCAAAATTTAGTTTCTCAGCTCTCAACCTACCATGGAAATCATGTTTTTAAAATTTGCAGTTGTAACATAGTACAGACTGATTTTTTTGAAGGAGTTTGCTAAATAATTAGAAGAATATTAATTTAAAATTCAGTCTTCAAGAAACATACTGGATCATAACTTGAAGTGCTGTTTACAAAACTCTCCCTGAATTGTGTTAATGTTTGCTTCATGAAACAGGTTCTGTGCCTTGCTGCCTTTGAAATCTGAAAGAGGAAGATTTTGTTGTTTTTATTGTCTTCTGACTATATATTTGCATGCCTCTGACTTTGATTCACTCTGCTCTCTGAATGTGAAAAATGAAAAGGCCATGTTTATGTGACACTCGCTAGGACAATGGCCAGGTCCCTCTTGGTAGCTGAAAATCTAGATCATGAATCTTGATGGAGAAAGATGTCATTCCATAAATATGTAGGATGTCCTTAAGCCGAGAGATCTATCATGTTGGCCTTATTTGTCAGATGCAGAAGAGCAAAGCTGTTCTCCTGAGATGCTGGGGGGTCCCAGCAGAGGCTCCCTTCTGGAAAGAAGACTTCCGCAGGAAGCTGGTCTGAAGACTGTTTTCTTCCCGGCTATGCTGCCCAAAGAATGTCCGTCAAAGTGAAAGACAAAGAAGCATTATTTAAACTGTGCAGAGAAAACCCCAGCAATCAATACCATCTACAACCCTAATCTTTTCAATAGGTTAGGCTGCGAAATTTGGTTAGAAGATCGATTTAGGTATGTTTTCATTTTAGGTGTGAAGTGTGTTTTATCTTGACAGTGTGGAATTTCACCTTTTACTGTTAGTTATGAATACAAATCAGAGGTCAGAGCTGAAAATTTGGGTTTGGAGTAATTTCCCCATTAGTCCTATGTAATGCCAGGCTTCCAAACATTTAAGCATTTTGAGATGACATATATGAAATGTGCAGCATAAATTTTTAAACCTAGCCTTCTATGAAAATGATTACACATAATACCAAATGACTACAATTTATGGTTCTCTGAGAAAACAGGAGGAATCAAATTATTCTTGAAGTCAGATTTCACATGGCTATCAGTGGGCTGTATGAGACCAAGTGACAGGTAAAAATGGTACCCGTCACCACCAAGTAGATAATGTGACCTTAAGTTCCTTTATACTCCACGCACTCCTATATTTGAGCGTATTTTCTAAATTCTAAAATAGAATGGCCATGAGAATATACACTGCCCATAACCCAGTTATATTTAGGAAATGATACTCTTTGCTACCATATGCATTTGTGAATGTGTAGGGGAATATTTATCAGGGAGGTGGCTGTGGGGTGAGGGGAACAGTTTGGAAATTAAATTGTACAAGCTAAAAAATTTTTAAAAGACAAGCCAGTCATCTATATTCTGAAGAAAGCTTGTATCTATTTTTGCTTTTCACTAATGAATGTTGGATACAACCGTTGTAACTTAGACACATTTTCAACAAATTTTTTTTTGTCTTTTAATTTCAAAGTCTTAAAATGCTAAAGCAGGTTGGGATGACTGAAACTGTGTAGTTCAGGGTTCCTCTCGAGGCAGGAATTTCTTAGGGAACAAACATTCCTACAAATAGTTATCCAGAAGCCACTCGAACCTTCTGTGAGACCCACACTTCTACCCTTGTGAGGCAGGCTGCACAACCGTTGCTGGCGGAAGAGTCTTCCTCGTTTGCCACGGAAGGTCCCTCTCTGTGACATGCATTCTACTGTGGCGCCACATCCTCTTTAACAACAGAGAGGAGCTTTTCACAGGACTCTTCAACCTTGGGAGAGGGGATTCTAGCACCTTCAAACCTTCCCTTTTCCAGGCTAAAGAGGGTTTCACACTCTTTCCTTTAAAAAGCATAGTTAAGGGCTTCCTGGTGGCGCAGTGGTTGAGAGTCCGCCTGCCGATGCAGGGGACGCGGGTTCGTGCCCCGGTCTGGGACGATCCCACATGCCGCGGAGCAGCTGGGCCCCTGAGCCATGGCCGCTGAGAGCCTGCGCGTCCGGAGCCTGTGCTCCGCAACGGGAGAGGCCACAGCAGTGAGAGGCCCGCGTACCGCAAAAAAAAAAAAAAAAAAAAAAGAGCATAGTAAAGGGAGCAAAACTGGCTCTCAACTTTGTTGGGTCATTGTTCCCTTGGAAAATCAGATGCAAGCTGGCTTCCGTTCCCTTTCTAAAGCAAATAGACACATGCACTTGCCCGTAAAAGTGGATGGCAATCTCAGGGGTTGCAAGAGTGCAGATTGAGAACCGCTGGGTCTCGTAGGGGGTGCTCTGGTTGTCGCAGGGAGCACCAGAGGCCAGCGAGCAGCACTCGGCATGGAGGTGTAACAGGGTAGCGATCCGCTGAGGGAGCACGGGGCACAGGGAGCCATGAGGACGTTTGTTTTTATTTTGATTCTTTTCAGTGAAACCACTGACACTGGGGTGTTTTGTTTGAAAAACTAAATGCAGATGAATTCTGGTTCACTAAGGGCTGTGGATATGCTGAGGATCTGACTGTGATTGTGGGTGCGTGTTAGTGTCTGGCTCGGCCAGCATCACACATTAACCTGGCGGGAGGCCCCAGTGACTGAGAGCTCTCTCCCTTCCCGCTACCATCCTTACTGTTACATGGCCATCATCATCGGAAGAGCAGCCAATCTCTCCTCAATACAGCATCTTATGCTTTAGAATGAACAGCAATGATGCTACAGCCTCATAATAACGAGTAAGGAACAATTTCATTTTCCTTTTACAGATGAGGAAACCAATCCTCTGAGAAGATAAACGACTTGCTCAGCATCACGGGGGTGAATGTGTCCAGGACCCAGCTGGCCGGATTCCCCGTTACCCTACCCAGCTCTTTTATCCACACAAAGCCAACTCCCACCTACTAACCCAGTGAGCTGCACAATAATCTCACTAAAATAGAATGAAAAGAGCCATATCCAAGCCTTTCCAAACCTCACTTGTCTAAGGCAGTGTCTTCACACAAGTGGGTTTGAAGCCCTAGGAGTGAATCCTTCACTTCTGGTCCCAGAGGAACCAGGGATGACCAGATGGGAGGAGCAGCCTTGGCAAGGGGGAGTGACCCATGGAAGGAGGTGATGCCGTCCCCTGCGAAGAGGGGATCTGCTTGACCCCCAGCTTCAGGAGAACAAGTGGCCTTCCCTGAGACTTTGTTCGGGGGGGCCAGATAACATCTAACAGTAAACAAAATCCTTAAGAAATCACATCTTGCCCCGGCCCCACCCAAGAAGTGTGAGGATGACAGCCAGCTCCACAGAGAAAACAAAAACAAAAACACAAACACAAAACCCACACACATGAGGAGATGCGTTAGGCTGGCGACCAGCCGTGTGTAGCTAATCTCTGCTTTGGGGTGTCTGATGCCAGCGTCTGTTGGACTTCAGCAATGTCTGCTCCATGTTTATGCTCTTCACTTTCTTTTCTGACCTTGAAGATGCATGGAAATATTTTCCTCCGCCACCATTCGGAGCTTCAGAGGTGAAGTCCATTCACGGCAAGGCGGGAGAACTGGTTGTTCAGGCTTTGTGCTGGAAAGCTCTGTAGCGAATCAAATGCCCTCCCGATAGGAGACAGAAGGCACATCCCAGAGAGGCCTCCTAGGCTGGCCAGAGAGTGGAAGTGCGTGCTCCTGTGTGCTGCCTTTCAGGCTCTCCAAACAGCCTGAGGCCACGTGACCAGGAGGCCTGAGCAGGGCAGGCGTGCCACTCAAGCAGAAACCAACCCATCAGGGCCCGTTGCAGAGACTCTGAGGGGGGACCCCGTGTTTTGCCAGTTTGGGGATGGCCCTGGCCTCACCCCACACAACGCAGGATACTTTGGGTGCTGCGGTGGGGCTTTTACTAGGAAAACAGATGCAAGTGTGTTGTAGGTGGGCCCAGTACAGGACCCTGCTCACTGCCGGGCACGTGCCTCAGGCCCGTCTTACAGGAGGGAAGCACTGCCCACTGTCTGGAAGCGCCGGCTCTGGGGCTGCTGCGCACCTCGCTTCCTCAACCCAGGCTTCTGTTAGAGATGCCAGCTGAGCCTTGGAGGACGAGGTGGTTAATCTTATGTGTCAACTTGACTGGGCCACGGGGTGCCCAGATTATTATCGCTGGGTGTGCCTGTGAGGGTGCGTCTGCATGAGATTAGCATTTGAATCTGTGGACTCAATAAAGCAGTCTGCCCTCCCCAGTGTGGGTGGGCATCTTCCAATCCACTGAGGGTCTGGTGAGAAGAACAAAAAGGCAGAGGAAGGAGGAATTCGCCCCCTTTGCTTCCTGCCTCACTGACTGAACCGGGATATCTATATTCTCCTGCCATTGCACTGGAATTTACCCCACCGGCTCCTCTGGTTCTCAGTGTTTGGGGCTCCGACGGGAATTGTACCACTGGCTTTCCCGGGTCTCCAGCTGCAGACAGCAGATCATGGGATTTCTCAGCCTCCACAGTCATATAAGCCAACTCCTCATAATAAATAGATAGACAGACAGATAAATAGACAGATAGAGAGATAATTTCCTGCTGGTTCTGTTTCCCTGGAGAATCTGAGTAACCCAGAGGACTTGGGACCATGGGACTCCTTCTAGAGTCAGGGCTCAGACCTGGGTCTTCAAAACACAAAGCCAGCACTCTTCTGACTGGCCACACTGCCCCAGAGCCAGTAAGATGGCAATATTCACAATAGGACGGTCTCCCCCACCTACTCACAGGGCCCAAGATGACCAGAGAGGAGGCTGAGCCGGATGTGCAAAGCCCCTCAGATGGTTTTAGGTACGGCACCAAGACGGGCAATGCTACCAGCGCACTCACTCAGGGACAAAGTGATTCCCTTTCCAATTTCCTCTGGATCACTTTGGTTCCAGTCACGAACAAAATCCCAGTTGGGTGTTAGTCTTTAACACTTTTCCAACGCCCCAGGCTCAGAGCCTTCTGCAGACAACAGCTTCAGGCCAGCTGTTAATAACACTTTTTTGCGTTCACTGCATTTGCTTTTATAGTTATTTTTTTTCCCATTTGTGACAACTGATACTTATTTTTCACTTACAGAAGTGACATAACATTTAAAAAACCACATATTATTTTACAAAAGGTAATCAATTTAAAGAAAAATTCTAATTAATTGAGAGGACAAATGGTGCACAAATTTCACCAAGGTTTGGAAAACACTAGTATTAAGACCTAAGGTGCAATCTTGGTTTTGAACCCTGGCTCTGCTGTTCCCTAATCATGTAGCTTTGTGCAGATCACCTAATTATTGTTAAATAATGAGATACTGAAAACGGAGTTCTCCTTGGAGTATAAAATAATAATTATTTATTGCTATTGTTATTGAATAGTTATATTTAAGAGTATCACATCTCAGTCATGCTTGTAGTTGTCATTTGTTGCTACGACAACTATGGGTGGACAAGCAGTGTGCAGAGAGTGCCCAGATACTGTAGGATCTCGGAAGGAGGCGTGAGGGCTGAGACCCGGGCAGGGAGGGAAGAGGCTCACTGTCCTGCTTGGCAGTAGGAATTGCAGAGCTCTTCATCAGAGAAATGGATTCCTGACGGCATCACAAGGACAATACGGTGTTTGTCAGCTGGGCCAGGGACACAGGCTCCTGCTCTCTTGGGAAATGAAAGGGTCTCTGCCAAAGGGGGATCCAGAGAGGGGCTTCAGGGAAACCCAGAGCTAGATGCCTGTCGCTCTGTTACAGGTGGGGGCATGTCAGCCAGCAGCACTCCCCGCAACAGAAAAGCCAGCCCTTCACGGGGAGGGGGTCCCAGTGTCCATCCGAGTCCACAGGGAGATGCTTGGATCTACTCCTTCGGGCGCCTCTGGGAGATGCTCCCACAGCTTCCTGTTGGCCTTGTCCTGGGAAAACTTAGAAGAGGAAGGTTCTCGGCATATTGTGTAGCTCTTCCCACAGTTTTGGGGTCACGACTCATACTATTTTTCTGACTCATCTACTGCTTTGTTTCAGTTTTTAAATAAACAACTTTCTGAGGTAAAGTTGACACATAATAAACTACACATATTTAAAGGGTAAAATTCGATGAACTCTGGCGTATGTACACACCCACGAAACCATGTGCACAGTCAGGACAATGAACATGACTGTTTCCCCCAAAGTTTTCTTAGTCATCTGTCCCCCAATCCTCTCTGCACCTCCATCCCCAGACAGATCTGCTTTCTGTCATTACAGATGAGTGTGCATTTCACAGAATTTTATATAAACAGAATATCACAGTATATATTCTTTCTTTGTCTCCCTTCTTTCAGCATAAAAAAATCATCAGTGCTGTTGTAATAGTTCATTCCATTATATTGCTGAGTCCATCATATGGATATATCACAACTTGATAATATGTTCATGCGTTGATGGACATTTGTACTTTTTTCCAGCTTTTGACTATTATAAATAAAGCCACTCTGAAGGTTTGAGTACAGTCTTTGTATGAACATATGCTTTCATTTCTTTGGGGTAAATGCCTAGGAATGGCATGGCAGGTTTGTATAGCAGGTCTGTTTAACTTCTGAAGAAACTGTGAAAATGTTTTCAGGAGTAGTTGTATCATTTTATATTCCAACTACTCGTGTATGAGGATTCATTCCGGTTCTTACAAATCCTCCCCAGCACTTGGTGTGGTCAGTCTTTTCCTGTTAGCCATTCTAGTAGACATGTACTGGTATCACATCATGGTTTTAATTTGTATTTCCCTAATTGAGCACTGATGCTAAGCACTTTTTCACGTGCTTATCTGTCATCTGCACATCTTTTCATAAAGTGTCCGTTTAAATATTTTCCCATTTTTAAATTGGGTTGTCTTATTATTCAATTATAAAAGTTCTTTAAGTATTCTAGATACAAGTCCTTTGTCAGATAAATTTTTACAAATATTTTCTCCCAGTTTGTGGCTTGCCTTTTCATTTTCAAAACAGAGACTTCTGAAGAGCAAAAGTTTTAGTTTTAATGAAATCAATGTACTACATTTTTTTATTATATTGTGCTTTTTGTTTGTTTTTGTTATATTTAAGATATCTTTGCCAAATCTACATCATTAGGGTTTTCACTTATGTTTTCTTTAGAAGTTTTATAATCTTAGCTCTTACATTTAGATATATATTTCACGTTAATTCTTATATATGGTGTGAGGTAAGTGTTGGGGTTCTTTTTTGCATATAAATCCAATTGCTCCAGCACCATTATCCTTTCCCTATTAAATTGCCTTGGCCCCTCTGTTGAAAAGCAATTGATCATGTATATGTGGGTTGACTTCTGGACTCTATTCTGTTCCACTGATCTCTTTGTCTATGTTTATGGCATGTTTATGGCAGGACCACACTGTCTTGATGACTGTAGCATTTTTCTTTTTTTTTTTAATTAAAAAAATTTTTTTATTATTATTTTTTTGGCTGTGTTGGGTCTTCGTTGCTGTGCGCAGGCTTTCTCTAGTTGCGGCCAGTGGGGGCTACTCTTCATTGTGGTGCTCTCGGGCTTCTCATTGCGGTGGCTTCTCTTGTTGCAGAGCACGGTCTCTAGGTGCACAGGCTTCAGTAGTTGTAGCATGTGGGCTCAGTAGTTGTGGCTCGCGGGCTCCAGAGGGCAGGCTCAATAGGTGTGGCACACGGGCTTAGTTGCCCCGCGGCATGTGGGATCTTCCCGGACCAGGGATTGAACCTGTGTCCCCTGCACTGGCAGGCAGATTCTTAACCACTGCACCACCAGGGAAGCCCCATGACTGTAGCTTTTAAATGAGTCTTGTAATCAGAGAGTGTACATTCTCCAATTTTGTTCGTTTTTTTTTTTTCAAAATTGTTTTGGATATTCTAGGTCCTTTGTATTTCTACGTAAATTTTAGGGTAAGTTTTCCAGTTTTAACTTGCCTTCCTGCATGATACTCAGTCTAGGCATTTTTGGTTTACTTGGGCACCTAGGAAAGGTGGTGAGTGCAGCCCCTCTGGTCCATGAAATAACGGGCTAGGGAAAACACCTGTGTCTCTGTCTCTCTCTTTCCCTGCACCCCTGCTCCTAACTTGTATAATTATTCAAGGAATACTTCTGGCAATTAAAATTCTTGTTATATAGTCATAGTCTATGTCAACCATGTCTTCATGGTTGAATCTCTTTGTCTCATCTGGATGCCAGCAATCAGGATTCGTGGTACAGATGAAGACGGTGGAACACTTATTTTAATAAGCTAGAAGACTTCCTGGCATGTTTTGAGTAAATTGTGCTACAGTCATGCAGAACTGGATTAATGTCTGTTTTATAAATAAGAACCAAATGGTATCACTTTGCCTGTAAAGTGTAACAGCCAGTGTCACCCGGTTACATCTCCGTCTGCTGTGTTAGGAAGCATTATCGTCCTTACTGTTTTATGTTTCTCTCTGAAGTACCAGGAAAGGACTTTATGTGACTCAGTCCAAGAGAGCTTAGTATCACAGCCTAGAGCTGACAAGCATGGAATCCAACCCCACTGGCCACAGGACACAGGGCTGGGCCTAGGGTAAAGCTGTGAGGTACCTGGAGCATGACATGTACTAGCCGTCGGGTGGCCCTGAAAGTGAGTGCCACAGGAAAGCTTGTACCCTGGGGGCCTCCCTCTCCTCACCCTAGTCCTGATTTGCAGGACAGTTGGCCGGGGAATATTTTGAAAACCAAAGTGGATCTTAGTCATCAAGGACTCACGTTTTCAGCCTAGCATCATGCATTTTCTATACTCTTTTTAAATTAAAAAAAAAAAAAATCTTGGCCTCCTTATGCTTCTCCCACCTCCCAAGTCAAACCAAACCGAAACAAAAAAGACACAACTCATTCCCTGAACTGAGTTCACATAGTGGGTTTTAATTAATTTAATTTTTCATAAATCAAACTTTTCTTTTGGGAGGTTTCTACTTTGTGCCAGGCCCTGGGCTATGACAGGAAAGGCTGGGGTGGCCCCCGCCTTCCAGGAGGGAATAACCTCATAGGAAGAGGAATAAACCCATAAATCATTAAAGGCAAAAGGGAACTGGAAGATGCTGCAAGAGAGGGGCAGGTGCCTTCCATCCTTGCTCAGGGCAGGGAGGAGCTCTTCTACCTCCAGGGAGAGTCTCAGGGGAGAGGAGGTGAAGGTTAGCACCCATCAGTTTCTATCACCCGGTTAATGGCGCACAATTATGACAACACGGCATCACAGGTAGGGAACTACAGGCGCCCGTATCTGCTAAGTGCTTTATGGCACTTTCTCCTTTAATTCCCGTAAGAATCTGACGCACACACGTACACACACATGTGTACACATGTATACACATATATAGTATATCTAATGTATTGTGTATGTGTATTTCCCCCACTTTACAGATAAGAAAACTAAGGCTTGGAGAGAGGCTAAGTCACTTAATTGGGATTTATCATTATTAGCAGCTAGTAAGGATAAAAGCCAAGACTTGAACCCAGGCAGTCTCATGTCATAGCCCAAACATTAGCAGAGAAAAACGTTTCTTTACGTAAAATGGACTCATGTTGAGCCTTGAGTGGAACTATTTTGGCTCTTTTTATTTGGAATGTTACAATATTTAAGTGTGTTGAAAGGTATAGCTCAAAGAGTACTTTCCATCCTAAAGCGTGTGCGCTGACGGTCGTGAGGCTTCTGCTCTCACACAGGCGTGCGGGAGGACAGACCACACCACCCCTTTGTCCTTACATGTATTCATGGAGCTAAATAAGACTTTACCAGCTACAATAACACCCGTCAGTTATCTGTGCTATAGTGTAAACAATGAAATTCTTATTATGTACTCAGAAACCACAAAGCCATTTCCATGGAAACTCTGTTTTCATGTCATATCTTTAATGAATAGGTAATGAAAGAAATGCTGCATTTACAACTTCATTACTAGTTTAAAAAAATAGAAAGCACACACTCACACACATACAAACCCAGCCGTAAATTTGAATTATGGTCATTGTCATGTTTTAGAACACAGTGAACATCATAGGGGAATTTTCAAGGCTGTCATTTTGGATTGAGTGGATGGAGGGAAGACGAAAAAGAAAATATGTTGCCAAAAGCCTACCCACCATGCCAACAACTTGCAGTGTTAGTCTCACTCTTTATCTCATTATGATTTTAATAATTTTGGCACAGAATGAGTCCCCATGCCCAGGAACAAGTATGTTTGGGAGTGGAGAAGGGAAATGTCAAATAAAACCCTTGTTTCCTTCAGATACCCACAGCTGACCTGCCTCTTTTTTTAAGAGGATATGTTAAAAATGGTAGTCTTCTTTGAGCCTCTCCCATCACGAGAAGGTTGACGAGATAGGAATCTGATGTGCTGTTAAAGGATTGCTTTAATGTAACATAAAAGATTATCTATTCACTGCATCTAATTGCCGAGGGGAATCAGTTCTGTGACATCAGTGCAAGTATCTTAAAAAAGCCTTTTACAAGAATTATTAACAAAGAATGTGTAGCCTCCATTCTGATGGTCTGATCAAGACGTGTGAGCAGGTCTGAAGGGACAGTGATAGAACCGCAGGATGACAGGGAAGAGGAAGAGGCATGACGCCGCCTCCACACACTCAGCTGCCCACCACCTCCCGGACAAGTAGACTGGTGCTTCCCTGCCACTGCCCACACCCCTCTCCACCCCGTGCCATGGATGGAATGTGCAGATGGGGTAAAACATCTCAGGGGCAATTCGATCGGCACAGAAAATTATATAAAACCTTATTCCCATTCCATCAAACCGTCCTGACTTCCGATCCTTGCCCAGGTCAAGTGTCTGATAGCTCAGGAAATGTCTCATGTTTCCCGGCATGGTTATGTACCATCAGGCGACCTAGAAATGACGTCCAGTAGTTCATGGAGCAGCACGTCCTCATTCACTAGACCCCATCATTTGAGGTTTGTGATAATCTCAATGATAACTGGGCTGAAACTCATCTTCATCCATTACTGAAGAGAGCATGCTAAGAAAATCCACAGGGAAAGAAAGATTTCAGAAAAGATACATATACTTCTTTCAAATGCCCTTGGTGGCGGGTGGGGGAATGCTCATTTGTCTAGAAAACATAACTTATCTGTCCATTAAAGTTCTTTCCCTGAGAGCTTTGGACAGGTGATTTTTTCTAGTGTAACTCTGAGTACTTGAAAATCATAAAGCTGCATTTCTTTAATAATACTCTACGGATGAGAGGCATCATGCTGTAATAAAGAAAAATATTGTTTGGGCTCCCTTTGAACTTGCTGTGTGGCCTCGGAAATTCCCTTCTCTGGGTTGTTTCCTTATCTATACATTGAATGGGTAGGACAAGATGGTCTCTGAGGTTTAATGTCTTGTGAATTCATGTGCTTTTCACCAAACCCCAGGCTGACCCACCTCTACTAGGCTGAAGCACAGAGGTGGCTGTGTGAGAAGCAGCTGGACACAAACACTGCCACTGGCAGGACCCCCAGGGCTCCCGACCTCATGGAAGCTCCTGCTCCTCAGCTCTGTCCACGGTCACTGCAGTCTTTGTCCACACACGCCCATGGGGAGCTTCAGCCTCCCTGGGAGATGTTGTCCTGTGTCTTTGAGGCACCTTGATGTGAACTTATAAGGGCTACATTGTCAGTATTATATGAGCCAGCCTCTAACACACCCTCCAAACTCAGGACAATCCATCCAGCCATTTCTGTGTGATATACAGGAGCATCGACTCTGCAGGGGGTGGGGGGAGGGCACGGCCCTGGACTTGCTGTCAGACCTTCTGGGCTTGGGGTCCAGCTCTGTGGACCTGGATAAATCACTCCAAGCTTCTCTCTGCAAGTGAGAACACCAATACCTAACCCCAAATATCTCTCTAGGTAGATCTGAGGACCACCCGAGAAAGTGGGGGTGGAATTGATTAATAAACTGTAAAGTGAAATACAAGTATTACAGAAAAAACAGAGCAGACACACTCATCTCCCTCTTAGACTCAACAGGTTGCCAGCTGCTGTCAGTCCCAGCACTGACCCCCTGCGGGCACCTACCATATTCAAGTTAGGTCAGGTCATGGCTATATTCTGCCACATTCCTCTGTTTAACGCTTTCTTTTTCCCTCTTTCTTTTTATAGATTAGCCTTTTTCTTTCCTTAGTTCTACTCATAGCACCTTCCACAGTGTTGGGCAGAAAGAATTCCACAATTATAATACTTTACATATGTTTTGGTCATTTGACAACAAACAATTATAAAATCTATACAAAATACAAAGTGGTGGGCTTCCCTGGTGGTGCAGTGGCTGGGAGTCCGCCTGCCAATGCAGGGGACGCGGGTTCGTGCCCCGGTCTGGGAGGATCCCGCATGCTGAGCTGCTGGGCCCATGAGCCATGGCTGCTGAGCCTGCGCGTCCGGAGCCTGTGCTCCGCGGCGGGAGAGGCCCCAGCAGTGAGAGGCCCGCGTACCGCAAAAAAAAAAATACAAAGTGGTTTTTCCCTATAGATGAGTCACCTTCTAAAGGGCAAAAGATCCTTTAGATGAGCACTTTCATTTCTGGAATTCTACCCTAAGGATATAATCCAAAATATATAAAAACTTTTATATGTAAACATGTTCATTGAAGAGTTATTTATAATAGGGAAAATTTTAATTAATATAAATGTCCAAAAGAGGAAAAGGAGTCAATAAATTTGAGTGTCTCAACTATGTAGATTATAGTGCAGCCATTGGAAATATCTGAAAGAGTAGAAGTGCTACAGTTTCACATGCAGGCAGGAAAAAAACAGAATGCAGAATTATAGACTCACCCCTAATCCATTTATTCAACAAACATCTCTTGAGCACGTGCCATGTACCAGGCATTGTTACAGGCTTGGAAGTAGAGCCCTGCACAAGGCATGTGGTCTCCAAGCTCTAGTGGAAGAAACTTCACACCAGCGTAGGGGGGAATGGGTGGAGATCTAAAATAAGCCAGCAAATAAACAAACAAAAGAAATGCCAGGTGGTGAGAGAGCTGCACAGAGAGAAAGGACTGGGGCCATCAGGGAAAGCCTCTCTGTGGATGGGATATCTGAGCTGAGGTCTGAATTACAATCCGGAAACACACCTGACAATACCAATAGGACAAGCACTCCAGGCAGAGGAAAGAGCCAGTGCAAAGGTCCTGAGGTGGGAACAAGGGTGGATCATTTGAGGAATAGACAGAGGGCACAGTGGCCAGGGGGACATTTATGAGCGAAGGTTGGAAAGGAAAGCAGGGCCATGTTCTGAGGCCTTATTAGTAGGGGAGTCAGCCAGGAGGCTGAGATGAAGATAGAAGGAACCACAGGAGAGGGTGGTATGTGGGACCCCAGGTGGGGGATGGAATACTCAGCTGAGGGCCATGCAGCAAGGGGTCAGAGGGGTGGGAACAGAGAAGAGCACGTTTTCACAACACGGAGACAGTTGAGGACACCAGTAAGAGACATGTATCTCCCTGACACCAAATCAGAAGCCTGGCTGGAGCAGGTCAAGGACATGGGGACAGAGACTGCAGTCAGTTCTTCCAAGGAGTTCTGATGAGATGGGAGTAAAGAACAGGGTAATAGGTAGAGGTGATGCAGGGCCCTGGGAAGCCTTTTCCCTGCCAAGATAAGCACTAGTGGAGCTCTTTTATGCTGTTGGGAGTGAGGAGGGAGACGCCGATGATTCAGGAGAGGAGAAGCAAGTCACTGAGAGGGTGCTCAGGTAGGAGAAGGACTGGCCTGGATGCACATGGTGGGGGGCAGGGGCCACTGGGTTGGTGGTGCTGGTCATGGGAAGATGGGGCCATGACTCTCACTGCTCCTATTTCCCCAACTAAGAATAGTTACCAGGTAAGACAGGAGAGCTGTGTGTGTGTGTGTGTGTGTGTGTGTGTAAGTGATTTCAGAAGGAAGAAGTTATGAAGCAGGGACACGTTGGGTGTCCACTAGGATTCGTCACTGTGAGTTTTACACTCTGGTGAGAATGGCCATCATCAAAAAGCCTATAAACAATAAATGCTGGAGAGGGTGTGGAGAAAAGGGAACCTCCTGCACTGCTGGTGGGAATGTGAATTGGTGCAGACACTATGGAGGCTCCTTAATAAACTACAAATGGAGCTACCATATGATCCTGCAGTCCCACTCCTGGGCATATATCCAGAGAAAAACATACTTTGAAAAGATACATGCACCCCAATGTTCATTGCAGCACTGTTTACAATAGCCAAGACATGGAAGCAACCTAAATATCTACCAACAGATAAATTGATAAAGAAGATGTGGTACATATATACAGTGGAATATTACTCGGCCATAAAAAGGAATGAAATAGTGCCATTTGCAGCAACATGGATGGACCTAGAGATTGTCATACTGAGTGAAGTAAGTCAGAGAAAGACAAATATCATATGATATTGCTTATATGTGGAATCTAAAAAAATGACACAAACTTACTTACAAAAGAGAAATAGACTCACAGACTTAGAAAACAAACTTATGGTTACCAAGGTGAAAGGTCAGGGGGAGGGATAAATTAGCAGGTTTGGGTTAACATATATACACTACTATATATATAATAGATAATCAATAAGGACCTACTATATAGCACAAGGAACTCTATTCAATACTCTGTAATAGCCTATATGGGAAAAGAATCTGAAAAAGAATGGATATATGTATATGTATAACTAAATCACTTTGCTGTACACCAGAAACTAACACAACATTGTAAATCAAATTTACTGCAATATAAAAAAAAATTCATGGCTGAGGGTTTTAAAGTCTCCCCCACCGCCAGCATGACTGTGAGCTTCTCTCTAACAATATCCAGCTGCTCAGGTGGGCATAGGGTGGGAGGTGTGACCAGGATGCTTACATGTACCTAATGCCCAAACCAAAAAATGGTGAGGAGATAGACCAAAACGCTTGTGGTGGGTGTTTTTCAGTGGTGAGATCATGGTGAGATTTCTTTTCTCCTTTCAATTTTATATATCTTCCAAATTTCCTATATGGAGTTTTAATAATAGTGGGAAAATAATTATAGTTTTTAAAAGAAAAAATATGGATGAGGGTGGTTACAACTCCCCATATGTCAGATATTTTTCATCTGGCAGGGTTGCTCAGTGATGGTCCAGCAAAATATTCAAATCAGCTGGAGAGTATTTCCAATTCACTTTTTTTTTTTTTTTTCGGTACGTGGGCCTCTCACTGCCATGGCCTCTCCCGCTGCGGAGCACAGGCTCCAGACGCGCAGGCTCAGCAGCCATGGCTCACGGGCCCAGCCGCCCGCAGCATGTGAGATCTTCCCGGACCGGGGCACGAACCTGTGTCCTCTGCATCGGCAGGCGGACTCTCAACCACTGCGTCACCAGGGAAGCCCTCCAATTCACTTTTTAAAAGTCAACTTTGTATTTTGTGTAATTTGAGATTTAAAGAAAAGTTGCAAAGATAGAGAGTTTCTATGTACCATTCATCCAGATTCCATAAATTGACAACATCTTACATAAACATGCTGCATTTGTCAAAATTAAGAAACTATCACTGGTGCAGTACTATAAACTAAGTCACAGACTGTAATTGAATTTTGCCGGTTTTCCCACTAACATCCTCTTTCTCTTCCAGGATCTAATCTGGGAAACCACATTGCATTTAGCCAATTAGCTCTAAAAGATTCCTTGGCCAATGTGCAAAAATTGTTAGTTTTATCTACTCCATAGTGTCACTGTGAGAATTAACTGAAGAAATCTGTAGGAAAAAGCTGTGTAAACTGAAAAGTGTGACACTGTACTGAATGATGATGATGATGATGATGCAAACTTCACATTGTTAAACCCGTGTGCTGAAATTGAAGGGGAAATGAGAATAGAAACTTGCATTTGTAGACCATCTTGTACTTCTTTAAGTGCCTGAAAGTCTCATCTGCTAATAAAAAGCCATCATATATTGTTTACTGTATATGTCAAGCATGTGTTGTGCGTATATTAGTTTCCTGATGCTGCTGTAACAAAGTGCCACAAACTGGGTAGCTTAAAACAGCATAAGTTTACTGTCTCACAGTTCCAGAGGCGGAAGTGCAAAATGAAGGTGTTAGTAGGGTTGCATCCTTTTCGGTGGCTCTGAGGGAGAATCTCTTCCATGCCTCTATTTTAGCTTCTTGCGGTTGCCGGCAATCCCTGGCTTTTTTTGGATTGTAGAAGCATCATTCAAATCTTTGCTTCTGTCATCACAGGTGTTCTCGTTCTCTCTCTCTCTCTCTCTCTCTCTCTTTCTCTGTGGCTCTGTGTCCGAATTTCTCACTTCCTATAAGGGCACCAGGCATTGGAATAGGGCCCACCCTTATCCAGCACAACCTCACTGTAACTGTTATGTCTGCAAAGACCTTATTTCCAAACAAAGTCACATGCACAGGTTCTGGGTGGGCCTGAATTTTAGGGGGACACTAGTCAACTCAGTACAGAGCTCTAATTCATTAACTCATTTCATAAGACTCATCAACTTTACGAGGCAGATACTTTTATTACTCCCAATTTATAGACAGAAAAACTGAGGCTTAGAAATTAGAAAGGTCAATAACTTGCCCGAAGTCCAATAGCCTCAAGTGGCCATGTGCAAACCGGTCTCTCAAGCTCCGTCTTCTTTACCACTATCCCAGTGTTTCTCAAACTGGGGTTAAAGGTCATATTCTTGGGATTCTTCTAAGTCTCAACGATAAGTTAAAGTTTTCGTTCTTTTATTCTGACAATACTCTCCTAAAACCCACGTCAACATATTACAGAAACTTGCCATGTAACCAAATGCTGTGCCCAGTGCCCAGTCTTGTAATTGTGGGTAGGATGGAGTTGGGGTCAGGGCCAACCACGAGCAAACAGAGGACAGCACATGTAAAGAACACCTCTCGCCAGGTGAAGCCCAGATGATGTCATGACGTGCCAGGCAAGTTCAGGATCCCGGGGAGGTGAACTTGGAAAAGCTCCTGTGACAGAGGGAGGTGAGGGGGCATCAGAGGCAGACACTCAGGAGTTGAGACCTTGAGAACTCCCAGCCCCGCCCGCCCAGGAGCGCCCCGAGGAGAGTCAGGCGGTTTAATTCGGGCACAACAACATCATCTGTCACGTTAAACTCAAGCTTTTAATTGGACTTCTATAGTTTCATGGTTTTGTTTGTATTGAATCTTTAAATTTGCTTTGGTTTTTATAGATGTATAAGAGCTATAACCATAAGGAAATTGTACCTAATTTATGTTTGCACATATCTGAGTAATATTATAATAAAAAGAATTAAGGTCAACCCAAGGAATTCATGAAGTTTTGTTCTAGATGGAGAAAAACCAGCCTCTGCTCTGTCTTGCTTCCCGGTTTCACTCCTGCCAGGACCTACCAAGGACAATGTGCTCTCACCCCACTTTGCGGGGAGGAAACCTTGTCCCCAGGAAGGCAGGTAAGTTCCCAAGTGACATCACACAGGTGGTTTATAGGAGAGCTGCGAGGACCCACCAATCGGTCAGGACTCCAAGCAGTATGGGGCAGAAAACTCAATTCAAACCAGCTAAAAATTTAAAGGGAATTTATTGGTGCATATGACTACATAGATCAGGAGTAAAGCTTACTTTGGGTTGGTTTTGATATGGGGTTCAGTATATGACCAGGACTTGGGTTACCTCTTCTTCTTAGCTCCTCCACTATTTCCCAGGTCAGCTTTGTCCCCAGGGTCCCAAGATGGCCAACAGCAGCTTCCTGGACTTGGTGCTTCTCCACTCAAGCCCAGTGGGGACACAGCAGCCTAGAGGAAACCCCCATGCACCCTCTTGGCTCTGACTGGGCTGCATGCCCATATCCAAAGCAACCCTAGACCCAGGGGAAAATGTGCGCTAGTTGCCTTACATCTAGGTTATGTGCTCCTCTCAGAGCCAGGAGCGTGGATAAAGCCACCAGAAGTGCATGCACTGGGGGTGACATTCCCCAGAAGGGAACTGCGTGAAGTTACTGAGAAAAGAGTAAATGGAGGCTGGACACAAACCTAACAGATGTTAATGTGAAAAAACACGTGGTTGCAAGCTCTTATCTGAGTTTTTATCCCAACTCTACCACTTTTCTTGTTGTGCAACCTTGAGCATCTTGACTTCTCAATACCTCAGTGTCTTCAGCTGTCAAATGCGGATCATGATAATATCTATATCTTAGTGTTTGGGGGGCAGGGTAAAAATTAAATCAGATAATACACTTAAAATGATTAGCCCAGCATCTGGGAAATAGAAGTCCTCACCAAATGTTAGCTGTTATTCACACCAGTTTTTAATCTGGTCCCAAAACACAGAGGCCAATAGTGAGGATAATAATGTCCAGGGTAAGGGCTGGTGGGGGATCCTGAGCTTGACAGGTGAAAAGCCTGTACTTGCTCAGAAGAAATACACCTGGCTCACCCCCTCATCATAAAACCTCTTAAAACTGGTGTTGGTGGAATAAACAAATGAAACTTAATTTAACTTAAAAGCTGTTGCACAGCAAAGGAAACCATCAACAAAACGGAAAGACGACTGAATGGGAGAAAATATTTGCAAATGATATGACTGATAAGGGGTTAATATCCAAAATATATAAACAGCTCATACAACTCAACATCAAAGAAAACAAACAACCCAGTGAAAAAAAAATAGGCAGAAGACCTGAATAGATATTTTTCCAAAGAAGACATACAGATGCGCAACAGGTACATGAAAATATGCCCAACATCACTAATCATCAGAGAAATGCAAATCAAAACCACAATGAGATATCACCTCACACCAGTCAGAATGGCCATCATCAAAGAGTCTATAAATAACAAATGTTGGCAAGGATGTGGAGAAAAGGGAGCCCTCCAACACTGCTGATGGGATTGTGAACGTGTGCAGCCATTATGAAAACAGTATGGAGGTTCCTCAAAAAACTAAATATAGAACTACTATATAATCCAGCAATTCCACTCCTGGGTATATAACTGAAGAAAATGAAACACTAATTTGAAAGAATACATGCACACCAATGTTCACAGCAGTATTATTTACAATTGCCAAGATATGGAAGCAACCTAAGTATCCATCAACAGATGAATGGATAAAGAAGGTATGACATATATATATATTATATATATATACACATATATAACATATACACAATAGAATATTACTCAGCCATAAGAAGAGTGAAATTCTGCCATTTGTAACAACATGGATGGACCTAGAGGGTATTATGCTTCGTGGGTATTACTAATTAGTATTATGCTTAGAGGGTATTATTATGCTAAGTCAGACAGAGAAAGACACAAATACTCTATGTTATCACTTACATGTGGAACCTAAAAAAAAACACAAACGAATGTATACAACAATACAGAAACAGACGCAGATATAGAGAACAAACTAGTGGTTACCAGTGGGGAGAGGGAAGGAGGGAGGGGAAAGAGAGGACTATGGGATTAAGAGATGTAAACTACTACGTATAAAACAGATAAGCAACAAGGACATATTGTACAGCACAGGGAAATATAGTCATTATTTTGTAATAACTTTAAATGGAGTTTAATCTATAAAAATATTGAATCACTATGTGGTACACCTGAAACTAATATAATATTGTAAATCAACTATACTTATGTTAAAAAAGTGGGGTTGGTGGCAAGGTTTCCTTAAAGGTGGAGAAGTTCAGGTTCATAGATGTCCTGTGTCAACAACGCAATGCATGCCCCTGTGTGGGCGTGTGTGCATGGGTGTGTGCATGTATGTAGAACATGTGTGTGAGTATATGGACATGTGAGTGTGTGTGTGTATGTGTGTGTAGGGGATCTGGAATAGTGATTTTTTAAAAATTGGGGTATAGTTGCTTTACAATGTTGTGTTAGTTTCTGCTAGTTTCTGCTGTACAATGAAGTGAATCAGCTATACATATACATATATCCCCTCCCTCTTGGACCTCCCTCCTACTGCCCCCCATCCCACCTATCTAGGTCACCACAGAGCACCAAGCTGAGCTCCCCGTGCTATACAGCAGGTTCCCACTAGCTATCTAACTCACACATGGTAGTGTCTATATGTCAATCCCAATCTCCTGATTCATTACCCCTTCCCCCCACCTCCCGGTGTCCACACATCTGTTCTCTACGTCTGTGTCTCTATTCCTGCCCTGCAAATAGGTTCATCTGTACCATTCTTCTAGGAATAGTGATTTGAGGTCCTCAGAGCAAGCTCAGTTTTGGAACCATGCAGGTAAGAGGATACCAAAGGGCAGGTGGTCTGTGGGGACAAAAGCCTATGAACCCTGAAAACTGCCAGAGGCAAACGTATGGCTCAGGGACCTCCAGGCCTCGCCTTTCTCCCTCCCAGTGAGGCTGTGATCTTGCTGCTACTGACTCTGGTTCAAGGACCAGGAGGACCTCAGGTGTAAAACTGTCCCTTAAACGGAAGTGACTGGAGAGAATGTGTGAGTCTCTCAGCATGTGGTGGGAATCTGAGTATAAACAGGCAGTGGAGTAGCAGGAATTCCTCTGTTTTCTTTGCAACTCTGTTGGGACCCAGCTGTGCTGTGCAGGGAATGAAGTGAATGGGAAAGGCCAAAACCCAAATCCAAACCCCAAACCAAAACAAACAGCAAAATCTTTGCCAGTGCACTTCGCACCTGCTTCTGCTCTGTGGAGCTGCCCCGCTCCTCACACCAGGTTCTGAATCCTGGGGACTTTTACCAGGGTGTGTGTGTGTGTGTGTGTGTGTGTGTGTGTGTGTGTGTGTGTGTGTGTGTGTGTGTGTGTGTGTGTGTGTGTGTGTGTGTGTGTGTGTGTGTGTGTGTGTGTGTGTGTGTGTGTGTGTGTGAGACTCCCTTGGCTGCCGAGGCAGTACCTTTCCCTAGGCTGCATAGGGTGATGTGCCAATGAGCAATTCCTTAGGATGGGAACAGAGAACACTCTTCAGCCTTGTTCATCTGTAAAAAGGATGTTCTGTTTCAACTAGTTCCAGGTGATCACAGAAATTCACCAAGGTGATTTAGATGCCTTAAACATTCTGTTAAAAGTTTTGGTTTTCTAGATAGGGTTCTAATTCAAGCTCATGTTGAAAATTTAATTAAAAACCATGAAAAGGAAATGCAGGGAGTAAATCAGTAAGGGGGCTGCTCAGGCGAGCACATCTTTTTAACGGCAGGTTTCTTTCTGACAGGCAATCTGAGGATCTGCTGCATGAAGGATTGAGAATCGTTCTTAAAGATGAAACTGCAAAAAATAATGTGGGGTAATGCCTTCTCAGAGTCATCTGACTCATAACCAGGGTAAAAATGGAAGGGCATAATTACTGCTGTGCACCAAAATTTATGTAAAGAAGGTTTATCGTTGCGCATTCATAGTGCTGAAAATTGGGAAATAATCTAACTTTCTAAAATAGGAAAACAGTTAAATCATGTTATTTTCACATGCTGGTCTTTCATGTAGTTATTAAGAATCAAATTTGAAAAATATTTAATGAAAGGCAAATACCTATGACTCAATTCCCAGTTTAAAAAAGGAGGGTTCAAAACTCTGTATATTGTATGATCCCAATTTTGTGTTAAAATATACAGAGAAAAGACTGGAAGGAAATCTTTAATATGATAACAATGGAAGTGAAATGTATGTCTTCACTGCTGAGTGGGGAAATTGGTGGTATTCTTCTTTCTTCTTCATGCTTTCTTTACAAAACTTTTGCAAATGCACATATGTGTGCATATATATATACGTGTATACATCATACATATAATGTGATATAAACATTATGTATATATCACATTTATAATCAGAAGGCATTTGTTTTTTTTTTTTTAAATTTGGCCATGCAGGGCAGCATGTAGGATCTTAGTTCCCTGACCAGGGATCGAACCCGTGCCCCCTACGTTGGAAGCACGGAGCCTTAACCACTGGACCTCCAGGGAAGTCCCTCAGAAGGCAGTTTTGAAGATATTCAGAATAATGGAAATGGACACTGGGGCTACAAGTACATATTATCAGTAGATTAAGAGCTTGGACAGTTATCTTGAGAACCCTCACTGAGCTGTGGGAAAATTCAAAAAATCAAGTCTTCCTGACTCTAAAAAAGCTTCCCTTCACTCTGCCTCTTGCTGATGACTGCAAAGTTTTGCCTTCCTCCTTCCTTTTACACCGAGCCTTCTTTTTTTTTTTTTAAACTTTTTATTTTATATTGAAGTAGAATTGATTAACAGTGTTGTGTTAGTTTCAGGTGTACAACAAAGTGATTCAGTTATACATATACATGTATCTATTCTTTTTCAAATTCTTTTCCTAATAAGGTTGTTACAGAATATTGTGCAGCGTTCCCTGTGCTGTACAGTAGGTTGGTTATCCATTTTAAATATAGCCTGTGTGGACATGTCAATCCCAAACACCCAGCCGTCCTGAGCTTCCCACGTGCACCATCGCTCTGTACCTCCGCTTCTCTGACCTGGTGATGATTTGACTTCTACTCCTTAGCTCCATGGACAGTCTTCTCCTTTAGAACGCTGGTGACCTCCTGATGTTTGAATCCTCATTTGTCTTAGTCAGCTTGGGCTGCCGTAACAGACCCACAACCTGGTGGCCTTAAACAACAGATACTTATTCTCACACAGTTCTGGAGGCTGGATGTCCAAGATCAAGATGCTGGCAGGTTTGGTTTCTGGTGAGACCTCTCTCCCTGGTTTGCAGATAGTCACCGTCTCGTTGTGTCCTCACATGGCCTTTCCTTTGTACATGCACACTCTTTGTGTCTCTTTCTCTTCTTAAAAGGACACCAGTCCTATTGGCTTAGGGGCCACCCTTACAACCGCATTTAACTTTACCTCCTTAAAGGCCCTATCTCCAAATACAGTTACAGTGGGAGTCAGGGCTTCAACATGTGGATTTTAGGGGGAACACCGTTCAGTCCATGACACGATCCTGCCAGCACTGACAGCTCTGTGTCCACCATCTTCCACTTAGCTTCTAGGTACCATGCTCTTCTGCTTCTGTCTGCCTCTCTGGTATTTCTTCTCTAGCTTATTCACTATTATACTTTTTTTTTTTTTTTTGGCTGCATTGGGTCTTAGTTGCAGCATGCGGGATCTTTGCTGTGGCACGCAGGGATCTTTCGTTGTGTCACATGGGTTTCTCTCTAGTTGTGCTGCGTGGGCTTCTCTCTAGTTGTGGCATGTGGGTTTTCTCTCTCTAGTTGTGGCGTGCAGGCTCCAGGGCACATGGGCTCTGTAGTTGTGGCGCGCGGGTTCCAGAGTGCGTGGGCTCTGTAGTTTGTGGCATGCAGGCTCTCTAGTTGAGGCGTGTGAGCTCGGTAGTTGTGGTGCGCGGGCTTAGTTGCCCTGAGGCATGTGGGATCTTAGTTCCCTGACCAGGGATCAAAACTGCATCCTGCATTGGAAGGCAGATTCTTTTCCATTGGACCACTGAGGAAGTCCCACTATTACACATTTTAAATTTGCTTCTTAAATGTTCAGGCTTCTGGGGCCCTCCCTGGCCCCCCCCCCCGTTGTCTTATCCTGAGTGATCTCATCAATCTCTGGAGGTCTGTGTGCTGATGATGCCCAAATCTCCACCTCTGACTCTCAACTTCTCTGCGCAGCTCCTGTCCCAACATTCGTACTGCCTACACCAGTCATTCTTAACTGGGGACAATTCTGTCTCGCAGGGGACATTTGGTCATGTCTGCAGATGTTTTTGGTCATCTCAGCTGGGGCTGGGGGCGCTACTGGCATCTGTGGTTGCTGCTAAACATCCTACAGTGCAGAGGACAGAATGATCCAGCCCCCAAAGTCAACAGTACTGAGGCTGAGAAACCCTAGCTACACCTTGGCTGAAAGTGTCCCCATCTCCTCTGTTTCCCAAACACGAACCTTCCTTTCCAAGCTGTGCCCCTCACACCCAGGTCATCCAGATGAATTCCCAGCTCCCACACCCTCTTCACACACTGCCTCAGCTGGGGGATCATTTAGTCTCCCTGATGCTGCAAATTCTTTGGGCTCAAGACTCGCTCCTCTCTACATGCTGTTTTTCTGCTTCTGGAAGATCTTTTTTTTTTCAATTTGAAAAATATGTCAAAGCATACATTGGGGAAAAAAATCATCACAATCTCACACTTGATAGGTGAAGTAAAAATCCCTTCAGTCCCTCTAATTTCACCCCTGACAGATAACCACTGATGATAGTTTGGAGTGTACCCTCCTAGTTATTTTTTCTGAAAGGATATGACTATAGACATGCACACTTAAAAAAAATAAATAGGGGCTAATCGGCGGCGTTTGCGGAGGCTAAGGAGTTTAGGGCGTCTGTACTAGTTGCTGCTTTTGGCGCGAAAAATGCCGGGTCTGGCGGCCGCAAGCCCTGCCCCGTCTGAGTCGCAGGAGAAGCAGCCTCTGAAGCCCTGCTGCGCCTGCCTGGAGACCAAGAAGGCGCGCGATGCGTGCATCATTGAGAAAGGAGAAGAGAACTGTGGACCCCTAATTGAGGCCCACAAGGAATGCATGAGAGCCCTGGGATTTAAGATATGAAATGGTGGTCTGCTCTGGGAATTAATAATTCCTGAAAAATGAAGAAGATTTAATAACTTTGGGAGCTCTTTGATGAACATTGATAAATTTAAAAATATTTATAACTTATTTAAAAAAAGAGAATATCCCTGGTAAAAAAAATAAAATAAATAAATAAATAAATAAAATGGAATTGTGCTATATGTATTGTTCTGCAAATCGTTTTCGTCCTTTAAAATTATATCATTTCCCAGGTCAGTATATACAGCTTTTCATTTCATTCTTTCTTTCTTTTTTTTTTTTTTTTTTTTTTTTTTTTTTTTTGCGGTACGCGGGCCTCTCACTGTTGTGGCCTCTCCCGTTGCGGAGCACAGGCTCCGGACGCGCAGGCTCAGCGGCCATAGCTCACAGGCCCAGCCGCCCGCGGCATGTGGGATCTTCCCGGACCGGGGCACGAACCCGTGTCCCCTGCATCGGCAAGCGGACTCTCAACCACTGCGCCACCAGGGAAGCCCTTCCTCATTCTTTTTAACAGTATCTGGTGGTACTGTTCCGCTCTTGTAATACTACAAACTTTTGTGATGTAAAATAACATGTTCATGACTAGGGCTAATAAATTATTATGAAGGAACTATAACCCCGGTAAAGAGCTATGGGCCTAAACTATTGGCTAAGTCAGAAAATGTGTCAAAATGCAGTGTCACTTGCAAAAAATTGGCTTGCGTTTGAAAATAAAACCTCCCTGCCCCACCTTCCCTCCCCCGCACCCCGCCCCGGGCTTTTTTTAAAGCTCATGTGCTACCTATTGGAGATTACTGCGGTAGTCTGACATTTATCAGCGAAGTTTACAAAAGCTTGGAATGAGAAACTCTCTTCCTCAGAGAGCCTGCTAAAGAGGAGGCAAGCCCCACGCACTCCAATCCTCCCTCCCAGTCCCGTTCACCTATTCTCAGCCCATGAAACTTAAGCATAATTCTGCCTTCAGCGCACTACCAAAAACAAGTCATTTCAATGCATTTGAGAAGAGCGGGTGGACGGCCTTCTGAACTGTTTGGGAATTTCTGAGTTATGAGTCCCTGACATACACAAATACTACAAATAAATTACCAAACAAGCATGAAGTGCTCAGAATCCTTTGCTTCCAAGTATACTTGTTTATAAACAATTAGATTCAGCAGAACCATAGAAGGATATTTTTGTTCTATTCTACTGAATCCAACAATGAAGTCTGGTGGGATAAAGAAGTCCTTGCTCCATATAAAAAGTAACAAAAGCTCAGTGTACCTCAGCGATGTTTGTCTTAACACGATTCCTGGAATTTGTACTGTTTATGTTGAGAACATACTACCCAGTTCATTTATAAAGCCAGCTAACCAGTGGCCATGAGAAAAACAGTACCCTATAGAGTTTCAAGACTGAATTTCTTTCAGAAGATATGTGGGTGTTATTGAATCACAGAGACCCAAAATAGCAGATTAACTGACCAAAGCTACCTAGCACGTACAGTTGGGGTAGTAAAATACCATAGGAATTTGGATTATGCACTCGAACCTAAAGGGTCTTTCAGGCTAATCTCTTCCTTTCGCCTCAGTGGTCTTTCTAATCCATGTGGGTAATTGAAACAATCTGCATTTTGACTGTGAGTGGTCTGAAAATGAAGTGACTGCAAGTTAGAAATAAGACCGTGTAGGGTCAGGTGGTCTTTAATACATCAGGAGATGAAATGAGATCTTTCTTGATCTTGAGGGCATACATGTTTATTCAGAGTTTCCTTAGTGTTTGCTTAGAACTGGAAGGGCTCTGCGGGGGTCACCTCGTCCCACCCTCAATGCCTGACTTTACAAATGGGGAATCTGAATGTCAGGATGTCAGCAAGTCATTTGGCTGCTCAGGGGTAGAAATGAGTTTGATGCGAGTCTCCTGAGGAAAGTTCAGTATTCATCAAAGGGCAGAACTTGAACTTGGCAGGGAAACTGGAAGTGTAGTGGCCGTGAAGAGTCCTAAAGTCTGAGCACAAACTTTGTCTAAATCCTTGGCTAGTTTCTGAGCTATGGCAAGCATGTTCTTTTAACACTTGTAAGGTGGATGCAAGGGCACTAGGTGCTGTTGTAGCTCGTACACACTGTGGCTGATTTACCAGCTCACCTTGTTCATGGGGTGGGTGTAGCTAGGTCTGCAGCTCCATCATTCCTGCCAGGTCCCTGCAGCTTCTCTGGTCCAAGCCCATGCTGAGATGCAGAGGCAGCAAATGGACATAAAGTGTCTGATGATCCCCTATAATTACTTAAAGTCAAATCCCTTAGAAAAATTGCATATTCTCTGTCATTCTTATTTGTTCTTATTGTTGTTGCTTTAAAATCACACCCTGAGTGATATAGCATTCAAACAGAAAAAAATAAGAAAGCTGCGGTGACTATATTAATGTTAGAAGAAATAAATTTTAAGTCAAAGAGAATTATTAGAGACCAAGATGGATAATTCATAATGGCAACAAGGTTGGTACAGCAGCAAGGAAGATACAACAGTTACACTAAATGTGGGTCCATATAGTAACAGAGTTACAAAATACATGAAGCAAAATGGACAGAACTAAAAACAGAAATAGACTAATCCACAATTATAGTTGGAGATTTCAATACTCCCATTTTAATATTGATTTAAAAAAAGCAGTAAAGATGGACAAGATTTGATGAACACTATCAACCAACTGGACCTGTTGACATTTATTCCATTCAATAAGAGCAGAATGCACTTTTTTTTTTCAAGGACATGTGGAACATTTACTAAGATAAACTGTAAAACAAGTCTCAATAAATTTAAAAATGTTAAAACAATACTCTAATCACAAGAGAATTAAACTAGCAATCAATAACAGAATGATCTTTGGAATATCCCCTAATATTTGGAAGTTAACCACTTCTAAATAATCAATGGATCATGGAAAAACTTTCAAGAGAAATTAGACAATATTTTGAGCTGAATGAAAATGAAAACACAATTTATCAAAATTAATGAGATACAGTAAAAGCAGTGCATAAAGTAAAATGAATATCTTTAAATGCTTATGTTAGAGAAACAAAATGTTCTCAAACCAGTAACCTAAGCTTCCATTTTAAAAAGCTAGAATTAGGTAAGCAAATTAAACCCAAAGTAAGTAGAAAGCAGGAAATAATGAGGAGTGGAAATCAATGAAACAGAAAACAAAAAACATAAGACAAAATAATTAAAACCAAAAGCTTATTTTTGGAAAAATATCAATAAATTTAATAAACATCTACCTAGACTGATCAAGAAAGAAAGAAAGAAGGGAAATTGGTTCAAGATGGCAGAGCAGAAGGACGTGTGCTCCATCCCTCTTGCGAGAGCACTGGAATCACAACTAACTGCTGAACAAACATAGACAGGAAGACACTGGAACTCACCAAAAAAAAGACACCCCACATCCAAAGACAAAGGAGAAGCCACAATGAGATGGTAGGAGGGGCGCAATCACAATAGAATCAAATCCCATAACTGCTGGGTGGGTGACTCACAGACTGGAGAACACTTATACCACAGAAGTCCACCCACTGGAGTGAAGGTTCTGAGCCCCACATCAGGCTTCCCAACCTGGGGGTCTGGCAATGGGAGGAGGAATTCCTAGAGAATCAGACTTTGAAGGCTAGCGGGATTTGACTGCAGGACTTTGACAGGACTGGGGGAAACAGAGACTCCACTCTTGGAGGGCACACACAAAGTAGTGTGCTCATCGGGACCCAGGGGAAGGAGCAGTGACCCCATAGAAGACTGAACCAGACCTACCTGCTAGTGTTGGAGGGCCTCCTGCAGAGGCAGGGGTTGGCTGTGGCTCACCATGAGGACAAGGACACTAGCAGCAGAAGTTCTGGGAAATACTCCTTGGTGTGAGCCCTCCCAGAGTCCACCATTAGCTCCACCAAAGACCAGGTAGGCTCCAGTTTTGGGTTGCCTCAGGCCAAACAACCAGCAGGGAGGGAACCCAGCCCCACCCATCAGCAGACAAGCAGATTAAAGTTTTACTGAGCTCCACCCACCAGAGCAACAGCCAGCTCTACCAACCACCAGTCCCTCCCATCAGAAAACTTGCACAAGCCTCTTAGATAGCCTCATCTGCCAGAGGGCAGATAGCAGAAGCAAGAAGAACTACAATCCTGCAGCCTGTGGAACTAAAACCACATTCACAGAAAGAGAGACAAGATGAAAAGGCAGAGGGCTACGTACCAGATGAAGGAACAAGATAAAACCCCCAGAAAAACAACTAAATGAAGTAGAGATAGGCAATCTTCCAGAAAAAGAATTCAGAATAATAACAGTGAAGATGATCCAGGACCTTGGAAAAAGAATGGAGGCAAAGATTGAGAAAATGCAGAAATGTTTAACAAAGACCAAGAAGAATTAAAGAACACCTAGAAAAATTAAAGAACAAACAGAAATGAACAATACAATAACTGAAATGAAAAATACACCTGAAGGAATCAATAGCAGAATAACTGAGGCAGAAGAACAGCTACATGACCTGGAAGACAGAATGGGGGAATTCACTGCCCTGGAACAGAATAAAGAAAAAGGAATGAAAAGAAATAAAGACAGCATAAGAGACCTCCGGGACAACATTAAACATGACAACATTTGCATTATAGGGGTCCCAGAAGGAGAAGAGAGAGATAAAGGACCCGAGAAAATATTTGAAGTGATTAGAGTCGAAAACTTCCCTAACATGAGAAAGGAAATAGCCACCCAGGTCCGGGAAGCACAGTGAGTCCCAGACAGGATAAACCCAAGGAGAAACACACTGTGACACACCGTAATCAAACTGACAAAAATTAAAGACAAAGAAAAATTATTGAAAGCAACAAGGGAAAAACAACAAATAACATACAAGGGAACTCCCATAAGGTTAACAGCTGATTTCTCAGCAGAAACTCTACAAGCCAGAAGAGAGTGGCATGATATTTAAAGTGATGAAAGGGAAAAAACTACAACCAAGATTACTCTACCCAGCAAGGATCTCATTCAGATTTGATGGAGGAATCAAAAGCTTTACAAGCAAGCAAAAGCTAAGAGAATTAAGCACCACCAAACCAGCTCTACAACAAATGCTAAAGGAACTTCTCTAAGTGGGAAACCCAAGAGAAGAAAGGGACCTACAAAAACAAACCCATAAAATTAAGAAAATGGTAACAGGAACATACATATCAATAATTACCTTAAACGTTAATGGGTTAAATGCTCCAACCAAAAGACACAGGCTCGCTGAATGGATACAAAAACAAGACCCATATATATGCTGTCTACAAGAGACCCACTTCAGACCTAGGGACACATACAGACTGAAAGTGAGGGGATGGAGAAAGATATTCCATGCAAATGGAAACCAAAAGAAAGCTGGAGTAGCCATACTCATATCAGATAAAATAGACTTTGAAATAAAGAATGTTACAAGAGACAAGGACATTACATAATGATCAAGGGATCAATCCAAGAAGAAGATATAACAATTATAAATATATATGCACCCAATATAGGAGCACCTCAATACATAACGCAACTGCTAACAGCTATAAAAGAGGAAATCGACAGTAACACGATAATAATGGGGGACTTTAACACCTCACTTACACCAATGGACAGGTCATCCAAACAGAAAATTAATAAGGAAACATAACCTTTAAATGACACAATAGACCAGATATACTTGATATTTATAGGACATTCCAACCAAAAACAGCAGATTACACTTCAAGAAAAAAAACGGAGAGGACTCAAATCAGTAAAATTAGAAACAAAGAAGGAGAAGTTACTACTGACCCTACAGAAATACCAAGGATCACAAGAGACTACAAGCATCTGTATGCCAATAAAATGGACACCCTGGAAGAAATGGACAAATTCTTAGAAAGGTAAATCTCCCAAGACTGAACCAGAAAGAAACAGAAAATATGAACAGACTAATCACAAGTAATGAAATTGAAACTGTGATTTAAAAACTCCAAGAAACAAAAGTCCAGGACCAGATGGCTTCACAGATGAATTGTATCAAACATATAGAGAAGAGGTAACATCTATCCTTCTGAAACAGTTCCAAAAATTGCACAAGAAGGAAACCTCCCAAACTCATTCTATGAGGCCACCATCACCCTGATATCAAAACCAGAAAAAGATATCACAAAAAAAGGAAAATTATAGACCAATATCACTGATGAATATAGATGCAAAAATCCTCAACAAAATACTAGCAAACAGAATCCAGCAACACATTGAAAGGATCATACACCATGATGAAGTGGGATTTATCCCAGGGATGTAAGGATTCTTCAATATACACAAATCAATGTAATACACCGTATTAACAAATTGAATGATAAAAACCATACGATCATCTCAAAAGACGCAGAAAAAGCTTTTTACAAAATTCAACACCCATTTATGATAAAAACTCTCCACAAAGTGGGCATAGATGGAACCTACCTCAACATAATAAAGGCCATATACAACAAACCCACAGCAAACATCATTCTCAATGGTGAAAAACTGAAAGCATTTCCACCAAGATCAGGAACAAGACAAGGATGTCCACTCTTGCCACTATTATTCAACATAGTTTTGGAAGTCCTAGCCACGGCAATCAGAGAAGAAAAAGAAATAAAAGAATCCAACTCGGAAAAGCAGAAGTAAAACTGTCACTGTTTGCAGATGACATGATACTATACGTAGAGAATCCTAAAAATGCCACCAGAAAACTACTAGAGTTAATCAATGAATTTGTTAAAGTTGCAGGATACAAAATTAATGCACAGAAATCTCTTGCATTCCTGTACACTAACAATGAAAGATCAGAAAGAGAAATTAAGGAAACAATCCCATTCACCGTTGCAACAAAAAGAATAAAATACCTATGAATAAACCTACCTAAGGAGGTAAAAAACCCATACTCAGAAAACTATAAGACACTAATGAAAGAAATCAAAGATGATACAAACAGGTAGAAAGATATACCATGTTCTTGGATTGGAAGAATCAAGATTGTGAAAATGACTCTACTACCCAAAGCAATCTACAGATTCAATGCAATCCCTATCAAATTACCAGTGGCAGTTTTTACAGAACTAGAAGAAAAAATCTTAAAATCTGTATGGAGACACAAAAGACCCTGAATAGCCAAAGCAGTCTTGAGGGAAAACAACGGAGCTGGAGAAATCAGACTCCCTGGCTTCAGACTATATTACAAGGCTACAGTAATCAAGACAATCTGGTACTGGCACAAAAACAGAAACATAGATCAATGGAATAAGATAGAAAGCCCAGAGATAAACCCACACACCTATGGTCAACTAATCTATGACAAAGGAGGCAAGGATATACAATGGAGAAAAGACAGCCTTTTCAATAAGTAGTGCTGGGAAAACTGGACAGCTACATGTAAAAGAATGAAATTAGCACACTCCCTAACACCACACACAAAAATAAACTCAAAATGGATTCAAGACCTAAATGTAAGACTGGACACTATAAAACTCATAGAGGATAACATAGGAAGAACACTCTTTGACATAAATCACAGCAAGATCTTTTTTGATCCACCTCCTAGAGTAATGCTAATAACAGCAAAAATAAACAAATGGGACCCAATGAAACTTCAAAGCTTTTGCACAGCAAAGGAAACCATAAACAAGATGAAAACACAACCCTCAGAATGGGAGAAAATATTTGCAAATGAAGTGACTGACAAAGGATTAATCTCCAAAATTTATAAACAGCTCATGTAGCTCAATATTAAAAAAACAAACAACACAATCCAAAAATGGGCAGAAGACCTATATAGACATTTCTCCAACAAAGACATAGAGATGGCCAAGAAGCAAATGAAAAGCTGCTCAACATCACTAATTATTAGAGAAATGAAAATCAAAACTGCAATGAGGTATCACCTCATACCAGTTAGAATGGGCATCATTAGAAAATCTACAAACAACAAATGCTGGAGAGGGTGTGGAGACAAAGGAACCGTCTTGCACTGTTGGTGGGAATGTAAATTGATACACTATGGAGAACAGTATGGAGGTTCCTTAAAAAACTAAAAATAGAATTACCATATGACCCAGCAATCCCACTACTGGGCATATACCCAGAGAAAACCATAATTCAAAAAGACACACGCACCCCAATATTCACTGCAGCACTATTTACAAATAGCCAGGTCATGGAAGCAACCTAAATGCCCAGTGACAGATGATTGGATGAAGAAGATGTGGTACATATATACAATGGAATATTACTCAGCCATAAAAAGGAATGAAATTGGGTCATTTGTTGAGACGTGGATGGATCTAGAGACTGTCATACAGAGTGAAGTAAGTTGGAAAGAGAGAAACAAATATCGTATATTAACACATATATGTGGAACCTAGAAAAATGGTACAGGTGAACCGGTTTGCAGGGCAGAAATAGAGACACAGATGTAGAGGACAAACGTATGGACACCAAGGGGGGAAAGTGGTGGGGGGGGAGGTGTGATGAATTGGGAGATTGGGATTGACATATATACACTAATATGTATAAAATGGATAACTAATAAGAACCTGCTGCATAAAAAAATAAATAAAATAAAATTCAAAAAAAAAAAGAACGAACGAACGCAAAATGTACCATTATGATGAATGAGAGAAGGGATTCCACGGGTATTTAAAAAAACAAGGAACTATTGATATTAGGAAGAACTTTATGCCAATGAGTGTGATAACAGATGAAATGTACAAATCCCTTGAAAGACATGGATTACCAAATGAACTCAAGAAGAAACTAAAAAGATGAAAAAGTGAATTCTCTATTAAAATCAGTACTGCAGAGAAGATTCTAGCCACTCATGACTTTACTGGTGAATTCTATCAAATACTGAAGGCAGAATTAATACCAATCTTATAAAAAATCTTTCAGAAAATACAGAGAGAACACATCCAACTTACCTTATGAAGCCAGAATTACCCTGATACCAACCCAGAGAAAGACATCAGAAGAAAAAATATTAGGAAATCGAATCCACTAAAGCAACAACAACAACAACAAAACAAATACTAGGAATGCAAGGTTGGTTTATCATTAGAAAATTAACCACTGTAAACCATTATATTAAAAGAATAAGGGGAAGACCATACAATTATCTAAATAGAGGCAGAAAATCACGTGGTAAAATACAACACCTGTTTCTGAAAACTCTTTGCAAACCAGCAATAAGATAAAACTTCCTCAAACTGATAAAGAGAATTTACAAAAAAACCTACAGCAAATATCATACTTAATGATGAAATAGTGAACACTTTCCTCTCTGAAATTGGGAATGGTCAAAGGATGTCCACTCTCACCACATCTATTTAGCCTTATACTGGAAATCCTAGCAAGCGCCATAGGGTGCACACACACACACACGCATACAGATCGAAAAGGAAGAAGTAAAACTATTTTTTATTCTCAGGACACATGATTGTGTACATAAAAAATTATTCCCAAGGGATCTCCAAAAAGGTACTAGAACTAATCAGTGATGTTAGTAGGATCCCAAAATATAAGGTCAGTATAAGATTCAATGATATTTTTATGTATTAGCAATGAACAATTGAAAAATAAAATTTTAAGTATCATTTACAGCAGTATAAAAATATGAAGTATTTAGGCATAAATTTACTAAAATATGTACAAGAGCTATACACTTCAAAATATTGGTGGGATAAATTTAAAAACATTAAGAAAAGGTGAGGTATAACATGTGCATGGATTGGAAGATTCAATATTGTGAAGATGTCAGTGTTCCCCAAATTGATCTACAGATTCAACAGAATTCTGATCAAATTCTTCGCAGTTCTTTCTGTAGAAACTGACAAGCTAAACTAAAATTTATATGGAAATTCAAAGGACCTAGAACAGCCAAAATAATTATTTAAAAAGAACAAGGTTGGAGGACTCACACTACCTGATCTCAAGATTTAATATAAAGTCACAGAAATGAAGACAGTATGGTATTGGCATAAGGATAGACATATAGGCCAAGACTCTTATTTATACAGTTAATTGTTTTGCACAAGGTAATTCAATGTGAACTTTGGGTCTTTTCAAAAGAACAGTTGGATAGCCGTATAGAAAAAGTGAAACTCAATCCTTCTCTCTCACCATATTAAAAGATTAATGTAAAACAGATCATAGACATAACTGTATGACCTTAAAACTATAAAACTTCTGTAAGTCAGCATCAGAGAAACATTTGTGACTGTTGGTTTAAAAAGATTTCTTAAAAAGCTAAACAAAAACAAACAAATAAAAAAACTAAAAACAAAAAAACCCTTTTGTTCTTCATCAAAGTGGAGAAAATGAAAAGGTAAGCCACCACCCAGGAGAAAATATTTGTAAAGCAAATATAACAAGTGGCTGGTGTGAAGAATATGTAGAGAACTCTTACAACACAAATAATAATAACAAAAATGAACAACCCGATTTTAAAAAAAAAAAGGAGCAAAAGATTTGAACAGAAATTTCATAAAAGAAGATTGACAAATGACCAATAAACAAATGAAAAGATGCTCACAGAAACAAATTAAAACCACAATGAGAGACCACTAATCAACCTTCTGAATGGTTAAACAACTAATGATATCGAGTATTAGTGAAGATGTGGAACAAGTGGAACTTTAATACACGGCTGATGAAAATAAAAAATGGTGCAGCCACTTTGAAAAACAGTTTGGCAGTTTTACTAAAGTTAAATGTACTTGCCAAATGACTATCAATACCACTTGTAGATGTCTACACAAAGACTTGTACATGAATGTCTGTAGCAGCATTATTCATTATAGCCCAAAACTAGAAACAACCCAGATGTCTTCATATGGTTAATGGATAAAAACATTGTTGTTTATCCAGTCAATGGAGTATAACTCAGCAATGAAAAGGAGCAAGCTATTGATATAACAATACAGATTCATCTCAAAAAAAAATGAAAGAAGCCAGACATAGAAGAATATAGGCTGACAATTCTATTTATATAAAATTCTAGAGAAGGTGAAACTATAGTGACACCAAATAGGTTGCCAGGGGTCAGTGTTGGTGGGGGCGGACTGACTGCAGCAGGGAACTTTTAGAGTGATGAATATGTTCTATGTCGTGATTGTGGTGGAGGTTATGTGACTATGTACATTTGCCCAAACTCATTCACTGTGTACTTAACAGGGGTGAATTTTATTGTATGTAAACTATACTCCCCAGATGTGTCCCCCCAAAAGTAAGAATAATTTCTGGACAGACAAGGACTTCAAACAGGAAATTTCCAAAAAATTACATGTTCTCCTCCCTTGTTGTACATACACAGTCTATCACTGAGGAAGCAATAAGCTGATTCTCGCTTAAGATTAAGAGACACTAGGCAGAGTTTATGAATCCCATCATTACATGGGATATCAGAGGACTGTTCCCATGGATCTCCCACACCCCTGTGCAGTAAGTGTGTCTATTTTTTCCCTCTCTCCTCCAATAGCTTCAAATCTCAGAGACTTTGGCTCAAAATGAGTTGTACACCTGCAACTTTTTCCTCTTGTCTAGCATACCTTCAGGCAGGACCAACCCAATAAAACTATTTTATTTTCACAGTTTACCTAGGGGCATTTGAACTTTCCTGGTACCGATTTCACTGCCAATTCCTCCTTATCTACTCCAAATCCTTAACGACTCCATTTTCTCTCATTCCCTTCCTTTTCTCCCCTGAAAGCCAATGAAGCAAAGCTTATAACCATCTTCTGTAAAATAACCGTTCACACCCCTGAGGTATGATCATTCAATCACACTCCATCCTTGCACACTGAGCTAAATACTCCTTGTGTTCATGCTTTTCATATTTCCCCATATTTCTCCCCAGAGAAAGGCACCCTGGGCCTCTGGTTGAGGGTGCACTCTGGGAAAAATCACTGTTTTCCAGGAGCCCAGGATTTTGTGTTCCAGGAAGTGAGGAATGGGTTCTGCTACTTATTCATTGCACAGCCTTGGGGCAAGTGGCCTCTCTGAGCCTCAGTCTCTTCATCTGATTATTGGAAATCATAATATCTATGAGAGGTGCTGCTGATGAGCACATACTCACTAATTTTCCTCCTCCACTCTTGCTTCCCAATCCAGAAATGTGCTAACTTCCCTTGTACCTTGGAAAGTGTCCCTTGGCAAGTACTATGACTAAACTCTACTTATGTAGGTGATTAAGATATTGCTTAGACACTGTATTTTTGAAAATTAATGAAGCAAGATAATAATAGCTAGTATTGATATAGTCTTTGGTCTGTTATCTTAATTATGCTTTATGAAGCTACTATAAAACTGTTAAGTAAGATTACTGCAAGTTAATTAATATTTATTATACTCCTGGAAGCAAAGTAGAGCCTTTATAAATCAGGTACAGTGAACTAAAGAAAATTCTTCCTGAGTTTGCAGGATCCAGCGCCACTGATGCTGTTGATCTGCAGCTAAATTAACCCTCAATTTTCAGCCAGCACTGCTGAAATAAGCAGGGACCCTCATGTATGAGACCTGGTGTGAACTAAGAACCAAGAAGAAAGAACTAAGAAGTCATTGAGGACCTGCAAATTACAGTACTTGAGATAATGCCTGCAAAATGACAATAACAGCCCTTTTTTCCTTTTTATCTCCTACTTTTCCTTTAGTCTTGTCACCAACTTCCCAATTTGTTGTCTTTCTATTAGTATACACCTATTCTTTCAGGGGAAGGGAAAAGAGGGGGTGGCAGGGGTAGGGAGGGAATGAAAGATGTGGAAGCACTGCATTAAAAGTAGCTAATGACTTGTCAATCAAACTTTGATTTTGTGCTTCATCAATGTTCCATTTACCTGTTCTTGCTTTATGCTACGTGGCCTGGTGGTGGTCTGTGATTTGGTGACTTAATGAGTAGTAATATTTGGTGTCCGTACATGCTTTAATTTACATGATCTTATAGCTGCCTTTGATAAAGCTAAACATGCTTTACATATAGCCTCTCTCACCCTTACCATCGCAGATTTTCTATTCAAGTTTGTTTCAGAATTGGTTTACGTTTAACTATCTAATGGAATGTTGACCAATCTGAGGACAGAGGGGTTGATTACCTTGTATCTAAAAGCCTACCCTGCACTCAGAATAGACAGGTGTGTGTGTTTACTCATATGCACATGTAAGTCATTTATAAATATTGACATATTACCATATGTACAAACCATATTTCTAGAATTTGTCTAGATGTGGGATTTACCTACATTGTGGTATTGGGGAAGGAATATGACATCTAGCAGAACAGCCCTGAGAGCCAATCCTGCCTCTAACACTCACTAGCTATGTAACGATGGAAAATCATTGTGTACTCTTACTGCCCCAGTTTCCTCCTCCTTAAAATGAGGACCATAACAACACAATAACAATAATTCCACCCATCGCTCCAATCTTATACCTTATTATATTTTCCAGGCACAAAAACCATATATTTGAAAAATGCAAAATTCTGCCCAAGGCTAGTTATTGCTTCCAGATTTTATGGTAAGATGGATATCCAGGTTGTCAGACTGTAATTGAATTTGGTACAATCTGAATACAAAATCTCTCTAATGATTTTAAAAGATTTAAATTCCATGCTTTTCTAAGATAAGTTTCTACTTCACAACTATTAGGATGACTATTATAAGAAATATTTTTAAGCCCACAGAACAACTAATATTGGCAAGGATGTTGAGAAATTAGAACCCTCGTGCATTGCTGGTGGGAATATAAAATGATAAAGCTGCTGTGGAAAAGAGTATGGTGGTTCTTTAAAGAAATTAAACATAAAATTACCATATGATCCAGCAATTCCAATTCTGGATATGTATCCAAAAGAATTGAAAATAAGGACTTGAACAGATATTTGTAAACCAATGATCATAAGAGCATTGTTCACACTAGCCAAAAGATGGAAGTGGATAAACAAAATGTGTTCTCTCCATGTGATGGAATATCATTCAGCCTTAAGAAGGAATGAAGTTCTGACACACTCTACAACATGCGTGAAACTGGAGGACATTATTCAAAGTGAAAGTAGTCAGACACAAAAGGACAAATATTGTGATTCCACTTATAGGAAGTACCTGGAATAGTCAAATTCATAGAGACAGAAAGTAGAATAGAGGCTTCCAGGGACTGACAGAAGTGGAGACTGACTTAATGGGTACAGAGTTTCAGTTTGGGAGAACGAAAAGTGCTGGAGACGGATGATGGTGATGCTTGCACAACAACGTGAACGCACTTACTTCCACTTATTTTAAAATGGGTAAAAGGTAAATTTTGTTATGTATATTTTACCACAATTAAAAACTTTTCCCATGCTTTTTTTCCTGATCTAGCTACTTTATTTTAACTATCGGTCTTTTAAATACTACATTTCAAAGTTACCCAACTTGAAAGGCCCAGTGGAAACTGGCTAACAAGAGAAATTACTGGGGTGGGACCTTGGTCATGTAACTTCATCCCCCCGCACCAAGTTGTGAAATGCTTTCTCTCAGCTGCGGTAGCTCTTATTTTAAAGTATAACCATGTGTTCAAGTTTTATACATACCTATATAGATCCCATTCCATAGTACTATCTGTATCCTATTCCATACCTTTTAAAAAAAAAAAAAAAAAACTTGGGCTTCCCTGGTGGCGCAGTGGTTGAGAGTCCGCCTGCCGATGCAGGGGACGCGGGTTCGTGCCCTGGTCCGGGAAGATCCCACATGCCGTGGAGCGGCTGGGCCCGTGAGCCATGGCCGCTGAGCCTGCGCGTCCGGAGCCTGTGCTCCGCAACGGGAGAGGCCACAACAGTGAGAGGCCCGCGTTCCGCAAAAAAAACAAAAAAACTTTTATTTATTTTGTTTTATTTTTAATAAATTTAATTATTTTTGGCTGCTTTGGGTCTTCGTTGCTGCGCGCAGGCTTTCTCTAGTTGCGGCGAGCAGGGGCTACTCTTCGTTGCGGTGCGCAGGCTTCTCACTGTGATGGCTTCTCTTGTTGCTGAGCACGGGCTCTAGGTGTGTGGGCTTCAATAGATATGGCTTGCGGGCTTAGTTGCTCTGCGACATATGGGATCTTCCCGGACCAGGGCTCGAACCCATGTCCCCTGCATTGGCAGGCAGGTTCTTAACCACTGCACCACCCCGGAAGTCCCCATACCTTTTTAAAAACTATTTTATTTATTTATTTATTTGGTTGCACAGGGTCTTTGTTGAGGTAGTCAGGCTCCTTAGTTGCGGCATGCGAACTCTTAGGTGTGGCAGGCATGTGGGATCTAGTTCCCTGACCAGGGATTGAACCTGGGCCCCTGGCATTGGGAGCACGAAATCTTATCCACTGTGCCACCAGGGAAGTCCCAATACCTTTTAAAAATAGGTGGACATGCACCCTTTTTAAAAAGTGTTCATTTTATTTTGTTGCTGGGTTTGGTTTTGTTGGGGTGGTGGCGGCTTTTATGTTTTCTTCCTTGTTTTGCTTCCTTTCACGGCAACACGCTTTGCACTATATGGTCACGCCTTCGTTTCCACCACTGTCCTTTCTCACCCTTCACTTGTCCTGACTCTCGAAGCCTCTCAGCTAATTTATCGTGCATCAGTGAAAACGTAACCCTTCACCTGCATCGTACTTTCAGACAATCTCAGATCCGTCTGGTTTTCTTCCAAGGAACTTCTAGCTCACCAGCCGCCCCAGAGCTGCGTTGTTACTTCCTCTCTTCTCCTACCCGAAGGCCCTGTCTTCCTCAACCAAGACCTTTTCCCTGATAGGTCCCTGTTCACCTTCGGGACTGGAGCATTCCCTCATTTCTCGGTACATTTTCCTCCATGTCCACCTCTGCCCTGGAACTAAGTGCTCTCCCAACACTGTTCACTCAGGTCGAATGCACCACAATGTGTGTGTGTATCGGCTCCTTTTCTCTCCTTCCCCTGCCAAGAAATTTCTCTGCCTAGCATCCTATCTGTTCTCAAGTTCATTTTCATTTCGCTCTGCTGGTGCTCTTTACATAATGTTTCTAAATAGGAAATTGGAAATTTAAGAACGTTTTCTATGTTCTTTTTTTTTTTTTCCAAATGATATTGTAGAAAAACATCTGATTCCCAAGAAAACCTCTGAATTTCATGATGGTTCCTCTCCATTGTTGGGCTAAATTCACTGCCTTTTCATCACCTTGGCGTTTAGTCACATTAGCCTGATTGTTCCACGAGACGATTTCAGTCTCTGTCTTGCCTTTTATTGGCCCTGGTCCCGAGCAGCCTTCATGGGAGGGTGGATTTGAACGTGGTGGTCTGCTGTGTCCTGGGCAGGGAGGCAGCTCAGCACTGCAGTTCAAAACGTGGCTCTGAGCCAGACGTGCAGGTTTGGGCCCTACATCCACCTCTTGCTGCACCACTGTCAGCTCTGTGAACGTGGACAGATAACTCAGCCTCTGTGAGCTTCTGCTTCCTCATCTGTAACATGAAGGGGCTTTATAGTATCTACCTCTCTGTGGGAACTGATGAGCTAACACCCAAAGGTCAGTGCCATGAGTTGACAATCACCCAGCATCTGGACTGCACGCTCCCCTGGGCAGGACCTCGCCTTCCCCACCTTGTCCCTGGGCGGGGATACAGGGTGCCACACGCAACCTGCCTGGCTGGCACACAGCAGAGTGTGAAGGGGGCAGGTGGCGGATTAAGACAGGCGATGCTCTCTGGTGCCATGCTTGCCTGACCCTCAGGGCCTTCCCTTTATGACACTCGCCACCCCCTTGGCGGGTGCCTCATTCACGAGCCCACTCTAGAAACACGTACACCCTTCTTGTGCAGCCTCCTCCCTTCAGTTCCGGCACGTGCTTCGTACCAGACGTCACGTTTCTTCTCAACCTGGACGCCCTCAGACTTTTCTCTTGTGTCATCCTGGGAAAGCTTGCTCGTCCTGCAGGTCCAGACCCAGTCCCCAGTCCGGCTCCCCAAATGGCTAACCTCTTCTTTCACCTCTTATACCCCTGGGTCTCTCTCCAGGAAAGCCTGCCTCGTCCTGCAGGTCCAGACCCAGTCCCCAGTCCGGGCTCCCCAAACAGCTAACCTCTTCTTTCACCTCTTACACCCCTGGGTCTCTCTCCAGGAAAGGAAATCTGGGCTCTGCCTGCCTTGCATTGTTTGGAAACCATGTCAACCTTTATAATGAAAAGCTTGTGCAGTTATAATCTGATTTTAATAACACAGGGGCTTCCCGTCTGGGAGACAAGGCTTTTCCCATTTTAAAGCATGTCTCAGCCACTGCCCTTCCTGTGAAGGTCACACCAGAGTGCAGGCTCTGGCACCGGGCAGTCTGGGTTGGAGTCCAGATCTCCTACTCTTTAGCTGTGTAACCCGGGGCAAGGTACTTAACTTCTCTGTGCCTCATTCGTACAACGGGCTTTTACATCTCACAGGTTGTTGTGGGGATTAAATGAGATAATGCCTGTAGGATGCTTAGTGTTTAGAACGTAGTAACGTTCCCAGTAAATATTTCCGAGACTCCTACCACCAGTAGCAAGTCCTGCCGTGCTTTCTACTTTCTGCTTTTTGTTCAGCCAAGCCACCCAGAATCACAAGGAGACGCTGCGCTGGGCAGAGCTCACATCCAGTTTCCGCCCTGGTCAGCACCCACATCCGTCCTGCCGTCCTGCCGTCTTCTCCCCTGGGCATTGCCACGGGAGCTGGCAGCACTGCGTGAGGACTCACGGACGCTTCCTCTAGGCACCCGGGGCAGCTGAGCAGCTCGACTGAAACCTGTCCTCCCGTCTCTGTGCCTCCAGCAATGGCCACTGTCAGTTACTGGGCCAACAGTGAGAGCCGGCACAGGGCGAGGTGACACGGACGGTCTCCGGAACCCGGAACGCGTGGTGGTGACAGATACATACGTGAAGCTTCAGAAACCGACGCGGAGGCTCAGCGAGAGGGGTCTGCAGTGGGGGCAGGTGGGCGTGCAAACCACCTGGGGGTGGAGGCCACAGAGGGCCGGGAGGACGTGATGCTTAGGTGGGGCCTTGGGGGCAGCGCATTCCAGGCAGAGGGAAGGATTTGAGGGAAGCCCAGAACTAAATGCAGCCAAGTGTTACTGGAGTGTGAGGGACAGAACGCTGTGACTCCGACTGAAGTCGATCAAAGTACCAGCTGGATGGTTGATAAAACCTCCTGGAGAGCGTAGCTTGATCCTCAGGCTGGCTCCCTAATAAATCCGACCCCCCCCAAAAAAAAATTACCTCCCCAAACTGCTGGCCTCTTCCTCAGGGTAGAACCTGCCCAGGTGTCACACCACACGGGATGAGACAGATCCAGAGGGGCCACGTGAGTGTCACCCCTCTCCTTGTCCCATCCCCGCTGCCGTGTGGGAGAGTCTTCTCTCTGGGAACTGCGGAGTGGAGATGTTGGCTCTGCACTGATGCGCCCACCACCACCCACCGTCTCCATGCTGCCCTCCCCGCTGCATGCGGAGCCCAGGGCTCACCCCTCTGTAGAAGCTCTGTCTACACTGGGAATTCTTGCCTGTCCTACCAACGCTGGGAGCCAGAATCCTGACTGCAAGGTCCACTGTTGTGTACCAGGAGCAGACACGAATATGTAATGTTACCTGCACTAATTTCAGAGTCAGAACTTCATAAAGAAAACCAAAGGATGTATTGAAATATCATGTAGGCACCTTGAACTCACAGTCCTTCTCTATAACCAGGTCCTCTTTCAGTGTCGCCTGTTTCAATGAATTGCTGCACCAGCCAAGCACGGCAGAGCCATCCTTAACACTTCCTCTTCCATCCACTACCAAGTCCTGCCCATCCTACCTCCCAAATGTCTTCCCAATCCACGTGCACCTTTTCCTCTTCCTCGAAAACCCCAGTCCAAGCCACCACCACTTCCTTCCTGGACTCCTAAGAAAGGCACATGCCATCTTGAACATCCCCAATCCATTTTCCAGCCAAAACCAGGGTGATTGTTTTCAAACTAGAAACCTAGCGGTGTCTCCACCACCCATTCCCTCCTCTGCCTCTCTCTGCTCCTAGGATGGAGATCCAAGTTCTCACCAGGACCAATGGGGTTTGCATGGTCCCAGCCTCCTGCCTCTGCTTGTTCCTATACAGAGGCTTCCTCTCTCCCTTCTCCTCCCCTATCCCCTGGACCTCTGCTCACCTTCTACCTGGGAGCTTCCTCACCCTCACTGTCAGGCCGATGCAGCCCTCAGAACTCTGCCCATACGGAATTCCCTCAGGGAAGCTGCCCTGACATTCCCAGCGACCTCAGGTACCTGGTCACCTGTCCTTGGAGCCCCTGTTCCCGTCCAGCTCTCACCAGGTTTCCGTGATCATGCTGCAATCAGCATGACCTTTCCATCTCTCCCACCAGCTTGTAGGTTCCCTGAGGAGGGCTTTGCTCCCCTCAGTCTCCCCAGGGCCTAGGACAGTAGTAGAGACACAATATAAATTAATGAACTCCTCACTGTAAATTCAGAGGCCATCAAAAAGAGTCCTACCAGTGGGCTCCTTAAGAATGAAATCTAATGCCAAATCCCTATGTAATTTTAAACAGGTCTTTCACTAGAATTGGGGGAGAAATGTCATAATGAGAGCTACATGGAGGGTACATTTTGCATACATTTGCAGAAGTGGAGAGGTGTGTAAAATGATATTCTCTGGAAAAATTCCCAGACTATTAATATTAACCCAAGGTTAAAACGAAAAGTTATTTCCCTGGTGAGTTGCACTGAACAGGAAAGTAACACATGAGGGTGGGGCATCATCTCACAGACCTCTGAGCTCTTCATGACTTTGGAGGAGGGAAAAGAAACTTCTCAGAGCAGGCAAGAGTGGGACAGTAAACGTCTTTGCAGCTACTGCTTTAACAGATTTGTTTGCGGTTATAAGATGGTGCAATACAGACACGGAATTCGTTGTATCTATCATGAGGGTGCTAATGAGAAAACATCACATACATATCACCTCAAAGCTGCAACTGAAAGAATCACTGTATCACTGGAAGGAGCTAGAAATGGAGTAATCAACATCAACAAAATCTATTGTTCCCAGGGTGCAAAACTGAGGGATTATTTCTACTGCAAGTCAGAATGAAACCTGTTTACGTTTGTCAGCAAAATGATCACATTTTACACCATTAACATTTGGCAAGACGGAGCACCCTCCATTAGCTAATCTGCAGATGCCCCAACCACGGATTTGGGAAAACAAAGAGCCTGGCGGTGCTGACTGGTCCCCACCGAGCCGGAACGATGAGTGAGGGCTGCGTCTGGGTTACAACTCAGGTAAGGCGGCATCCTGGTGGGTAAAATGGAATGGTTCATTAAAACAATTCAGGATCTGGTGACTGCTGGGAAAAATGTCACCAGCATGCACTAAATGTCAGGAGGTACTCAGGCGCGGACTGCTGGCACATTCAGATATGCACGGGGTGGCCATAAAAGGCTTGGGACACAGCAGTAAATAAGATAAACACCCCTCATTAACTAACGTCCCAAGGATAGAGAGCAGGCTCCATGTATTTGGCTCTAAACATCGCCGCTTGAGCCCCCAGTGCCAAATGCTGAGCTGGGACCCCTCCCCATCCTCCACCCCGGCTTTCTCCTGGGGATGTGGCCACTTGACAATGTCCTCTGGTTTCAGTCCTTCTTGGTGGAATCTAGCAAATGACTTTTCCCAGCTTCACCTGGCCTCCAGTCCCAGCTGTCCTTCTTGGCTCAAAACTCATTTGTCATCTGGGAAGTAAGGTTCACAGGAACCACCCACCTGTGGGCCACTGGACACTCTCCCCAGGGAGAGAAGCCCTCACAAAATGCTGCAAAGCAGAACTTGCCTGGTGTGGGGATAGATGTGGCTGAACAGCGAGCACGTCATGGAACACAGAGGATACTTACTCCTAATGACTTGCTGGAAATTATCCAACAGATCCATCAACAGTGCCAAGACTGAAAACTAACCATTGGTCCCCAAATTTTCCTTGATAAATGGATTTGTGGAGTTTTATACATGTGAATCTAAGAGAACACTTTGAAATAGAAACAAGATTTATTAAGAAAGCATCGTAACTCAGAATCTGTGCTGACACATAATGGGTGCTCAAGTATTTATTGAACAAACAAATGAACGAGTGAATCCTGATTCCAAGAACAGACGTGTTACCATGGAGTAAAGTAAAGCATTCCATCTTATTACGCAAACTGTTCTTAGCAGAAGTATGACAAAAACCAATACACATGAAGCAAATAAATGCAGGGCCCTGGGAGCAGGGCTGCCGCAGGTATTTTTATGCGGAAAGATTAGCAATTGTGGAAACTAAGAGCCATCGAGGTAAACGGACTTTAGTCAGCAAACGGGGCCATTTAATATGTACTAGCTGGACAGCTTACAATTGTCCATGGTTGGGCTAAAATCCAAACTGGAATCTTTTAGCACAGGAGACTCCACTAATGGATTTTTCCAATGTGATCCCTACTACCATGATGAAACATCAGATTGATGTGAGCTCTAGACAATGGTATCTCTACTTCGCATTTGCATGGTGCTTTGAAAAAGTACTTCTATCCATTATGTCATTTGCACACACAGTATCTCTGGGAGGAGAGTGAGGGTGATATTGCCCTCTGCAGAGATGGAAAACCGAAGCTCCAGGAAGCGTCCCTTGCCCTTGGGGGCCCCGGGGTCAAGGGGGAGCTGGACAGAACCTCCACCCCTCCTCTCAGCTCTGTCTGTGTCACAGCAGGCAGGTAGCTACATATGAACAGAGAAAGGGGCACAGGGGCCAAACGGCAGGAAACCATGCAGCTTGCAAACAGCAGGGGTCCATGGGCAAAGAAAAGCAGAAACATCCAGACTGACAGTAAACCACACGTTAGGGTAATAAGTGTCCTGGAGACAGACAAAGAAAGGTAGGAAAAGGGGGGAATCCCCAGCGCCTCAGTGTAACTTGTTGCTCATTATGCTTCATTACAATAAAATGAGACTTGCAGATAATAAGTACCCATCAGGCACCGAAGCCATGACACTTCCGATCAAAGCTAAATAAGGACGAAAATCCCTCCTCCCCTGGCGAAGGTGGCGGTGAGATGAAACCCAGGGAATACAACCCCCAAACCCCTCCCTTTCCAGTGAACATTCTGCCCCTTCATTTCTATGCCCCACATACACAGCTTGCCAAAGAAACTCAGGGCAGCTATTCACCTGACACTGCCTGCTCTCTCTTCAAGAGTGTACTATCACTTAAATTTTCACTTTGCTTTCTTAACTTCCCTGTCTCGTCTCTGAATTCTTTCTGCCATGAGAGATAAGAACCTTTTACCAGGAACATCTGGACCTAGCAAGAGACCAAGTCCTACTGGGACACTAAATTCTTCCCACCTCTGGCTACTTGTCTGTGTTCCCTCTGCTTAGAAAACACCCTTCCCCACCCCATCCCCACATTCTGTAGGTGGAGCACTTCACATCCCAGCTTAAATAAACTTTTCAGAGAGGCATTCACAGGTCACCCCATCCAAATTTGTCCTACTCTTCGTGTCCTTCTCAGAATTCATCAAACTGTGTAATGGCCTGTTTATTTCTGTGTATAAATATCCGCCCACCTCAGGAGCCCTAAGCTGCACAAAGGGCAGAGACCCTTTAGGGTTTGTTCCCTGATATAACCTGCTTCACTGGCATCATCCCCACCTGCACTGTGTCTGTTATCAAGCTCTGTGTCTAACCTCCAAACCCAGCCGCTATATTCCCCTTGGAGTCGGGGGCTGTTTCTGCAAACACCAGCTCTCCTTTGCCAGCTGGTCTCAATAGGGGGCGCCAGAGAGAGCCTGGGCAGGCGGCAGGTGGCAGGAGGAGGGAGGAGGGATTTGCTCCTTCTTGCTGGCTCTTCCTGCCAGAGTTTCCCAAGCAGTTTCCAGGTTTCGTTTTCTTTTTTCTTTTCCTTTCTACATTCCCTGAGGTTTTCATCATGCCCTTAGGCATTCACTCCCCAACCCAGAGGTCTGAGTCCCAGCTCTGTAGGTTCTCTCCACCAAGGGCACAGGTCGCATAATGTATATAATTATATATATATTATATGCATAATCATCTCAATGTTCCCCCAGCCCCAGTGGGTGGTGGCTGCTTCCTGCAGTTACTACCTGCATTCCCCTTTACTTCTTCTGTCCACCAATCCTTGCTAACCAGTTTCTCATATTAAATTCTCTCTGTTAAGATAACTAGTGTAGTTTTGTTTCCCTGACTGGACCCCTGCTGATACAATCACCATAGTCATCATCATGGTCAATATTTACTGAGTGTTTATTACACACCAAACACTGTTCCAAGGGTTTCAGGTGAATTCTTCTAATTTTCCCAATCAATTGAGGTAGGCACCAGTCCCTGAAACTTACAAAAAGAAATGGAGAAACAGATTCAGAAGTTGCCTAAGATTTCACAGCCAGTAAAAAACAGAGCCAGGACTCTCCTGAATGAATGAATGAATGAATGAGGGAATGAAGCCCTCCGCGTGCCATGACCAAAGGCGCATTGCCGTGCAGTGAGCCATCCTGGGGTCCACTGCCCACACCCTTCCCACTTAGAAGCCCTTAATGTAGTTTGGTCTCCAGTCTGAACACTTCCAGGTACTGCTGTTTAGCCCATTCTTAGAGATTGGCCCGAACAGGACAAGAAAATCTCCTTCCCTAAACCTCAGTCTCTGCGTTCAGCCGCCTCGGTCAGGGAAGGTGAGGGAAGCAGTGAGCACCAGGCAGGTGATGGGAGGCGGAGCCAGGGGCCATCTCAGGTGGTACCTAAAGGGATGTAGTGTCCATCACATAACCCCTGCGCTGCTCTTGCTTCTGCCTCGCAAAGTCCTGGAGGGCCACCGGGAAAGGCAGAGTGTTTACTGGGGGCACAATGTAGAGGGATGAAGCTTCAAAACGTCGGTGGATGCCTAACGCTGAAGAGGAATTACGCTTTGGAGTGAGGCTGTTAGGGGTTACCTTGCCGCGCTCGGGCTGAGGGTGCGCGCTGGAGCAGAAGAGGCTTCCCTCCACTCTGCAAGATAATTATTTCAATTTCCTTCACTCACATGGATGTTTAATTTTATAACATTGCTACTGGGCCCAGGAAAAATCCCCTCAGAGCCCATTATTAACTTCCTGAAAATGGAAAGCGTCATCTCAGAACAAATAGCTAAAATAATATTTTGCCAGCATTTTATTTTTGTGTTGTGAAGGGGAAAGCTAAGCAGTCTTTTGGAGTTTGGTGTGTTAGAACAAAGTGCTTTAGAAACAAAGGAAACTGAACCAAATGGTAAGGGAGATGGGGGGAGACTTTTCTCCTCCCGACAACCTTGGAGCCCAGTCATCACTCTTCAGAGAGGGAATAGTGGACCAGGGCAGAGGCGAGACCTGACCCCGAGGAGATCCCGGCCTCCCGCGCCATGCCTGGTGCTCCTGTGTGGCAGTGTGGACCCTGGACTCTTCCCCATCCACTCTGCCTCTTGCATCCACAAGCTCAGAATTTGGCATCTCTGTTACACCCTCAAATAATCAACTCATGTTAACACACGGCACTCTCAGCCACAGCTGGGCTGAGCAACTGCACACACTGTCTTGTTTTCTGGGCCCTTGGGCTGGCAAATGGGATTCCATTTCTCAACACTCAGACTGAGAGTTTAGATCAGGCTTACCCCAGGGCCGGGGGCAGCTCGGTTCACTAACCATCCTGAAAGCAGAGAGAATGACAGGGGCTTTCTTCCTGCCCGAGCTCCCTTACTACCCCACGCTCACTGCTTCACTGCTCACCCATCACCGATCACTGAGGATTTACTGTGGGGCTTCCTGGGCCCACCTCTGCCTCAGCAGGTGTGAGTGCGGGGCATCCTGTCCTGCAGCCTGAGCCCCTCAGTGCAGGACATGAGTGCTTGACACATGGCTGGCCTGGCGGTCATCCTGAAGAAATGCATTTATTAATTTACTGGTATAGGAAGCACTCACTCTGAGACGTATTCAGAAACATGTTTTAAAACTATAATCCAGAAATTTAATTTAAATTTTAAATAAATACACTAACCAGTGCAATCAGAACAAGGCTGCAATGTGGTGAATTTAGGAATCGATGCTGACATTGATCTTGGGATTCCAGTCCCCCCCACCCCCTCAAAATGCCTGGGTTGTGGGTTGGATGAACTGGAGGTTGTTCAGGAACGTTTTAAGGATGCAGAAAGCTAGGCACAGAAGACTTTCCTTGGGGGCAGAGGCCAAGAGAAAGGACTGGGCTGACCTGCCATGGGAACAAACTTGCTAATGCAGATGCTCATTTTAATTATACCTTCTGTGTTAGGCAGTAATACGTTAGATGCTGAGTTAAACAGTCCCCTCCAGAGAAACTTCCCTCCTTCCTCACCACCCTCCTCCCCACCTCCCACTCTCCCATCCCCAAAGCCTCTTCCACACACGCTTCAAGCTTTATTTCATCCACTTAATGCACTCTGCTCTGTGCTCAGGTACTTAAAAATCTCCCATTACTATCACTCTGGCTCTTTTACGGCTTTTTTTATTTGCTCTATCATTTCACAGTCCAGTTGCTCTTTTTGGTCAGGTGGACTATAAAATACTCCGATAACAAGTTCACACCAGGAGCCCATGGCGGGCTCAATCCATAATGGCCGCAGACTCTTCTGTTACTAGTGTGTCCCAAGTCAACACTTCCCAAAGGCTGCACATTCTCCTCCTACCCGGAGAACTGCTTTCCTCACTCTTCTGTTGGCTGCTCAGAGGGTATCTCCTTTCATACTAACAATTTTTCTTTCAAATAATCCAGTTTTTTCCAGCCTTACTTCTTAATTATCTCTCTTTTCTAAAGGTATTTTCATCTATTGCTATACACTTAATATTATTTCTCTCTACATTGACGCTGGTAACTATGAAGTAAAATCGGTGACGTAGCTCGTCTCTGTGGAATGTCTTCACCGGCATGCTACCTTTGCCTCTATCTTCATAACACACCTTCGCAGGCTCAGTACCCACCTGGGGAGGGACAATGGCCAACAGCGTCCCCCGCCCGGGGTCAAACCTCACACTACCTGTTCTGTGTGTCCTTGAGCCTAAGTCTGTTTTCCGTTTTATCTGTGAGATGGGAAGAATAATAGTTCCTCCCTTGGGGGTCGTCCTGAGGACAGGACTTGAGTAAGCACCTGGTACACATGGGGCTTATTACCAGGGGTTAGACGGAGCATGTCTCTCTCCTGGGGGCACATCTCGTAGAAGAACACAGTCCTTGCCGATCCCCTTCTTGCCTCAATCTCAACCAAGAATGGCCCAGCCAAAATTCAAAACCCCGCATCACTGCTGCCCGGCCAAGGCCAAACCTGTGTCAGCCAAATGCAGCTCGTCCTGAGTAATTATCCTCTGCATAAGGACGTGTGGCTGTTCACTTACTAATTCAGATCCAAGATGACTCTTAGGCTTCTATCACCTCATTTCATTAATCCAAATTTACTTTAAAGTTTATTTTCTAAAAGCATCTCCAAGGCTTATAATATCAGTAGAAATCTTGTATTAACGAGGCCAAATTTGAGAGTATTATTATCGCTATCTTTCTTCAAAAGAATTTTTTTATTACATATTAACTGTATACCAGACTAAGGGTGAGGTGCTCAGCAAGTATCTTAACTTGTAAAATGCTTTGAGGTGGGTGTTATTTTCACCCATTTTACAGATAAGGAAACTGAGCCGGAGAGAGGCTAAAAGTCTTTCTTCGCAATGTCACATCGCTGGAAAGCTAGTGGCAGATGGGATGCAAGCTTAAGCTTGTCTGACTCCTGCTCTTGGACATTCCCTCCCAAATCCGCCCTCTGGAAGAGGACTGCATCTCTCGGGCCCCACCTGGTCCCACGTGGGCTCACATACGCTGGCCTCTCATTTCCCACAGTCACTTGGAATTCCGATATCATGAGTTAGAAAGCGCCAGTGTATGAAAAGTGTTGGTGGGTCCAGAACATCGGCTCTGTGTATGAAGGATGGAGTATTTATCACCTGCAATCATTCTTCACATTGAACCCCTGCCACACTGATTGCCGGCTGGAACATAATATGGATCTATCCAATGACAGCAGTACACTCATATCACACAAATATTTTACATAAAATTTGTGTACTTCTTCTATCAATTCATCCCATTACAAGTAATAACCTAAAATTGAGATTCTTGGGACTTCCCTGGTGGCCTAGTGGTTAAGAATCCGCCTGCTAATGCAGAGGACATGGGTTCGAACCCTGGTCTGAGAAGAGTCCACATGCCGCGGAGCAACTAAGCCCGTGCTCCACAACTACTGAGCCTGTGCTCTAGAGCCTGGGAGCCACAACTACTGAGCCCGCATGTCACAACTACTGAAGCCTGCATGCCTAGAGCCCATGCTCTGTAACAAGGGAAGCCACCGCAATGAGAAGCCCGTACAACACAACGAAGAGTAGCCCCCACTTGCTGCAACTAGAGAAGGCCTGTATGCGCAGCAAAGAAGACCCAATGCAGCCAAAAATAAAAAGATTAATTAATTAATTAAAACAAGAATAAAATTGAAATTCTTCTCTCTTCCATCTTATTTTTCTCCCAGATATTTTATCCTTTTCTGAATAGAGAACACCTTGAAAAAAAGATGAATGGATCAATTCATCAGTAGGACATGCAATCTACTTATTATCCCAGATAACTATATTTACTTACAATGTACCCCCATCCATTTCTAAAAATTATTTGAGGTGACTCATGGTAACAAATACACAGATGCCAAGTTCATTAAGACAAATTAAAAAAATTAAAGACTGCAGAGATGGAGAGGAACATATGGTATAATCAGCCAAGTGAGACCCTCACAAGAGTGTTACGTCCAGTGGAGATTAATTGTAACAGTATCAGTCATTACATCTGCCATTTGTTAGCACATCCTCTGTTTCACTTGCTTTATATACACTATTTCATTAAAGCCACCCAACCAGTCTCCTGGCAGGTATTATGGTCCCTGGTTTCAAGACAGAGTGACAGTCCAGGGGTTACGGTAATTTGCCCAACGTCCCAACTTCCGCAGGCCCCGGGAATGCTCTGATGGCCTTCCTGGCCTGGTCTGGTCTGAGAAGCTGGCACTGCCTCCTCTGGCCACACAGCAGCTCTGTCCAGCATGTCCAGCACTTCCCAAGCCTGTCTCTGAGCAGCACGTCCTCCCCGCACTCAAACAAGCCTCCATTGCCCTGAGCAAGCCTTGGTCTAGTCCTTAGCCCACTGACCAGCCACAGCCTGAGCTTCTGGACTGAATGTACTCTCCCCAAATTCATATGTTGAAATACAAGCCTCTAGGGGAATTCCCTGGTGGTCCAATGGTGGACTCCACATTTTTCACTGCCGAGGGCACAGGTTCAATCCCTGGTAGGGGAACTGAGATCCCACAAGCAGCACGGTGCAGTTAAAAAAAAAAAAAAAAAAAAGAAATACGTCCAAGCCTCGAATGTGGTACTATTAGGAGGAGGGACCTGTGGGGTGATAAGTTCATGAGGATGGAGCCCTTAGGAATGGAATTAGGGTCCATATAAAAGAGACCCCAGAGAGCTTCCTCACCCCTTCCTCCATGTAAGGATATGAGAAAAACGGCTGTCTGCAACCCAGAAGAGGGCCCTAACCTGACCATGATGGCACCCTGAGCACTTATGTACAGCCTCCAGAACTGTGAGAAATAAATTTCTGTTGTTAAGTTACCCAGTCTGTAGTATTCTATAACGGCAGCCCAAACTGACTAAAACACGTGCCAATGCAGCCTCCTTTTCATTGGGCCACCAGCTTTCCACAGCTGCCCCTGGGTGACTTGTGTATTGGGAGGACCCAGTGAACATGCACTGAGTAACTGAATGAATCGCTAAGCGAGGGAAAGATGAATGGATGACTGGAGAAGCCACAGGATCACACCCCTGGATCCAAACCCACGTGTGCCAGCGTCTCTAAGGCTCAGGCTCTTTTCTCTGTACCCTGGCCTCCTTGGCATGCTGTGACCTCTCCGGCTGTACACAAATACGCCAGAGCTCTGAGTGCACTGCACAGCCTCAGGCCACTGTCCATTCTAGATTCCCTGGGGACCTGTCTCCTGCAGCTGTGTGTTGCTGCAGCCCTGCCCTCCCTTTGCCACCATCTCCACATTTTACAGAGGCTCCTCGGCAGCAGAAAAGTCTAGCCACTGCAGTTCCAGAAGGCTGGACGTGCCCTGGTGCCCTGACACCTACAACAACGTCATATCTTGCTAAAGCACTGCTAGCCACTCCAAAGGGAAGGCCACGGGGTTTAGAGCAGGACCAAACTCGACTGTCTCACAAGTTTCAGCCTCTGTCTTTGCCTTGGGAAGTAACAATGGAATATTCCATGAGAGTCACATGTGGCTTCCTTATAATGCCAGTTCAATATATTGTTTTGACGGAAACATCACAAATCCGTTTTGTGAAAATCCAATGATATTTGCACCCAAGAATTCAATACTAGGACATGAAACTCAGGGAAAGAAATAATCAAATTGTCCACCCAGAGTGCAGTTAAAACTGTCATAAACACTGATCCTTCATTGCAGGGAACAGAAATAATAAACAGTTGCTGAAATTGCATAGCTGCAGAGATTTCATTCTCTAATTGTCAAAAAGCATTAAACACCAACTATTTATTCTGCAGCAGAAGGGAAAACAGACCTCAGTGCATCCCTTCACCAGAGGTTGTCCCTAATTGTCATGCATAGATTGCAACAGAGGTTACTGAGAAAAATTGTTTGCATTTATTAATCAAAAGGAGTCAAAGGCACACAAGATATCATCAAGGCTCCCTTGTGCTGGGGGTAGGCTGACAACTAACATTCCTGATGAAGTGTTTGCAGAGTGTTTGCAATCTGTTCAGAACCTTTTTTCTTTGCAGGTGCAAATCTTTCTATCTGAAACATCAAAGAAACAATTGAAAATTAAACATAGTAAACATCGCGATACAGGTTTCAATCTTCCATTTTTTTAAGACAATGGAAGAGGTATAATTAATTTCAAAGCAATGTTTGTGTTCCTTCAAAATTCATTTGTGCACATTAGCATTTCATTAGTTGCGTGTTAAGCACCGTTGCTCCTCTCCCCCTCTCTTTTGCCCCTTTTGTTTTTTAAAAATTAGAAAGTTGAACTGCTCCCGAGATGTCTTTTACACCAAAGCATCCATGCATAGATTATCTTGCTCAGTCTGTTTGATCAGTAGAATAAGTCACAACTGCTTGGGTAAAGTCAGGCAGCAGAAAATAGATTAAGGGAGAAAGAATTCCTTTCTGGTGATGGTAAGAACTTCAGAAGCAAATATAGCCTCACTAAATTTTGCTCCTGAATAATGTATTTACTACACTCATGGTAGGTGCCTTTTAATATGCTGATTTTCTTAAACTGCTTCTCCACACCCTCACTCCCTTTAGTTTTAAACTCATCTCCACGCAAGAAAACTAAATGAAAATACAACCAGCATATATTATTTTGTTTGACATCTAAATATTAAAAGTGTCTTTTTCATATTTTGTATTTAACCAATATCTGGCTTTTGGACATTACATTCAACTGGTGATACTTCCTGCATCATATGAGTTAGATACTAATAACCTTCTCCCTTAAGGTCTATTAATTTTATACATCCTGGACAGGAGACAGACTTTCTTAAACAGATGCAAGGTCACTCGCGTTAATAAAAATATAACCCTTTATTATGCTCCATAAAATGGCACAAGTTAACATGAATTCTGTGGTTATTAATATTTTTTAGTAAATAAGAATAACGTAGGCTTCCCTGGTGGCACAGTGGTTGAGGATCCGCCTGCCAACGCAGGGGACACGGGTCCGAGCCCTGGTCCGGGAAGATCCCACATGCCATGGAGCCTGCACTCTAGAGCCCTCATGCCACAACTACTAGGCCCACGCGCCTGGAGCCCGTGCTCTGCAACGGGAGAAGCCCCTGCAATGAGAGGCCCGTGCAAGGCAATGAGGGGTGGCCCCTACTCACCGCAACTAGGGAAAGCCCACGCGCAGCAACAAAGACCCAATGCAGCCAAAAATACATAAATTTTTTAAATATTTTTTTAAAAAAGAATAACGCTTAAGGTTTTGATTGAACATATTTATTAAGAGATAACGTGTTATTCAGTTACTTTGTCCATTACTCAAGTATAATACATAATTACTCTATTTGTATTTAAAATTCTTAATTTGTGTAGCTCCAGTGGGTGGGGAATAGAATATCTGTTAACAAAAATTCAGCACGGGAGACCAAACAGGCCTTAACCCTAGTGGGTTGCCTCAACCCCTGCCTCCTGGGAGAGCTGTATTTGACGCTTGTTCTGTGAACGACTGGTGCAACAGGACAGGTTGTGACCCGCGGTCTATCTAATTAGTGCCAATTCCACAAGTATTTATCGAATGGCTACTCTGTGTCCAGCAACAGCCTTGTAACAAGCTGGGATTCCACAGCATTGAAATGTGCTCATGAATACTGTGCCCACCTGCTGTAGCACCCCTTTCCAAAAGTAAGACTGGACGAAGAGAAATTTATTTTTAAATTGTCCTTGACCATCACAGAGTCTTTTAGAAGCGCTGTAACCAGAAATTCATAAATATTTTACTTGGGTGACTTCAAAGCAATGGTATAGGATGACTCTTGTGCCCCCCTACTCAGTACTGAAAATGACTGGAGGAACTGATATGGCAAAACACTCCACAAAGTGTTATCAAACTAAGAACAATCAAGATAGCCCATCGACTGCCTGGACAATCGGTCACAGGCTTGGAGACACAGCTGCACACATGCAGTTCCTTGACTTCATCTCAAGGAACTGGATTTGGGGATGTGCCGTTGTCTCTCCACTTGTGCCCCTCTGCTGGGCCAAGATATAGAGACCCTAACAACCACCAGCAGGGTTAGTTAGTTAGTTAGCCACGTGGTAGATTTGTAGTTAACCTCATCCCTAAGGGAGAGAGAAGGAAGGCTCAATTAGTGACTAGTCCACCTTGTCCTTGTTTTAAGTCTGGTCCGTTTCTTTGGGAAGAGAATGCTAACCAAATCTGAATGAGAATAAGCCAAGGTGTTTTGGTCGTTAATCCAGGATGAGAAGTTTCTGACTTCTCTGCCCTTAGCAATTTTGAGGAGTTTTCTTTTTAAAAACTGGAAACAAGCTTTGAGTTTTCCCAGGAGTTGTGTGAAATGCCCTCTCTTCTTCTGTGGCCTCTGCTCTCCCTGCTGTGATCTTGAACATTAAACCCCACGACGTTCAAGTAGCATAAGGAAAAAGGAGAGGAAATCAGAATGGGACTGAAGAAGATCACTTTTTTGAGAGCTCACTGTATCACTTTATTAAAACCTCTGACTAGGAGCAATATTAACTTCTCAGATAAGAAAAGCCAGGGTTCTACACAATCGCAGACAAACCTAAAGGAAAAACCTTCAGAAGAGCAATTTTCCATGCCGTGGGGCTCCCTTCAGGTGAGTGTCAGCCCCGTGCCCGGCAAGGCTGCCCCGGGGGTCCTCGCGCTCGCTCTGCGGGCTCCTCGGGCTCAGGGCGCTTACATCTTCAACCCATAGCGCGTTAAAACGCCTGATGAGGTCACTTGGAAATGCACCAGTTTAAAACTGTCAGCCTCTCTCAAGCAAGTAGTTATTAAAGAAGATACTCAAGCTCCCCAGTAATTTACTTGTTCAAGATGTCCCAGAGGCTGCGTTTTGATGCTGGAGACGGTAGGCAGAAAGCACAGATCAACAGCTGAAGGCTTGCTCTCCAGAGGGCTCACAGCTGGAAGGGCATTTACATCCTGTGAGCCTTCACAGACAATAGGGTATGCAGGCTTCATGCGCCCAGTAATGAAGGTTAAGTCTAGGGTAGCTCTGTTTATTTGCTAGGTCAGTAATTTCAATGACTTATTTTCAAAGACTTCCTTCAGAGAGGAGAGAAGTGATTCCGCTCAGATGTAGAGTTAAAGCGTCTTCAGTGAGAGATGCTGTGTTTTTCTTTTGAGAGCCTAAGTCCCCATACTGATCAAGAAATACAAATTCCATTTTACATGGAGCACGGTGATTTGAACTGTGATGAAAACTGAAAGTGTAGAGCTTCCAAAAATTTCATATGCCTACTGAGACTTGAAAACGATGAAATTCTGGAGAGATTAAAATTTTCTATTCAAGTCAAGTAAAAGAACATGGGATTGATTATTTTATTCCCTTTTCTTGGTTCCAAAATGACTTGCTGTGTGATCAAAGGGGAAAACATTCATTCATTCATTTTATAGGAAATAGTTACTGAGTACCTACTATGTGACAAACCCTGAGCTAATTTCTGGACATAAAGATGAAAACACAAGATGAGCATGCAATCAGGAAGACACTCATCTACAACAGCCATCAACCGAGTGTCAGTCAACGTCCCCATCATGCTAGGCACCAGGGGACTGTGGTGGACAAGACAGACCATCTCTGTCTTCATGGGGCACAGGTGTCCTGCATGAGACACAGACATGAAACAAGTGACTCCACAGTTATTTACTGCTGAGTGTGGCCAGTGCCGTGAGCCCCTTGGATGGGGAGACAGTCCTCGTGCAAGGATCCAGGGGATGCTTCCTGAGGAACTGACACAAGTGCTGGCAAAACAGGGCCATCAAAGAAAGAATGTTTTTAAGAATTATATTTGAAAAAAATTTTTTTAAACCACCAAAGTGGTCATTGTGTGAAAAATCAGAATTTTATTGAATGGCCATGTGTTTATTGTGAGGTTTAGTACTGTCTTTGTGTTTCATCCCATTTTGTAGACAGGCACCATCATCACTCCTTCAAGCTTCTGAAAGTCTCGTTTTGGTTCTGGACTGGTTCTGGACAGGGACCAGAGAAGGTGCTGCCTCCGGGGCCAGTTTAAGGATTCTGAGCTTTGCTCTAAGAGCAAGGGGATTTTAGGCAGCTGAGTGGTACGGCCAGATGTGCACTTTTAAGACCCTTCTGTGTGTTTAGGGGGAGGAGAGTGGGAGAAGAGAGGAAATGTAAGGAGACCGGTGAGAAGGCACAACAACAACAAAATGATAATAATTAACTACTACTTACCGAACACTTCCTTTAAACACGGTCCAGGGGGAGCAAACAGGAAGACCTGCTCCGTGCTGGCAGGAAAAGTGCCAGGGGGTGGGCTCAGGCAGGAGGCACTGCTCCGTTTGAAGGATAAATAATTGATTACTTTGCAGGCAGATGGTCTGGGGCAGGGCTTTCCAGGCAGAGAGAGAAGGATGTGAGCCTGAGTCTCAGTGGGGACCACAGGTGACTCGGGATGATGGCACAGGGGACACCCCTGGAGCATCATGGGAACTAAGCCTGTTCAGGCAGGGAACTGTGAAAGAGAGCTGAATCCGAAAGCTATGGGGAGTGATGGAGGATTCAAATTTGGAGAGAGGATTTGGATCATTAGAAAGCTCACTCTGGGGGTGATAAGGAGGAGAACAGGTGGTGGATAGAGCTGGACTGTTCCATTAGTTCTGCTGAGAGGCCATTTCAGTTGATAACCAGGGCAGTGGCCATAGGGCTGGAGCCAATGTGTCTGCCTTTTTAATTTCACCATCACAAACGTTTCCGATGGTAGGAAGGGAGGTGCACAGCAGATTTTAACAAACAGGACTAAGGCCTGGTTACGAAGCGGGGACAGACCACCTTCAGTAATGGACCACCCCCTTCTCTGGCCCTCTCTCGCCAGCCTCTAGGCCTCTTGAGAGGAGGAGTGTGTCATGTTCACTGCTGCATCCCCAACACCTGGTACAGGGAGGCTCAGCCATATAGTTTTCATTTAAGAAAGTGAAGCTCAGTCGTGCTGATGGGAAGACGATGATGCTCCTAATGAAATAGAAGTAATGCTTCCAACTGGTCATGACAGCACTGCATAAACGTTTCTACCCATGGCCGTATTTCAGCCCAGAAGACTTCTGCATGATGGTTCCGGGGGACTGCTGCTCTCTAGCGACTGACAGCCCCCGTCCCACTTTAGTCCTCCCCTTCAGAACAAAGATGAGTGAAATACCAGCTGCTGTCTGCCCCACATCCTGACAGTGAGCAACTGAAGCTGTCCCCCTTTTCTAATCCATCTTTAGAATCATCCAGCATAAACTCATCTTTCCCTGTTGAGATATTCCCCAAATTTTGGGGGGGTTACATCCTCCCTTGCCGCCTCAGGATAAATAGACCTAGACCTAATTTTGTTGACTACAGATGTGCCCTTGGTCGTCTAGGGCTCATGGCTCCCTCGCACTCATGGGATGGATGCTGAGGAAGCAGGGTAAGCACACAGGGTTTGGGGGTCTGCCAGTCCTGGGTCCACTTCTGTTACTTACTAGCTGGTGAGCTTTTAGTGAATTATTTGACCTCTCTAAATTTCAGCCTCCTCATCCATAAAATGGGGATAATACCTTCCACACGGGGTGGTAAATGAGGGCAAAATACTGTAACTCATAGAAGAGTTTAGCATGTGGTACACAGCAAGGAAGCTCTGCTCAATAAGTGGCAGTTATGTGGATGTGATGCTGGAAGCTCCTTCAGACCTACTGTGATTCTGAAATAAGGCTATACACAATCAATAACATCGGTAATTTTCCCAAGTGTTAGTTTGGAGTCTGCATGAATGGAAATTTCTGGAAGTATAGGCACCTTTCACCCAAAGAGACTTACTCCTTAAGACTGATACAGAAAAGAAAGGCACATCACAGACAGAATGAGGGGTATTGTCAAGCATGAGAGACAGACTTAAACAGTAAAGCAATGTCTTTTTTTTTTTAAGAGTTGAATTCCTGAGTGATCAGCTACTACTGCCTGGAAAAACCCTTCCAGATGGTGTCATGTGCCTTCAAGTAAGTGGCTGTAATAATAAAAAGTTACATCCACTCTAACGTATGTGGCATGGAACAAGTTATGAGAGCTCAGTACTGCTGACAGGCTCAGACTGTCCCCCAAAACCCAATGTGAAAAGACGTTTGAACCACCTGGAGACTTGAGGTTTCTGGGAATCTGCAGAGTAAATTGCATTGGGTTTCCTGGAGTTGGTATGTTCCCTTAGCCTGTGAAAAGCTGGTAGGTTAAGAAGGAGCCCACTTCCTGCTGTTCCACATGTGACTGACTCGGTGCTTCTTGGAAGAAAGTCTCTTATGGACTGAATGTTTGTGTCCCCCCCAAAATTCGTATGTTGAAACCTAACCCCCCAGTGAGATGGTATTAGAAGGTGGGGCCTTTGGGAGGTGATTAGGCCACCTAATCATTAATAGGATTAGTGCCCTGATTAAAGGGCCCGTGAGAGCTCCCTCACACTCTTCTGCCATGTGAAGACACAGCAAGAATATACCAGCTGTGAACCAGGAAGCAAATTCTCACCTGACACCAAATCTGCCAGTGCCTTGATCTTGGACTTCGGAGGATAGTGAGACATAAACGTCTGTTGTTTATAAGCCAGCCAGTATATGGTATTCTGTTCTAACAGCCTGAACTAACTAAGCGAGTCTCTTCTAGAATCAAGACCCAACAGAGATAGTTTTAAAAACAGGCAAACATCCCATCCCTGTGTCATCTCATATTAGGTCATATTTTAAACATGCAGTGGCATTATCCACTGAAACTCATGAACGTGGATATCACCTACTTTAATGGCCGACTAAATTCTTCTAGATTTTTTACTAGATGTTACCATATTGTGGTGGACATGTTTGGAGCTACAAAATATTGGAATCTCAAGTGTCAAATACTATTTCAACCAAGTTCTAATGCATATGAGACTGCTTTCTGAATTGAAATCCTAGGTACAAAAATACAAGGTATATACACAAGCAATGGAGGCAGGGAGAGAAAATGCTGGAAGAGTCCCATTTGCCAAATTCCATGGACACTTTTGCAAAAGGTGTCATTACTTCCTGATTTCCATTGGTTCCTTAAGGATATATTTTTAGAATAAAATTATTGAAGATTTGAAATATACAGTGAAACAGAAAAAAAGAAGAGGGAAAAGATTTACACAATCTCAGTTTTATGGGGTTTTCTCCACTCCATCTCTTGTATACACAATTTTTGCCTTTTTTCCCTCCATTATTTAGATTTTCTGTATGCAAGTTTGCATTGTCGGTAAACATCCCAGGATATACTTTTACTGTTGTTATTATACCTCTTTCATAAATATCGTTTATACATTTCCAGAAATTCCATTTAGTGGGTGTTCCACAGTTTCTATGGCCGTCCTCCTGTTGCTTTAGGCAGGTTGTTTGCTATTTTTTTTTCCTTTTACAACTTACATGGCAACTTGTGCATTAAGTGGTTTTAATTAAATATATGTTTTAGATTATTCACTTGATTCAAGTATGAGATATGAGATTATTGGGTTTAAAGTAGGTAAGAACTCAGGGCTCTTGAGACTTACAGTGTATTTAGAGGATGTTTATCTCGTAAATCACTAACCATAGGTAGTTGAGGTAGCCAGAGCACTTAATCACATCAACCACCTGACTGGGTCCAACATTTGCTGGGTCTTTACATGAAGTGCCCTGTGCTAAACTTTGTGGGAGGAAAAGAACTGACGACACTGTTCTCAGCCTCAAGCAGCACATCTTCTATTAGCTGGGGGCTGTCACTAGAATATCTGTGCATCATCCATCATCTTCCTCATTCCCGTTCTCTCCTCCTGGGCTGGTTCTTTCCTTATGCTCTCCCCCACCTCCTGCTCTGTGGACCACATGCCTGGTTTCCTTGCCCTCTGATTTTCAGCTGGGTCAATGGACAGCATGGACAGGAGATTAGAGAGAGGTAGGTGGTAGGAGAAGTCTTACCCCATCCCCTGCCTCATCGCCGTTCTGGTGGCTTCTGCGGTGGCAGCTGCTGCTGCTCTTCCTCCAACTGCTCACTGCCCCACTCCTGCACCTTCTCACCTGCCTGGCCAAGCACAGACTGCAGGGATGCTTACCATCCGCTCACCCCAGGCCAACAGCCAAATAGCTGCAATGTGCTCTTGGATTGAGTCCATCCTCAAAATCAGCACATAACACTACTTGATGATTCTTCTAAACTTCTTTGGCATTTTTCCTTTCCTCATCTCCAAAATAACTTTCATACAGTTCCTCTTTTCTCAAACCCCTCAGTACTCTTCCGTGTTCACTATCAACAATTCACTATTCACTATCTGCTATCTGCTATCCTCCACATCTTTGACCTCAGCTACCAACACTCTCCCACTTGCTGACCATATTCTGGCTGTACTGGTTTTTCTTCTGTTCCTTAAATGCATTAAGCTCCTAATTGCCTCCTACCTCCCTGAGAAAAGAGACACCCTCCTGTTCCCATCAGCCAATTTGCCCAGTTACCTGCATTGGGACCCACACTCTGCACCAACCCTCTTACACTGTGAAAGAAGTGCCCTTGCTTCTACGGAAAGCAACTCGCCTCCTCATGTTCTGCCTTCCAGCCCCTCTTGCCTCATCATGCAATTCCACACCCTCACTCCTGTAGGACCAGTTTCTCTCTCCATCAGATCATCTCCATGAGCACTTAGGCATGTTTGATGAGTATCTCCCACCACCACCTAAACCCCTCCCTTGACTCCCCAGGCCCCTTGCTCTGCTCCCGTCACATTAAAGCTTTTTGGAAGTGTTGATGCGTGCGTCCACCTCCTCCCATCCCATCCTCTCCTCAGCCATCTCCCCAACTGGGCTGGTGCCCCAATGGTCCCCTAAGGCTGCTCTCATCAGGGTGCCCAAGGTTCCTCCAAACCGTCTAACACAATGGTCTTTTTTTGTCCTCATTTCATCTAACCTGTTAGCAGCATCTAACAGTTAACCACTCCCTCCTTGAAAGTATCTTTTTTCTCCACGTGGCTTCAGGGTCACCTAAATCATTGATGGCTTCTTCCCAGTCTCCTTTGCTAGTTCCCCCTCCTCCATGAGAGACCCTAGTCTCAGCAGGCTGTCTTCTTTACCTCCCTCCCCCTTGCTAATTTCATCTAGCTTCGTGGCTTTCAGTGCTACCTAGGGGTGATGAGATACCAGGTTTATACCTCCAGTCCTGATCTCTCCCTTGGGGCTTATGCATCAGGCTTGGCATCTCCAGGCACCTCAGACTTAACATGGTCACATAGAACTCTTGAATTTGCACTGTCCTTCCTCAGCTCACACACCAATCACATATGAGGGAAGAAATACAGGTGCTTCTTCTCCTGCCTTTACCACTGCAGAGAATCGCTCCACCGTCTGCCACCTGCTCAAGCTAAACCCAACTCACTCTCTCTCTACTCAGCTTGCACCTGTCTCTCCCACACAAATGGCTCCACCTCCAAACCACACCCTCAATCCACGCATGTCGTTTCATCTCGCTGCTCCCAACTGGTCCCAGCTACCTCTATTTCTTACCTAGACTGGGGAAATAGCCTCCTAACTAGTCCTCCCGTGTCCACACTTGCCCCTTGCAGTACTGTACGACACACTGGCTAGTGTGATCTTTTAAAAATCTTTCTGCATCACTTCCTTGCTTTAAACCCTCCATCACACTAAGTCTCAGTGTACTGGGAATAAAACCCAACCCTTTAGTCTGACCTACAAGATCCTACATGAGCTGCCAGCCTCCCCCCCCCCCCCCCCCGTCTCTACGGCACCCATGTCTCTGACCTCAGCTACCAACACTCTCCCGCCAGCTGACCATATTCCAGCCTCCACACTGGTCTTTCTTCTCTTCCTGCTGTCCACTGACCTCCTCAGGACCTCTGTACCTGTGGTCCCCTCTACTGGGAATGCAGCCCCTGGAGCCTCTCAAGGCTGGCTCCTCCCTGCTGTTCACAGGACAACTCAGATGTCACCTCTTCCCTGAGGCTCCCCTCCAACCAGCTCACCTGCTCTTGCCTCTATTCCACTGCCTTGAGGCAGTTTCTTTATGGCACTGATCTCTTTAATTTATTTTGTTTACTTGTTTATTGTTTGCCTTGTCTGCCCTTCCCCATCCCACTGGAACGTATGCTGCAGAGAGTGGAGCTCTGCTTTGTTTATTCACAATACTAGGTCCCCCATCCAGAACAGCGCCTGGCACATACTATGTGCTCAAAACTATGAGTTTAATAGCAAATGAATTCAGCAGAAACCGAAATAACTGTAACAACTATAACTTAAATAACTGCAACAGTCAGACGGGAAAACACATGCTCTGTGCCCTGAAAAGGAACTCAAATGTATTTCAGCTCTGAGCCAGCTGTATTATATAAGGATCTCAATGACTCTGGGAAGTAGGGATTGTTACCCCCACTTAAAAAATGAGGAAATTGAGGCACACAGTGATTGAGCAACTTGCCCAGAGTCACACAGGGCAGCTGTACTGGTTGGTTATGGCCTGAGTCCAGTTCTGACTTGAGATGCCTGTGACATCTCAGTTATCACCCCATGGTGGTTAATTTTATGTGACAAGTTGGCTGGGCCACAGTGCCCAGACAATTGGTAAAACATTACTCTGGATGTTTCTGTGAATGTGATTTTTGGACGAAATTAACATTTAACTTGGTAGACACTGAATAAAGCAGATTGCCCTCCATAATGTGGAGGGCCTCGTCTAATCAGTTGAAGGCCTGAATAGAACAAAGACTGATGTCCCCCAGACAAGAGGGAATTCTGCCAGCTGACTGCCTTCGGACTCGACTTGCAACTCTCCCCCGAGTCTCCAGCTTGTTGGCCTGCCCCATCTGAAGGGAAACAGGCTTTGAAGCTGGCTTATAGGATTTCAGAACCTATTCTTTCCACTGGGCTACAGTGCTGCCCAGAAAAAAAAAAAAAGGAGGAAATGGGCACATGAGCAAGAGAGATATAAAGATGTGTAAGGTGCAAACAAGGAGTGAATCTATCTTGCCATAGGAGCAGTGACTGGGGACCAGGCTCAGTCCTCCCTTGGGCCTGATATGCTGGTCAGGTTCCTGACAAGAGAATTCCTGGGCCTGCTGAGGGCTGATGGTGTCAAGAGAGGGATGATTTCTGGCAAGGGTACAAGTGGGTTAAAAAAATCTTGCCAAAAGCTGAGTGTTTTAAAACTCCTAATTACAAGTTGATGAAATCTGGCATCAATATACCCTGAGATTTCCCAGCACAACCTGTGAAGCCTCCGCCTTAGGACTCTAATGTGCAGATAAGGCCTTATCCTAAGACAGGCAAAGGGGGTTTGATGAGGTTGTTGTCACTCAAACTCCCCCATTATTTCTGTGAAGATATAAGACATGGCCAAGAGATGCTTGGTTGAAAAATTCGGAGTACTTAATCCAATTAGTAACTCAAGCCCTTAATGTGCTATTATGTCCAAAAATGCTTTTAAATTGCCATGTTTTAAATAGAAACAGATATTTTATTAAATATTTATCTCATTAATAAACACAAGATAATCATTGCTTTTTATTTTGAATTAACTTTTCCATTTGGGTTCAATGCACATTTCATAGATGTATTCTTTTCTCTTCATATGAGGGAACTTAATCACAAAAGCACAATTGGGCTTCTACTCTGTATGAAAATGAAGCAAATGAAATTGCTTTTTCCCCCCCAAAGGTTGATGTGATGAAGAAACACAACTGAATGTGACAGTTCTCTGCTACCCAGGAATTGTTTTTGGATGAAGTTTGGGGATTATATGCAATTATACTAGAGTAAATTTTCCACGACCATTCATGTTCAATGACCTATTTTAAAAATAAAAGGAAAGGCTAAGTACGGAATAAACAGAACCATGATAAGAATAAACCGGACCATGATAAGAATAAACCGGACCATGATAAGAATAAACAGGACCATGATGAAAAGTGTCCTTTCTACCTCTGTTATATCAGTATTACAATGTTATACCTGTGTATCAGAAATCAGTATAATGAAAAGTGTGCAGCAGAAAACTGCTAATTCAATCTGTAGGAAATCATGTTGGCAAGGCATGGCATCTTTCTATACGTCCTTTTCCATGTCCCCAGTATTCACTCTTTCTCCTCGTTACATAGTTCTTCCTTCCTCACTCTATGGCCAGATAAGACAAAGTGAAAGATGAGTGAATACGGCATCTGGCAACTTGGCACTGCACGGCACCTGTGGATGGATGGACAGTGCTGGCTGCTGGCTTACTCCCCCATTTGCCAGCAATTAGGTTTGCAGATGGCTTCCCCCAGAGAGAACCACAGCCCAGGAATGCTGCCTGAAGCCTAGCAGGCTGTGCACTGCACGACGGCAGGGGTTGGGCGGGGGAGAAGTGGACAAAATTCACAGACTGCAGTGAGAATGGGGCCTTGGAGTTGTGCAATGTGGTGGCACACCCCACCCTCCAAAGCAACCCCCTCAGAGGCAAATCATCCCTTCTCTGGCTGGCCTCTGGGAGCTGGCCTGCAGCTCCTTATCTCTACTGATACCACTGGTACAGAGGGGCCTTTATGGTATCCAGCCCCAGAGCCCTTTGCCCCTGGGTTGAACTCTGGGTTCATGCAGATTCTGAGCCACAGCACTTGTTCCTCCGTCACTGTGGTCGGCTCAAGGCTCTCTGAATAGGCTACTGACTCAGTTTCCCTACTTGGTGACAGCTGGCTGCCCTGCTCCATAGCCCAGTTCCTCACTCTAGGGTGGCACTTTGGCACACTTGCCTCATATATCTCTTGCTAAACTCCCTTCCATGGGGCCTGCATCCTGCCCTAATCCTCCTCCGGAGGTCATGGTCAGATCTTCTGAACAATGACCCGCTCCCTGCCAGACTTCTGATTTGTCTCTGCTGGATCCCATCATCCTGGCTGGATACCCCAAAATTCCAAAATCTGAGGTGAGCAGGAGTGGTTGTCCCCCAGACACACTGTTTGGGGTTGCTTGGCTGTTCTCTTTATGCATCCCCCCAAAGCCCCTCCCTCAGTGGTGACTGGGTCCTTCGACCTGGCTTCCACCTCATTCTGGGAAGTGAGTCTCCATCCAATCCAGCATGCGGCTCCACCTCTGACAAGTGTCCCTTGAGAAATATTTCAGGAAAGGATTTTATCTGACCACTACAGGCAACGATCAAAGAAAACTAATTCCACTGTGTTTGTTACAACATCAGTGAAAGAAGTCAAGAGTACAGTCTCAGAAGGAGCATAAAGCATATGCAGTAAAGGCTAATACATCATTAATGAATAGCATGTCCTTAACATGGTGCTCTTCAAAACCAGGCACACAATGTGTAATTATTCTTCACATCATCACAAAGTAGGGAGTGGGCAGATGCTAGTTGCCTTTTATAAATAAGGAAACAGGAAAAAAGCCAAATAATTTTTCCAGAGGAAACCACCACTGGAAAGTAGAATGAAACCCAATAATCTCGAAACCCAGTTGTGATGCACTTAAAATGTCAGTATAAATCTCCATCTCAAATTTCCACTAATCTAAGGCAATCACTTGGCATCTCTGCTTTACAGTATCTGGTGTTGAGAATCCCAGCGCTGTCACAAGGTTGAACCAGTTTACGAGTCACACAAGAAAATCAGTCTAATAACTTACAAATGGCCACACAGTACCATGGGTAAGAGCACAGAAACTGTGTCATGTTGCTTCTGTTTTAATCCCAGTTCTACTGCTCACTCACATAGCTCTTTTGTAAAAATGAATTAAATTAGTAGTTAGATAACTGATGATGTTTTGATTACTATATATGCTTAGTATATATGGTGAGCACTATATAAGCAGAAGATCTTACGATCACATTATATTTGTGTTTCATTCTGACCCCAAAATGGAATTAATTACTTTCTTTTTTTTTTTTTTTTTTTCTTTATTGGAGTATAATTGCTTTACAATGGTATGTTAGTTTCAGCTTCACAACAAAATGAATCAGTTATATATATACATATATTCCCATATCTCTTCCCGCTTGCGTCTCCCTCCCTCCCACCCTCCCTATCCCACCCCTCCAGGCGGTCACAAAGCACCGAGCTGATCTCCCTGTGCTATGCGGCTGCTTCCCACTAGCTATCTACCTTACGTTTGGTAGTGTATATATGTCCATGTCTCTTTATCGCTTTGTCACCGTTTACCCTTCCCCCTCCCCATAGCCTCAAGTCCATTCTCTAGTAAGTCTGTGTCTTTATTCCTGTTTCACCCCTAGGTTTTTCATGACATTTTTTTTTTTTTAAATTCCATATATATGTGTTAGCATACGGTATTTGTCTCTCTCTTTCTGACTTACTTCACTCTGTATGACAGACTCTAGGTCTATCCACCTCATTACAAATAGCTCAATTTCGTCTCTTTTTATGGCTGAGTAATATTCCATTGTATATATGTGCCACATCTTCTTTATCCATTCATCCGATGATGGACACTTAGGTTGTTTCCATCTCTGGGCTATTGTAAATAGAGCTGCAATGAACATTTTGGTACATGACTCTTTTTGAATTATGGTTTTCTCAGGGTATATGCCCAGTAGTGGAATTGCTGGGTCATATGGTAGTTCTATTTGTAGCTTTTTAAGGAACCTCCATACTGTTCTCCACAGTGGCTGTATCAATTTACATTCCCACCAACAGTGTAAGAGGGTTCCCTTTTCTCCACACCCTCTCCAGCATTTATTGTTTCTAGATTTTTTGATGATGGCCATTCTGACTGGTGTGAGATGATATCTCATTGTAGTTTTGATTTGCATTTCTCTCATGATTAGTGATGTTGAGCATTCTTTCATGTGTTTGTTGGCACTCTGTATATCTTCTTTGGAGAAATGTCTATTTAGGTCTTCTGCCCATTTTTGGATTGGGTTGTTTGTTTTTTTGTTATTAAGCTGCATGAGCTGCTTATAAATTTTGGAGATCAATCCTTTGTCAGTTGCTTCATTTGCAAATATTTTCTCCCATTCTGAGGGTTGTCTTTTGGTCTTCTTTATGGTTTCCTTTGCTGCGCAAAAGCTTTTAAGTTTCATTAGGTCCCATTTGTTTACTCTTCTTTTTATTTCCATTTCTCTAGGAGGTGGGTCAAAAAGGACCTTGCTGTGATTTATGTCATAGAGTGTTCTGCCTATGTTTTCCTCTAAGAGTTTGATAGTTTCTGGCCTTACATTTAGGTCTTTAATCCATTTTGAGCTTATTTTTGTGTACGGTGTTAGGGAGTGATCTAATTTCATACTTTTACATGTAGCTGTCCAGTTTTCCCAGCACCACTTATTGAATAGGCTGTCCTTTCTCCACTGTACATTTCTGCCTCCTTTGTCAAAGATAAGGTGACCATATGTGCGTGGGTTTATCTCTGGGCTTTCTATCCTGTTCCATTGATCTATCTTTCTGTTTTTGTGCCAGTACCATACCGTCTTGATAACTGTAGCTTTGTAGTATAGTCTGAAGTCTGGGAGCCTAATTCCTCCAGTTCCTTCTTTCGTTCTCAAGATTGCTTTGGCTATTCGGGGTCTTTTGTGTTTCCATACAAATTGCAAAATTTTTTGTTCTAGTTCTGTGAAAAATGCCAGTGGTAGTTTGATAGGGATTGCATTAAATCTATAGATTGCTTTCGGTAGTAAAGTCATTTTCACAATGTTGATTCTTCCAATCCAAGAACATGGTATATCTCTCCATCTATTTGTATCATCTTTAATTTCTTTCATCAGTGTCTTATAATTTTCTGCATACAGATCTTTTGTCTCCTTAGGTAGGTTTATTCCTAGATATTTTATTCTTTTTGTTGCAATGGTAAATGGGAGTGTTTTCTTGATTTCACTTTCAGATTTTTCATCATTAGTATATAGGAATGCCAGAGATTTCTGTGCATTAATTTTGTATCCTGCTACTTTACCAAATTCATTGATTAGCTCTAGTAGTTTTCTGGTAGCATCTTTAGGGTTCTCTATGTATAGGATCATGTCATCTGCAAACAGTGACAGCTTTACTTCTTCTGATTTGGATTCCTTTTATTTCCTTTTCTTCTCTGATTGCTGTGGCTAAAACTTCCAAAACTATGTTGAATAAGAGTGGTGAGAGTGGGCAACCTTGTCTTGTTCCTGATCTTAGTGGAAATGCTTTCAGTTTTTCACCATTGAGGATGATGTTTGCTGTGGGCTTGTCATATATGGCCTTTATTATGTTGAGGAAAGTTCCCTCTATGCCTACTTTCTGCAGGGTTTTTATCATAAATGGGTGTTGAATTTTGTCAAAAGCTTTCTCTGCATCTATTGAGATGATCATATGGTTTTTCTCCTTCAGTTTGTTAATATGGTTTATCACATTGATAGATTTGCGTATATTGAAGAATCCTTGCATTCCTGGAATAAACCCCACTTGATCATGGTGTATGATCCTTTTAATGTGCTGTTGGATTCTGTTTGCTAGTATTTTGTTGAGGATTTTTGCATCTATGTTCATCAGTGATATTGGCCTGTAGTTTTCTTTCTTTGTGACATCCTTGTCTGGTTTTGGTATCAAGGTGATGGTGGCCTCGTAGAAGGAGTTTGGGAGTGTTCCTCCCTCTGCTATATTTTGGAAGAGTTTGAGAAGGATAGGTGTTAGCTCTTCTCTAAATGTTTGATAGAATTCGCCTGTGAAGCCATCTGGTCCTGGGCTTTTCTTTGTTGGAAGATTTTTAATCACAGTTTCAATTTCAGTGCTTGTGATTGGTCTGTTCATATTTTCTATTTCTTCCTGATTCAGTCTTGGCAGGTTGTGCCTCTCTAAGAATTTGTCCATTTCTTCCAGATTGTCCATTTTATTGGCATAGAGTTGCTTGTAGTAATCTCTCATGATCTCTTTTATTTCTGCAGTGTCAGTTGTTACCTCTCCTTTTTCATTTCTAATTCTATTGATTTGGGTCTTCTCCCTTTTTTTCTTGATGAGTCTGGCTAGTGGTTTATCTATTTTGTTTATCTTCTCAAAGAACCAGCTTTTAGTTTTATTGATCTTTGCTATTGTTTCCTTCATTTCTTTTTCATTTATTTCTGATCTGATTTTTATGATTTCTTTCCTTCTGCTAGCTTTGGGGTTTTTTTGTTCTTCTTTCTCTAATTGCTTGAGGTGCAAGGTTAGGTTGTTTATTCGAGATGCTTCCTGCTTCTTAAGGTGGGCTTGTATTGCTATAAACTTCCCCCTTAGAACTGCTTTTGCTGCATCCCACAGGTTTTGGGTCGTTGTGTCTCCATTGTCATTTGTTTCTAGGTATTTTTTGATTTCCTCTTTGATTTCTTCAGTGATATCTTCATTATTAAGTAGTGTATTGTTTAGCCTCCATGTGTTTGTATTTTTTACAGATCTTTTCCTGTAATTGATATCTAGTCTCATGGCGTTGTGGTCAGAAAAGATACTTGATACAATTTCAATTTTCTTAAATTTACCAAGGCTTGATTTGTGACCCAAGATATGATCTATCCTGGAGAATGTTCCATGAGCACTTGAGAAAAATGTGTATTCTGTTGTTTTTGGATGGAATGTCCTATAAATATCAATTAACTCCATCTCATTTAATGTATCATTTAAAGCCTGTGTTTCCTTATTTATTTTCATTTTGGATGATCTGTCCATTGGTGAAAGTGGGGTGTTAAAGTCCCCTACTATGAATGTGTTACTGTCGATTTCCCCTTTTATGGTTGTCAGTATTTGCCTTATGTATTGAGGTGCACCTATGTTGGGTGCATAAATATTTACAATTGTTATATCTTCCTCTTGGATTGATCCCTTGATCATTATGTAGTGTCCTTCTTTGTCTCTTCTAATAGTCTTTGTTTTAAAGTCTATTTTGTCTGATATGAGAATTGCTACTCCAGCTTTCTTTTGGTTTCCACTTGCATGAAATACCTTTTTCCATCCCCTTACTTTCAGTCTGTATGTGTCTCTAGGTCTGAAGTGGGTCTCTTGTAGACAGCAAATATATGGGTCTTGTTTTTGTATCCATTCAGCCAATCTGTGTGTTTTGGTGGGAGCATTTAGTCCATTTACATTTAAGGTAATTATCGATATGTGTGTTCCTATTCCCATTTTCTTCATTGTTTTGGGTTTGTTATTGTAGGTCCTTTCCTTCTTTTGTGTTTCTTGCCTAGAGAAGTTCCTTTAGCAGTTGTTGTAGAGGTGGTTTGGTGGTGCTGAACTCTCTCAGCTTTTGCTTGTCTGTAAAGGTTTTAATTTCTCCATCAAATCTGAATGAGATCCTTGCTGGGTAGAGTAATCTTGGTTGCAGGTTTTTCTCCTTCAACACTTTCAATATGTCCTGCCACTCCCTTCTGGCTTGCAGAGTTTCTGCTGAAAGATCAGCTGTTAACCTTATGGGGATTCCCTTGTGTGTTATTTGTTGTTTTTCCCTTGCTGCTTTTAATATGTTTTCTTTGTATTTAATTTTTGACAGTTTGATTAATATGTGTCTTGGCGTATTTCTCCTTGGATTTATCCTGTATGGGACTCTCTGTGCTTCCTGGACTTGATTAACTATTTCCTTTCCCATATTAGGGAAGTTTTCAACTATAATCTCTTCAAATATTTTCTCAGTCCCTTTCTTTTTCTCTTCTTCTTCTGGAACCCCTATAATTCGAATGTTGGTGCGTTTAATGTTGTCCCAGAGGTCTCTGAGACTGTCCTCAGTTCTTTTCATTCTTTTTTCTTTATTCTGCTCTGCAGTAGTTATTTCCACTATTTTATCTTCCAGGTCACTTATCCGTTCTTCTGCCTCAGTTATTCTGCTATTGATCCCATCTAGAGTACTTTTAATTTCATTTATTGTGTTGTTCATCGTTGCTTGTTTCATCTTTAGTTCTTCTAGGTCCTTGTTAACTGATTCTTGCAATTTGTCCATTCTATTGTCCATTCTATCTCCAAGATTTCGGATCAACCTTACTATCATTATTCTGAATTCTTTTTCAGGTAGACTGCCTATTTCCTCTTCATTTGTTAGGTCTGGTGGGTTTTTATCTTGCTCCTTCATCTGCTGTGTGTTTTTCTGTCTTTTCATTTTGCTTATCTTACTGTGTTTGGGGTCTCCTTTTTTTTTTTTTGCAGGCTGAAGGTTCGTAGTTCCTGTTGTTTTTTGAGTCTGTCCCCAGTGGCTAAGGTTGGTTCAGTGGGTTGTGTAGGCTTCCTGGTGGAGGGTACTAGTGCCTGTGTTCTGGTGTATGAGGCTGGATCTTGTCTTTCTGGTGGGCAGGTCCACGTCTGGTGGTGTGTTTTGGGGTGTCTGTAGGCTTATTATGATTTTGGGCAGCCTCTCTGCTAATGGGTGGGGTTGTGTTCCTGTCTTGCTAGTTGTTTGGCATAGGATGTCCAGCACTGTAGCTTGCTGGTCGTTGAGTGAAGCTGGGTGCTGGCGTTGAGATGGAGATCTCTTGGAGATTTTTGCTGTTTGATATTATGTGCAGCTGGGAGGCCTCTTGTGGACCAGTGTCCTGAAGTTGGCTCTCCCACCTCAGAGGCACAGCACTGAGTCCTGGCTGCAGCACCAAGAGCCTTTCATCCACAGGGCTCCTTAATTTGGGATGATTCGTTGTCTATTCAGGTATTCCACAGATGCAGGGTATATCAAGTTGATTGTGGAGCTTTAATCCGCTGCTTCTGAGGCTGCTGGAAGAGATTTCCCTTTCTCTTCTTTGTTCTCACAGCTCCCAGGGCCTCAGCTTTGGATTTGGCCCCGCCTGTGCGTGTAGGTCGCCGGAGGGCGTCTGTTCTTTGCTCAGACAGGACGGGGTTAAAGGAGCCGCTGATTCGGAGGCTCTGGCTCACCCAGGCCGGGGGGTAGGGAGGGTCACAGAGTGCAGGGCGGGCCTGCAGCGGCAGAGGCCGGCGTGATGCTGCAGCCTGAGGCGCGCCGTGCGCTCTCCCGGGGGAGCCGTCCCCGGATCCCGGGACCCCGGCAGCGGCGGGCTGCACAGGCTCCCCGGAAGGGCGTGTGGCTAGTGACCTGCGCTCGCACACAGGCCTCCTGGCGGCGGCAGCAGCGGCCTTAGCGTCCCATGTCCGTCTCTGGGCTCCGCACTCTTAGCCGCGGCTCGCGCCCGTCTCCGGAGCTCTCCCAAGCAGCGTTCCCAATCCCCCCTCCTCGTGCACCAGGAAACAAAGAGGGACGTAAAAGTCTCTTGCCTCTTCGGCAGGTCCAGACCCCTCCCCAGACTCTCTCCCGGCCAGCCGCGGCGCACCAACGCCCTGCAGGCTGTGTTCACGCCGCCAACCTCAGTCCTCTCCCGGCGCTCCGACAAAAGCCGGAGCCTCAGCTCCCAGCCCCGCCCGCCCCGGCGGGCGAGCAGACAAGCCTCTCGGCTGGTGAGTGCCGGTCGGCCCGATCCTCTGCGCTGGAATCTCTCCGCTTTGCCCTCCGCACCCCTGTTGCTGTGCTCTCCTCCGCGGCTCCCAAGCTCCCCCACTCCGCCTCCCGAAGTCTCCACCCGCGAAGGGGCTCCTAGTGTGTGGACACTTTTCCTCCTTCACAGCTCTCTCCCGCTGGTGCAGGACCCGTCCCTATTCTTTTGTCTCTGTTTAGTTTTTTCTTTTGCCCTAACCAGGTACGTGGGGGGTTCCTTGCCTTTTGGGAGGTCTGAGGTCTTCTGCCAGCGTTCAGTAGGTGCTCCGTAGGAGTTGTTCCACGCGTAGATGTATTTCTGGTGTATCTGTCTAATTACTTTCTTGATCATGCTTGTTATTCATCACAATTGATTTGAAAGATCTCTGGTTTTAAAAAAAATTAAAGGGAATTCCCTGGCAGTCCAGTGGTTAGGACTTGGCACTTTCACTGCTGGGGCCTGGGTTCGATCCCTGGTTGGGGAACTAAAATCCTCCAAGCAGAGCGGCCAAAAACAAACAAACAAACAAACAAAATCCTCTAAGATAAGTTGAATATATTCAACAGAATGATCCTACAAGTTCTGAAGGGAATGGAGGCATCTTTAGAATGTTGTGAAGGGGCCACAGATTCAAATGTCTCCAGGCAGCTTCAATGAAATTGAGAGGCTACCTGGTGTAAGACAATAGGAAAACCTTTTAAAGTAAAATTGGCTAAACAAAGCATGCCTTCAGGCAATGTTTAGTGAGCACTGGTTCATGATGAAATTGTTCTAATATATTTATTTCCACCTTTCTGGTGACTTCTCTCTCACAACTCACAAAAGAAAGTTTTGAAAAAACACACATTAAATTACATTCCATGTGCAGGCCTTCTTTCATCTTCATACTTCAAAAGAACCTATAACTGATTCTAGGTTGGAGGTGAATTTACAGAACCAATCCTTTTTTGTTTGGATGATTCTAATTATTCTAGCAACCCCTCAGCCTGCAATTGGTGAGATATATTTGTGCCTTTTTATGTAGATCTAATTTGTGTTCTTGGGAATCTGGGTTTTTGTTTGTTCTCTTTTCTCCATTAGAGTGGAAACTCCTCAAGTGTAAGAACCATGCTTCAACTCAGCCTAATAATCAAACATATCTATTAAGCACCTAATTGTATTCAGCGCAGAGCTAGGCAAATACAAAGAGATTTCAGAGCTCAACCTTGCCTCTTGTTCTTGTAGTCTCAGAGGTGGCTGAGCTCAGTGAAATGCTCTGTAGACCCATGACTGTCTCTCTGAAGTATTTGCTGAGGGGTTCCACTGTGCCAGATCTCTTCTAAGTGCCTCATACCTATTATTTCATGTAATGTCACAACAACCGGGTAAGGCCATTCCTATTATTATCCCCATTTTACAGACCAGGAAACTGAGCAGAGGAGATGAAATACCTTGCTAAGGTGACACAGCTGGTAAATGCAGATCTAGGCTAAGAACCACGCTTTAGACCCCAGTCTGCCTTCTACACATCAACACTTGTGCACAGAGGACCTGCAGTGGATGTAGCACTTCTGGAATGCTTGTGCAGACCTCCTCAACCCCCAACACAGGCACCTTCTAGAATATGAATTTCGGACACATATAATAATAATAGAAAAGCAGCTTCATTGGGTATAGGTATCTATTTTTACTCCTGCCCCCAAGCTCTAGACATAGTAGGTAAAATAATTTTTTAAATATTAACTCTATAACATTGAGAAGAAATAGAAATGTTAGTGATTTCTTGGATAAAAGGAAGCAAATGGTATAGGATTTATGGAAAACTGAGACTAGAGGAAATCATGGCTGCAGGAGACATTTCTCAGAAATTTACAGATCAAGTTGACAAAAATAAAAGTGAGCCCAAATGTTACTGGAATAAGCACAACTTATAAGCTTGATCTAGTAGCTATATAGAATTTTCTAAACAAAAATAGAGAACTGTCACTCTCTTCAAACATCCAAAAAGCATTCACAAAAATTAAACATGAATTATGCTAAAAATAAAATCTAAAAAAATTCCAAAAAGCATAAATCTCAGAGGCCACCTTTGTTACCCATACTGCATTAAAATCTGACTAGCAATAACAAAAAGAAAACACTTTGGAAATGAGGGTAAAAATACACCTTTTAGACTTCCCTGGTGGCGCAGGGGTTACGAATCCGCCTGCCAATGCAGCGGACATGGGTTTGATCCCTGGCCGGGGAAGATCCCACATGCCGCAGAGCAACTAAGCCTGTCTGCCACAACTATTGAGCCTGCGCTCTAGAGCCCGCAAGCCACAACTACTGAGCCCACGTGCCACAACTACTGAAGCCCAAGTGCCCTAGAGCCCGCGTGCTGCAACTACTGAAGCCCGCGCACTCTAGGGCCCATGTGCCGCAACTACTGAGCCCGCGTGCTGCAAGTACTGAAGCCTGCGCGCCTAGAGCCCAATGCTCTGCAACAAGAGAAGCCACTGCAATGAGAAGCCCGCACACCACAACAAAGAGGAGCCTCCACTCGCCGCAACTAGAGAAAGCGCACACACAGCAATGAAGACCCAATGCAGCCAAAAATAAATAAATAAAATTTTAAAAAACACACAACCTTTTAATTTGTTATTATTCGTAATTATTATTTAGAAATGAACAGCAAGTGCCATGTATATAAATAGTAGCAAAGATATACAGTGACGAGGGCAATTTTACCACGGTAGTGGATGGAGATGAAAAGAACAGAACGGACTGAGGAGTTACTTAGAAGCAAAAGCAACAGAACTTGGAAACAGATTTGACTGGTCCCTGCCCCCCGCCTCTCCGGGCCCTTTGCTGCCTGGGTCCACAGCCTTGCTTTCTCTGAGCAAGATTTTGTTGGCTTGTTCAGCACTGGATCCCAGGGCCTAGCACAGACCCAAGCTAAGTTACTCATATATTTTTGGTGAAAATCTTTTTTTAGGCCTGTCCACTCAGTATGGAATCCTACCCAGTGAGGCCACTGACATTTAGTTACAACACTTTCCCATCTCCAGCAAACACCATGCCTGGCCAAAGGTTTGAGAGATAAAGACCATCTCACCTTTACAAATACTCTGCAACTGACAAAACTCTTCAATATAAATTATCCAGTTTTGATCCTTAAAACAAGATTATTCTCATTTTTCAGATGCTGAAACCGAGACCCAGCTTATCTAAAGTCACAGCTAGCAAGTGGCAGAGCTAATATTACCTGCTACTCTAAATGAAAATTGAATAGTCTATGAAAATAATAAGCTAACATTTATTGATCTGTCGAGTACATACTATGTATTAAGCACCATGCTGGTGTTTTGGGTTTTTTTTAATAATTATTATCTTATTTTGTCCTCAAAAGAACTTTGCAAGGTATTTGTAATATACATTCACTGTCTAAACTAATGAGAAAAGCAGATAGGGATCTGTCCAAGGTCACAAGTAGAGCAGCCAGACTTTGAACCCAGGTCATGAGTTCAAGGCTCCTGCTCTTTTCTAAAGGCACACTGCCTCTCATCGGACCCATGGATTCAACTTCACCATTATCAGAGCACTGACAAGTAAAAATTTCAATGCAATTTAATTATGACCTGGATCTTTTCTTAAGGAGGATGCTGTTTTTGTAGTATGAAAGTGATGCTTTATGAAACCAACTAAGCTAAGGGACTGTTTGAGAAATTGAAATACTATTGATTGCTTAATAGCTGCTGCATAAATTATCTGGGACACAAATCGCCTATTACTCTTTGAAGAGCAAGAGCCCAACATCTGGAAGAAGCTGGACAAATGATAGCGCATGCATATCAGAATCCAGTAGAAAGGACCCACAATAAAAGAGGTTTATAAATATTTCATAGGTTCAATAGCTATTTCCCCTAGAGTTCTAGTTTTTATAACCATCATAATCAGTTATTTTTAAGAGAATATCTGGAATAGAACCTTAAATTCTGATAGGTAACTACAGCAATATTATAAAAGCACAAATCACCTGGATTTTATGTGAACCATAGTCTAAAAGATATCAATTTATTGATTTAAGAAATAGGTTTGCAGGCAGAAGCAATTCTTGGATACCTTAATATGGTAAAATGAATAACTCTAATTACTGAGTGTGACACCCACTTTGTGTTTGCTATAAATTTTAGAGCCATAAATTGTAAAGCTACTTCGTGGTCCATATTTTAAGTGTTCTGAAATTGGGATCAATGTCCAGCTACACAAGAAAATTGTCCTGAAAGAATAAACTGCATGTTCACATTTTTTCCGTGGGAAATGAAAATATTGAGGAATTTACATTAGGATAAATAACAGCTTGGTAACTGGGCTCATTTGTTCATTCTTTTACTCATTCACAAGTTCAAGGAGCATTTATGGGATTGCTACTAGGTACCTTTAGGTTAATAGTTTTGGGGAAGGAGAAAGGTGTAGGTAAGCTGGAGCAGTATACTTCATTGATTAGTATTCCTTAAAAAAAAAACTTTGATATATAACTGACATACAATAAACATGTCTAAAGAGTACAATTTGATACATTCTGACATTTATATCAACTGTGAAATCATCATCACAATTAAGATAATGAACATATCCATTACCCCAAAACTTTCCTTATGCCCCTTTGTAATCTTTCTCTCCCACCTCTCTCCACCAGCCCACCCCCTCAATTCCTCAGGCAACCACTGATCTACTTCTGTCACTACAAATTAGTGTGCATTTTGTATAATTTCACATAATTGGAATCACACAGTATGTATCCTTTTTTTCTTTTTTTTGGTCTGGCTCCCTTAACTTGGTATAGTTATCTTAAGATTCATCCATGTTTGTTACATGTATCAGTAATTTATTCCTTTTATTTCTGAGTAGTATTTCATGGTGAGGATATACAACTTATTTTTCCATTCACCTGTTGATAGACAGTTGTGCTGTTTCCAGTTGAGTCTACTACAAATAAAGCTGTGAACATTTGTGTACAAGTTTTTGTGTAAATTTAAGTTTTCATTTCTCTTAGATAAATATATAGTAGTGTAATGACTGTTTTATATGGTAGATGTATGTTTAACTTTGTAAGAAACTGCTGAAATGTCTTCCAAACTGGTTGTACCATGTTACATTCCTACCAGCAGTGAGAGTTCCAGTTGTCCCTTATCCTGTCCAACACTTCTTACCGTCAGTCTTTTTAATTTTAGCCATTTGTGATTTGCAAATGTTTTTTCCAACTCCAAAGTTTATTTTTTCATTTTCTTACCAGTGTCTTTTGAAGAGCAGAAAGACATAAATAGCTGGATCTTGTTTTTTTGTTTTTGTACTTGCTTTTAATCCAGTCAGATAATCTGTCTTTTGATTGGAGTGTTTAACCCATTTATATTTAATGTAATTATTGATGTGGTTGAATTTACATCTGCCATTTTGCTATTTGCTTTCTATATGTCTCATAGCCTTTTTGTTCCTGTTTCTTCTTCACTGCATTCTTTTGTATTAAATATAAAGTACATTCTTTTGTATTAAATAGGTATTTCCTAGTGTACCATATTAATTCCTTCGTTGGTTTTTTAACTCTTTTTGAATTATTTTCTTAGTGGTTTCTCTGAGGATTATAATGCACATCTTAATTTATCATAATATACTTCAGATTAAAACTAACTTAATTTCATGAAAATAGAAAAACTCTTCTCCAATTAGCTCCATTCCTTTCTCCCTTCTTTATGCAACTGTCAGCATATAATTTCATCTATATATGTTACAGATTCAACAATACAGTTTTGTAAATATTGCTTTTTTTTTTTTTTTTTTTTTGCGGTACACGGGCCTCTCACTGTTGTGGCCTCTCCCACTGCGGAGCACAGGATCCGGACGTGCAGGCTCAGCGGCCATGGCTCACGGGCCCAGCCTCTCCGCAGCACGCGGGATCTTCCCAAACCGGGGCACGAACCCGTGTCCCCTGCGTCGGCAGGCAGACTCTCAACCACTGCGCCACCAGGGAAGCCCTAAATATTGCTTTTTATAATCATCTCTTTCAAAGAAATTAACAGAAGAAAGACAAATGTATGCATAAAGTCTTTTATATTAACCTACATATTTATCATGTAGGTACTCTTCATTTCTTCATATGGATTTGAGTTACCATTTGGAGTTATTTCCTTGCTCCAGTACACCTCCATTCCCTAGCCCCTCCATTGTGCTATTATTGTCACATATGTCACATAATTATATGTTGCAAGCTCAATAATACAGTTTTATAATTGTTGTTTGTGTAATTCTCTTTTAAATCAATTAATAAGAGAAAATATATACTTATACTTTTATAGTTATCTTTACTGGTTCTCTTTATTCCTTTGTGTGGATTTGAGTTATAGTTGTCATTATTTCCTTTCAGCTTGAAGAACTTCCTTCAGCATTTCTTGAGCATGGATTTTTCTGCACTTTGCTGGAAATAAAGGCAGCCTCTCTCCCACATCCTGGTAGAACTACCACACAGTGGAGCTGGCGGGAAGGGGAGGAAGGCAGTAGCTGTAGGCTAAAATTCCACAGGCTCCCACTGTTCCTTTCAAGATTCAGTAGTTTCATTGAATAACTTCTCAATCTGTTGTCTGTCGTTGGTCAATTCCTAGAGTCCTGAAATGATTATCTGTGACCATTTTCTAGTTTTATGTTGCTTTTGGGGAGGAGAGGATTTGCTAAGACTCTCACTCAACCATTTAGGAGTCTAAAGCTACCATCTAGATGTTTTTTGTTTTTGTTTTTCGTTGTCCCATCAGTTCTTGGTTCTCTTTTTCCTATTTTTGTGACTTCTTCTGGATTAATTGTTTTTTTAAAATTCAATTTTATCTGCTTTGTTGGTTTATTAGCTATTGCTCTTTATTATGTTATTTTACTGTTTGCTTTAGGGTTTATAGTATATATATTTAACTTTTTACAGTTAACCTTCAAATGTTATTACACCACATCACATTTGTCATAGGAAGCTTACAAGAATATACTTCCATTTCTCCCTTCCTGGCCTTTGTGCTACTGTTATATATTTCACATATGTTATATACTATCAACCCATCATACTTTGCTATTTTTTATTTAAGTAGTAGATTACCTTTTAAAGAGATTAAAACAATATGAAAAAAATCTTTATATTTAACTTTGTAGTTACCATTTCTGGTACTCTTCATTTCCGTGTGTATTTCCATCTTGTATCATTTTCCTTCTGCCTGAAGGACTTCCTTTAATATTTCTTGTTGCTCAGGTCTGCTGGTGATGAACTGTTCCAGCTTTTGTATGTATATGTACGTATTGCCTTTATTTTGAAAGATATTTTTGCTGGGTAAAGATTCTAGATTGAGACTTTTTTTCTCTTTTCCCCTCAGTACTTTAAAGATTTTGCTTCATTGTCTTATAGCTTGCATTATTTCCACCAAGAAATCTGCTGTCATCCATCTTTGTTCCTCTGTGTGTGATATGTTTTTCTTCTGTTTCTCATTTAAGATTTCTTCTTATCACTTGTGTTAAGTGATTTGGTTATGATGTGCACTGGTACAGTTTTGTGTTTCTTGAGCTTGGGTTTGTTGAGCTTCTTCTATCTATGGGTTTATAGCTTTCATCAAATTCGGAAAGATTCTAGTTATTGCTGTTCAAATATTTTTCCTTCCCTGCTCTTTCCTCTCCTTTAGAGACTCCAGTTATAGGAAAATTAAGCCTATTGAGGTTGTCCCACAGCTCACTGATGCTCTTTCATTTTACTGTCAGTTTTTTTTCTGTATATTTCCTTTTTGATAGTTTCTATTGCCATGTCTTCAAGTTTACTAAGCTTTTCTTTTGATGTTTAACCTGCATTAATCCCATCTAGTGTATTTTTAAGTCTTTGATGTTGTAGTTTTCAACCCTAGAAGTTCGACTTGTGTCCTTTATTTATGTCTTCCGTGTTTATGCTTAACATATTCAGTCTTTCTCTAGCTTCTTTATATAGAATATAGTCACAATAATTGTTTTAAGGTCCTTGCCTACTAATTCTATCATTGATGTCATTTATCCATCAGTTTCAATTGACTGAATTGTATTTTTTGGCTTCTTTGTATGCTTGGTAATTTTAAAATTATTTATTCATTCATTCCTAAAAATATTCTTGAGCTTTGATCTAGGACCCAGTTAAATTATTTGGAAACAGTTTGATCTTTTTGGGTCTTGCTTTTAAGCTTTGTTAGGTGGAACCAGAGATGTGTTTAGTCCAGGATTGATAACCCACTTCTGAGTCAAGACCCTTCACAGTGCTCTAATATGCCATGAATTATGAGGTTTTCCCCTGTGGCTGTTGGAAACAGGCACTATTCTCTGCCCTCCATGAACTTCAGGCACTATTCTCTCTAACCCTTTTGGGTGACTCCTTCCCTGGCCTTGAATAATTTCCTCATATGGATGCACTGATCAGTTCTCATTTGAATATTCTAGTGGGACACTCTGTAGAGCTCCAGAACTCTTTTTGTGCAGCTCTGTCTTCTACAGTATTCCTTTCTGTCTCTTAGTTGCCTTGGCATCCCAGGACTCCCTGCCCCGTCTCCTCAATTCAGGGAATCCACTGCACTCTGCCTAGATTTCCCCCTCCTTTGCTGTGGCCTGGAAACTTTCTCCAGGCAGAAATCTGGGGCAATTATAGAACTCATCTCATTAGTTCTTCACCTCTCAGGAATCTCTTTTCTTAATTGCTTGATGTCCAATGTCTTGAAAGTCATTGTTTCTAATAATTTGCCTTGCTTTTTAGTTGTTCTGGTGGAATAGTAAATCTGTAAAACCTGTTACTTCATCTTGGCCAGAAGCAGAAGTCTGATTAATATTCTTTTGAAAACACTCTTATTACAACATGTTATTCAACATCCACTGTGCACCAGGCATTCTGCCTACTATGTTCATGGTCCCATGAGGTTATGTTTTTGTTTCTTTTTTTATTTTTCAGGAGGAGCAGGGGGGGAAGGAAAGGGGGGTAGAACACAAAAGTGGTAAGACATGATCACCCTACCCCTACCCCCCTGCAAAGGAACTCACAATCTAGACAAGATATATTCAAAGTTCAGTGTAAAGACAACTAACACTACAAAGAAGATAAGGACCTAGAAACATTTATTCAGCAAATACATTTGAGGGCCTATTCTAGTTGCTGTGAAGCTGAGTGGTGAACCAGACAGACACAGGCCCTCCCCTCATGAAGCTTACTTTTTAGTGGAAGATTAAATAGGGTAAAGGGACAGAGAATGGCTGGGGTGCTACTTTAAAAGGGAAAGGCTTTCTGAAGCAGGACCATTGGAGGAGAGACCTGAATTCAATGAAACAAGTAGTAAGAACAAGTGACCTATAAATTAATTTCAAAGGAAGAGACTTCCCCTTTTAACTGGGGTGATCAAGGGAAGCTCATGAAGGTTACATCTGAATTTCCACAGGATTTTCAAAAAGAATGACTCATTGCTGGTGAGGGGGGCAATGATAAGAAAGGGAAAGGCATTTTTGTAAGACAGAGAATAAAGCTGCTTGCCTGGAACTGAGTATTCCAGGACAGGGGTAAGTGAAATGTGGAGGAGAGAATCAATCTTAGGGCCCAACTGCAGAAGGCCTGAATGGACAGGCTAGAGAACTTCTGGTCTTTGCTTTTCTGAAATGGTGCAGGAAGTGAGGCAACTGAAGTTTTAGGATGACTACTCAAGCCTACATGTATACAGGATAAATTAGAAACACGGCACAAGGATGGAAGACGAGGCAGGAGCCGGCCCACCAATGGCTGTGTGGGAAGGTGTGTTGGACCTGGAGAGGGATGGGAAGATGGCATCACAGCTCAGAAGAAGAATCAGCAGCTCTTGGATACTCAGTGTGGTGTTGGGCAGCCAGGGTGTGAGGGGTCTGTGATGCCAACAGTGTCCAAATTCACTGTAAAGGCTTAAACTCAGTGACCACAGAGTAAGATGGCAATAGAGCCTTTCTGCAAAGAAAGACCCAACTTAAAAATATCAGACTGTTTTAGTTTAGTTTTTTGCTGTGCCTTTTCTTAATCCACAGATAGGACAGTGATGCCAATGGGCTCTTGTGCTGTAACAGACTTGATTTTCAAGTGAACAGCTCCAATACAGCATCTTTGAAAATCTGAAATGTCCCACTTTCCCTGCCAACTAAAAGTACTGCACTAAAAAAAAATTAAAAAAATAAAAATAAAATCACCATTTTCAGAAAGTCTTTTTAGTTTTCCTATCAGGACAAAGATTTCTGAAAAGACAGAGGCAAGCTCCTTTAGACATCACATAAAGCTAACTACGCTCGAGGGACAATTGCAAATGAACTAAGGGAAGCTGCGGCCAAACAAAATGCGACAAACAACTGTCATATTCCAAATGGTCAATCAGAAGCTGGAACAACCTGAATGTAACAGAAGTTTATTATGATGAAAATAATGATCTCAGGACAAGGGATATTTAATGATTTGCAGATTTAAGTATGAAATAAATATTCATCCATGTCCAACGGTAACTTTCAAGCTCTAACCATTTTGTGTGGCTGAGAGTAACACCTGGAACTGTGGGGGCACTTTTAAAGTGAAAGGGGAAGCAAATAATTCATCTTCATTTTAATTTCAATACAATTGCAGAATACACTGCTACACTAGAAGCATGAATGATACACTGAGGGGTATCTTTTTTACATTGGAGAGTATCTCACTGTTTGGGCAGAATGGTTCTCTTACTGGAATTGTTCACAAAGCAACCTATTATATGGTGAGAGGTACCCTCCGGGCACCATTGAAATTAATATGAAAGGAACAATCAAGAACGCCAAGTGCAGTGCATAAAACGCAGGTAGGTGGTGGAAGACAGATAAGCAGCCTAGGTGGTTTAAGTTGCAGAATCTGAGGCTGCAGAGAGACGTGTTATACAATTTACATTACAACTAGTCACAATTTTAGAATGGGCAATGAAAAGCTCATATAGTTAAGTACTGAGTCCATAAAAAAACACAAAAAGCTTTACAACACAAGGGAACTAAATGATGGATAAATAGACAAAGAAGATAATCAGAGAGCAGGAGGAGAAAGCTTTCACAAAATTCCTCTGGTTTTGGCAACTTAACCCACACATCACAGGTAGCACTGTCTCTACAGTGGGATTATGTTAAAAGAGGCTTTCTCAGCCTTGGAACTATTGACATTTGGGGCCAGATAATCCTTTGTTGTGTGGACCTGTCCTGTGCATCATGGGATGTTTAGCAGCATCCCTGGCCTCTGTCCATTAGTTGCCAATAGCACCTCCTCCCTCAGTTGTGACAACCAAAAATGTCTCCAGATATTGCCAAAGTCCCCTGGGGAAGGGGGAATTGCCCCCATTTGAGAACCACTACCTTAGAGAAAGCAACAGTATAAACTACTCCAGTGAATTATTTCCCCCTGGAATCATATGCACTTTGCCCTTTAAAGAGTATTAATTATAACCAAATGCTAATTTTAGTCAAAAAATCCCATTGCACACCAAATGAATATGAAGGGTAACCTAATAGTAGTTTAAAATAACCAGTTTCCATGAGGTTTAGAAAATCTCTTTGCTGCTCTCTCCCTCAATCTATCTTAAAACACTGGGAAAGTGTTTGGTTTCCTATCCATTTGTGTAGTGAGCAATACTTTTTTGTAGCAAAATAAAACCAGAGACTGGCACCCTCCTAGGATATACAGCTAAATAGTAGTTCAACACTTTCTCCACTTGATGAGATATAAAGGGAAAGCCAGGTGTATTTTGTAAATGAGAGAGTGAAGGAGAGAGGTTTGCATTTACCCTGAGACACTGAAGCAGCAGCAATAGTCTCGTGGTCATCAGGCTATCAGAGATTTCAAGAAGCCATTTTGATTTTTCCTTGAAGGTTACTTTCTATTCATTTATTTTTTATTTTAAATATTACCGTATTTTTATTCGTCTCATTAACGGATGTTCCTTCATTGCAGCGGCAGCGAGGGGAAAGAGGACAGTGGGAAAAAAGGAAAACAAAAACAAAAGTCACCTTTCTTCACGCACGCACAAGGGTGGTGATATTGGCGGAAGGTGATGGCGAAAATTTGTCTACGTGCTCGCGCCGGCTGAGGCCAGCCTGCTGTAAACCTTGGATGGAAGCGCATTCCGGTGCCTGGAACTGGCCCAGCATGGGGAGTGAGGAAGCCGTTCCCTCCCCAGCAGTCAGTAGTACCTCGCCCAGGGACGGTCCCGGTCCCCTGTCTCCGGCCGTGACTGAGCGGAGAACACAGCACCAGGAGGATGGGGTCTGGCAACGAGTCCCCGCCGCCCTGCTCTCCCGATGCGGCCCGCTCACTGGACTGCCGGTTGTTGAAGGTTACTTTTTAAAATTGCATTTTGTCTGCATGGTTATTGCTGTAAGTTAAGCTAGTTTCTCCTGGTCTTTTTTCTAACCTAGAAATAGGGCTAGATTTTAACTCTGCGAGGGCAGGGATGATGTCTTGTGCGCCTTGCTCACCCCTCTATCCGTAACACCTAGCCCAGTGCCTGCACTAGAGCAAGCATACAACGCACATTTCTTGAATGAATGAGGACAGAAATGCCAATTCTGAAGCAAATAGATTAGGATGCCAGCTCCTTAACAACAGGTGCCTTTTCTTATTTCCGTGCCACCGCCAGCTCTGTGGTTGGCGGTTGGTGCATAGTAGATGGTCAGGAATGTTTGTGGCACTCGTCTGAATGTCAGGTCTCTGCCTGTATCTTTTGGGCAGCAAAGCACATCAGGGCGGCACAAAGCCGAGGCAGGTGTGCTGCCTGAATCTGAGCATGCTCATCCGTTTGGTTCTGTCCAAGCACAACACAAAGACACGTTCCACCATGAGGAAACGAATCAAGACATCTGAGCGGAAAGACTTCAATACGCGCTTTGCAAAACAACATTGTCACCCTTCTGACAGATGAGGAGGTGGATCTGGTCCCTCAGCATCATGGTCTCGCTCCTGGAGAATTTCTCAAGGGCCATAATCGCCACCCATAGGGGATGTGCTATCATTGATCGTGCTGCAGTCTAGGCAAAGGCTGGGAACATACTGTGCAAATTATATCACCACAGGCATCAAGGAGCTTATCCTCATCTTAAAAGGCATTATCTCTCATGTTGAAACTTTAACAACACATCTACAATGAAAAATCAAAAGTGTGCCAAAACGCAGAGGTGCTGGAGGAATAAGATGTGGCTCTTGGGGAAGGCATGAGATTCTCTCTAAGGACAGAGGGCCGGGCCAGTGGCAATGGGGTACGCACTAGGTTGCTGGAATGACAGTGTCCAGACGCTACCGTGAATGGTAATGACAGGCAATAAAATACCCCTTTAAAAATCCAGCCAAAGATAAAGACATTAGATCGTAGCAATGCTTCCAAAACCAACCATTAGTACCTTAGCACAGACACAATGAGAAAATGCAACTAAAAATTATTTTCAATCTTACCAAATAGTTGCAGGGAAACTAGGCCAAGAAAGCCATCAAAATCAAATAGAAGCAACGTGAGTTTATATAATCCAGAAGTTCAAAAATCTCAAGAAATGCATCGCAAAGATATTTCCAGAAAAACAATTAATGAAAGCTTCATTAAGATGAAGAAAGAAGAACACAATTCTTCTCTATTCCCCCAAACCCAACCACTGTTACTAGGAACAGTGTCATATTTTGTGTGGGAGTTCCAGGACGCGACCATAAAACACAGCACCAATTTATGCAATTTGAGTTAAGTTTGATTATACAACATATGTGACAGACCTCTTGAATTAATTGCATTAAACGTTTTCAGTTATAGAAAGAAGACCCATGACTCACAGGGGCCATAAATGAAATACGGCACAGGTAGTAATGACTCGAATTGCATTCTTGAGTCTTTAAAGATAAATTAGCCAACAATGAGAATTTGATAGCTAACGTTGCACTTAGTTACAGGGGTAACGCGGTGACCCACATAACTTACTATTTTTAAAAATTTAAAGTTTACACAGGTTAATAGCATAAAAGATTCTTCGCTCTCACGGCAGCAATGCAGTTCTATTAATGCACTAGTGTGGCCTTCTTACAACTGCTTAACTCTTCACGCGCAAGTAGGATGACTCATGTTAATTCTTTGACCAGGAAAGGCGCAGATCAAGCTAACGTTCACTGAACATCGCCTCATCCTAGGCACTTGGACGACTGACATCACATGCGACCTTTCCGTTGCTCCTTTGGGGTTATGTCATCGGCAAAGCCCATTAACAATTCTCAGGAAATAAAAATAGAATCTGGGTAATAAAATAAAGTCTAACCTTTTTTTCCTCCTTATGCTTAGTCTGGTATCACTTGCTCACAGGGCGTCGCGTACAGAAGCTTTGCTTGCACTCGGCGCTTCAGACCAGAGCTCCCAGTGCGAAACGGCTGCGCCGATACCTCAGAAGACGCCACACGACACTCGATTCAAGATGGCGGCGGCGGGCCGGGCGCCGAGACGCTGCGCCTGCCGGGCACTGGATGTGGAGCGTGAGCCGCGCACCTGCCCCGCCTCGCGAGAACCCCGCCCCCTCCCCTCCCCCACTGACGAGATCCCTGTACCGCAGCCTCGCCCACGGCCTGTCGGGAGAGCGCGTGCGCCAGAGGCCAGCTCGAACCAAATTTGCTCTCGTTCTGCTGACACGAGCAATACCAGGCAGAAGGACCCTTGTTGGGGACTGACTCGGGCGGAGGCGGGGGGGGGGGGGGGGGGGGGGGGGAGGGGGGTGTTGGTAACAGTTAAAGACCCTCCCATCCTGCAGATGAAGCAACAGGGGTGGTGGTGGTGATGTGGCTTTCCCGAAGCCACGTGTAGCTGCCCTTCAAGCCCTCTTGTCACTGGGCTAGATTGGGGTTGTGTCATACTGTGTCCCTTCTTCTGGGGAACCAGCTGCCCTCAGTCTCCAATAATCTTCCAGGTCTATGGGGTTTGTGTGTAACTGACGGCTGAATCTTAGTGCAGGAAGAAACAGGTGGCCCAGGCAGGATGAGGTAGGGTCAACCGGAGAATCTATTCTGGGTTCTCAATCTGACATGGACCACATGTGCCTAAGCTGCAGCAGCCTCATTGCTTTGAGTAAGATAAGTCTGCCTGAGAAATGACCAACACGGTGAAACGATGGAGAGATGGGGAGAGAAACATTATCAACATCATCTTAATTGTACCCTGAAGGCAGCTCTATCTCAAAAAAAGAAAATTTTGTTGTTGTTAACTAAATTCTATTCTCTATTACAATTTCGTTAGTTTTCCTCTAATACCCCTTTTCTGTTCTATGATCCCATCCAAGATTCCACATTACGTTTAACCTTCAGGTCTTGGACCTCTCTGGGGCTGTGATAGCTTCCCAGACTTTCCTTGGATTTTGTTGACCTTGGCAGTGTTGAGGAGGACTGGTCAGGTATTTTGCAGTATGTCCCTCAGTGTTGGTTTGTCTGATCCTTTTCCCATGCTTAGTCTGGGGTTGTGAGGTTTGGGGAAGGAAGACAACAGGCTCATCATATTTTATCAAGGGTACATGATTGTCACTGATGATGCTGTGAATGCCCTTCAGTCAGCAACCCCCAAGAACACTGCTGCAGTTAAACGAGTTAGGTTTGTCACTCCCTGCACTGAGGGAGCACACACCGTGGAGAGCTGTGGGGGTCTCAGCAGAGGGTGCTAGAAAGAACCTACCACAGATTTGGGGCTTTGATTGGATGGTTTGGGGGCCGGTCTAAGGAACTGAGGGTTTCCTCTGCACTGTAAGCTCTAGATGGTCAGAGGGCAGGGCAGTTCTATGATTGGTATCTATAGGGAAAGGATTCTAGCACAAAATTTTTCCTCCCCATAATTAATACTTTGTTGAAAAACTGACACCAAAATAGAAGATCATGGCTGTAAAATAAAACTACACTATCTGGTTAGATTAACTAGAATTACTGAACTGATGAAGCTTTCTGCAACAGAACGCAGTCAGGAAGGTGTGTGGATGCCTCGTGTTGCTTCTAAGTGAATATCCTTCCTTGAGCCTGGCTTTTCCTTCTGTCAGCCGGCACCAACACTGCTGGACGTCCTGCAGAAAGAAGTGCTGTCTGAGCACGGCTGGACATGATGAATATAAGCTGTATTCATCTTGCAGCAGCCTGGACATTTTACATCTATAAAATCAGAATTTGGATTTTAAACTATCTATTTCTTTTTATGTTTTTTCTTTTCTAGAGATAGTAAATCTCTAACCAAAGGCTATTGATCCTTATCTATATTTATCTACCTACATAGACAGATATAGCTATAACTACATCTTATCTATGGGGAGGCTGCACACGGAAAAAGCTGTCGTGGTGAAGAGGTGCAGTCACTCACTCTGGCTGAGAGGGGGTGTGTGTGGTATTTTGTGGGTGGCATAGTGACCTCGTTTTTGCCCGTGCTTAGATAAAAGTATAAAGCGGCCTTGCTTTGTCTCACTTAACCATGGTCTCAGAATAACTGAGTTTGGTATCTGTGAGATTGCATCTCATCAGAGAAGAGCATGGTCTATCTGTGAGAGCCAGACCATCTTCTGAATGTCAGGGGCGTCTTCTCTGGCAATGGTAGCCTCCATCACCTCTTTGCCAAGTTCCTCTGCTGCCTCATTCCTTCCCCACCCCAACCCCTTTCCATACTCTTTTCTTTGGAAGGAAGACACAAAGTGTAGGGGTGGGAGCTATGCTCCACCTCCTTGGGAGGAGGATGTCCTTGAACTTTGAAATCTTTTTCACTTAAGCTGGTTTGAGTCGGCTTTTGGGAACCCCAGACAGTTCTGATGAGTGTTTTCAGGCCTCCGTGTTCTCGTTATTAGGCCTGTTGTGTTTATTTCAGGTCCTCTTCTTTATGAAAGCTTTACAATGAAGTCACCCAGGGGACTTCTTGGGAAACAGATTAAGGAAGACTATATGTCTGGGCTGATGAGTTGGGTTCTAGGTCTTTCCAAGGTTTTCTGTTGGCAGGTTCCCTGTATCAACTAAGAACCAAATGTGCTCCTGGGAGCCTGGGTTGTCCATCACGCTCCAGACAGAAACTTAGAAAATTCAACTTGAACAGAAAACCAAGTGCTACTCAATGTGTGTCTGTCTAGAAACAACAAGATGCCATACTAATGGGAGAAGAGTTTCGAACAAATGAATGAAGCTGCATTCTGGCCCTGAGCTGGAATGATCTGAAGAAAACAGATTGCTCTTGGGGAAAAAAAAAAAAAAGGCGCTTTTGTTCTGCACTAGAAAAGATAGAGTTCTTTCACTTCAGCAGTCAGTTTCTATTCACCACAAGCGTTCTCCTGTGTAGGAAAATCAATAAGGACAATAAGTAAGTGGCAATCTTATTGAGGGCTGCTTACTAAGTGATTAAATGTTTCAAACCCCAAATACTTGCATGCTTCAGGGATACAAATCTAAATGAACATATGTAAATAGAATTAATGCTCAAATAATTTTCTAGTTACATAGCACAAATGTGCAATTATTAATACTGCCATAATTTATGTTTGAATATTTATCGCCATTTTCCTAAGCATCAAATCTTTAATCTGCTTTTCTGACATAATTTGAAAATAGATCTAGGAATCTTTTTAATTATCTTTTCCTTTGTAGTGGAGAGAGAAAAAAGACCAAGAAAAGGAAGCCTTGCAGGAACGCTCGTTCTGAGGCGAGGGGGGATCATTTCTGATGTCTCCATTCCCCCCACCAGAAAGGGAAGCATACGGTCTTCCCAAATCCATGATGAATTTGATACCAGGCTGTCAGTTTATACTTCACTCTTTGTTGCAAAGACCACACAAATAAGGGTTTTACAGGTTATTTTTAAGAAAGGTTATTTGAGTTATAATGAGGTGCCTGCAGGAGGGATACAGTATGAGTCTTCCAACACATTGACATTGAGAGGAGGGTTTACACCTGAGCCAGGAAGGTGTTTTCTATCTGCTCTTACCACCTCCCACCCCCCCACTCCCGCCTCGTGCTCCATGGTGAGCGTGAAACCGAGCAGCACCCTGTGGGGCTCCTGGCATGGAAGCCTTTCTGTGTCCCTCATTACTTGTTCGTAGGGAACAGACTCCAGCCTCCATGACCTTTCCTGAGTTCCATAGGGCAGATTCATAGGACAGTTGCTAATCAGGGAAGGGAGGGGATGCAGAGACAAGGGAGATGCAGCCTTGGGGCAGGGTCCTGGTACCCCCTCAAGGGATACACAGAACAATATCTTTGAGCTCTTTATAGAACTAAAACCCCCCAAAAAAGGAAGATGTCAGCATTCTTCATTCCAGAGAAGACCACCTGAGGCCAGATTATAGGAACTAGAGAAGCTCATCAAGAGACTACCTGAGACAAGATTAAAGGAGTGCAGGCCCTGCACACACCCTGATCTTATCAGCAACCCTGCCCTTGACCAATTGCTATAAAAACTCCTCATCAACACATACAGTTTTCAAGGGCAGGAGCTCACTGTCTCCCCCTCTGCCTGGCAAAGCAATAAAGCTATTCTCTTCTATTTCACCCCAAACTCCGAGATTCAATTCGGCACCAGTACACAGAGGCCACGTTTTTGGCATCAAGCACAGGTGGGCCCTGAAGCCTACCTTCTTGGTCAGTCTGCATCATACCTAATGCCAGCAGGGGCTCATGCCCTGTTTATCACTCCCAGCCTGCAGTCACATTGCCTCAGCTTGAAAACTAGGGTCCTTTCGATGCTCTCCAACTGTTTTCTAGACTTTGATGCACGACAGAAAAGCCTCCATGCCCACCCTCTTCACCTACACTTCCCTGCCTGCCATCCCCACTGGAAGGGAAATTGCTAAGCAGACACTGAGAAAGGTCGAGAAGACAGGGGAATAGCCTCTTATATCTGCATACTTTTTCTGAGAAAGAAGACTTGGGTCTGAAGTCCCACTCACTTGCTGGATGATGTTGGAGAAAGTTATCTTTGAACCTCTGTTTCATCATCTCCTAAGGAAGGAGGGAGGGAAGGGAGAGGGAGAAGATGGAAGGACAGAAGAGGGAAGCAGGGAGGTGAGAGGAGAAAAGAGGAGCAAGCTGGATAGTCTCTAAAGCTTCCTTCCAATGAGATTCTATGGTCCTGAAATTCCAAGATACTTCAATCCGTGTTTGCTATGCCTTCTACACTTCTCATGTGTTCTGCCAGCCTCATCTCTCCCATGTACTGGCTGCACGGTGGCCATGGTCCTACTCTTTAGGAAAGTCCAACAAGTTTAGTATGCAGAATTTTCACTGTCTACAAACCTCCAAAGTCCCAGGCACCTAAGGACTGGGGGAAGTGAGCTGGGTTTGGATGTCATTGAGATAAATGTAGCTCTAGTTTAATGAAAATTAAACTCTACGGGATCAGGAAATATTTTGACATTGACTTTAATAATAGAGAATGGAGAACCAGGTAAGAAGAGAAAAACCACAGAGTGTTGGTTTGGTTATAAAACGTAAATAATACTGTCATTTATGGAAATTCTAATCATATCTCATTACTACACAGATACTTGTTATCTTGAAGTATATGTTAAATGGTTTAAATTAAAAAATGTGTATTATTTATTTTGAATTAGGCATTTCATTCACTTTGTTCAAAGCACCAAAGTTTCAAAGTGTGTACAGTGAAGAGTCTTCCTCTGACACTCTCCCTCAGGGATGCAGTTCCCCTTTTCAGGGGCAAACAACATTACTAATTTCTTATGTATCCTTGTTTATAAATGCAAATATATAGATTATGTTTCCTCTCTTTTTACACAAATGATGACACACCATAAGTTGTGTACATTTTAAACCATTAAAAACATCAGCAGGTCACATGGGCTCAGCCTTCATAATTGCTCATTTGCTTAAGAAAAACTTGGCATATTTTGATTGTCATTGACTCTATTTGTTTATGTATATAATAAATACATGTACAGAGCTTACAACATGCCATGCATTGTTCTCAACTCTTTATAAATATTAACTCATGTGATGCTCATCTATCCCGTGATCTATTAAAGGTATCCTAAAGGAGGACTCAGTTTATTTAATCAGTAGCTCTTGAGGGAGTTATCTCACCCCCTAGGGGGCATTTTGGAAATTTCCAGTGGTGATTTTTGGTCATTACAGTGATTGGTTGGCACAACTTGCAGGTATTTGGTTAAGAGGTCCTGCAATGGATGGGATGTCCCACTTGATGATGTCCCATCATCCTATCCTTGGTATGACCTCTAAATGTCCTACTGCACATTCAGGTAGGTAAACACACCACTCATGATGATCTAATCTTAGAATCCAGCACCGTTCAATGCATAAGCACAAAATACTTTTTGCACGGTTTTCACATACAAAGCAATGTCCAGGAATGCACCAATGATGAAAATTGAGGGAAGATTGTATTTTGTTTCACTGTTCACTTTATCACGAGTGTTCCCCTATTTCAGAAAATCATATCACTGACCACAATTCATCTTATGAGATTTGAGTCCTCAATGCAGTACACCTGTATCAGAGCAGACCATGTCCTTGCTAAACAGTCTACATCACCAAGTGGCTTGGGCGCACTTTTCCTCTCTAACCATGATTCGGAATCAAGATACCTAGAGATAAGTGTGAGGATATGCTTTCAAACACTGGTCAAACGTTTTCAATTCAACAGACCATGACAAAACCAAAACCAAGAGTCACCCAAGAATTGCAGAATGCGCGTGGCTGTTGTCTTAGGGTTCGCAGTGCGCCTCGTGTTGCTCCTGAGACAGCGCCTCACCTCTGGGCAAGTGGGAGCCTGGGACTTTGTGCAGGCAGGACTTATAAAAGCCAGGGTGTGGGAGGGGGCAGGACCAATTATGTTTACCTCCCTGGCAAGAGTTGGCCCTGGAAGAAAAGAAGGACCCAAACATCTAGAGTGAGTGGACTGAAAAAGGGAACAGAAACCGTGGAATCAGGAAGCAGAGCTGAAAATACTCTCGGAGAAAGCGAAGGTAGAGTGACCTTTGTGATAACCTGAGGGGGAACCAAGGAACAAGAGGGAGCTGCAAGGACCCCAGGGGTGGTTTCCCTTCCGGAACTAGCCTGGGATGTCAACCAACCATGAGGATGCACACGGCCACTTGCTCTAGCTAGCTAAAGCCAAGGTTTAAGACTTCACAATCTGTTTTTGCAGAGGTGCTGGTGGTTTAATTATCATCCTCTACATGGACAATACTACTGCTTGAATTTGACAAAGCTCTGGAGATAAAGGAAATGAACATTTAACTTAAAAAGACTCAGACAACTTTTTAATCGACTCTTTAGGGATTTAAAGGCAGGATGAGCTATTTAGCCAGTAGTGTGTGTACATTTCTCGTAAATGTAACCTAAAAACGCTGGACTATTCTCCTTTAGTGTAAGATTGAAGATGAGGTTAACGTTCCTGATATTTGCATCCCTACTGGTTCCATCTCATTCTCACTTTCCTCTCCAATCCATCCTCAGCGTTCAGCAAGAGTGAATTTTTTTTTTACGTGTACATCGTCACATCCCTTGCTTAATACCATTCAGTGGTTCCCCAGTGAACTTAAAACCAAGACAAAACACAATTCCTTAGCATGATCTATAAGTCCCTGCACAATCTGTCCCCCGCTTCCCTCTCAAGCCTCAAATTATACTGTTCTTTCCCTCACTCACCATTTTCCTGTTATATAGGCAACCATCACCTCTATTCATATGTTCCATAAATGTTCCAAGCTGTCTTCCACCTTGTGCCTTCCCACGATCTGCCATCTACAAGCTGGAAAACCAAGAAAGCTGATGGTGTAATTTAGTCCAAAGGCCTGAGAATCAGGAGTACTGGTGTCCAAGGGCAGGAGAAAATGGATGTCCATTTCAAGCAAAGAGCAAATTTGCCCTTCTTCCACCTTTTTTCTATTCAGGAACTAAGCAGATTGGATGTTGCCCACTGGCATTGGTGAGGGTGGTCTGTCTTAGTCTGCTTTAGATGCTAATATCCTTTGGAAAGACCCTCACAGACATACCCAGAAATGTTTTACCAGCTATCTGAGCATCCTTAGCCAGAGAAGTTGACACACAAAATTAACCATCATACTGTCCATCAAATCAGCTCACTAAATATAATGAAAAAACAATGATCAACAACAGGAAGATACATCTGGGGGAATTTATTGAACTTTCAAAATCAAGAACACTCCACACAGAGAACAAGACAGGACAAGCCTCTTTGAATGTAAAAAGTAAAGCTGGCCTCAGAGCTCAGGTCAGCAATATACAATGCCAACAGACAGTGGAGCATCCATTATAGATTCTGAGGAAAAAGATATGTGACCCAAGTCTCTATGTGCAGCTAAATTTTCATTCATATATTATGACAACATAAAGACAGTCACAAGCACACAAGGACTAGGGAGATATATTGCCTTTCTATGTGAATCAAAACAGTCCGCTTAATGAAGAGAGGATGTAAAATAGGAAGCTATAGTTCTAAATGATTAAAGGTGGGCATTGAATCCACAGAAATAAAGTTAAATAACATGGTAGTGATGTTATTAAATACAGAATATAAATTTATATGTAAAAATTTTTAATCTTTTAATGAAAAAATGAAAAATTTTACAAAAATTGTTACAAAGAGAATATAAATGTTTCATGCAAAAATAAAAACATAATGATAACAGATTGAGATTTAAAAATATATACCAATTAAATATACTAGAATGTACCAATTAAAATTAGGAAGAAAAGAAGTGAAGCAAGCAAAAGAAATGTAAGGGTACTAATTTCATCATAACGTTTTCATTTTCTAAATTGAGAAATGAAGAAAGATTTTAAACTATTGTTTAAAGTTGCAAAGGTAGACATTTGTTAGAAATTAAAACAGACTGTGTCTTCTATATGCCTCCCAGGGCAATAAACAATCAAAAACAAGCCAAAATATATAGTGAAAGAAAGAACACAAAGAAAAAAATCAAGGAAACAAAACCCCCAGAAAACCTTAAATAGAATTACAAAATTGAAATGAAACATAGTTATTATAAAATTCAATGCAAATGGAATCAAAAACTAAAGCCAGCTATATGTCCTTAGTGACAAACTTTGAAAGTAAAAGAATGGCCAAGGATACAGCAGGCAGCTGCAAACAAAATAAAAGAAAGCAGGGTTTGCAATATTAGTATTAAGTTAAATTCAAGGAGAAAAGTATTATCATGCTGAGGTACAAAATTCTAAATGAAAATATATGTTTTATTCATTTTTATATACCAAAAAATATAGCATCTAAATAGATAAAGTAAAAATTGCAGGAAATAAAAGGATAAACTAATTGAAACAAAATAGTAAGGGGAGACTTTAACACACTTTTCTTAGTTACTAGTGACTTCCATAGACTAAGTAAATAAACAGACACACACACACACACACACACACACACACACACACAAACCACTGGATCTCATATAATTAATAGCAATTTCTTTTTTAGTGTCCATATATTTTTCAAAACTTGGGTAACAGATAAAACCTCAGCAAATTCTAAAAAAATAAAAGGTACTGACCATAATTCAATAACAGTAAAATTGAATAGCCAAGGAGAACAATAAAAATAAAAAGCTCTCTGTGGGATTTCCCTGGCGGTCCAGTGGTTAAGAATGTGCACTTCCACTGCCAAAGGTGAGGGTTCAATCCCTGGTAGGGGAACTAAGATCTTGCAGGCCTTGTGCCCCCCCACCCCCCAAAAAAGCTCTCCGCTATTAGTAAATGTACAAACATCTCCTAAACTACTCTTAAGCCAAAGGATAAATCAAAACCATAAATGTAGAATAGCTAAAAATAATAACAACAACAATGCCAAATAAATCCTAAAGCTGTACCCAGATGAAAACATCCATTTTAACTTCTTTCACTAACAATCATTAAAAAATGAAGCAAATGAATTAGGCACCCAAATCAAGAGTTTAGAAAAATAACAACAAAATACACACAAACAGCAAAAGGAATTAATAAAGATAAATGCAGATATAAATGAATTATCAAACAGAACTCAAAGAATTGATACCTAAAATCAAGAGCTGTTTCTTTAAGTGGAAAGAGAAAAACTCCAGAGTAAAATAAATAAACTACTTGATAGACTAATCAACAAAAAAAGTGAGGAAGCATAAAAACACAAAATTAGAAATAAGAATAGAAAAATAACCATAGATACAAAGGGAGTTAAAAGAATTCAAAACAATATTTTGCACAACTCTGGCTAATACATTTGAAAACCTGAATGAAAAGTCAATAATTATATTTCTGTCCCCCAGGCTGCCAGCCTCCCTTGCCAAAGGGACATCTGCTGGGGGCTTTTGGGAAAGTGTCTGCATTCCAGATAAAGGACAAACATGGATGCCGTAGCCCTTCTTCTTTTTGAACACAGATGTACTCCCAGAAATGCTGCAGTTTCCTTGTAACCTTGAGAGAAAAGCGGAGGCTCAGACGTGGGGCAAGGTTGAGTCACCGAATGAACTAACACCTTCTACCTCCAGGCTTCTAGTTGTTCATTTATCATTATGCTAGAAGTTTCAATCAATGTAATTAAACAAGTGAATTAAATAAGAAATATAAACAATAAATAGGAGAAGGAAAATTATCATTATTTTAGATGCTATGACTGATAGAGTACCTGAGGGAATGAATTAAAAAATATTATTAAAAATATAACTTAATAAGGCAGCTTGCTGCAACATTAATACACAAAAATAAATGGCTTTATCACTTAAATACAATCACTAATTAGCAAATATAATGAAAGAAAATATTGGGACTTCCCTAGTGGTCCGGTGGTTAAGACTCTGCGCTTCCAATGTAGGGGGCGCAGTTCAATCCCTGGTCAGGGAACTAAGATCCCATATACCAGACGGTGCAGCCAAAAAAAAAAAAAAAAAGAAAGAAAATATCCCATTTATAATAGCAACAAGCTGATAAAATAACTAGGAACACATTTGGAAAAACAGGACTTAAAACTGCAAAAATTTACTAGATATATGCAGAAGTATGTGCCCAACAAATGGAAAATTGTCATTCTACTCAAAACCATTTCAAATGTTCATGTATTATACCATAAAGAAATCTCAGTTCTCAAAGGTAGAAATCATAAATTCCACTTTCTGACTATAATTGTTAAACTAGAAATTAGTAACTCTAAAACTTTGGACATAAAAAATTCTTTTCTAGATGACATAATTAAAAAAGAAAATTGAAATTAAATTATAGACTATTTAGAAACTGACAAAAATCAAGAGACGACAAATCAAAGTTATTGAGATGTGGCCACAATACTATTGAAAATAAATTGTATTGCCTTAAGTACATTTATTAGGAAACAGTGAAGACTAAAAATAATAAATGACTAAGCATTTTTAAAGAACTAGAACAAAAAATCTTAAAATTTGTATGGAGACACAAAAGACCCTGAATAGCCAAAGCAGCCTTGAGGGAAAAAAACAGAGCTGGAGGAATCAGACTCCCTGACTTCAGACTATACTACAAAGCTACAGTAATCAAGACAATATGGTACTGGCACAAAAACAGAAATATAGATCAATGGAACAGGATAGAAAGCCCAGAGATAAACCCACACACCTATGGTCAACTAATTTATGACAAAGGAGGCAAGGATATACAATGGAGAAAAGACAGCCTCTTCAATAAGTGGTGCTGAGAAAACTGGACAGCTACATATAAAAGAATGAAATTAGAACACTCCCTAACACCATACACAAAAATAAACTAGATTAGAGACCTAAATGTAAGACTGGACACTATAAAACTCATAGAGGAAAACACAGGAAGAACACTCTTTGACATAAATCACAGCAAGATCTTTTTTGATCCACCTCCTAGAGTAATGGAAATAAAAACAAAAATAAACAAATGGGACTTAATGAAACTTAAAAGCTTTTGCAAAGCAAAGGAAACTACAAACAAGATGAAAAGACAACCCTCAGAATGGGAGAAAATATATTTTTCTTAATTTTTATTTATTTATGTACTTTTAATTTTATTTATTTTATTTTTGGCTGCGTTGGGTCTTCGTTGCAGTGCGCGAGCTTCTCATTGCAGTGGCTTCTCTTGTTGCCGAGCACGGGCTCTAGGCACACGGGCTTCAGTAGTTGTGGCACTCAGGCTCAGTAGCTGTGGCTCGTGGGTCTAGAGTGCAGGCTCAGTAGTTGTGGTGCCCGGGCTTAGTTGCCCTGCAGCATGTGGGATCTTCCTGGACCAGGAACAAACCAGTGTCCCCTGCATTGGCAGGTGGATTCTTAACCACTGTGCCACCAAGGAAGCCTGGGAGAAAATATTTGCAAACAAATCAATGGACAAAGGATTAATCTCCAAAATACATAAACAGCTCATGCAGCTCAATATTAAGAAAACAAACAACCCAATCCAAAAATGGGTAGAAGACCTAAATAGACATTTCTCCAAAGAAGACATACAGATGGCCAAGAACCACATGAAAAGCTGCTCAACATCACTAATTATTAGAGAAATGCAAATCAAAACTACAATGAGGTATCACCTCACACCAGTTAGAATGGGCATCATCAGAAAATCTACAAACAACAAATGCTGGAGAGGGTGTGGAGAAAAGGGAAACCTCCTGCACTGCTGGTAGGAGTGTAAACTGGTGCAGCCACTATGGAGAACAGTATGGTTCCTTAAAAAGCTAAAAATAGAATTACCATATGACCCAGGAATCCCACTACTAGGCATATACCCAGAGAAAACCATAATTCAAAAAGACATATACACCCCAATGTTCATTGCAGCACTGTTTACAATAGCCAGGTCATGGAAGCAACCTAAATGCCCATCAAGAGACGAATGGATAAAGAAGATGTGGTACGTATATACAACGGAATATTGCTCAGCCATAAAAAGGAATGAAATTGGGTCAGTTGTAGAGACATGGATGGATCTAGAGACTGTCATACAGAGTGAAGTAAGTCGGAAAGAGAAAAACAAATATCGTATATTAACGAGTATATGTGGAACCTTGAAAAATGGCACAGATGAACCTGTTTGCAGGGCAGAAATAGAGACACTGATGCAGAGAACAAACGTATGGACACGAAGGGGGGAAAGTGGCGGGGGCGGGGGCTGGTGAATGGGGAGATTGGGACTGACATATGTATACTAATTTGTATAAAATAGATAACTAATAAGAACGTGATGTATAAAAAATAAATAAAATTAAAAAAAAATTTATTTAGCTACTCTGCCCTCAAAAAGGTGGAGCATAACTCCTTACTCCTTTAGTGTAAGCTAAGTAGGGTAACTTCCTTCCAAAACGTACAGAATGGAAAGGGGGCAAAAAAGAGTAGCTGCACGGTGGAGAGACCTCCCGAGTACTACCTCAGCCAGGTAGTCAAGAGCAGCATCCACGATCATAAATCACGCAGAGAAGATGTACTCTCAACATGATGTGATGAACACGGCCCTTTACCTCTATGATCTTCCTCCCAGTAGCCCGTAACTCCAGTCCTATCATGAAAAAAAATCACACAAATTTCCAGAGAGGGGCACCCAACGAGACGCCTGACCTACACTCCTCAAAACTGTAGAGGTCATCAAAACCAAAGAAGTCTGAGAAACTGCCACAGTCAAGAGGAGCTCAAGGAGACACAAGGATTAAATGTCATGTGATGTCCTGGATGGGATCTTGGAACAGAAAAGGACATTGGGAAAAAGACTAAAGGAATCTAAATAAACTATGATCTTTAATAAAAAGGTATCAATATTGGTTCTTTAATTGCTACAAGTGTACCATACTATGTTAACGATAGAAGAAACTGGGAGCCATGTATATGGGAACTCTCCATCTTTCTGAAAACCTAAACTGTAATTAAAAGTAAAGTCTATTTTAAAAAAACTGGTAATTGAGGGAGCTAGGATATGGACAAAGCAGCTTGACTCCATTGCTCGTACTATTAACAGAAAATAATTTTCTAGAAAAATAAAAATTATCACAGTTTTCTTAACAAAGAGAATAAAAAAACCTAGATAGAACACTAAGCTCAGATAAATGTAACAGGCTGTCAAAATTGTATATCTCCCCTTTTCCCCCTCCCTACAAAAAAAGGCAACAGGACCAAATAGTTTAACAAACAAGTTTTTTCCAAAAGAACCAATGACTCCTGTGACATTTACGTTGTTCTAAAAGTTTTCCCAACTCATCAGGAGAGCCAGTATAATCCTCACACCAAACAGGACAAAAATAGCAGACACACATACAATAAACCAATGCTATTTGTGAACACATATGCAGAATTTGATGTAATAATCAATTTTATGCTGGGGAAGAGCAGAGGGAGGCCAGGGTGTTACCAGAGAGGCCTGGGGTCTGCTGCTATTTAGCAACTAGCATGGAACTAGTTCCGTATTTAATAGCCCTCCTTATATTCTGGCTGTCAGCCCTGGTATCAGCCCCTTTATGTTGTATATCTGAGCATACATGTGTTTTCAAGTCTGTAAGTACAACGATCAGGGGCTGGAGGGACACAGACCAAACTGCTAACAGGGGTGAGAGGACTGAGACCAGAGCCATGGCTGGTAAAAGAGGGAACTTCTGTTTTAACTCAATAATCTTCTGTTATTTGGGGAGTACAAAACTTGCCCTAACAGATATTAAGATATATTATAGAACTCAGCATTTTAAAAAGTGTCACACTGACTCAGGAATAGGTAGAAATGTCAGTAGATCAGAATACAGTGTCCAGAATAGGCTTGAGAATATACAGAAATTTAATGCATGGTAAAAGTGGCATTTCAAATCAGGGAGGAAATGATGGATAACTCAGATGTCTAGCCATTTGGAAAACATAAAGTTAAATCTCTATCACATTGTTTACATTGAAATAGATTAGATGCTTCAAAGATTTAAATGTAGACATATAAAACCATGAAAGTACTAAAAGAAGTCATGAGTGACTTGTATAATATTGGCACGGGGAAAGTTTCTCTGATATGTCAAGGAAACTAAAAACCACACAAAACCAGACAGTTAGGCTCCCTAAAAATTAAACACATTTGCACAATAAAGAATACCATAAACAATCAAAGATAAAAGATAAGCTTGGGAACGTATTTGCCACACATGTAGGATAAAAATGTGTATGCACTGTAAAAAATAAGAAGAAGTGAAAAATCCCAGGACAAACTGGAAAAAGGAAGCGGTGGAAGGAGAAACAGGCACAATCCTGCTGGAGTGCCACTTAGCGATGCTTCCTCACATATAAAACATGCATGCTCTTTGGTCTAGGCATTCCACTTCTAGGAGTCGATTCTCTAGACACACTCACAGGAATTGTGGCATTGTTTGTAATAAGAAAAAATGTAGAGAAGCCAAATGTACACTATAGGGTATTGATTAAAGAAGTTGTAGTATATCAGTACAATGAAATACTCTGCAACCATCAAAAATAAAAAGGTAAATCTATGTGCACTGACATGAAAGTCTCCAAGATAATTATTTAAGTGAAAAAAAGTTACATAGCAAAGTGGCCACATTTTTATAAAATAATTAGAATACATACATTCACATAATTATAGAAAAGGATCTTGGAGGAGTATATACCCATCTGGATACAAGGATGATTTCTGAGAAGTGAGAAAAAAGTGGAGCGGAGACATCTCTATTCTGCTTCTTACACTTATGCATAGTTTGAATATTTTTACAGTTTGCATTATACGATAATTAAAATTCAAAAATAATTTTAAAATTGTTAAGATTCTTTTCTCCCTTCCATCTTCTGCATTATTAGAAAAATAAAATTTCTAGAACAGAAAAAGGCAATCAACCTCATTGATTAGTCAGCTGAAGGAGTTCAGCGTCACAGCCAGTCTCAAATTTTCAGCCAGAGTGCTAGCTGGCTGAATGTTCATAAAGAACATTCAGAAATGGGATTAGGAGAAGAGCCCCAGGGAAAACCATCACAATCTCCCCCACAAACTGGTCCCTAGTCCTTCACTCTCCAAGCAGACTGATGGCATTAGCCAGACAATGAGTGGAGAATAAACAGCTTTGGACAGGAAGCTGCCATTCTGAAAGTAAACTTGGCAGGAGAACTGAACGAATGGAAGTTTTGTGAAGTGAAGAAAGCCCACCAGCTGTGGAGCACTGCTGATGACTGTGGTGTACGAAAAAACACTGGACTTGAGAGTCATGACGTTTGTGCTGAGGATCTCCATTGATGCTTGGGTTAGAAAATCAGATAATCTCTTTAAGCTTCGTCTTTTTCATCTGAAAAATGGGATGAATGATACCCATCTCACAGGGCTGTGATGAAAGGTTAAACTTAAATATGTGTATGGAACACTTTGTCAATAGAAAGGCAGTGTGCATGTGAAAATTGTTACTCCACTACGTGTGGAATGTGTAAGCCAGTAGAAGGCAGTGGTGGGACCATAACTCTCAGCTCATGAAGATAATGCAGCATGGAAAAGCTAGGGCTGCTGGATAAAATACAGGACGCCCAGTTGAATGTGACTTTCAGATAAACAATAAATACCTTCTTAGTATAAGTATGTCCAGTGCTAACTGAGCACAAGTTAGCATTTAGTTTTTAACTGCTTTCTAGTGTTCTCTCCTCATTTCAAACAAATTAGACACATCTCCCCAAGCACTTTGAAAGCTCTGTGGGAATACAGATCATATCATATATTTATCTTGGATCCTCCAGGATGCTTGAACACTGTCATGCACATAACTAGTGTGAAATAAATGACAATGAGAGCAAGGATTTGGTTTGGGTGTCATTCGTTCCACTAATACCTTCAGTGCTTGAAAACATATGCTAATATCCTCAGGGTCCCCCCTCTCATCCAGCTGCCCCAAAACCTGTGAATCAGCTAGTGCTCACAGGCTCAAATACTGGCCCATTTCTGAGTTAAGGAAAGAAGGTCTCAGAAACTTAGTATGATATAAATGGCACTAAGCTCATTCTCATCTGCTCCCATACCACTGCATAACTTTGGTGTGACTTGAGTTACCCACACTTGGCTTAAAATCTTAAATTCCTCCTATACTCTGTTTTAGTGTTGCTACTTGGTCACGCTTCACTAAGAGATAAATAGAAAATTTTAGACTCTTTTTGCTTTATTAAAAAAGAAGAAAGATAATTTATACCTTTAAGCATGGAAACTCACTCAAGTTTGGCTGGGTTTTAGGCTACCAGATTTTGAAAAGAAGGCAGCCTTTCCAAACACTGGTCCCTGTCATTCTTCTTACTTGGCTCTTTCTTGCTAAAGTTTTCAATGAGGTTTTGGAGCTGTCACAAATGTCCCTGGGTTAAAAGAACATATTAAATCAGTGTTTGGTTAGAAGAAGGGAGGAGAAACCAAAGAATATAAGAGTTACTCTATCCATAGACAAGATGATAATCTGGATGTATTTTGCATAACACGTGGTGCTTTTTTTTATTTAGTTTTGTTCTGTTTTTTAATTTTTCTGTTTTTTGAGAGAAGATACAGAACTTTCTATGGAATTCTTTGATGAAATATACACTTGAATCACACAAAAAGAAAATGTGACAAGGAATACTTTGCATACTGAGCTGTGGCCATGATTATGTAGGAGTGTACACCATTTCCAATTAAACAAAGAAATAGGCAGTGGAAAACACTTTGAAAACCAGAGAGTCTCTTTGAAAGAAGAGTGGAATTTGCACTCTACCTTATTCATTAAAGTTAGAAACTGCCATCCCTTTAATGAGCAGCCTGAGGGTGGAGAAAGTGTCTTGAATAGCTATATTCCAGGGAGTACTTGGCATCATCACTGAAACATAATGTGGGATTGCAATTGTGTGGGTTTTTTTCCCAGTGAATAGGAAGTGATCAAAGATAACATTGCCTGAGAAAGAATTAAAATAGTGTAACATTGCATCAAGTTATAGCCAATGCCAATCATTATATGGATGAATGAACAAGATCCTTTAAATAATGGTATAGACGTGCTGTGGCATTCAAAATATAATGACCAACTTCAGTGGGGTTTAAATAAAAATGCGAAAGCATGTGCCCACTCATCTGGCCAGAACATTGAAGTATAAGCACGTCTCTTTAAATAGATCTGTAAGCCACATCCTTCATTTACATCATCTATAAAACACTGGACTACAGGAAGTAAATTAATTCAAAAAAACTGCCTTAGGAATTTTATCTGAGCAATGGGAAATGTTATCTACTAGGAGACTGGAAAAAACTAGGGGCAGAATCAGAAAAAAATAAAGTAAAAAGGACTTCTATAATTACAGTGTGATCACCTTTCCCTCCGTGAAAGGACAGGAAAGGAAAGCACAATACAGGAGTTGAATTCATCATTGTGTAGATGAGAGTTCCTGGCATACAATGCTAGACAGAGCTATTTACTGGAAGAAGTGCTGGTTTATTTACATGCTTAACAGCACCACCTTCTAGCTTCGGCCAACTGACAAATAACAGCACAGCCAGGAAAAGAAAGAAAAGACCATCGTCCCTATTCCAGAGAGAATCAGAACAGGACAGGGGCTGTCACAAATCCATACATCTTGACCCGTCATTATAAAATGGAATGTCCAGCTCCTCCAAACATCTCCAAAGAGATAATCTTTCCTTTTTCAGTAACAAGAATCATAGCAAGGAAACTTGACTCTGCATCCAAAGGGAGGGATGAGAGAGGGGGAAAAAAATCGATACTTGCCTAATCTGCATAAAACAACTCTTCCAAAAGATGAGAAAAATAAAATTTCATCTTTGTCAGAGAACTCATAAATAAGGCCAAATGCACCCTTGTGCACATGACTAAAACAAATGTGCAAAATATCTCATGTGATAAACAAAGATTGGCTGATGAATGGAGTGAAGTGTTTTAATACAGTAAACAGGAGATCTGAATAAAGAGATCAAAGGAGACCAGAGAGCACAATGCACCCACAATTGCAATTGCTTCCCAGAGAGTGACAAGAATAAAATTGGAAGATTTTGCTCAGAGAGATACTACCACTGATTCTAAACTAGTTGTCTATGCTAATCAAGGCACAGCCTTTGAGCTTCCTCTAAAAGTTTCCACTTTTTTAACTTAGAAAATAATGCTTGAACTCTCAGTTGTTATATATAAATTCTGACAGATATCAAGAGGGGAAATGTGGGCACTGAGCAGGAAAACAGAACGTTCAGGACATTGCTCTAGTCTTGCTATTCCTTGCTATGCAAGCTTTGGCAAGTGATTTTTATCTCTGGGCAACGATTTCTAAATTTTACCTGTTTACCTTATCCTAAATATTTGTATTTAGCAATAAAACACACTAACAAAAAAAAAACCCAAAAGGCTCATTGTTTTTCCCCATTCAAAACAGACCTGAGTAGAGAGAAAATTCACACGAACTATATTGACAGAGTATCTATATTTTTCTCTTCTCGTTTGACATTTAGTTTACTGAGTGGGATAAAGTCTATAAAGAGGTTATCTGGGTAACGTTTACTTGTATTATTTTAAAATTTGTTAACAAGGCTATAGTTAATTGGACAGAGATAAAAAATGAATGCACCCACAATCCTGTTTGAATTTCAGTTGAAGTGGCCCAAGGAATGATGATAAGCTCACAGCGAAGCAGCACTTGGGAAGGTGGTGATGAAAATGGTGGAAAAAAGGGTGGGTGGGTGGGCATTATCTTTCTATAAATTGTTAATGCATCCTTCACAGATTAAAGCATTTAGTGTGTTCAGGGAGGGGCCTCACAGATGACGAGCACTCACCAAGGATGTGCCACATGGGGAACTAAACCCCACGTGGCCATCTTACCCATGACGCGGGCTGAGCCTAGGCGGGGCCTAGGCCAGGGGCTAGGCCATTGCCTGGCAACCATTACCCAGCAGTCTTTGCCCATCTACCATTGGGCAGGCAGCAGCCACTACCCAGCAGTCTTTACGTGTCAGTCATTACACGGTAGCCATTAACTGCTGCCGTTACCTGCCTTGTGACCAGGCGGCCACTGCCTCCTGCCACTGTGCAGCAGCCGTTCGTATCCGTCCCCAGTGACCCAACTGAAGCTGCAGAGCCACCCATGCCCCAGCTGCGCTCCTGCAGGAGGAGCTGGCTGTGGAGTCTCCCTTCCTGACCCAGGAATCCTTTAGAGCTGTAGGGCCCAGCCTGAGGACCCGTGGCCACTGTTCCCTGAGGAGTTCTGGCCCCACTGGGATGTTTTCACAAGGGATCCCAGGTCCTGAGGGGGATGAACTCGTTGGGAGGGAGAGAAAGTGACTTCTCACGTGGGCAGAGGCTGAGACCGAGGGACACCTGACCACATGGGCAGTTGTCCAAGGCGCCAGCTTGTAAGCAACCACAGGGAAGTCTGGATCCTCCTAGAATTCTAAAGAGAGTCAGTGATTGTTTTATTCACCACTGTGCATCTCACTTCTGGGGTTGGACGATTTCTTTGAGATGCTGATTTGGGTAAGATTATCTGGTTAAGGGGGTAGATTAACTATAAACTTCTGACTTGCCCAAATAGGTGTGACCTCAGCCTGCCAATCCCCATCATCGGTGGTTGGCCCACTTCCGCCCTTCTTCCCTCCACCCCTTCACCTCTGCAGTGCTGTCTCACCTATAAGTAAATGCCGGACAAAACAGTTACAGGATTGTGCTCCCGGAAGAGGACTTGGGGGTTAGCAGGAGGAAGAGGACTTGGGGGTTAGCAGGAGTGTGTCATTTACATTTTACCCCAGCCCAGAGCTTTGTCACTTTGCTGTGGTGGGACAAAACCCAGGTCACCATGAACTCAAAGAGAACTTGGAGTGAAGCAGGGCCCCAGAGCAGCAGGAGACCTCAGTCACAGCAGCTGGAAAGGAAGGGAGGAACATGGCAAACAGTGCAAGGGTTTCTCGACTCCCTAGGGGGTAGAATTAGAGAGGTCTGTTTTATGATTGTCATTGTGACTCTTTTCTCCCCAGACTGGGTGGCCTGGGAAACATGGAGAACTGAAGCGGCTGTGGTACCTCAGAACTTGGACGTTTGACAGACAAGTGCTGGCAGAGAGACTGCTGGCTTTGGGAGTCATTTTGTAAACAGGCCCCTGTTTGCGCAAGTGTTTGGGGAAGGTCTTAACGTTCAGCTTCTTGTGCAGAATGGGTGACTTAGGTTTCAGAGCCCTGGACCAATCCAAGGCACCACACATTCCCAAACTCCTATGAATGAGCTCGCCAGACAATCTGAAGGGGTAGACAGACTTCTATGAAGAAATCAACCAGAACCTGGCTTGTTAATTAATGAAATTTCTAAATCCACGCCAGACCTAAATTCAGATCATAGACTGGAAGTGTATCCTAGAATACGGCATGAAAAGAGGAAAGGTTTGGGGTAAAAATATGGCGCTTCCATCCTGGAAACAGAATCTCATCTTGGAAGCTTAAAGTTACAAGCTTATCACAATATTTCCAGCATTGACTGATTATGCAAATAAAGTGGTGAATTTATCATTTCATTTTTAAAAGAAAATGTTCTACATCATTTACATCCCTTGGGTTAGGTCGAGTTTTTGGTTTTGTTTTGTTTTTTACATTTTTAGGAGAAGGCATTTCTGATGAAAATAAAATTCACGAGAACTCCATAAGGTCTAGCCCAGAGAAGATTAGCTGCAACTACAAAATAGCATGCCTGACAAGGTTACTTCAAGTTTGTGTACATCTTATTCTTAACACTGTATTCTCTAAAATCGGTGATCTTCAAACAGGAAGAGTGAGACAGAAAAAGTGGAGGGCATGTTGCAGTTTCCAGGGTAAACTCCATAGTGTGCCAAAGAAAGATTATTCTTTAGACTTAATACTTTAATTTTTTTAAAGAAGTACTTTTTAAAAAAAATAATATTTATTTACTTCGTTGCACCAGGTCTTAGTTGCGGCAGGCGGGCTCCTTAGTTGTGGCAGGCGGGCTCCTTAGTTGTGGCATGCAAACTCCCAGTTGCGGCATGCGTGTGGGACCTAGTTCCCCGACCAGGGATTGAACCCAGTCCCCCTGCACTGGGAGTGTGGAGTATCATCCACTGTACCACCACGGAAGTCCCTAGACTTAACATTTTTGTTTTTGTTTTTTTTTTTGCGGTACGCGGGCCTCTCACCGCCGTGGCCTCTCCCGTTGCGGAGCACAGGCTCCGGACGCGCAGGTCCAGAGGCCATGGCCCACAGGCCCAGTCGCTCTGTGGCATGCGGGATCCTCCCGGACCGGGGCACGAACCCGCGCCCCCTGCATCAGCAGGCGGACCCCCAACCACTGCGCCACCAGGGAAGCCCTTAATATTTTTATAATACAAATCACAGAAGTTAAAGCTTGACAAAATCTTTCTGGCTTATGGAGGATATGCAAAGGTTAAAGAGGAAAAGTTAAATTAATTAAAAAAGACTGAGGAACTATCTTAATATTAAGCTGGTTTGAAGAATTTATCTACTAAGAAGAAAGGTAGAGAAAATAACCATGTGGAAGCATAAAATATGGTATAGACTGATGGAAAAGTCCTGATATCTGAATTAAAAATCAACATTGCATTAGAAAACAACCATAGATGTTAAATGATAGATTGTACATTTCCAAAATTAAGGGACTAAGATGACTAAATTCACCTTTTCATCCTTATTTTTAAACCAAAATAAACTTAGATTTAAATTTGAAAGCACACAAGTGTTCAGGTCCTTCATACTGTGATTTCATTCTGAATAACTGCCTTTTATTTTGATGCCTATTGTGTCTCTACCTCATGTCACAATTTAACCTCAGTACGACAGCCAGTAATTAGGAGAACTCATGTTGTGTAGCGCAATGTTTGGTTGTGCTGGTCATGTATATGTGTCATGTATGATACTGTTTCATACCATGCAATTTAATAAACAGCATCACTTGATATGTTTATTTCTAAAGAACAAAAAACCAAGCTACCATCTTTTGAGAGTCAAAACATAGGTTTTCACGGTGATGTTGTGAACAGCAAGGTATTTTATACACTACACTACTTTTAGTATTTGTACATTACATATAAGAATGTATAAACCTCTAGATTATGTGTATTTTACACATACAAATCTGAATATTATATGCACAAATATGAAATAACCATTTTGTAATTATAGTAATTACTTGGATTAATATTTTGTTATCAGTTGTTTTCAACCTTCTTTCCCTTTTTATTCAGTGAAATCTTTCAAAGGAATTCTTATTTGGAAGCCCAATTTGCAAAACAGACCAAGGTGGCTCTGCTCTGATCAAAGTGTTTGTAGGGCCCAAGAGGCAGCAGCCTTTTAGGTTCGGTCTCAATGGCCCTCCAGCCCTTTCACAGGGTTTCTAGTTCTGGAACACTGGAAACCACTGTCATATATAATGCCCTACCTTTGTAGTGGGCTTTTATAATATGTTACAGTGTTTCATCCTCATAATATTGTCAGTGTCATTCCATTTTGCAGATGAGAAAATGGGAAGTCAGATCAATTCATTTTCCCACTGCCACATAATTATTGAGTGATTAGACCTAGGACTTGAACTCTAACCCCTGACTCCAATGTTATTCCCGTTATTTCCTACTGACTACAACAAGAGAAACATGCTCAGAGTCTCACCCCAAGTAGGATGAGACAGAATTCATGTAAACCATTTTTCTTAATGTTGTCTCTCTTCAGCAGATATGACTGACGGTCTTCGCATGGGTCACACCTCTGTGGTTTACCCAGATTACTTATTGCAGAGGCTGTGAGATGTGTGTAATTCCCAGCCTGTAAACCTAGCCCTTTCTCTCCCACTTGAGAAACTGTATTGGACTAGAGGGTATGAGGGTGATGTTATCTGGATCTATTTTTATTTATGAACAAGGTGAACAGTTCATAAATTTCAGTATTTTAATTAATGGTAGAAACAATTGATTTTCATCATCCTAGTTGAGAGACAGTATATCTAAAAAAGTAGAATTAGTGATCATCTTGAAAAATATTATTAGAATATAATAACAGAATCAAAAATTACCTTGGTAGGAGAAGAGACTCAGTAGGGGCCAAAGAAAAGAGGAAAATTAAGGAAGAAAAATAAACTGCTTGGGTGTAAGTTGGGAAGGGTTTAGTATAACTGGGATTAATGTAGCAATCAGAATTATAACATTTAATACCAGTCAGTGATGAAGCACTTAATTTTGCATGTGGCAAATATATTCAATACTAGTCAGATGTTCACCAAATGAGCTTTCCCAGTTCTACATATTTTCACTTCTGAGGATCTAAAAGGATCCTGGAATGGAGAAAGAAGGAGCTACAACTATCAGGGAAATGCAAAACAAAACCACAAGTTATCACTTCACACCTGTTAGAATGGTTACTATCAAAAAGACAAGAAATAACAAGTGTTGGCAAGAATGTGTAGAAAAGGGAACCCACGTGAACTGTTGGTGGGAATGTAAATTGTGCAGCCACTGTAGAAAACAGTATGGAGGTTCTTCAAAAAATTAAAGATAGAAGTACCATATGATCCAGCAATTCCACTTCTGGGTATTTATCTGGAGGAAATGGAAAAACTAACTGGAAAAGCTATATGCACCTCCATAGTCATTGCAGCATTATTTACAATAGCCAAGATATGGAAGCAACCTAAGTGTCCATCGATGGATGAACAGATAAGGAAAATGTGATATATATATATTTTTTATATATAATATATATATATCATGGAGTATTTAGTCATAAGAAAAGAAGCAAATCTTGCCATTTGTGACAACATGGCTGGACCTTGAGGGCATTACGCTGAGTGAAATAAGCCAGATAGAGAAAGACAAATACTGTATGATCTCATTTATGTATGGAGTCTTAAAAAAAACCCAAAAACTGAACTCATAGATACAAAGAACAGATTGATAGTTGCCAGAGGTTGGACAGGAAAAATAGGTGAAGGGGGTCAAAAGGTACAAACTTCCAATTAAAGTCATGGGGATGTAATGGACAGCACAGTGACAGTAATTTATAATATTGTATATTTGAAAGTTGCTAAGAGAGTAGATCTTCAAGGTTTTTATCACAAGAAAAAAAAGTGTAACTGTGTAGAGATGGATGTTAACTAGATTTATTGTGGTGATCATTTTGCAATATATACAAGTACTGAATCATTATGTTGTACGCCTGAAACCAATATAACGTCATATGTCAATTATACCTCAATAACAAAAAGGAGCCACACCTTAAAACCCCTGAGAAGAAAATAGAATGATTTGAATCTGGAGAAGGGAAAGCTGAGGTTTCAAGCGAACCAGTTTGAGGAGAGAAACAAAGATTATGAAACCATCTTGTCTCAGTCTCTTAAACGCAGGATGAGACGTTTCTAGGAAATAGATAAGAGAATTTTGCCATGATGAGGGTGGCAGACAAAATAAGATGGGTGAACAAGTGAAGCTGAGAAACTCATTAAATACAGGAAGAGTTCTCACTTATCTAAACAATTGAAGTTTGTTCTTAAGGACAAAGGTACGGACCAATGAGTCCCCTTGGATCCCTTATATATGGTTTTATGACTCCTGTGGCCAACAGAATACAAAAGAATTTGTAGCAGAGGAATTATAGACATGTGGCAGTAGTCATGTCCCATGGTATGCTAATAGATGCTACGGGAAAGTTGGTTCGGGTTCAAATAATTTGGGGGAGTACCAGGTTTACAAAAGGTATACAGGTGTCTTCAGGACAAGGCTTCTCAGAACCCTCGATATGTTCATGTACATTGTAACGCTCTCAACACAAGAGAACCAGAAGCATTTTACAAACTTAAATAACCTTTTTTCCTCCCTCTTTATAACTCACAGAACACTAGAGTTTGAGAAATGCTGATGTACAGCACTATTTTTTTTTTTTTTTTTTTTTTTTTTTTTTTTTTTTGCGGTACGCGGGCCTCTCACTGCTGTGGCCTCTCCCGCTGCGGAGCACAGGCTCCGGACGCGCAGGCTCAGCGGCCATGGCTCATGGGCCCAGCCGCTCCGCGGCACGTGGGATCTTCCCGGACCGGGGCATGAACCCGTGTCCCCTGCATCGGCAGGCGAACTCTCAACCACTGCGCCACCAGGGAAGCCCTGTACAGCACTATTCTTAAGCAAGGATGCATAGTCAGAAAGTTGGCAGATTGCTCCTAATTAATAAGAAAACTCAGTATGTCTGGGATTAAACTTAGTAATTTCACACTATCTTTCCCTACCCCAAATCACACAGAGCTAGGGTCCTATGGAATGCACTTAGTCCTCTGGGTCGTGCTGTTCTAGCCCAACTGTTTTTGCTCACCCAACACAACTTACAAATTCCCACCTTCCTTCCTTTGTTTAATAGACTTTCCCCAGTTAGAATGTCCAGCACTGAGTCCTTGCTAGACACAAATAGAGCAGAGCTGGTGGCAGGAGAGAAAGAAGGAACTGAAGGATCCTGTCCTGAAGAAGCTTCCAGTCAACACACAGCCTCTGACCTGAAGCCTTGCCAATGCTTCCTCTGTGGATGTTACGTTTACCTCTCTTATAACTCTCACTATATTTTTCTTTGTACAATAGTTATTTTAGATTTAATATTAATTGAGTACATTTTCCATGCCAGGCACTGTGCTCAGTGCTGTAGAGGACAAGGAAATGAGCCTTGTCTTCAGAGCAGTTAGCATTCAGGTAAAACACAGTATGTTAGAAAAGTCATTTTTTTTTTCTTTTTTGACAAATTGACAAATAAAATTGTATATATTGAAGTGTAAAACATGATGATATGTGTACATTTTGAAATGATCACCACAATAAAGTTAACACATCTATCACACCCTATAGTTACCTTTTTTTTAAAAAAATAAAGGGGCTTCCCTGGTGGCGGACTGGCTAAGAATCCGCCTGCCAATGCAGGGGACACAGGTTCCAGCCCTGGTCTGGGAAGATTCCACATGCCACGGAGCAACTAAGCCTGTGCGCCACAACTACTGAGCCTGAGCTCTAGAGCCTGTGAGCCACAACTACTAAGCCTGTGTGTCGCACCTACTGAAGCCCTCGTGCCTACAGCTCGTGCTCCGATACAAGAGAAGCCACCGCAATGAGAAGCCCACGCACCGCAACAAAGAGTAGCCCCCGCTGCCCGCAGCTAGAGAAAGCTCACGTACCGCAACGAAGACTCAACGCAGCCAAAAATAATAAATTAATTAATTAATAAAAAAATATGGAATAGGAATTTGCATGTCATTCTTAATGAAGGGGCCATACTAACCTTCATATCATTCCAATTTTAGTGTATGTGCTGCTGAAGCGAGCACTAGTCATTGACTGTTAACACGAGTCTTAGGTCTCCTGACTTATGTAAAATTTTCCATCAGTTTTAGACATGTAAGTATACAGACACACCCTCATGGCTGTATTTTCCTTCACCACGCCCCTCCCAGCCTCTAGTCCCATACAGGAAATGAAAGGCTGTTTCCTAATATAGCTTCGAATACATGCTTCTTTGTACACAGAAAGTGACCATGTCTAACATGCCCTGAACATATTTTTTAATTGATTTGAAGGAGAAGTAGGAAATTTAATATTAACGTTGCTCAATATTATATCCTTTTTTTCTTTACAATCTTTTGGGCTTTCTCTTTATTTCTTAGTTATTTTCTTCTTCCATATTTTTTCCACTTAAAGCTAAATGACACTATTTAGTTACTACTCCACTTAAAGCTAATAACAGGAAGTGAAAGTAGAAATATGAAAAAAAATAATTATCAGTATTACTCCTTAGAATTTTGCTTTATGAAAATATTTTTAAAGCTATTACTCATGTTGAAGTTTTAGCATTCATTAATATATGCATTTTGTGCAAACTCTACATTCCCGGTTTGGCTGTTATACACACAAATTAATGAATGTACTTTAATGAATTTGATTAATATGCAGCAGTTTAAGATCCATTTTGTATTATTAGTACAGAAATGCTCCTCATTGAGTGCTGCTGAATCGGAATGGTGTGTTTGCCTGGGAAGGCTGACACACACACACACATATACTTCACAAATAATGTAAAGCTAAGATTTTCGTAATTATCGTAATTCACTCATTAAGATATTAGCAAACTGTCGCATCCACAAAAGATTCTCTATGCATGGAATTTTCCATCTTTTGCCTGCACCCAAGATATACATGCAGTGCCAGTGCCAGAGTGTAAATGGAAACCCTACTTCTGCATTTTATTAGCAAATTTTGCAAACTACAAACAGCTTGATTGTTGTATAAATTTATAGTTGTACTTGCACATTTGTGATGGTGGTTTTCAGCATGCAAGTTTTATCTAAGAGCTTTTACTTGGAACTGCACAGAGCAATTCCAAAACCTCAAAACTAAAGGAAAATAAAATTGAAGTGCCTTTACAATTGAGTGATTTATACATTAAACTATTTTTTTAAAACAAGATTAAAAATACTGTGCTCCTAGAAACATTCTCTCCTGGTGGAAGCCACTCAGATGGAAAATTTCATCTATTTCAAACTGATTTTTTGCCTGACTGACTCTCACATATTTTCCTAAAACCTGGTCATGGCAAATGATTTATTCTACTTTAACAATACTGTGCAAGTAGCCAGGAAGAGTCAAGTGCTGCAGGCAGTTGTCCAATTAGGTGCTCAACTATATTTTGACTTTTTTATGCTTACACATACTTATTCTTTTCTTTCCTTCTGATCCCCTACTCAGCAGCACTTTCTTCTAGATGAAAATATCTGCATATTTCTGTACTAGGAATACTTAGCCAAATCTGAACTATAGAATGCATTTTAGATCAAAATTCCAAATAAGGATAAGGTGGGAAAACCCATTTTCCTACAGTTTAAGAGCTGATAGAGGGAGCTCAGGTATGATGTATCAAGGGTGCACATATTTTCAATGTCCTTCCCATAGTAACCCTCCCCCCTCCTCGGTGCAGTGGCATCTGTGCCACCACAGTGCCCCTAGTGACAGGGATGCTCTGCGTCTTATTAAAGATGACTGGTCTAAACGGAGCTACCTGGCTACAACACACAAGGCCATTCTTCACTTAGGTGATTGTTGCTTTTCTTCAGATTTTAATCTCTCTTAACTGAAAGATAATTTTTTCTTCAACTATTATTGTCATTGACTCACCATCCTCTGTGGCAACATATATTCCTTTTGAAAAACTGATTTTAAAGAAAACAAACAGCATGTAAAATTTTCTTACAGAAACAATTGCTAGGTGAAAAAGTTAATGGGAGTCTGGTACTCTCTGAATGGGTTCATGTCATAATCTTAAAATACAAAAAGAATTATGATCTCAAGTAGCATGTGAGAAAGCTACAGAAGTAAATCCAAACTTTGATATTTGGAATTTTCTTTGGCTATAGCAATAGCTGGTGAGTTTTCTCCAGGGGTAGACTCTCAGCTATTTTGATTCTACTAAACAAATCAAAGGAGCCACCATTATTTTTCTAAATAGCAGCACAAAACACACACACACACACACACACACACACAGAAAAACAAAAAACCCCTCACATTCCAGACCAGGTTCTTACCTTGATCCACTTACACTCATGTAGAAATTCCTTGAGTGAAGGAATTTGGAGCTTCCCACAGAGAAGGGTGACTTGGCCAGTTAAGCCCACCTCAAATGACCCTGTAACTCATTTTCTGATGACAGAAAATGAAAAAAGGCATTAAGGCTCAAGCTTCTTCCTTTATAATGCCTCATTTGAAATAAAGAGGTCAAGAAAAAGAATTCTTTCTTGCTACCCTGACACAGGCCATCAGGGACTAGAGAGAGATAATGTGTTAATACTGTTAACCAAATGCTACTGTGGCCCTTATTACCTCAGGACTATTTTACTAATTCCAAGATACTTTAATTAAAATGAAAAAAAATTATGATGCTCTCTAGAAAGTCATTTTTGTCTCTTTCCAGCTGTCCAGTGACATATTTTTAATCTTGTAAAGTCACTTGTTTATAATTTAAACTAAAGTTCAGTTACGCACAGCTTGTTTACCTGTACATACTGGCTAATTTGTAATGACAGAAGAGAAAGCTAACGGAGTACCACTAACTCTTGTGAAGAAAGTACAATTAATAGCATTCTGCCCCTGATTTGGGAAAATATATGTTGCACATACATCAATCAGGGTACTGTTGTAAATAATAGAAGGTACTTTTATTATTTTAGGCAGGAAGGGATGTTATACAGGGAATTAGAAACTTAAACATTCATCAGAAGAGCAGGCTCTCCACTGACCTTCAGGAATGACTCCCAGGACAGTTTTGTAGAACCTAGCTTCCAAAGGCAATGAGTCAGGAAGCTGCAGCAGTTACTACCACTCCCCGGGTCACTGCAGATCTCCAATTTTGGTGGCTTTCCAGGGATCACGAGGCCACCACTGCAATTATTGGCTCTAGGGAGTCACCACTTAGGCTGCAATCTGCTGATGAGAAATTGCAGCTGGAAATCCTAACCTCAGGACCGCACTGTGCCTGCTAAATGCAGGCAGGAGGAAAATGGATGTCTCCTTGCATCCTAGCCTCTGCCTCCATTGAACTCAGCTCCGCATGCAGGTCTCATGAAGGTGCATCTGATTGGTCAAACCTAGATCACATTGGTTTCTTTAGCTGCAAGGGAGTCTGGGAAATGTAGGTTTTGTTTTCATTTTTTGCCATGACTCAAAGCTTAAAGATCTGGTTCTGCTGTTCAGTTTCTCAAACTGAAACTCATTGGAAAAATAATGTATAACGTTACTTGTTTTCTTATAGCAATTCCTAATTAAAGCAGTATTTAATGCAATTTCCAGGATTTTTTTTTTTGAGTATTCTGTTATTACTGCATTACCTTGGGCATTGGGAAGATGTAGTATATGTTGCTTGTTCCTTGTAAAAATAAGTAAGCACAATAAAAAGGATGCTAAACGTCAAAAAAAAATTTTTTTTCAACCCAAGAAAGCATACTAGCAGGAGATAAGAACAGAATTGAGATATTCAGCTTATCAAATCTACCCCCAAACTCATAGACTTTCTACTATGTCAGCCATGCATAAAATCCTTCATAGTTTCTTTGCTTTTTAAAATTGGTGTTATTCCTACTTTTCTCTTTTGGGGGCTCTTACAGATAGTTACTGTAAAGTGATTTTTGAGATGGCTCTATCACTCCAATTTTGTCAGGAGTATATCGGTCTCCTGATCTAATAGAGAGAATAATGTCCCCCTACAAAGATGTTTACATGGAAAAGGAGAATTAAGGTTGCAGATAAAATTAAGGCTGTTAATCAATGGACTTGAAGACAGAGAGCTTATCCCAGATTATCTAGGTGGGCCTGATATATTCACAAGGGTCCTTAATGTGGAAGATGGAGGAAGAAGAGGAGTTCAGTGTGATGCAATGTGAGAACTTGACCCACTGTTGCTGGTTTTGAAGGTGGAGGAAGGAGCCATGAGCCAGGGGATGCAGGCAGCCTCGAGGAGCTGGAGAGGGCAAGGTAGTGGATGCTCCCCAGAACCTCCAGTGAGGAATCAGCCTGCTGGCCCCTAGCTTTTACCACACTGAGGTCCGGTTCAGTGTTCTGAACTACAAAACTATAACATAATAAATCTGTGTTGTGTTAAGTCACTGAGTTTGTGGTAATTTGTTACAGCAGCAATAGGAAACTAACACATCGGACATTTGAGATTGGGGGCTCCTTTTCTGAGTGTCGCTTTTTTGACATTTTAGCGTGCAGGTTCATCTTGAGTGGTGTTTTCCCCCTCGCTATATACTTCCCCTACCCTGTCTCCCTGTTTGTGGACATTAGGAGGCTCCCTGGGACCCCAGGTCTTAACCTAGTAATTCCGTGTCCATTCCCACAGTGGTGCTGGCGCCGTCCCAGGACCAGCCACTGGACCAGAGGACAGCTTGGCCCAAGAGTTGTCACTGCCGCTGCTCTGCTTCCTTCTGCCACCGCCACAGTCAGTGAATGGCAGTTAGGGGTTTGGGGGGCTCCTCTCACATATTAAAAGCATGATCCAGCTCTTAGTTGTGTGCAGAAAGCCCGACTTTGTCTCCAGCTGTACACAGGATGCTCCTGTCCAGGTTGCCCCACAGGGGTCAGATCTCTACCGCCCTGCCTGCTCTAGTGCTCAAAGTCCCGTAGACGTCTGGCTCATGACACTTTCTGCTCTGTAGTTCTGTGTCTGGTCTGTTAGGATGTTTAGCTTACTTTTCACCTTAGCCGTATTTTTACACTTATAATATATATTTAATATTTAATTTAATTTGTAAAATACATATGATATATTGGCTGCGTATCTTGTCATTGCTGTGTTTGGAGCAGAGGGGAGACATTCCAAGCACCACCTTCACCACAAGACCACCACATGCTGTATGTGTGATGATTAACATTTCACAGAGCACTGTGTCCCAGGTTTGCACCATGTTTTAGTTGAAGAGAAAATACAGTGAGTGGTTAGATATTTCCATTGTTCTCAGTGATTTGCTTTCTGTATTCTCAGGGATGTCACTTTCTCCAACAAATGACACCCTCTTGGCAAAGGCTTGGCTGGTTGAAAATTATGAGAAAATTTCACTGCATGGCACCTCAAGGTGGTTGTTCCAGAAACTCATCTTAAAACTTGCTATTTCAGGAAAGTGGCTCAGCTCCTCTGCTTTTTCCGTAGTCCATCAATTCCATGAATTGGCTAGGCGTTCCTGGAGGATGACTGTTAGGGTCAGGAGCGGGGAGGAACAGAACACCAGGTGTTACGTTAAAAAAGGTGGCATAAGTCCCTTGTTTCGTCATGTACTTTAAGAGTGTGGAAAATAGCTGTTCACAGTTAACACCAGAAGTGCTCATTAAACTGATTTTCTGTTGAGAATGATTCCCCCTCAGATGTCTCAGGCTATCAAGTAGGTAAAGTTCTATCAGGATTATGATACCCACCAAGTTACAAGTTATAAGAAATGATACTTGAAATAAAGGCTTTGCAGGCAAATTAAAATAGTAATAATTTCAGTTAATGCAATGGTAACTTTTTTTTAATCCCTTTATATTATTCAGCCAAAATTACATATTTGGGAAAAAAAATGAGCTACTAAAGAAGATTTCCTAATTGTACATAATATGCCTGAAGGCACATTACAGATGTAATTCAGACGCCTGGATGGAGAGGAAGATGGCTCTGATGATGATATTGTGCAACAGAACTACATTTTAGTCACAAACAGTCATAACATAAAATAATTTCCCAGAAAAAGGAAGCTGGGAATATGTTACAGCTTCCACAGTAAGCTCTGTAATCCTGGCTACACTCTGGAGATCACAGAACTACATGTGCATGTTTCTCTGTAAGCCCCCTAACCTTGCAGATCAAATTTTGACACCTAACACCTCAGTATTTCTCAAGTGATAGCACTTATTTTTCCTGAAATTCAGTCAAGTCTCTTGCCTTCTTTGTTTAGTTTATGCCGATGTGGTATTATCTCAGCTGGCTCATCTTGACTCATCCCGCCTTATCTACAGCGAACAAAGCCCCAAAGCTGTTTCTTGAGGTGAAAGGAGAATTAGTTAAACCAAACATGAATCCTTTTAACTATTTATAAGTAGGAATAACTGTTTTAAGATGGTTTTTTAAAAAATTTTATCTTGTTGAGCTACACCATGTTATCTATCTATCTATCAGTTAAAGTGTCTACATTTACTACAGTTCAATGGCCACAGGCTTTTGCATAGAATTTCAAAAAGGCATACGTGTGATCTTGACAAGTGACTAAAAATAGAAACTTCAGGAAACTGTGTACTGTTTTGCAGTCTAACTCAGGTGAGTAAATCTAGAATTTTTTTTTAATGTTCAGGCAGGGTTTGTAGACCAGACTGGCAAAGGCTCCTATAAAAGTAAGTCTCGCGGTGGTGACCCCTTCCCTTCCCAAGTCCCATGGTTTCTTTTCTTGCCCTTGCTGACTCAGGGGTCAGATGCCATCACCTCTGATTTTAGAATTTCCAAGATAAAGGCTCAGAATCCATCTGGGCCACACTGTTGTGAGTGAGCTCTGCTTCCTCACTGGCCTCAGAGCTCATCATGGTACTTTCTCTCTCAGGGAAGCTGACTCCCTTCCCACCTTCCCATCTTCCCCTTCCACTGGGCTAAGTGCATTCCTCTGGGATGGCTGGGACAAGAGAGGCTTCTGGGGCAGCCTGAGCTTCCAAACAGGCTTTTGGGCTGGTGAGTCCGTGTTCACAGTCCAGTCTCCCTACTGGGCCTGTAGGCTATTTACGCCTGTCTCCACAAACCCTCAGGGCCAGCTTCATGATTGCTTTTCAGTTGGGTCTCAGCACTAGCAAAGCACAGCTGTGGACTCTAGCCTGCTATTTGGCCAGGGTTGTCACTGGCTTGGGTTTAATACACCCAAGGGAGAGACCGGAGATGGGAGAGCAAAAAGGAATAAACAGTTGTTTCTCTGGCCTTGGTCAAAAGTCTCTCCAACTGTTTCCAGACATTTGGAGAAGCACTCAATGTTCAGGATGAGCTCAGGGCTCAAGTCTTTCCAGAAAACAAAGGAAGATGGAGACCTATTCCTAACTTCAGCCCAGACTTTGTAAGAAGGCCTCCACCTCACTGCAAAGGCTGGGCAAGGTACCTTCAGAACAGAAAAGGTCCCTGTTTTTGCTTGTTTCCTAGAAGGGTCCCCCAGAATAACGGAATCACCCTAGCTAAGAGGAGGAGACAGCTGGCACTCGCAGGCGTAACCAACACCAGATACTATATGAGGATCAAGCTGTGGTTCTTCAGATGACAATGTAACACTTGGACCAAGGCCAAGAATTAGGCTGAGCTGGGATGCTACAGAGTACCCTCTGACCTCTTACCATTTCATGATACCAGAGATCTGCCTTCCTGTCTTTACTTTCCCTGTGAAATAAAGATGATGGATATAATCCTTTTTTTCCTCACAAGAGAAAGGGTCTGTGCAGATATCTATCTACAGTTTAACGTCTTGTTTGTCAAGCTATATGTGTGGAGCCTTCTGTGTGCAATGGGGGAGGAAAGAGAGAGACATTTAGTGTTGTGAAAGAGTCCTGCTCTGAATAGCTAGGACTGGATTTGTCTCTCATGAGCCGATGCTCCTGAGTTCTCAATTTATTCCTCTGCAAAGAGGGTTGAAAATAAAAAAGCTCTGTTGACTCCCCGATTTTGTCAGGAGGAGCAGGTTGGAAAAGGGATGCGGAAGCTCACAGAAAAGAAGTTTACAAACATGTTTAAGAAATACCTCGTGAGCATCACAGTGCAAGGCCCTGGAGATCAGCAATGAGGAAGACACTGACCCTACCTCCTGGAGACCAACGGTCTCAGCCATTAAGAGGTAAAGTCACTGCCCCCCAAAGACATGACATTATTAGTATTATCCTCTGTTAGTGACTTTAGTGCAGTGTCCATGTTGCTGCAGGGTTACTTTTTTTCAATAATGATCCACATGTTTTTTCCCCTCCCCTCTGCCTAATTCTTTCCTTGTATCTTCCTCTTCTTGCAAAACTGAAGGTAGTGCTTGGGGGAAATAAGGGACAGTTGGTTCTGGGAAATACGGCAGGGATCAGGGAAGGCTTGCAGGCAGAAGGGACATCTTAGTTGAGGCCTTAAGGATGAGCTGGATTTGATCAGGCCGAAGGGGGTTGGAAGTGACAGAGGAGGAAGTCCAGGCTGAGAGAAAACAGCGTGTGCAGAAGCCTAGGCTGAGAAAGAACACTGGGCATTTGGAGAAATGTTAGTAATCAGGGGTGATTGTAATAAAGAGTCCAAAGGATCGGGGAAAAAGGGGTGCAAATGATGAACATTTTCACATATCTGGACAACAGGCACATGGAAGAGAGATTAGCAGCTAGCTAGCTCTAGGGGGCAGAACCAGAATCAAAGTGTAGAAAGCCAGTGAAAAGGACATTGACTAAAAATTAAATTATAATAATGGCTTCCACTTAGCTTTTACAATATGCCGGAAACTGTGTTAAGGGTTTTATATCCATTATCTTGTTGGATCCTCAAAACAACCCTTTGAGGTAAACGTCATGAGGAAACAGAGACAGGTTAAATTAAATAGCTCAGGGTCACACAGGGAGGACAGGGCAGAGTTGGGATTCCAGAGTTGATGCTCCTGGTCTCCAACCTCAAACTGCTTCCTTGTGAGAATTATGCAGTCACAGAGCAAATGTGTAACTCTGAGAGTTTCCCGTCACTGCAGGTGTTTAACCATGTGTCTGGGGTATTGTGGAGAATCCAGACATCAAGGAGAACCAGTAACTTTCTGAGAGTCTTCCTTTTGCGAGATTCAGGGATTCAGTGACGTGTCAGCAGCTGCATATGTAAACTAGCCCTCAAAGACAACCACCTTCTGCGTTTGGGGCACCTTCATTGTCGTGTGCAATGGGCTCTCCTGGGGTACCTTTAAGGGGGGTGTTTGTTATCAGTCTCCGCTGCAGAAGAGAAGGATATAGTGAGCACCGAAAAGGAGGCGGAGTGAAATGGACGGAATCAGGGCAGCTCAAACCTCCAGTAAAGACATGCATCTTTCACAAACATCTGCTTTAGCTAATGCTGGCCTTGGGCAGTATCACATTATGTATTCAGCTCTTAAACTATCACAGATTCATGTTTCAAGAACATAACCGTGAGAAAATACTGCACCAGTAGCAGAAAAAAACAGCCTAGCTCATTTTGGATTAAAAAATTTTTGGTGGATTTCTATAATAATTCTTCATTTTCTTTCAAATTAAAGGGCATTGTGGGAGACCAAATAGGTTAGAATGCATAGAATTTTTTGCACTGACTTATTGAAAGAAAAGAATAAAAAATTGCTTCTTTTGCTCACCATTCAGTGGAGGGTATCCAAATAACAAACAACAATAAATTACACAATGAATTAAGAAATCTTAGGGATAGAGCGACCTTAGAAAGCATTCTGATGTATTTTCTAGAACGTGGGAACTGCCTTTTATTTATAGTGAAGTGCTCCTCTAAGGTCTCAAATCATGATCTATGTAACCTGGGTAGCCCAACTCCTATCCTTGTACCAGCATTTTCTTAAAACAGAAAGAGTCATAGACTATCAAAGTACGAGGACTTTACCTGTGAATTAAAGAGGGGAGCAGGGTGGATGGAGGGGGACTCTCTTTTATCATCAATCTTGACACATTTAGTGGTTAGTAGTCAGAAAACAGTATCTGAAGTTTACCAAAATGTGTGTTTTTCAGAAATCCCAATAAATTAAAACTGAGTCACAGACAAAAATCTGCTTTGTAATGGCGACCCGAGGTCCCTGTATGCTGATGGAGGATACCTTCCAGAGTGATAACATGCCAGGTGTAACCTCAAGCAAAACGCAGAGTCGATTCTCTTCTCTCTTTAGCACGAGCGAGATATTTTCATTCCCTCTCCCTTTCCGCTCTCTCCAAACACATAACAGCTTTCATATCCCCTAAGTACTTACTCATTTAAAATCCTGCCTTCTGAACTCTTTCTGGTTCTTTCTTTCATTAAGGACAAAATTAATCTCTTATGTATGTTATCAGCAATATGTGCAGAGCATATGCTCTTAGAAAAGTTGGGATAAACCAAAATTTTTAAAACAACATTCAAAGTCATTACTTTTGCAGCCATCGTCTCCTACTTTACTCCTTCCATAAATATTTAAATAAATGTTTAGATCATTTTTGTTTAAAGAAAGATATGCCACTAGCCTTACAGAAAAGAATTTTTCTGGCAACTTGAAAATGTATTTACAATAAATGGATAGTAAAGATTTTACAAGAAGGGTCCTATGAGTAACAAAATATCTCAGCTGTCAAGGAGCAGGCAGGTGGGCAGGTGGTTCTTCTTAAACAGAATTCAACCCGCTGACGCCAGCCATGGTCCAAATGAGGGGACCGCTGTGGATCAGGGCAGGGAAGACAGAGCTGGAAGGAGACAGCTACAGCTGCAGCGAACTGAAAACATCTCTGCTCATTTCCTCTCTGGTCTCAAGCGCACAGCAGAAGCACTGATCTTTGCCAGCCGCCCCAAACACACACTGTAAGAGGAAGATGAATCAAACTCAGCAGAAGCGCGCTTGCTCCCATGGCTGCTGAGGAAGCAGGGAGGATCCTGGTGTGGGGGACGGCAGGACCGACGGTGTCCGAGGTGGGCAGGTGGGGTGATGCTGGTCGGTGCCCAGAGGCCATCAGAGGCTGGGACTTTCGGGCCTGCCCCCATGGGTGCCCAGCAGCAGTCTCAGCACGGCAGTCCGACCTTCCAGGGCTTCTGGACACCCTGATGCCTCTGTGCCAGGGATTACGTGGCTGGAAGAGGTGTAGGAGCCAATCAAGGTTCTTTCTGACAACGACATTTCTCTCTGAGGCCTTCCACTGGTTTAGTGACTGAGCATCACTGAATAGTATCAGTCATGTCAAGCTGTCCAAACTCACACGAGTGTCTTTGTTAAGCACTTTATTCCTCCAAGTCAGCACAAAATTTGAGGTCTGTAGGATGTTCTGCCAACGTTTTTGTTTCCTTTTTCCCTCCAAAAGCCATTTTTCAGGTTGCGTATTTGTGTATGTGTGTTAAAACTAAAGACGTCTGTCAAACATGTTTCATTTAAATGGTTTTTGTGTTTGTCTCTTCATGGATAGGGAACTGTTTTATTTTCCTTTGCTGTTTGTCTTCCTTCATTTGGCAAAGCCGTCCCCTCTTCCCCCAGTGATTTAGAACAGAGAGGAAAGTAATATCAGGCCTTAATTTAACAGCAGCACTACATCTGCCATTAGACAACTTTTACTTCCTCTCCGAGTAGCAGAGAAACTGTCTTTCCTCAACAGAAATGTCAAATGAACACAGTCCTTAAATAAGAACACGAATTTGACCTTTACCGGATGTCTTTATTCTTTAACATTCGTCAAAGATACACACTTGAAAACGTTAAGACTTAACTGATACCCAGCATGGACGTTTCATTGTCTGTTGTTTCTAAGCTGCCAGAGGCTTTCTTATGTGGACAAAATGACTATTTCTGTCATAGTGGAGCACAATTATTTATTCACCTAGCAGAGCAGAGGAAATAATTTTTAAACTAAAAACACAAAATGGGTTGTTTCTACCACAAACTTCCCACAAAAACGGGAATCTTATTTCCTAAGCAGAACCAGACCCTCGCTCCATTCTCTGCCCAGCAGAAAAATTACATGGCTTTTAGCTTTGATGGCCTTTTAGGCTTGTCGCCAAAAGAAGTTCCAAAAAAACTTTTCTGGTCCCAATTTGCCCTCTCAGCCCAGTTCTTTCGTAAGCAGGAAGGAGAGATCCTGGAGAGTATCCAAAGCCAGGCTCTGTGAAGCGAAGCCCGAGGCCAAAGAACCGCTCCACACAATTGGGAGGAGAGAAAAAGGAGGCCCACGACCACAGAGTGCGACTCTGACAGAGCAGGCTTCAGGGTGGTGGGCACGGCTTAACTGATGGAGTGACTGCCGGGTACGTGTGTTACTGACGTACAGACTGATACGTGGCTGCCGAGGTGGGGCTGGGGAAGCACCTGGACCGAGTGCACACAGAGATGTGGCTGACGCCCTCGTCTGTTGTCGCTGTGCTGTGTCCTCATCCATTTCTGTCTTCAGTAAACAAACGCTGCTTTAGTTTTTTCTTTAAAGCTTTGCATTTTTACCTGAACATTTCACATGTCAGTCCTGAGCTGTTCCTGATGATGAAGCAGAGAACACTTCTCTGATCCTTCACAGGCATCTCCAAGCTACAGGAATTTCAGGAGAAGAACATAAGAGTATTCACGCCAAGGCCACAGGGGAATTTGAGAGTAATGCCCATACGTGCCTGGTTAGACATTATTCTCTCTGTTAGCTCAGCTTCCTCACTCTTAAGACAACTGTAACTGTTACAGCTGTGGCCTCTGTGATAACCATGTCACACATAGGCTTCACCCTCCAAAACTCTGCCATTCCATCTGGTTCTCTTCATTCATTCAGCACCCATTTCCACACTACTGATGCACTATGAGAGATTCAAGGTCGAATTCCATTCAGTACCTGCCTTCAAAGAACTTAGAGTTACCCAGAGAGATCATCATAAGATAGCACAAAGGACAGGAGTAGCCATCACGATTTGCCCAAAGCAGTGAGGCCACTAGGAAGGCACTGGAAAACAGCAGTTCTTCAAAGGAGGGGAGGGTTGCTTCAGCAGTGGTGATCAACGATGACTGAAAGGCGGGAGCTGCACCTGAGGAGGCCTTGAAGGATCCGTGGGCTGAGATCTGCAGAGGCTGAGGGCGGGCATTCCAATTGGAGCTGAGGAAGCATGGAGCATCATTTTCTTTCTTTTTTTTTTTTTTTTTGCGGTATGCGGGCCTCTCACCGCTGCGGCCTCTCCCGTTGCGGAGCACAGGCTCCGGGCGCGCAGGCTCAGCGGCCATGGCTCACGGGCCCAGCCGCTCCGCGGCATGTGGGATCTTCCCGGACCGGGGCACGAACCCGCGTCCCCTGCATCGGCAGGCGGACTCCCAACTGCTGCGCCCCCAGGAAAGCCCGCATCATTTTCTTTTCACTTCCTCCAGCCAGGTCAGTTCCTGACGGAGCTGGGAAATGCCTCAGTAATGTTGATGGAGGTGCTCCAGGCACTTGCTTACTCCACCACAGCCAGCCAGGTTAAAAAATGTAAAGCTGACACAAATAGACAAAAATAAAACAAAAGGTTAAAGTGATCTGGATTTGAGGAACTTCAAAAAAATCTCTCTAAAACAAAAAAGGGTGTGCCCTGTAGTATCAATGCGTAAGTTGGCTGGGTTCTAAGTCATGTCTGAGTGCTCCCTGAGCCTGGCTTGGAGTGACTGGAACGTTCCTTATGTCTGCGGGATTCTCAGACACAACAGGAAGATGAGAGCCCTGCCCTGGATGCCTCTGGAGATGGAGCTTGTGTGACTGTTTTCAAAATAAAAGATGATTCCCGAGAATCAGAAAGCTGCAAATGCTGTGACAAACTTACAGCCTTGGGTTTTGTATGAACAAATCTGAACCTGTGACTGGAATGTTCTCACAGTTATTTAAGTTTCCAGAGTGTGTCGAGTCTTCCTCCTAACCATATCATTATTGTTGAAATGTAAGAAAAAGAAAGCTGAGAAATGGCATCCTTCTGAATAAGTGTCAGAGAGCCAAAAATGTAATAGTCCATCATAAGCATTTCCAAACCTTTCAAATATAAGACAACACAGTTAAATCATTTTTATTACAGGCATAAAATAAAAATTAGTATAAAATACTAAATGTTTATGAGCACAGACTCTGCTTTTAACAATTTACAATTTAGATGGGATGATTTAGCAATTAAATTATCTCGTAATTACTCTCCTTGATACATTAAGTTCACTAAATTTCACCTTCAGTCATTTAATGGCAAAAGACAATGGTATTTTTAGTCCTATTTAAAATATTAGCTCTATAGTCAAGAAAACTCTTCTACCAGAAGTCTTTTCTTTCTCAGTTCACTAGTCTCTAAATGGTGCACGTGAGACAACGGCAAGGTTTAAACCCCTGGGGTGGGGGTGGCAGTGGGCAGAGAGTGCATTACATTTCATGCCCAGTATGGCAGCTACACCCTGGAATTTCTGTCTTCTGCCCAACTTAAGAAAGAGTGGCTTGGGGAAAGGCAGCATTTGCAATGCAGACGGTTGTGAAGGTTGCAAAGGCCCTTTGTGCAGGCCTCCCAGTGCACAGGAGCAGCTGACTGTGCACATTTATGTTACATCTGTAGCAGGGTGACAGCTTTCATTCTGGGAGGCCAGGTGGAGCAGAAGAGTGGACTGTTCCCTTCAGGCCATATTAGAAGGCTCCAGCACCACACACACCCAGCCCCCTTTCTGAGACTATGCACCCTCCAGAAAGCCCACGGAGGTTACAATATCTTACTAAGGCAGTACGAACAGGTAAAGAGGTTGATAAAAATCCAATGCAAAAGCTGGTCAGTGGGCTTGAGCAAAACAGCATCTGTGAGCGGTAGGTGGAACTGCAGTGTCCCAGAGCAGGGGTTTGCACGTGACTGGCATGAGGAGGGTGTCCGTGCTTCTGGGAAGGTAGCTGCCCAGTGCGGGATGTCAGGATGGGCAAAAAAGGCATCTCTGTGGGAGGGCAGGGGCTGGAGGTGGGCTGATGAAGAGGGTCAGAGACTGAATGAGTGAAGAGGGCATTCACATTGGATTCTGATTAACTAAGTACTGTGTTAAGGATAATGGGAGCTAGGTTTCTCATTGTCTGAGAAGGGAGTTACAATTATGGAAAAGAAGAGAGCTAAAAGTTTTCACATGTTGGTATGAACCATGGTTTTCAATACATCTAGATAGATATAGAAAAATACAATATGTGGATGTATATATATTTCCTACTTCTGTCCACCAAAAAGGACCTGGAAACAGGGACATCTCAATAGTACTGAGCACATCTAGCATCCAGATATTGGTTTTTAAATACCATTCTTTATTAAAAGAAACCAGGGTACCTTGGAGAAATGGCTGATTCCATGGCTGGTACAGAGAAAGAACAAAATGAGCTTGGAGTTTCTTTTTGTGCCCAGAAGTAAGAAAGTGCTTAAAGAACGATGAGGACATGCCAAAAGGACACAGGAACCAGACTGAAGGGGCTCTCACTGGCCAAATCTGGTATAATTTGAGGATCAAACTAAATAATTTTAGTAATGAATTATAACCCATTACATAAAATAGGAAACCATGAGTTCACAGTGATATAAATAAATGAATGAGTAAATTGAAGGTATGATGAGGAATTAGATGTTTACATGGTCTCAAAACACCTCCCCCCAAAATACTTATTCATTACAAATAGAAAAAGAGAACTTCTACAGTGGAGAAGCCTGGCAGATTCCACCCTAATCGAAGGATCAAAGTAGGCAATATCAGTAATGGAACAAACTGAGACTGTATATGCCACCTGCATCATGCCTATGGTTTTCCTGCCACAGATATGTATTGTGACTCTAATCACAAGGAAATAGGAAACCCAAATGGAAGGAAATTCCACAAAATAACTGGCCTATAATCTTTAAAGTGTCAAGGTCATGATAATCAAGGAAAGACCAAAGAGATTAAAAGAAAGGACAACTGGGACATCCCTGGTGGTCCAGTGGTAAAGGATGGCCTTCCAATGCAGGGGACGTGGCTTCAATCCCTGGTCGGGGAACTGAGATCCCACATGCCACAGAGGAACTAAGCCCTCGCACCATAACTACTGAGCCCGTGCATCTCAACTGGAGAGCCCACATGCCACAAACTACAGAGCCCATGCTCTCTGGAGCTTGTGCGCCACAACTAGAGGGAGGAAACCCGCATGCCACAACTAGAGAGAAGTCTGGGCACCACAACTAGAGAGAAGCCCGCACGCGACAATGAAGATCGCTTGTGCCGCGATGAAGACCAGACACAGCCAAAAATAAAATAAATAAAGATACCTACACCAACCAACTTCTAAAAAAAAAAGAAAGAAAGAAAGAAAGAAATGACAACTAAGCTCAACCTGTGATTCTGAACTGGATCCTTTGGCTATAAAAACATTGTTGGGATAATTAGGAAGACTTGAATGCTGCCTGACGGTCAGATAGTAGTATTATATCAGTGTTAATTTCCTCATTTTTTTAGTTGAATTGTATTTCTGTTGGAGAAAATCCTTGTTTGTAGGAATACACAATACATACAAGATATTCTGGGATGTTGGGAGCATCATGTAGGCAACTTTCTCTGAAGTCGTGCATAAAAAGAGTTATTTGTACCATACTTACAATTTTTTTGTAAGTTTGAGATTTTTAAAAAGCAGTTAATTGAGGGAGGAACCAAGATGCTGGAGTAGAAGGACATGCTCTCACTCCCTCTTGCAAGAACACCAGAATCACAACTAGCTGCTGGACAATCATCGACAGGAAGACACTGGAACTCACCCCAAAAGATACCCCACATCCAGAGACAAAGGAGAACCCACAGTGAGATGATAGGAGGGGTGCAATCACAGGAAAATCAAATCCCATAACTGGTGGGGGGGTGACTCACAGACTGGAGAACACTTGTACCACAGAAGTCCACCCACTGGACTGAAGGTTCTGAGCCCCACGTCAGGCTTCCCAACCTGGGGGTCCAGCAACGGGAGGGGGAATTCCTAGAGAAACAGACTTTGAAACCTAGTGGGAATTGATTGCAGGACTTCGACAGACTGGGGGAAACAGAGACTCCACTCTTGGAGGGCACACACAAAGTAGTGTGCGCATCGGGACAGAGGGGAAGGAGCAGTGACCCCAGGGGAGACTGAACCAGACCTACCTGCTAGTGTTGGAGGGTCTCCTGCAGAGGCGGGGGGGGGGGCAGGCTGTGGCTCACCATGGGGACAAGGACACTGGAAGCAGAAGTTCTGGGAAGTACTCCTTGGCGTGTGACAGACTCCAGAGTCTGTCATCAGCCCCACCAAAGAGCCCAGGTAGGCTCCAGTGTTGCGTTGCCTCAGGCCAAACAACCAACAGGGAGGGAACCCAGCCCCCACAATCAACAGTCAAGTGGATTAAAGTTTCACTGAGCTCTGCCCACCAGAGCAATGGTCAGCTCTACCCACCACCAGTCCCTCCCATCAAGCCTCTTAGGTAGCCTCATCCACCAGAGGGCAGACAGCAGAAGCAAGAAGAACTACAGTCCTGCAGCCTGTGGAACAAAAACCACATTCACAGAAAGACAGACAAGATGAAAAGGCAGAGGGCTATGTACCAGATGAAGGAACAAGATAAAACCCCAGAAAAACAACTAAATGAAGTGGAGATAGGCAACCTTCCAAAAAAGGAATTCAGAATAATGATAGTGAAGATGATCCAGGACCTCGGAAAAAGAATGGAGGCAAAGATCAAGAAGATGAAAGAAATGTTTAACGAAGACCTAGAAGAATTAAAGAACAAACAGAGATGAACAAATATAATAACTGAAATGAAAACTACACTAGAAGGAATCAATAGCAGAATAACTGAGGCAGAAGAACGGATAAGTGACCTGGAAGACAGAACGGTGGAATTCACTGCTGCGGAACAGACTAAAGAAAAAACAATGAAAAGAAATGAAGACAGCCTAAGAGACTTCTGGGACAACATTAAATGCAACAACATTTGCCTTATAGGGGTCCCAGAAGGAGAAGAGAGAGAGAAAGGACCAGAGAAAATATTTGAAGAGATTATAGTCGAAAACTTCCCTAACATGGGAAAGGAAATAGCCACCCAAGTCCAGGAAGCGTAGCGAGTCCCATGAGGACGAACCCAAGGAGAAACACGCCAAGACACATAGTAATCAAATTGGCAAAAATTAACGACAAAGAAAAATTGAAAGCAGCAAAGGAAAAACAAAAAATAACATACAAGGTAACTCCCATAAGGTTAACAGCTGATTTCTCAGCGTAAACTCTACAAGCCAGAAGGGAGTGGCATGATATACTTAAAGTGATGAAAGGGAAGAACCTACAACCAAGATTACTCGACCGGCAAGGATCTCATTCAAATTTGATGGAGAAATCAGAAGCTTTACAGGGGCCTTCTCTGGTGGCACAGTGGTTGAGAGTCCACCTGCCGATGCAGGGGACACAGGTTTGTGCCCTGGTCCGGGAAGATCCCACATGCCGCGGAGCGGCTAGGCCTGTGAGCCATGGCCGCTGGGCCAGTGCGTCCAGAGCCTGCGCTCCCCAACGGGAGAGGCCACAACAGTGACAGGCCCGCGTACGGCAAAAAAAAAAAAAAAAAAATAATCTTTACAGACAAGCAAAAGCTAAGAGAATTCAGCACCACCAAACCAGCTCTACAACAAATGCTAAAGAAACTTCTCTGAGTGGGAAACACAAGAGAAGAAAAGGACCTACAAAAACAAACCCAAAACAATTAAGGAAATGGGCATAGGAACATACAGATATATAATTACCTTAAATGTGAATGGATTAAATGCTCCAACCAAAAGACACAGGCTTGCTGAATGGATACAAAAACAAGACCCATATATATGCTGTCTACAAGAGACCCACTTCAGACCTAGGGACACATACAGACTGCAAGTGAGGGGATGAAAAAAGATATTCCATGCCAATGGAAATCAAAAGAAAGCAGGAGTAGGGCTTCCCTGGTGGTGCAGTGGTTGAGAGTGCGCCTGCCAATGCAGGGGACACAGGTTCATGCCCCGGTCCAGGAAGATCCCACATGCTGCGGAGTGGCTGGGCCCGTGAGCCATGGCTGCTGGGCCTGCATGTCCGGAGCCTGTGCTCCGCAATGGGAGAGGCCACAACAGTGAGAGGCCCACATACCGCAAAAAAAAAATAAAAATAAAAATAAAAAAGAAAGCTGGAGTAGCCATACTCATATCAGATAAAATAGACTTTAAAATAAAAAATGTTACAAGAGACAAGGAAGGACACTACATAACAATCAAGGGATCAATCCAAGAAGAAGATATAACAACTATATATATATATATATATATATATATATATATATATATATATGCACCCAACATAGGAGCACCTCAATACATAAGGCAACTGCTAACAGCTATAAAAGAGGAAATCGACAGTAACACAATAATACTGGGGGACTTTAACACCTCACTTACACCAGTGGACAGATCATCCAAAATGAAGATAAATAAGGAAACAGAAGCTTTAAATGACACAATAGACCAGATAGAGTTAATTGATATTTATAGGACATTCCATCCAAAAACAGCAGATTACACTTTCTTCTCAAGTGCGCATGGAACATTCTCCAGGATAGGTCACATCTTTAGTCACAAATCAAGCCTCAGTAAATTTAAGAAAACTGAAATCATATCAAGCATCTTTTCTGACCACAACGCTATGAGATTAAAAATGAATTACAGGGAAAAAAAACGTAAAAAACACAAACACATGGAGGCTAAACAATACGTTACTAAATAACCAAGAGATCACTGAAGAAATCAAAGAGGAAATCAAAAAATACCTAGAGACAAATGACAATGAAAACACGGCGATCCAAAACCTATGCGATGCAGCAAAAGCAGTTCTAAGAGGGAAGTTTATAGCTATACAAGCCTACCTCAAGAAACAAGAAAAACCTCATGTAAACAATCTAACCTTACACCTAAAGGAAGTAGAGAGAGAAGAACAAACAAAACCCAAAGTTAGCAGAAGGAAAGAAATCAAAAAGATCACAGCAGAAATAAATGAAATAGAAACAAAGAAAACAATAGCAAAGGTCAATAAAACTAAAAGCTGGTTCTTCGAGAAGATAAACAAAATTGATAAACCATTAGCCAGACTCATCAAGAAAAAGAGGGAGAGGACTCAAATCAATAAAATTAGAAATGAAAAAGGAGAAGTTACAACAGACACCGCAGAAATACAAAGAATCCTAAGAGACTACTACAAGCCACTCTATGCCAACAAAATGGACAACCTGCAAGAAATGGACAAATTCTTAGAAAGGTATAACCTTCCAAGACTGAACCAGGAAGAAACAGAATACATGAACAGACCAATCACAAGTAATGAAATTGAAACTGTGATTAAAAATCTTCCAACAAACAAAAGTCCAGGACCAGATGGCTTCACAGGTGAATTCTAACAAACATTTAGAGAAGAGCTAACACCCATCCTTCTCAAACTCTTCCAAAAAATTGCAGAGGAAAGAACACTCCCAAACTCATTCTATGAGGCCACCATCACCCTGATACCAAAACCAGACAAAGAGACTACAAAAAAAGAAAATTATAAACCAGTATCACTGATGAATATAGATGCAAAAATCCTCATCAAAATAGTAGCAAACAGAATCGAACAACACATTAAAAGGATCATACACCATTATCAAGTAGGATCCTTCCCAGCGATGAAAGGATTCTTCAATATATGCCAATCAATCAATGTGATACACCACAGTAACAAATTGAAGAATAAAAACCATATGATCATCTCAATAGATGCAGAAAAAGCTTTTGACAAAATTCAACACCCATTTATGATAAAAACTCTCCAGAAAGTGGGCATAGAGGGAACCTACCTCAACATAATGAAGGTCATATACGACAAACCCACAGCAAACATCATTCTCAATGGTGAAAAACTCAAAGCATTTCCTCTAAGATCAGGAATGAGACAAGGATGTCCACTCTCACCACTATTATTCAACATAGTTTTGGAAGTCCTAGCCACAGCAATCAGAGAAGAAAAAGAAAGAAAAGGAATACAAATTGGAAAAGAAGAAGTTAATCTGTCACTGTTTGCAGATGACATGATACTATACATAGAGAATCCTAAAAATGCCACCAGAAAACTACTAGAGCTAATCAATGAATTTGCTAAAGTTGCAGGATACAAAATTAGTGCACAGAAATCTCTTGCATTCCTATACACTAATAATGAAAAATCTGAAAGAGAAATTATGGAAACACTCCCATTTACCCTGCAACAAAAAGAATAAAATACCTAGGAATAAACTTACCTAAGGAGACAAAAGACCTGTATGCAGAAAACTATAAGACACTGATGAAAGAAATTAAAGATGATACAAACAGATGGAGAGATATACCATGTTCTTGGATTGGAAGAATCAATATTTTGAAAATGTCTATACTACCCAAAGCAATCTACAGATTCAATGCAATCCCTATCAAGTTACCAATGGCATTTTTTACGGAAATAGGACAAATCATCTTAAAATTTGTATGGAGACACAAAAGACCCCGAATAGCCAAAGCAGTTTTGAGGGAAAAAAACGGAGTGGTAGGAATCAGACTCCCTGGCTTCAGGCTATACTACAAGGCTACAGTAATCAAGACAATATGCTACTGCCACAAAAACAGAAACATAGATCAATGGAACAAGACAGAAAGCCCAGAGATAAACCCACACACCTATGGTCAACTAATCTATGACAAAGGAGGCAAAGATATACAATGGAGAAAAGACAATCTCTTCAATAAGTGGTGCTGGGAAAATTGGACAGCTACATGTAAAAGAATGAAATTAGAACACTCCCTAACACCATACACAAAAATAAACTCAAAATGGATTCAAGACCTAAATGTAAGACCGGACACTATAAAACTCTTAGAGGAAAACATAGGAAGAACACTCTTTGACATAAATCACTGCAAGATCTTTTTTGATCCACCTCCTAGAATAATGGAAATAAAAACAAAAATAAACAAATGGGACCTAATGAAACTTCAAAGCTTTTGCACAGCAAAGGAAACCATAAACAAGATGAAAACACAACCCTCAGAATGGGAGAAAATATTTGCAAATGAATCAATGAACAAAGGATTAATCTCCAAAATATATAAACAGCTCATGCAGCTCAATATTAAAGAAACAAACAACCCAATCCAAAAATGGGCAGAAGACCTAAATAGACATTTCTCTAAAGAAGACATACAGATGGCCAAGAAGCACATGAAAAGCTGCTCAACATCACTAATTATTAGAGAAATGCAAATCAAAACTACAATGAGGTATCACCTCACACCAGTTAGAATGGGCATCATCAGAAAATCTACACACAACAAATGCTGGAGAGGGTGTGGAGAAAAGGGAACCGTCTTGCACTGTTGGTGGGAATGTAACTTGATACAGCCACTATGGAGAACAGTACGGAGGTTCCTTAAAAAACTACAAAGAGCACTACCATATGATCCAGCAATCCCACTACTGGGCATATACCCAGAGAAAACCATAATTCAAAAAGACACGACATCCGAATGTTCATTGCAGCACTATTTACAATAGCCAGGTCATGGAACCAACCTAAATGCCCATCGACAGACAAATGGATAAAGATGTGGTACATATATACAATGGAATATTACTCAGCCATAAAAAGGAATGAAATTGAGTCATTTGTAGAGACGTGGATGGATCTAGAGACTGTCATACAGAGTGAAGTAAGTCAGGAAGAGAAAAACAAATATAATATATTAACACATGTATGTGGAACCTAGAAAAATGGTACAGATGAATCGGTTTGCAGGGCGGAAGTTGATACACAGATGTAGAGGACAAATGTATGGACACCAAGGGGGGAAAACCGCTGTGGGGTGGGGATGGTGGTGTGCTGAATTGGGCGATTGGGACTGACATGTATACACTGATGTGTATAAAATTGATGACTAATAAGAACCTGCAGTATAAAAAAACAAAGAAAAAAAATAACTAATATTAAACTTTCTTCGGGTTATTTGTATGGAAATATGTTAATATAAATGTTTCAGACATTACATGAAATTTCTAAAAATCTTATATGTTCTGGTATAATGTTATAAGTCATAATTCTAGTTATTACTTTAAAATGTATATCTCAGAAATAACTAAATTTCCTTGTCAATTGCATTATTATGAACTTTCATCAAATCTTTAACCGTGGTCATTTTTAAGTCTTTTGTCATTTACAGACAGTTCTAGGTGTACTCTGATGATTTTGCAAAGATGTTCCTATAAAAGGGTTTCATCTTCAAGGAATTCATGGAAAAGACTCTGACAAGTACAGGTTTCTGGTAACTGACTATACTGCTGAACTGAATGAATAAGCATTTTCAGAACTCTTATGGAAAACTGATGATTTCATAAAAGTGCTAACAAAAGATCAAATTAAAAAAATTAATTACATGGGACTGAGTGAACTGATGAGGATGACTATAATTTTTGTGACTTTCTATTTGAATAAAAAAAAATCCCACAAGGACTCAGAGGCAAAAAATATACAAATCAATTTTCACTGCAAAGTAAAGGAGCTGTTACAGTGGAGGATTACTGGACTGAATGTCAATATTATGACACAGTATGAGTGTGTTTCGTGTTTGGTAATTGCAATCATTGTTGCTTTTGTTGTGGTCATCCATTTACAATGCTTGGTGTCAGTTTATTTATCTCTTGTAAAAATAAAATACAGTGTGTGTGTGTGAAAAAATAAATTAATTTTTAAAAAGCAGTTAATTAATTACTTCTCTCTTCAATGAATGTTGACTCTCACTGTGAAATAGGCGATGGTTACCCTCATCAGGATTTGCACAATCCGCCATTCTCAAATACACATGTTGATGAGAAGATGGAGTTTGGAAACATTAGGAACAGTTGGCTGTACAAACAATTCAATTTCTTTCCTTAAAACAACTAATAGATAATTTTCTTTGTTCATCCAGTCTCTGTTTATTATGGATTGCTACATTGCAGCAGTTTTCAAGCTAGTGACTATGTCCATATGAATGCATCATATCACACTGAATATAATTCTTCAGTAGATGCATTAACCGATCTTTTCTGGAAAATGACATACTAATGATGCAAATTATTTAATTACAGCATTATGAATGGGCCTATCATCTTGATTTATAGAACTTTGAATAATTCTACTGGTTTATGGAACTTATGTACATAAGCCTTCGAGCCTGATATTCCCACATAAGTAAAAACTTTCTGGTAAGCAAATTTGCTAGCCATTTACTACCTTCTTGACCTAAACTATCATTTCTCTTAAAACCACATTATAAATTTTGGAGATTAATCCTTGGTCAGTCGCTTCATTTGCAAATATTTTCTCCCACTCTGAGGGCTGTCTTTTTGTCTGGTTTATGTGTTCCTTTGCTGTGAAAAAGCTTTTAAGTTTCATTAGGTCCCATTTCTTTTCTTTTCTTTTTTTTTTGTGGTACACGGGCCTCTCACTGTTGTGGCCTCTCCCGTTGCAGAGTACAGGCTCCGGACGCGCAGGCTCAGCAGCCATGGCTCACGGGCCCAGCCGCTCCACGGCATGTGGGATCCTCCTGGACTGGGGCATGAACCTGTGTCCCCAGCATTGGCAGGTGGACTCTCAACCACTGTGCCATCAGGGAAGCCCCCATTTCTTTATTTTTGTATTTATTTCCGTTTCTCTAGAAGGTGGGTCAAAAAGGATCTTGCTATGATTTACGTCATACAGTGTTCTGCCTATGTTTTCCTCTAAGAGTTTTACAGTGGCTGGCCTTACACTTAGGTCTTTAATCCATTTGGAGTTTATTTTTGTGTATGGTATTAGGTAGTGTTCTCATTTCATTCTTTTACATGTAGCTGTCCAGTTTTCCCAGCATCACTTATTGAAGAGACTGTCTTTTCTCCATTGTATATCCTTGCCTCCTTTGTCATAGATTAGTTGACCATAGGTGTGTGGGTTTATCTCTGGGTGTTCTATCCTATTCCATTAATCTATATTTCTGTTTTTGTGCCAGTACTATACTGTCTTGATTACTATAGCTTTGTAGTATAGTCTGAAGCCAGGGAGTCTGATTCCTACCACTCCGTTTTTTTCCCTGAAGACTGCTTTGGCTATTCGGGGTCCTCTGTGTCTCTATACAAATTTTAAGATTTTTTTGCTCTAGCTCTGTAAAATCTGCCATTGGTAATTTGATACGGGTTGCACTGAATCTGTAGATTTCTTTGGGTAGTATAGACATTTTCACAATATTGATTCTTCCAATCCAAGAACATGGTATATCTCTCCATCTGTTTGTATCACCTTTGATTTCTTTCATCAGTGTCTTATAGTTTTCTGAGTACAGGTCTTTTGTCTCCCTAGGTAGGTTTATTCCTAGGTATTTCATTCTTTTTGTTGCAATGGTGAATGGGATTGTTTCCTTAATTTCTCTTTCTGATCTTTCATTGTTAGTGTACAGGAATGCAAGAGATTTCTGTGTATTAATCTTGTATCCTGCAACTTTAGCAAATTCATTGATTAACTCTAGTAGTTTTCTGGTGACATCTTTAGGATTCTCTATGTATAGTATCATGTCATCTGCAAACAGTGACAGTTTTACTTCTTCTTTTCTGAGTTGGATTCTTTTATTTCTTTTTCTTCTCTGATTGCCGTGGCTAGGACTTCCAAAACTATGTTGAATAATAGTGGCGAGAGTGGACATCTTTGTCTCGTTCCTGATCTTAGAGGAAATGCTTTCAGTTTTTCACCATTGAGAATGATGTTTGCTGTGGGTTTGTTGTATATGGCCTTTATCATGTTGAGGTAGGTTCCCTCTATGCTTACTTTCTGGAGAATTTTTATCATAAATAGGTGTTGAATTTTGTCAAAAGCTTTTTCTGCATCTATTGAGACGATCATATGGTTTTTATTCTTCAATTTGTTAATATGGTGTATCACATTGATTGATTTGCATATATTGAAGAATCTTTGCATCACTGGGGTAAATCCCACTTGATCATGTTGTATGATCCTATTAATGTGTTGTTGGATTCTGTGTGGTAGTATTTTGTTCAGGATTTTTGTATCTATATTCATCAGTGATATTGGTCTATAATTTTCTTTTTTTGTGATATCTTTTTCTGGTTTTGGAATCAGTGTGATGGTGGTTTTGTAGAATGAATTTGGGAGTGTTCCTCCCTTTGGAATTTTTTGGAAGAGTTTGGGAAGGATCGTGTTAGCTTCTCTAAATGTTTGATAGAATCCACCTGTGAAGCCATCTGGCCCTGGACTTTTGTTTGTTGGAAGATTTTTAATTACAGTTTCAATTTCACTACTTGTGATAGGTCTCCTTATTTTTTCTAATTCTTCCTGGTTCAGTCTTGGAAAATTGTATCTTTCCAAGAATTTGTCCATTTCTTCGTGGTGGTCCATTTTATTGGCATATAGTTGTTGGTAGTAGTCTCTTATAATCCTTTGTATTTCTGCAGTGTCAGTTGTGATTTCTCCTTTTTCATTTCTAATTTTATTGATTTGAGTCTTCTCCCTCTTTTTCTTGATGAGTCTGGTTAAGGGTTTATCAATTTTGTTTATCTTCTCAAAGAACTAGCTTTTAGTTTTATTGATCTTTTCTATTGTTTTCTTCATTTCTATTTCATTTATTTCTGCTCTGATCTTTAGGATTTCTTTCCTTCTACTGACTTTGGATTTTCTTTGTTATTCTTTCTCTAGCTGCTTTAAGTATAGGGTTAGATTATTTATTTAAGATATTTCTTGTTTCTTGAGGGGAAATTGAATTGCTATAGACTTCCCTCATATTTATTTATTTATTTGGCTTCACCAGGTCTTAGTTGCGGAACATGGGATCTTCGCTGCAGTGTGTGGGATCTTTAGTTGCAGCACGCGGGATCCTTAGTTGCTGCATGTGGGATCTAGTTCCCTGAACTGGGGCCCCTGCATTGGGAGCATGGAGTCTCAACTGCTGGACCACCAGGGAAGTCCCTGAATCTTGCTTTTTTGAACTCAACAAAACCTCATGGAAATCGCTCCAAAACAACTGGTATGACTTTAATTCATTTTAAAGTGTTGCATAATATTGCATAATGTGGTCGTGCCATAATTTATTCAGTCATTCTCCTACTGGCAGGGTTTAATTTATTTCCCCCTTTTATTTTTTTGCTAAACAATGTACAAATAAATATTCTCTTATATATGTCCTTATGTCCTTCTGCTTTTATTTCTGTGGATTAGATTCCCAGGAATGGGATAGATGTTTCCAGACAGCATCTTAAAAAAAGGGTTGGAACAATTTATAATGTGTGCACATCTTTTAATGCTCATCCTTAACAATATTAAGAATTAATTTTGAGTTATTTAAACTTCTTCCTAGTCCAGTGGCTGTAAAGTGATTCACTCACTCCTTCAATAAACACTTACTGAACACTTATATACCAGGTGCTGTTGTTGGGAGCTGTATACAGCTGTGAACAAAACAAATCAAGTCCTTGTGCTCACAGAGCTTCCATTCTGGAGAGGTCGATGGACAACAAACACGTAAATACATGGAAGTCAGAGGGGAGCTGAAGAGAAGGGGACAAGAGCGACAGAGGCAGTGGAGCAGACAGTGCTATTTGAGACAGGGTGCTCAGGAAGGACATCTCCGAGGTGGCATTTGAGCAGAGACTTGGAGAAAGTGTGGAACGGGGTCACGGGACGAGTGGACAGCGGTGAAGGTTCTGAGGTTGGTGCATGTTTGGCACGGCTTGCTGGAGGAACAGCAAGGGGCCAGTGTGGCTGGCAGGGATCTCTGTCACTATATACCTCGCAACTCCTGGAAGCCACCTGCTGAAGTAGGGCCACTGAAACTCACTGGGGGTGGCACCACTGGTGTACTGTACACTGCTGGTTGCTGCAAACAGCAGGAGCATGCTGAGAATACACTGGAACAGGAAGAAAGACCTCTATCTGCCCCAGTTTTCCTCCAGAGTCTCCACTGGCAAAACTGGCACCTAAATATATTACAAATATTTTTTCCAAAGTTACCATTTTTCTGTTGGCTTTGTATAGATCCCAGTTTGTCTTCCCAGAGTTAAAAACCGTGTGTGTGTGTGTGTATACACACACACACACAGTTTATATATATATTTATATATATATAATTTATACATTATACATTTTGTCTATAACTTCTAGGTTTCCAGTGGTGATTAAGAAGGCCTTTTCAGTCCCTAGATGGTATGCATACACCTCTAGATTTTCTTGAAATTTTTAGAGTTCCATTTTTTTACTTTCAAATCTTTAGTCCATCTAGATTATATTTTTTAATGTGATGTAAATAAGGATCCAGTTATATCTTCTTTCAGACATCCATTATACTGACACTATTTATTAAATAATCCATCTTTTTTCCACGGAAATGAAACCTTGTCATCTATTATATTTTTGTACTTGCTGGGATCTAATTTTGTCTTCTCTGTTTGGTTCCACTGATCTCTCTGTCTCTTCTGGAATCCATGCCGACTTGATTGTAGAGCTTAGATCACGACCCATTATTTTGTAAGGAAGTGTACTCACTGTTCTTTTCCATAATTTTCTTAGCTATTCTAGGGGCACTTATTCTTTCGTTTAAGCTTTTTTTTTTTTTTTAGTAGTACGTGGGCCTCTCACTGTTGTGGCCTCTCCCATTGCGGAGCATAGGCTCCGGATGCGCAGGCTCAGCGGCCATGGCTCAGGGACCCAGCCACTCCACAGTATGTGGGATCTTCCCGGACCGGGGCACGAACCCATGTCCCCAGCATCAGCAGGCGGACTCTCAACCACTGCGCCACCAGGGAAGCCCTAGAATTGACGTTTTATGGTATAAGTCTTCCAATCCAAAAAGAATATTTGTTCAGATCTTGTTTTATATCATCCAATACGAGTCTTTGGTTTTCTCCTTTTAGAGACGGCATTTTTTCATTAAATTCATTTCTAAGTATTTGTGGCTTTTGTTACCATTGTGAATGAAATACATTTTCTAGTTTCTATTTCTAGGTGCTTGCGGCAGTTCCTGGACAGAAACACATGGTATACTGAAGTGAGGTAGTGAAATTTAAAAAGAAAGTGTTTATAAAGGTGTGGGCATAAGTAAGAGAAGTCAATGAGTGAGTGCAGAAGCATGCCAGGGTGAGGCAAAACAGAGTTGGAAGGGTTGGAAGGGAGTTATGTACAGAACTTGGAGGGAAAGCTACAGTTTCAGGGGAGGACAGCTGGAGAGGAGCCTTTGGTAGAGGAGCAGCCATCGCCCATCCGCAGACCAGCAGAAAGGAAGATACCCTGTCTCCCCCTCCTGCCACCCTGCCACCTCTGGCCAGTGGCTCCCATTGGCTGAACCCTGCTGGAAGCCAGAGGGCAAGGAAGTCCATGCAGATGAGCAGAGCCAGGCAAGAAAGGAGGACAGAGGATCAGGAAGGCAAATGGAGAGTATCCAGCACAATGCTCAAATTTAGAAGAAAGGAAAGCTGTTGAATTTTGTGACTTCATCTTGTATGGGGCCACCTTACACATTACCTTATTAATTATAGTAACTTAAAGAAAAAAATCAGCTCTCTTGCACTGTTGGTGGGAATGTAAATTGTTAGAGCCACTATGGAAAACAGTATGGAGGTTCCTTAAAAAACTAAAAATAGAACTATTATACGACCCAGCAATTCCACTACTGGGCATATACCCTGAGAAAACCATAATTCAGAAAGAGTCATGTACCACAATGTTACTTGCAGCTCTATTTACAACAGCCAGGACATGGAAACAACCTAAGTGTCCATCCACAGATGAATGGATAAAGAAGATGTGGCATGTATATGCAATGGAATATTACTCAGCCATAAAAAGAAATGAAATTGAGTTATTTGTAGGGAAGTGGATGGACCTAGAGTCTGTCATACAGAGTGAAGTAAGTCAGAAAGAGAAAGACAAATACCGTATGCTACCACATATATATATATTCTAAGAGTTATTTCTTTTCATTTAAGTCTAGAATAATCAGAAATTTTGTAGGCTGTCTTGATGTCTCCTGAAATGATCACTAGATATTTTCCTGATCTTTCAATGTAATGATTTACATTAATAGATTTCTTAATAGTGAATTGTCTTTGCATCCTTAATTTATTTTACACCCTGTGGTAATTGATTTGCTAAAATTTTCCTTTGGATTTTTGCATTTTTGATTAAAGTGAATGACTTACAGTTTTTCTATCTTGAGTTGCCCTTGTCTCATTTTGATATCAGGGACACATTAGCCATTTAAAATGTGTCTGAAAGGCATTCCAAATGTGTTTTTGCAAAAAATATGAACTATATTCTAATTCTATTGAAAAGTGTCAGTCATGCTAATAAATTCTTGAAAAGAAAGGAATCCATGGTCCAGCAGTTCTGGGAAGTGTATCCCTCTGTTGGAGATGCACAATACACCATGTATGAAGGCTCTGAAAATTCCTGCTGGGAAGAAGCTTATTTTTTCAACCCAGCCTTTACCAAACTAATTTGAGCACAGAATACTTTTTTTAAAGTTTATCTATTAAAACATCCTACAGGACATCTCTAAAGAGATACCAGTTTTAGAAATGCCATTTTAAGCACAAAGACGTTTCTTATAAATTATTGACAATAAAAAGATTAGGAAACAACCTAAACAATAGGGGAATGTGTAGGTAAGTTATAGTGGAACAGAACATTATGCAGTCATAAGCTGCTGCGTGCAAAACTTTTATAAAGGCATGAAAATGCATTTGTTTTAATGTTAAGTGAAAAATCAGGATAAAAATATACTATGTGATCACATATATATTAAAAACAAACAAAGAAATGAAAACAGAGAAAATGATTAGGAATAAATTCACCAAGATTCAAGTAGTCACCTTGGATGGTGGTTGTTTTGTTTTAATTTTCTTCTTTCTGTTTCTATAAGCATGTATTGTTTCCATATTTGGGGGGAAACGGTAATACCAAGATAATAGAAGCCTCCAAGTTTTACCTGAAGGGAGCATGGAGGTGGGAGTTTGTTGGCAGAGGGAAGAATGTCAGCAGAAGATGTTGGGTGCCAGGGCCTCTGCCTAGGGTTCTTTCTTGCCTCCTGCCAGTGGAAGGGCTTCCTAGGGCTGGCCATGTCCCTGGTATGGACGTAAGTGTGAGCAGCCTCTCCTACACTGCAATGCCAGGTTCTAACTTAGCAAGACAGGCTGCTGAGCACATATTCCACCCCTCCCCCACTCCCTTTCCATCTCACTTTTGTACTAACTATATAAGACTCTCTTTCCCTTTTGACCACAGCTTCTCCAAGTTTAAGGACAGTGTCTGATGGACCTCTGAGTCTTTCTGGCAATTAACACAGGGTTTTATGAAGGACAGAGGTGGGCACTTATTTGTTCATATTCTAAAGTAACGTAAGTGGCGGCATCCTCTTTAGACGCCCCGCCCCCCGCCGCCAAGCCCTGCTCAGCAGAGTCTAGAAGGAAGCGAAAGGATTCTACAACTCCAGGAAGAACAAGTGTTAGAGGCACAAGGAGCTCTATGGGGTCACTGAGGCCATTGCAGACTCTCTCCCTTCTAATCCAGTTTCTCCATTCCTGCACACTGGATCCCCCAGCCTCGAAGCAGAGATTTGCTACGTTATGGAATTTTAATTGATTACACATGACTATTACCCAATTTCAGAGTAACAGTGAAATGCTGTATATTGGATAATCACCCAGCAATGGACTTTTTTCATTACAGAGAGAATGGGGATATCTAGTAACAGCTCCAACTCCTGCTATAATTATTAATGGGATTCTGATTCTGACTAATTACACAAAGGTTTACGTAATTCTTGACCTCTTCTAACACAGAGAGCATTCCACTAGGCAATTTTTGAAGGCTAAATATACAGAATCTCCTATAAGGGCTGAGTCCACACACACACAAAAAGATCAAGAGCTAATTTTTCAAAGAGTGATCTCCTTCCTGCTTTCAAAATGCACACGTGCAATGCAGAATCTATTCGACCACTACCTCACTCTGTAATATTTTTATTGTCTCTGTCAGATTAAGACAGAGCCTAGTTTTCCTAAGATTTTAACATAGTTTTCACAAACGACTTAATCCCGAGAACAGGATGATCTTAGTGGTTTCCACAGACTGAGTTCTTCCTTGAGGCCACGCACCAAGCGAGTGATCCCTCGTTTCATCCTCAGAACCCCTGGGTGGTGGGTTCTGCTATTACAGGTGAGCAAACCAAGGCTCAGGGGGGTTAAGTCGCTACACAAGATGGCACAGCTAGTGAGTATGCACTAGATCAGGGGTTCAGGCACAGGTCTGACGTTCTTCAAAGCCAGACCATTTGTTTGTAACGGCTACATGGGAAAACTGGAATTAGCATATGAATTAAACAATACTCGTGCAGTGTGGCAATAGTAGGAGGAAAACTCCAACTGTTTATCCCCTGAGCAGCACCAGGCACTGGTCTAAGCACTTGTCGGAGATGAATTCATTCCCTTCTCAAAATAAACCCAGGAGGAGGGGACCATTACTGTCTCTGGTTTACAGGGGAAACAGTGGTAAGTCAGACAACTCACCCAAGGCCACGCCTCTGGTGGCAGCCGGGCAGGGCTTGGATCCCCAGGATTCTGGCTCTAGATCTGGGGAAGAAGCAGCTACTCTCCGCTGCATGAGAGCAACAGAAGCCCTGGGACTCTCTTCCTGGCTGTTGGTCATCTCCATTAAAACTGGTTAATCTAACTCTTGCTCTGCCATCCTCAGCTTGAAGAGATTTTTGGATTATCTTTGGAAATTGGCAAGACATGTTTGTTCTGGGCTAGTCAAGCTATCCCAGACTCCTTTCAACTGAACGTGTATCTTCAAGCACCCTTAGGGGTAAAAAGCGGTGGGAAAAATCTGGCTCTTGACTCAGTATTTGTAAAATCTGCATGTCACCAATTTATACCAATTTATATTTGGTATAAATTGGGCTTTGGACTGAATTCTTGGTTTAATCAAGCATCTATACACGTGTGTGTGTGTGTGTGTGTGTGTGTGTGTGTGCGCGCGCGCGTGTGTGTGTTAAAGGACTTTCCTTCAGATTTTTTTGAATCCAGCAAATAATAAGATGGTTAAGGAGGAAAAGGAAGGTTCTGTACTTCAGGACTTCACATTTGGGGCACCAGCTGCCTTACAACCATATTCGTGATGCTTGTGAAGTGCTGCTTTTCTAAGAGATTACTATCATCAGAAGAGCACCTCAGTTAACATTTTCCAAGAGTTTCCCATCCCCTTAGTATTTATTATTTGGCTTTAAATTACCTCAGTCAGTAAAATTACGATTGTTGGTTTGCACCTTTCAGAAATTTTGTGCGTATTAAACACTTTGGCAATATTTATTTATTCTGCCATCTGTCTCACTATCTACACATGCTCAACAGTCTGGCCTAGAAAGCACCCAAAATCACCTGAGCATCATAAAATTTGTCCATGGCTGTCAGAGTAACGCATGGAGAACACAGCTGCTGTCCTGCTGCCTGATTTAATGAGGTTCCCAAAGTATGTGGACAAGGATCCTTTCCCTTGGTTACCATGGAAACAGGACAGGCACTCAGAGCAGGTGTCAGCAGCATCGAAATCAAGATGAATCAGCTGATGGCTCAGTCATCTGGGGGGAGGCGGTGACCAAGCCGAGGGGGTTCCAGTGTGCGCATAATCTCACCCTCCTGTTCCTTCCTTCAGACAAACTCCAGGACAGAGACCCAGACTCCACCCGGCCTTTTTTCTGAGCATACTGTGTTGCCATACTCTGAGTCTAAAAGGACTCACACTTCGAGAATTTCAAAATTAGAAATGCCTGGAGTACTTCTGTTCTTTCAGATCCTAATTAATTGGTGATCTGTTGTTTTATCTGAAAAGGCATAAACAATTATACAATCCACCCCAGCACTTCCCTTCCTCCAACGTGGGTTTATTTGATTTCATTCAAAGTCAAACTCATCTCAGGAGGAAACTTTGTTTTAATGAATAGAATAGGATATCCAGTACTTCTGGCTAAACTCACCATTTCTAGGGTCAAACGCTTTTTACACAAAGCTGGTTTTCATCCTAAATTATGTTGTCACCAGTGAAGCAGCATAATTTATAAATTTTAGTGTTAGCTCCGTGAGTCACTAAAGTTTATAAAGTATTCTCTACATCACTTGTAAAGAACAGAAACTTGAATATAAAATAATTCTCTACAATTCATTCTATATTTATGGAAGTTTTCAGGTGAGAAGGTATGAATGGAGAATGCAGCTAACTGAGCTGATATATTACTGGAGAACTAAGAAAAGGCTTGAAGACCATTCTTCAGAAAGTTCCAATTTGGCACCAGAAACTTGAAGCAGAATAACCTTTCGTAAATATAGATCTCTTCCAACTTTTGCAAAGAGAAGGAATCTTTAACTTCTTGGCTTCATCTTCTTAAGATTTTTCTCCCTCTTTGTACAGGGTCAAATAGAATTCATTAGCCAATTAGCTCAGAGAAAATAAGGCAGCATATATGCTATTTCATGTAGAAAAAGAGCAAAGTGTTCAATTTTTCTGCTTTTCGGCTGAACTGACAGATATTCTTTGTTCTCTAGGAATGTGATGATTTAGGCTAAAATTCTGCTTCCTGAATAATTCAGATAATTGCCTCAACCCCACAGTTTGCTGGAGCTGGAGAGACTTGAGTTCAAAAGGCAGGTGATCAAATTAAAATCACGTTTTGATGGACCTCATTTGAGCTGTTTTTGAAAGAAAAAAGATAGATATCCACTGCTTAATTAAACATTTCTGTGTGTTTTGAAAACATAGATGAACCATATTGAATGTTATTAGTCTAAGGTTAAGTGGTGAGCAGTGAAGTCTCTTTTGAAATGGAGTGGAGGGTGTGTTTGACATACTAGACTTTGTTCCATAAGAATCATCCAATCAGATGTTTTTTGTCGAGCAGATGTTATAGTTTAGATGTTGGAGGAGACAAAGCTTTCATCCTGGCCCTTAGGAGTTGTGTGCACAAAGTCATGCTTGTTACGCAGCTCCGTAGCTGCCAGTCTGTGTCACGTCACTTAGTGCCATTGTCCTGAAGAGTCTGAGGGCTAGAGTTATACCAAGCATTTCTTGGGTGTTATTGACATAGGAGCATCTAATTGCACATGAAAAGAAATTTAAAAGATTTAATTTAAGGAAATGGTATCACTGTCAAACTTGTCTCCTGTGATAGAATAAGAGCTTCATTTTGGTAACATGATGTGATTGTTTACTCACTTTGTGGACATATTCTCAAGCCCTTGGATAATGCACCTAACTCAGAACTGTGGTTTGAGCACAGGAGTCGTTTGCCCGGAGGATACGTGATTCAACCTGCGCCATCTGCACATCTTGTCGCGAGTGACCCAAGTGCGGGTTTGCTGCCTGGGGAGAACGCACACTTGTAGCTGCAGAGCAGAACGAAGCCAGAGAGGGTGGAAGCAAAGGGACTCATCTGTCCGTGGTGCCTGCCGCACAGGCCCCGCCTTGGACGGACCCAACTCTGTGCCAGCTCCCTGCCGGGCCCTGGGCTGCTCCTTGGTGATGTCATACCTGGGGCAGGTTGGAGCTTGGACTTGGCGCACCTAACTTCAGCTGGGCTTCAACACTGCCCAGAGCCCACAGCCTTTGAGGGGATGACTCCCTCTCCAGCGCTCAGTGAAGACCACTTTGAATCTTGGCCCCCTCCTCAAATGTCTGCCCAACTCTGCCAGGGTGGCCTCTCCTCTCAGCAGGTGACCTTGCCCCCCAGTTGACAGAGAAAACAGAAGCCCTCAGGCAGGAATATGACCAGCCCTTCAGACCAACCTGACTTCATCCATCCTCTCCTCTTGTTCTCCTGTTTTAATGATAACACCAACAACAGATAATGCTTACGGACTGCTTAACATGAAATCTCTACATATGTTACTTAACCCTCATGATAACCTGATGATGTAGGTGCTCGAGTCAGCCCCACGTCACAGGCAAAGACCTGAGGGACACAGGTTGAGACCCTTGCCCAGGGCCACACTCATAGTGTGTGGCAGAACCAGCGTGTGACCACTGTCTAACCACCATGCTAAGATGCAGATCAGCTTTTACTCTCAGGCCAGTTCCTCCCCCAGGCCCTGGATCCTAACCCATCCCCCCTTCTGAGGGACTCTCTCCGAGGACTATTTCTACCTGGATCATCAGCCTCTCCTTTCCTATTGGTCCCTTCCCATCAACAGTTAAATACACTCAAGTCCTCCATCCTTCAACCCGTGTTTGAAAAATTCTGGATTCCTCTTCTGTCTATTGTCTTCCCATCCTTCCCTTCCCTTCCTTTCCCTTTCTTCTCCTCCCCTCCTCTCCCCTCCCCTCCCCTCCCCTTTTCTCTCTCCCTCTCTCTCTCTCTCTCTCTCTCTCATTTTCTCCTACCCTCCTCTCCAAAACCAACCTTCATACAAAAGTCCCCAGCACTCATGGGGCCCATTTCCTCACCTCCTCTTATTCAGCAAACTGGCCTGTGCTCCCACTGCCCTATAGAATGTCCCTCAGGTTGCCAGCGACCTCCATTAGGTTGTTTCAGTCTTTTTCTTGGCATGTAATTGGTTTTAAACGTTTATGTAAACTAAATGAAGAAATGGATAGACAAATAAGTGAATATACAAAATCTTATAAGAAAACCTCAGCTGACTTCTCCCCACTCTGTTCCCCATCCCTCTAACCAGCTCAGTTCTGGAGACCCCCCCAAATCGGCACACCCCCACATCACAGTTTCTCAACCTGAGGACCTGGGACCACCTGCATGGGAATTTCATGCTCACCCCTGCCCCCCAAGACCTGCTAAGCAAGGCTCTCTGGGTGGGGTGTATATGCGCACTGTGGACAGACCCTGGAGGTGGGACTCAGGCGCATGACAGGTGGAGGGCCAGTGCTCCCATGTCTGCCCTTCTGTCTATCTTTATGATTCAGCGCTCTCCTTATAAACAAAAGATTTAAGACTATAAGAAGGGATCATGCCTTTGGAAATATTCACAGATACAAAGGGAAAATAAGTGTTATCTCTGGCATGCAATAATGCTCGTGGAACCTCATCAGTCCCTGCCGTTTGCTTATGACACTTACCCTTTTCATCAAGGCTGTTATTAAAGGCCGCCGCAACAGAACAATAGCAGGGGTAATCAAGACTTCAGACGTGCACTCTGATCAGCTTCTGCCTGGGAGCTGACATCTTGGAGACTGACGATCTATTTTCTCTGCTCCCATTTTCTGGAACAAGAAAGTCTTACTTAGAAGGCAGAATTGCTTCCCAGACAAATGCAGATCAGGGAATACTTTCCCCTTATGTGAAAATGCTCAGTGTTTTGCGCTCTGTGTAATTAATAACTCTGCTCTTCCCGCTTGTATGTTAGTTTGCCATTTACACCACACACTGTGTACTTTATCATATTTGACTCTGATGACAATACAGAGAAGTGGGCAGGGCCTTCGAGGCAGGGCCGTTCCTTCCACAGAGAGATGCCTGACAGGTGCCTGTTATGTGCCCAGCCCCAGCCTCGGTACCATGGCAACAGGGAGGAGGGTCTGATTTGGATGCTTCTGCTGTCAGACACCTTGCAGGCTAACGGAGGAGAGAAGCCATGGGTGCAGCATCTGGTACAATCTAGAAGGCGCTGGGGCCTTGAGACTAGATTGTAAAAGTCCTGAAGGCAAGAGCCGGCTCCACAATTTGGACCTCAGTGCCGAGCAGAGTCTGGCAGGAGACAACGCTCACTAAACAGGGTTAAATGAATAAGACGGATCAAGTGCTTTGGAAATTCAGAATCAGGTTGGGATTGGGGAGTGGATCATGTTCTGCTTGGGGCGGGCCAGTGGATTGGGGCTTCCTGAAGGAGGGGATGTGTGGACCCGGCAGCTCTCGCTATCCCATAGGACTTCACTGGATCTCTTTGCTCAAACCTTTACAGATTAAGTGTAAATTCATGGTATCCGTGGAAAGACAGTGCCTTTCTTCAAACGTCAGCCTGCGCATCTTACAGCTTGCATTCGGGTGAAAGTCCTTCTCCACCCCAGTGCACACCCAGCATTCAGGAGTCTCTTGGTATTAATTTCAAAGGCTTTTCTCCTCCTTTTTTTGTGTTTGTTTTTACTTTATTTTCTCATAAGAAAAAAGTAAAGCAGTCTCGCTATAAACAATCTGGGAAGTAGAGAAACGTTGGAAAAATTAGGGGGGGAAATCAACCATAATTCCATTACCTAGAGGCAACTATGATTATTATTTTTGGCATATTTCTTTACAGCATTCATGTATGTACGTATTTTTAACACTGTCAAGCACTATTAAAAACAATTTAGAGTCCTTTCCACTGTCATTAAAAACGCTTTTTAAAACACCACCGAATGTGACATTGTTTGATTATGCAATAACTTAAATACCCATCACGTTTGATATTTGGATTGTTCAATTTTATGTTAATATAAATAAAGCTGAAATGAAATCTTTATAAAGTATTGCCCACACTTTGAATTATTTGCTCAGAACAGATTCCTCAATCTATTGGAATGGTGGAATCTAATGGAATCAGTGGAAACAAATACCTTAAAATCCTAATTAGGCACACATTACCAAATTGCTTTCTAGAATGTTTTCCTCAGTGTTTCCTGCTCCCACAGGGTTTGAGAGTGCTTTCAACACTCCAGTTCACCAGCTTTTCCAGTTATATACCACTCCAGAACAAACCATTCCCAAAGTAAGCAATTAAAGTTATAGGCATTTTATTCTCCGACAATGGTCAGGAATTCAGTCAGGGCTCAGCCAGCCAGTTCTTCTGCCCTGCATGGGCTCCTCTAAGGACTGCCATTTCTGAGAGGCCCTTGGAAATCTTTATGTCTAAGTGATTGTATAAGATCAGCAATAATGAATATATAATCTCAAAAGATAAATAAAATATTCTTAAAAGGGGAGAAACTCCAGTATTTTGGACTGGGGTTTCTTGGAGGTGTTAAACTGGCAGCTGGTCTTGTCTGGAGGTTTAGGGTTAGGGTTAGGCTTCCCCACGTGTCCCACACGCTTACAGGCGTGGCTGGAAGGCTGGGCTCTGTCAGATCCTTCCCCATCTGTGTGGTCTCAGGGCAGTCAGACCACTTACAGGGTGGCTCAGGGTGCCACAGGGGAGCCAGGGTTCCCAGAGACAGGAAGTGGAAGCTGCCAGGGTCTTAAGGCACAGCAACACTTCTGTCATATTCTGTCGTCAAAACAGAGCCCACCCAGCTTCAAGGAGAGGGTTCCAAGACATCATTTCTCAGTGGGAGGAATGTCACAGAATCTGTGGCTACCTCTAATTCACTACATCAGCATTGAGTATTATTATAAGAAATATTTATTTGCTTGCTAATTTGACAGATAAGATATGGTAAACCAGTGTTGCTTCCATTTTAACTTATTCCAATCTTCAACTTTTTCATATGTTTATTGCCACTTGAATTTTCCTACCTGTGAATTGTTTGGTCCTGCCCTTGGGTCTCTGCTAGCTCTGTCGCTTACAACTTGGAGATGTTGGACAGGTTATTTAAACCCTATGAGCCTCCACTTCTTCATCTGTAGAATGGGGGTAATAATATTATCTATCTGAAAACCTGAGAAAGTTGCTGTGAAGCTTAAGTGAGAGAAAGAATCTCAAGTGTTTAACCCATGCCTGACACATAATAAATACTCAGTACACACTGGTGACTATTGCTTGTTCAGAATCTTGTTGTAATACTCAGGTGCCAGCCTGGGAAAGTGCACATGGAGAGGATGCAGGGGTCCTGGGTTGCTGGGGGCACCGAGTAACTTCAGGAAGAGGAAAAGCCAAGCATCCTCTGTGTTCTGCTCGATGCCAGTTTACAGCCCCAATTCCCTGGCACCTCTGCCCAAGGGCAGGGAGCTGATGGCTTGTGAGTGGGCACAGTGCCATTCTACGAGATGGGAATGAGAACAAGCAGCCAGGGGAACGTGTAAGTGTCCTGCCGTGTTTGTTAAACAAACCATTCTCAGCTGGGGAGCACTCAAACAGCTGTCAATCCTCGTCTTACAAACCCTGGTAACAGGAGGCATGCAATCATTAATCCAGTTCTGGGAAGAATTACCTTTCAAACAGTTTTTTTTTTAAAGAAACAGTATAGTACACCCAGCAAATACAGAGAAGTTGATTTATACCTCATCCATCAAACTGAAATAAATGTTATTCCACGGAAACGAGACCAGCACTTTGAGATTGGAGGTAGTAAATTCATTTGCTGAGCCCTACTGAGGGGTATTCACATTTGTTACCTTTCCCTCTTGTCTGAAGGTGACACTCTGCACCCTGCCACCAGCAGTACAAATTCTTTTAGTGGCTTTTCCTTCCTATGAGTGATAACGTAACGGGCCAGGCACACACTCCTTTTCTGTTTTGAGTCCGGTGGTGCCCGGCCACAGCTGGTAGCCCCTTTGGGTGACATTTTGGACCACAAGTAGACCAAACGTCAGCCTTGAAAGCCTTTGTCAACTCAGGATGTTTTAGGCAGGTGATGGGGCTGGACAGAGCAGACAGGTGCTGGATGCAACAGGGAGGGAGAATCAGGCCATGAGGACTCAGAAGACAAGGGCTCCCCTATCATCTATCAATTGTGAAACGTCCTGAGCCTCAGTTTCTACACCTGCTAAATGGGGACACAAATGCCTGCCCCGCCTACTTCACAGGAATGTGAAACCACACAAAGCAGAAACCCTATTACTGTGTGAGACGTAACCGTAACCGAAGCAAACATTCTGTATTCTTCCTGTACTGTCCTTTTATGTAGACTTTCACGTCTAGTATATATTTTATTTTTTAATACTGTATGAGACGTAATCATAACCGAAGGAAACATTCTGTATTCTTCCTGTATTGTTCTTTTATGTAGACTTTCACATCTAGTATATATTTTATTCTTTAACAGCTTTGGAAGGGTTTAATAAATATTATTTTTCCATTTTACAAAGTAGAAAGCTGAGGTTCATTGAGTTTGACTCCCCAGGGTCATAAAGTGGAGCCCAGTTCTCCTGGTTCTCAGCAATTCCCACTGGACCACACTGTCTCCAAATGGCACAAGGATGCTGGGGCCTGGACATCCTTCCAAGGCCTTGCTTTTATGCTCCTATAGGTCAGGTCCAGCCAGGCCTCAGGGAGCTGGGACTCAACTTGTAGGACTGCAGGTTTCTCACCTGGAGGAACTCCTAGGACCTCATCTTTCTCAGTCCACAGAACTCTGCAGCACACGGACGACTGGCTTGTTCAGAGAGGCTCAGATTGGCAGGATGGCACGAGGCTTGGACAGGCCAGTGCCCTGCTGTAAAGAGGTCAGATTTGTCAAGCAAGTAGAACTGGGTTTTAATCTCTCCACTTACTGGTTGAGTAAGTTACTCAACCTCTCTGAGTCTCAGTTTCCTCAAAAACTAGGGGTAGTAGGGCTTCCCTGGTGGCGCAGTGGTTGAGAGTCTGCCTGCCGATGCAGGGGACACGGGTTCGTGCCCTGGTCCGGGAGGATCCCACATGCCGCGGAGCGGCTGGGCCCGTGAGCCGTGGCCGCTGAGCCTGCGCGTCCGGAGCCTGTGCTCCGCAACGGGAGAGGCCACAACAGTGAGAGGCCCGCGTTCCGCAAAAAAAAAAAAAAAAACAACAAAAAAACAAAACTAGGGGTAGTAAATCATGAGTGTGTGGTTATTGGAGGATTAAAGAGCATTCAGTGTGCAAAGTATCAGACCTAGTGCCTGGCTCAGGGCAGGTGGACAATGTTGTCTTTCTTCTTTTCTTCTTATCTTGCCTTCTTTCTTTCCTTTCTTTCACTTTTTCTTCCTTCTCTAGGGGTCTTGAAAATATCTCAGATATGTACCAGACATAACGTGAACTTGGGGATTTCTTGAGCAGGTATGTTCACATTCATGTTCCGCAGATACACAAAGGCAGCACCAATGGTCAAGTAGATAAAATGGAGCCTCCAGCCTCCGGAGGAACCAGACTGGCCTCCGAGGACAGAGACAAAGCAAGAGGGAGCTGGTTGTTCATACAATTCAACTCACATTCAAGTATTTCTTAATTGGTCCACAGCTCCTCACATGCAGGGTAGCAAAACAACCTCAGTAGCCCTGGAAGCTGCTCCAACTGTTCCAAGACAACCGTGGATAACCTGAGTAAATCCTGCGGCCTCACACCGTCTACTCCCAGATACTGTCATGTTAGAAACTGTCAAGCAACAACAAACGATTACAAATAACTCCGATCTCCTCTGCAAGAATATCGGAGGAAATCCAAATTACAGTATCTAGAAACACTTCTGAAAACCCCCTTTTTCTTCCTCCCCTTTTTCTCCAGTTTTTACACAGTCCCTGCAGGGGCTCTCAGACTATAAACACTTCGCTCTCAAAATTCTGCTTCCAAGTGTCCCAGATCCTTAACCCACGTGGCTTTTGAGTCTATTCCTGCTACCGAGTCCCTCTTCCCTCTCACCACTGCAGCCTGCGTCTCTCTATCCAGCACGTGGGGAAAGGCAGAACTCTCCCCTGGAGGACAGAGGAAGAAGAGAAGAGGAACAAGGAATGTAAGGGGAGGCGGGGGTGTGGATTGTGGCAGGTGACAGGGTGGAAGCATCGCACATGGATATCTTGTTTACATTGCACACGCCTGTGGACCAGTAGAGCTCCCCAGCGGGAGTGGACACAAGACATGGTGAGCCGGTGCCCCTGGACTTTCTCCTCTGTGGCCGGTGTGGAAATGGCACACAAGTGTCCTGTGTGCGTAAAGGGGCTGCAGTGAGATCCCCAGGACTGTACAGACAGATCAGAATTCTTCTAATCTCTTCTTTTTGAATAGAGGTACTGGGTAATTTTTAAACTACCTGTGTAACCAGGAATTCGTTTTGTAAATTTCACCAAGACTTAAGATATCTGGTTTCTAACCCAACCAAAGACATTTTCATAACTCCCTGAATGTAATAAAGTTAAATCAAAGCTTATCCTATTCCGGCTGTAAAAGTCTTTCCTCTGCTGGGTAACTTAGTCATTGCACCCGTTTCAGGCCTTGTGCTCGCTGCTCGCTGCCGCTCCCGACTTCTGCCTCCAGCTCGATTCTGCTGCCTTGAAATGTTGCGCTTCACGCTGCTGAGCTTAGATTCAAGAACACGGGCTCATGAATTCCCCTGCCCTTTCACTGACCTTAATGGTCAGAGAGGCTAGGTAGGGGCAACCCTATCTGAAAGGATGGAGGGTATCATGGGGACCACTGGATATTTTTAGAATGGGGATTTTTTTGGGGGGGGCGGGGAGAATGTAGCCTTTTGATACTAAATATGCCACATAAGTAACGTAGTGTATTAAGAGCGTTCGTGTGGTGTGAATGTTTGTGTGTGTGTGTGTGGGGGAGGGTTCAGTAGGCTAGGAGAACAAGCCGGGGGTCTGGCCCGTTAAGCTCACAAACGGCTCTGTTATTACCACTGCAGTCACTACTACTGCTATCTTCCATTGCTAGGGCACTTTATTTTAGAAGTATTTGATCTGCATTATCTCATTTGGTTTCCTCAAAAGCCCTCAGGTCTTTCTGCTGATATTCTTTTTTGCAGAAAGTTAAGACGTTTAAAGTGGTCAGCCTTGGGAGGAGGAAGGCTGTACCTCATGTTCTAGGTGGATGTGTCCCCCCAGACGTGGCCCCAAACCATCACTTGGTCCCGTGGTTTCCTCCCTGTAAATGAGGGGTTCAAACTGGATCCTGTAATGTTAGCGCCAGAAGTGAATTTAAAGCTTACTTAATCTAAAGACTGAGAGGCCACATGATTTGCCCAAGGTCACACTGAGGGCCGGTGACAGGGCTGGGACCAGAGCCCTGCTCTCCTGGTTCCCACTGCCCTGGGCGTCTTCACGGCCTAAACACACAGTAGGCACCTTTTCAAAGGAACTCATAATTACGCCTCCGGAGATGCAGACACTCACCCCAATTCTAACCACTTCTGCATCTGGGACGTCATGCTTTCTAAAAATGCAGCGCTTTCGTTTTTAGCCCTGACCCTGTAGTGTTTTTTTATCCTCTCCTGCTCCCAACCTGCTGAACGGTTTCTATGTTCCCACTTCTCCCCACTCTAATCTGCAACCCAGAGGCTCCACGTGCTTGGTCGGGTGTGTGCTGCTTTCTCTCCTGCCCCCGGGGCTCGGAATCGCCCCACTGCGCTAATTTCTTAGGACAGACTGGGCCTGCATCTCACAGCCTGCTGCTTCCTCTGGGTACAACTCTGTCCCTCATCCATCTTCACCCAGCTGTGGCCAAATCGGCGTCAGCTCCCCAGGAAGACTTTCCGACTACCCTCATCCCACCCAACCCCGCATGGTCCAGGAGGGGCGCCCCTCCTTTGTCGGCTCCTCCCGATGTGAGGGCCCTGGGCCGGGCAGGCAGATGCAAAGATAAGCAAGACATGGCTTCCGCCTTCAGCGAGCAGTGAGGTGGGGGAGACGGGCCATGCTGTGCTCGCAGCGCTTCCTTCCCCTTCAAGTCACGCTGGCTACTTGTCTGTCTCCCCGCACTGTGCACCCCTGGAGCCCTGGGAGTGGGTCTGAACTTGTCTGTGTCCCTACACCAAGGACAGGTCCAGGAGTATACGGTCCTGTGCCCTCAGCACATGCACGAACCACTGAATGAGTGAGCAAACAGACTCAGCCATGAAGGTACGTGCAGGTGTGTAAGGCGCCGTACAACCCTTGGTGCTACCTGCATATGTGCTGATGGAGAAATTCATACTTTGGAGTTCCCTGAGCAAACACTCTGCTCAAAAATAAAGGGGTCTCCCTTCCCAAGAGATTCCTGCCGAAATACTCACTTCCTGCAAACATGCACTTTTCTTACAAACTGGAGTTATAGGTTAGGTTCGTCCAGGATAAGAATTCGTGTGAGTGATATACGAAAGGAGTGCTCCTGGGGACCCAGGTGGCAGTGGGACAATTTCAGGGACAATCCCAGCCCCAGCCCAGTCCTGCAGGGAGTTCTGGAGCGCGCATACATCTGTGACGGCTTATTTTGTGTGTGCGCACTCGGCTGGGCTAAGGGGGCCCAGATAGCTGGTAAAACACGATTTCTGGGTGAGTCTGCGAGGGTGTCTCCAGAAGAGATTAATGTTTGAATTGGCAGACAGAATAAAGAAAAGCACCCCTCCCAATGCAGATGGGCATCATCCCATCTGTTTAGGGCCCAAATAAAACAAAAAGACAGAGGAGGGGCAAATTCTCTCTCTGCATGAGCTGGGACATCCATCTTCTCCTGTCCTGGGACACTGGCTCTCCTGTTTCTTGAGCCTTCAGACTTGGACCAGAGCTCACACCATCAGCCCCCCGGGTTCTCAGATCTCTGGACTCAGACAGAATTATACCACCAGCTTTCCTGGTTCTTCAGCTTGTAGACAGCAAATCTCGGGCCTCAGCCTCCATCATCACGTGAACAATTTCTGTAATAAATCTCCTCATACCTGTATCTGTATCTTTATCTGTATCTATACCTATAGCTATCTATCTATCTTATTGGTTCTGTTTCTCTGGAGAACCTGACTAATGCACCTCAAAGCTGACTCCAGGGGACACGACCTCAAAAGCCCTTTGGACCCTAGTAGCTGGCAGACAGGCTTCTAAAGGAGGCTGGGGCAGGAGAGGCAAAGGCCAGGAAGCTGGGGGTCTGTGAGGAACATCTACACTTTGTGGGGACAAGATTGCTCGAGAGCTCTGGGGTGGGGGACCCCTTGCTCCTACTTTTACTTCAGAGCCTGTTTGACAAATGCCGACAGCCACATTCGGTCTCCTACATGCTGAACACCCTGTACGCGTCCCGCAATCACACCATCTGGTTGGACAGCGAAGGCTGGCGCCACAGGCATGGGCTGAACCCAAACTTGTGTTCCCTTGTCCGGTTCTAAGAGGAATGTCAACTGTGCCCTCAAGTCCTCCGCTAAGGACTTTACCACACTGTGTCAGAGTAGGCGGCGTGGCTTGGGTAATCCAAGAAGGCAGAGAAAGGTCTTCCTGAAGATCAAAGCAAGCCTCTGAGATACCTGGTAAACTGCCAGAGATGATGAGCCGAGAAGGTCGCCACAGGAGCCCTGAGGGCTAAGCGCAGAGAGATCAGAGCTCTTTCCTTCCTTGTGAGCTTATTTCTAGAAAACACTACTGTTTAAAAAATCATGAAAAGCTATATCCATGGAATGCCGTGGCCAAAACATTTTAGTAGGTTATACCGTTCACCTCACTCCCTGCTGTCTCCGGGTCCTAGGAATGAAAGCGTTTTTCTCCAGAAAAATGAAGGCTAATGTAAGAAAGAAGTGCTTGGGGAATTACACCACTTAACTAATCTCCTAAGTGTTTACAGCAAACACAGCCTCAGTGGAAACTTGGAGAGGAAGAGGAAGCCTTTCAAAGCCTTCATAAAAGGTAGCAGGCAGGCACCCCGTCTGACACTGGGTAGAAGGCGGGCATCACGAATAAAAGTGCATCTCAAAATTCAAAAGAAGGAAAGGATAGCTGGAGGGGGTGAGGGGAGGCAGAGAACACATGGAAAAGACATCATTCCCACTTTGCTGATTACAGAGCTCAACCAAATCCTCCCACGCTGGAAAGAACAAAGTACCCTTTTCTAGCAACCCCAGAGCAGAAGAAGGGGATATTGGCAGAATCCCTTCTTATTAAGGAGCAATTAAGTTATTAGGAGATTTCAGAGAAGTTCCAAGGGAACAGAGCCATTTTGTACATTACAAACTACTTCTGAGCCCTTCACAAAATCACAAGATACAACACTGTTGTGTTACTTGTTATTTTTTGGCTGTTATGTTCATGCATTCACTCAACAAACGCTTATCAAGTGACTTCTATGTACAGGCCATGGACAACGATTTTAAGGACCCACCAAAATGCTGTAGAAGAGAGAATCCGATCTGGAGTTAGAAACCTAGATTCAAGGCCCCACTTTGCTGGGTGCATGCTTTTTCACAGGCATTTAAAACTCTAGGGTTTCAGATTTCTCACCTGTAAAGTAATAACTCTGATAATGCTTCTCAAAGCAGGTGAAATGGCTCTGTAAACCATAAAGTCCTTTACAAAGGTTAGTTATCATTATTTTTGTAAAGCTCCCTGACGGGGGGGCAACCACATACACTGGTTTGCCCAGAAAAGTCCCAGTTTACACCTGTTTTCCCAGCCCCTTTTCACTCTTACAGGTGTCCCAGTTTGGCAGATAAATTATATGATCCCCTACTGGTAGGATCATCTGTGCAAGAGAAAAGCGTGAAAAGAGAGCCAGGGTTCCAATGTGATGTTCTGTCGCAGGAAATTTCCATATCTCACTAGCTATTCACAGAGGCTCCTCTCTGCCTGACAATACCTGCTCTTTTTGAAGTTGCAACCAACTCAGGTGTGAAAATTAAATGTGTACACAGAAATGAGTACTCTGCTGCACACTTGCATAAAGGTTTCTAAAAAAGAAAAGAGGAAAAAAAGTGATTTGTGGAACACCCATTATGAATGCAGAATCTGGGCATAAGGAAACGTTTTCCTGCACAAAGGCATTCTTGAGTTCATAAACCGAAATATTGTATTTCAAGGCAACAGTGCTGCTGGTCTGGACAATAAGCACAGAGCACTAGCTGAGTCTGGCTGCAGCTGAAACCCAGGAGATCTGGGGCTTACCAAGTGGAATTAGGCTGCTGAGTTGTGGTCAGGTGGGAGACACTGCGGAGGTTGGGTCTTGGATTTCAGTTCGCGGCTCTCCTGCCCTTGGCTGTGTTTCTCAATCCCACTTGCTTCTGTTTCCTGACTTGGGGAGCGGGTATGGCTAGTACCTACCTCTTAGTGCTGTTTTGAGGGTTAGGAGGGCTGGTGCATGTAGGGTGTTTACACAGCCCTTGACACAAGGCAGATTGTCTGTCAGTTGTAGAAAGGCTTGTCATTCTCAGTTCTGCTACTCCCAACAGAGTGGTCTGCAGGGGTCAACGAGCATTTTCACGGGTAACAAATACATGGCAGAAGTAAAGGGCCAGCCCCTGCTATACCTCCTCTCCTTTGGCCTTGATTCCAAACACCTGTGAGTGTTGTCCAGCACAAAGCCTTTCAAATGTGGTCAGTGAATTTGGATCCTGTATGCATCAGTTAGCCATTATCCCAATAATGCTGTGTAACAAAGTACCCCAAACCTCAGTGGCTTAAGACAACAATGATTTATCCTCACCAACGTGTAGGTGAACTGGTGTCGACTAATCTAGGCTGAGCTTTGCTTCCGACCGCTCTGGTTGGGGGAGATTTCAAGGTAGCTCTGCAAGGACCTGTCTCTCCTCCTCCTCCTGCAATCTGGGGCTGATCTAGAGGATACTCCTCCGATGACAATGGCAGGGGCTAGAGGGCCTGTGGAAACACCCCAGGTCTCCCAAGGTCTAGGCTCAAAACCAGTCACTGTCACTTCTGCCCACATGTCACGGACGAGAGCAAGTCACAAGGCCAAGCCCAAAGTCAGCACTCCCCCAAAAGGGCCATGACAAGAATGTGGTGGGAGAGGGGAGTAAAGAACTGGGGCCAATTCACAACATCTCATCGTTTGCAGAAAAGGATGGAGCAAGCAAACTCTGATCACCACCCATGGGCTAGGACTCGGTTCAGCTTCAAGAAACCCTATGAAGTAAGTAATTTCTCTCTGCTTTATAGACGAAGAGACTGAGGGCTAGGACTGAATCAATTAGCTTTTGCTACACAACAAAGCCCCTCAAACTTAGCGTCTAAATGGCACCATTTATTCAGCTCACAATGCTGCCTGTCAGCAACCTGGGCTGGGCTAGATGGACTCTTGTGAGCTGATCTCAGCTGAGACCGCTAGGCACCCATGGTCAGCTCGCAGGTCAGCTGGAGGCTGGCCGGTCTGAAATAGGCTCGCCCACCTGTGTGGTGGTTGGCTGGCCATCGCTGGGCAGTAGAGATGCCTGAGCCATGTGTCTCCTCACCCAGCAGACAAGCTGGGGTTTGTCTACATGTGGATAGCCTGGTTCCAAAGGCAGAAAAAGAGCAGTCCCCAGTGTGCAGGCGCTCTTTCTGCCTTCACTGACTTGTTTTCTAATGTCCCAGTAGCCAAAGAAAGACATGAGGCCAGCCTAGAGCCAGCGTGGGAGGGGACGATCCACGGAGGTAGATGGAGGAAGTCAAGTAACTGATGGTCATTTTGGTAATCTACCTAAGTACCTTGCTTGGGGCACAAAATAAACGCATGGCAGGCTTCCTTCTTTGGTGCTTTGGCCTGACAGGCATGTGGTAAGCACAGTCTGCAAGTCGTCTGTGTCCCTGATGTGTTCCAGACCTACATCACCTCCCACAGGGCCACATAAACCGCCTGGTCCTCACTGGACTCATACACGGCCCAAGAGGCTCACGTCGCAGGAGTTAAATAAAAATTAGACAATAAATGTATTTTCATGACCCTTAAAAAAGCAGTGTGAATGTCTTAGGGGCAAAATTTACTTTCAGAAAAAGAAATCTTGCATATGTGATTCTAGATTAATCCTCAAAAGGCATTTTAATAAACAGAAGTAGGGGATTCTGTAGGTCTCTGCCCTCACGTCCCAACAGGGCACCAACTTGTCAGGCTATTGCTGGGCCTGGTTTCTAGAGGAGTGCCTAGGATAGGATTGGCTAAAGGTGCCCAGGTCTTAGCATCTGAGCTTTTACTATGTAAATATGTTCAAATGCACTCACCCGTTTTGCATCATATATCTGGAAAAGGGCAAAATCAGTTTCCAAATTGGAGGGAACATGGAGTGTGGGAAATGTGTTCAGTGTTATTGCAATTAGTCATGCTTTGGAATATCCTGGGGAAAGTCTACTCTTGAGTTATTATTGACATGGTGAAGTGGAGGAGGTTAAAAAGAAGTCTGCAGGCACCATTAATTAACCTCTCCATTATTTTTATTTCCCCATGCATTTTTCTGACGGATGGGAGATCACGGGGTCAAACCCTGTTAGAGCTGCAGGCATCCCAGCATTCTCCTGCTTTCCAGAGATGGAAGGAATTGAGGGCAATCTTCACAATCACAGCGGGCTACCAGGTGGGCACAGATCCTGGCCCCATATTGTTTGTAACGTGGTTCCTCCTCCAAATCCTACAAGTCCTCCAAAGGCTGCTTATATGCTACTTCTCCAGGAAGCCTTCCTGGAATGGAGTTCTCCTTCTGTAACTCTTTGTGCCTCCTTGCAGTGGATACTGGGGTATTCTGCCCAGTTCCACTCTTTAGGACGAAAGCATTCATCCCCCAGCTGCTCACAGCAGCAGCCTTCACTGGCAATTGTCTTTGGCCACAGAGAACAGACTTACTCAAGGTCACATGCCTCAAGCGAGCCTGCTGCCAGTGACAGGCTGAGGCTGGGAGACCAAGTTCAGCCTATTTCCCTTGATTTGGGCAGATTCTGGCTTCAGAGGTCCTGTAGGATCGTCTGGGGCCTGTGCTACACCTGCATGGTGGGCCCACTTCTGCCCCATCCCTACTTTCTGAGATCCAGCTCCCAATGACACTCTCCAGGACACGTCTTCATGCAACTCTCCCTCTCAGAGTCTGTTTCCAGGAGTTTGACCTGGGACACTCCTTCATGGCACCTGATGTTTATGTTTGCTAACTGGGTGCTCTGGGGCTGAACTCACACTGATGCTTATTTTTCTGAAAACTTGATGGCTAAAAATGAGGAAAACTGCAATTTTAAAATGGCCCCCCGTTTCCTCCTTAGATACAAGTGGAGGCTGACCTTGTCCCTGGGAAGAGATTGTGTGTCTGTTTGGGAGCGGGAAGGACATGTCCGTGTCCTTGTGGTCTTGCAACGTGGAGCCCCAAGCCTGCTCAAGACTGGAGAGGCTGAGGCCACAACACAATTAAACACCGTGTGCTGATGTTCCAGAATGTCTCTGCCAGGCTCGGAGCTGCATCTTGTCAGTGAAACCAGTCAGGGGTCTGGGTTTCTTTCCTCCTCTGGGCTGAGAGGAAGCACACAGCCTTGAATCAATTCTTATTAAAGGAAGATGATCAAAATCATCCCCTCACTCCTGGGAGGAGCCAGCTGGCCCTGCTAAGTGTGGCCGTCTGCGATGGACACCTAAGGAGAGAGCGAGCCAAAAGGGGGCCCCTGCCAAGGGCATGACCAGTGGACTCCAGGAGACATTAGTTCTGGGATCTATTTAAAAGTTTTCTTCCTTCACACTGTGGCCCTGATGTTACCCCCAAGCCTCCACGGCCATGTAGACATAAGGGAGGAGCCTGTGTCCACAGCTGGGTGCAGAAGGAGTGCTCCAGCAGGCTGGACAACAAGAGTGACATAGGGAGTGCCTGCACCCAGCCAAGGTGGTGAACTGTAATTCAGTCAGATTCGTGGGAGCAGAGGCTGGATGAAAACAGGACTTGTTGGCTGAGTGTTGCTGGAGAACTCGGTCTGTGGACTCTGGCTGGTGACCTGTATCCCTACTCAAGGTCGTAAGCTCCTTGAGAGCAGGCGGCATGCCTCATTACTTCCTTGGGTCACCTTCATTGCCTCGTAGGGTGTTTGTACACGGTAGGACCTTAAAAGACATTCATATTTGGATTCTAAGGCAGTTATCCACTACAGAGAGCACAGTGATGCCACCTGCCCAGGGTCTCAGAGTGAGTGAGTGGCAGAGCCTGGGTTAGAACCTGGATCTCCAGATCCCTGGGTCTGTGCTCTTTCCATAATAAAGGCCATCCTTTATTGCTTGGGAACTATGAGTGGCCTGAGTAGAACTAGGTTCAGCTTCAGCCTTCTGGGAGAAACAGTTAATGGGTTCTCTCGAACCAAGCGTGCACCGCTAAGCACCCAAGGGCCAGCAGTCCCAGCCCATGGCCTGTGGTGGGCAGAATTCTAAGATGACCCTCATTCACACGTAATCCCTGCCTGTGTATATGACGAGCTATCACTACTGTGATCATGGTGTGTGATGTGGCAGAGGGATTTTGCAGCTCTAATTAAGGTTACTAATCAGTTGGCCTTATGATAGGGGGAGTATCCAGGTGGGCCTAACATAATCTAAGACTTTTCTCTGGCTGGTGACAGAGAAATCAGAAAGGTTCAAAGCACAAAAAGGCTTCAATGCATTGTTGTTGACTGAAGGTGGAGAAGGCCACATGCAAGGACTGGAGAGTAGCTTGGAGGAGCCAAAAGCAACACCGGCCAACAGTCAGCAAGGGCATGGGGACCTCAGTCCTACAACCACAAGAAACTGAATTCTGCCAACAACCTGAATGAGCAGATTCTTCCTTAGATAAGAGCCCAGCCAGCTGACACCTTGGTTTCAGTCTTGTGAGACCCTAAGCCGAGACCAGCTGAGCCCAGTGGACTTCTACTTATGGAACTGTGAGGTAACGGGTGTTTTTCTAAGTCACTAGATTTGTGAAGGCTTGTTATAGAGCAAAAGAAGACTGATGCAGTCTTCTTTGAAAGCTCTTTGCAGTAGGTTTTGGAGCATGATAAACTATGGATGAATTCCTGTTATTCTTACCAGCTGTACAACCTCTGAGCCTCAGGTTCCTCACCTAAAAGTGATGGATATAACTCCTACCTTTCAAGGTGGCCCCATTTACTAGAGTCTGACGTAGGTGGCTGCTCTTGGGAGAGTCCTTAACCATTCCACACCTCAGCTGTCTCCTAGTAAAATAGGGCCCCATTAATACTCACCTTACCATTGTTCTAAAGATCATATCACATGAGACAATGGAGGGCGCAACACCTATGTTTTTTATTTACACCACCAGCCTCAGCACAAACCACGGACATCACACCCCCAGACACAGGCCATAAAGGACCATTTCTTGCAAGCATATCATCAAGCACCAACATTTTTGTGTAGTTTAGGCCCCTCTAATTAAGAAATTTATTGAATGTTCACGAAAAAAATTCCTAAATATCATATAATCCTCTTGAGTAGCCAAATATCTCAATGCAGTATTTCATTTGCATCAAAAAAATAAGGCATCATGAAAGTTCAGAGGAGGTCCTAGGCTTTGAGCCTCTCTCCGCAGGGAGCACAACCGGCTTCGTTATTTTATCAGGAAAGAAGCTTCGCCAAAGAAGCCACATCACCAAAGAGTTTTTGCCATAAGAAGTCATCAAATCAGAAACTACGTTGGCATCCATCTTTTCATTCAGATCCCATCCGTCACTGTCCCACAGGGAAGCCTCCTAAGACACAGGTGGGCAATAAATTAGGAGAAGCCGCTGACAGGTCAGCGTGAAGAAACCACACAGCTGGCGGAATGAGCTGCTCCAGATGTAACTGTTTGCCACTCGCCGCGCCGTATCTGAGTGCCCGTGATTCGTGGGTGCCCCCATCACAGGCCCCATGTTATCTGATAGATTTCTGAAGTTTTCCACCAAGCATTTTACTTTAAATGACAGTTATTTCTATTAATGGGTGGGCCCTGTCAGTTTCCTGACCCTGGTAGGGAAGGGCGTCTTTCTGTTCAAACGGCAGTCATCATTGCTGCGAAGTGATACATGCCAAGGAGACAGCCAGTGCAAGGCACCTCGCGCGGGGCTGTCACTCACGTTGACATCTCCATGTCGGCGCATTTTCTTGAAGTTTTCTCCATGTGACCTGAAAGTTAAAGATCAGGGGGCCCCCTTCATCTAGGCCATCCATGTGCCAATCATCCTTACCTAAAAATGAAAGTTACAAATAAGCCGGGGCGACTATTTATCCTCTTCTGCCCGGCCCATCTTTTTCCTGTCAATCTCACTCCTTCATTATGGATACATGGGGCCCCTTCTCCCGTGCTAGATCACAGCCCAGCTGCTCCCGTTCTTCTGCTATTTGTCTCCCCTCACCTTCTGTGATGATTTATAAAATAATCATGTCCTACCGGCCTTAATAGGAGAGGAGGAAATTTTCCTCTCCTTCTCTTCCTTCCTTCTCTCTTCCCTCCCTCCCATGTTTGCTCCCTCTCTCCTCCTTTCTTCTTCTTTCCTTCCCTTCTCCCATGTCTTCTTCTTTCTCTTTCCTCTCCATTCCTTCTTATTTCTCTTTCTTTTTCTTGTCCCTCCTTCTTTATTCCCTCCCTGTCCTGATGCCTTCACACACAGGAAGTTAAGGTTTGGCCCTGCTCTTCCCAGCTCCTTTTTCTTTTCTTTTTTTTTAAAGATTTATTTATTTATGTAGTTTTTTGGCTGCGTTGGGTCTTTGTTGCTGTGCACGGGCTTCCTCTAGCTGCGGCGAGCGGGGGCTACTCTTCGTCGTGGTGCGCCTGCTTCTCATTGCGGTGGCTTCTCTTGTTGTGGAGCCCGGGCTCTAGGTGTGCGGGCTTCAGTAGCTGTGGCGTGTGGGCTCAGTAGTTGTGGCACAGGCTTAGTTGCTCCGCAGTATGTGGGACCTTCCCAGGCCAGGGCTGGAACCCGTGTCCCCTGCACTGGCAGGCAGATTCTTAACCACTGCGCCACCAGGGAAGCCCCCCCTCCCAGCTCCTTTCTTTACAAACCTGCCCACTAACACCCTGCATGCGCCTGCCCCGGGGCCTCTTCCGCCTGGCAGTCTGAACCCCTGGCCCACCTGACATCTTCCTCTTGTCCTGCCTGAGCCACCCACTTGTGACTGACTCCCTTCCAGGATGAGGATTTGCCTTTTCCCTTGGACCAGCCTCACCTCTCGACCCCGGGCCTCTGCTTTCCTTCACAGCCACCACAGAGGGTCTTTCTTAGCTCCCCCAGTAAAAATGGTCTTCTGCTCATTCATTCAACAGACACCAAGCCAACATCTGCCAACATGTGCTCATCACATGGTGACATGTGTCACAAAGGAAGAGTCTGCCATCCATCCCACACGTGTGCCCACTCTGTCAGGGTCACCAAAGGTGCTGCTCCTTGAAAACCACATTCTGCTTTTAAGAACCTCCCATCCCTGAGGACGGAAGGAGGGCCCATCCTCACGGGTGGACGATGGTCTTCCACTGTTCTCGGACTTCTACAGGATGCTGAGCTGAATGCCAGAGGCTGGAATGGGGAAAATAACTGCTCTGTGGTCCTTCCCTCGGGAGGGAGCTCATCCTGTCGCCACCCCCAAGTGCTCTGTGGGACTCAAGTGTGTTCTCAAGTGCTTTGTGAACACGGCCCATCTTCCCAGCCCTCTTTCCCACTCCAACCGCTGCCTCCCAGCCTTTGCCATTTGCCTTCACTGGGGCAAAGCTTGACCATGAATTTGAGGACACAAGTGTGAGCACAGCTATGACAGTCCCAAGTTCCTTGCTATCACAGAACGAAGAAAAAAAGTGAGAGTCTTTAAAAGCCTAAAAATAGTGAAGAATGGGAAGAAAATCACTAGCACCATCAGCCCCAGTTTCCCGTGTGTGACATGGGATGGTGACAGCACAAGAGACATTTCCAAAGCACTACGCACATTGTTTGCCCCCTAAAATGTCGACCCCTTTCCCTGATACGTGCAATTTCAAGGTCCCAATTGAGAACCTTATGCTAATTTGGGAGGGATGGGCTCTGGAGGCGCCACCAGCTGGGAAACGCACACAGATCTCAGCACCTGAACAACGCTGGGAGGGAGAAGACGGTGTGCACATACGTGGTACCCTTTTTCTAATCATCCTCCCTTGTGGGTGATCACTTGGAAGGAGGTAAACTGAGGGACGTGGACCTGGCAGACTGTGGGAAATGAGGTGTGTGCTTTTGCACACTAGCCTTGATGTCTTCTACACAGATACTGGCAACGTGAGATTCGCGACAATTTTATGAACTTTCCATGACACGAGTCTCCTTGCAATTCAGAAATTCATGTATGTGCAAAACTGCAAGGAGGCCAACGTTGCTGACCTCATTGACCAGGTGTCACTGGGAAATCGAATGCTTTACCTGGATGACCGGCTTGAGGACACCAGGAGTTAAAACAACAAAACAACACTACTCTTAACTTTTAAACTAAAATAGCAACCCGAAGTCAGACAGTTAAACAGGGAAATCTTGCGCAAATGTCATACACAGAGGAGGAGATCAAAGCAAACGGCGATCTCTGATAAAGATCAAGAGGGACAGCTCAGGTCTTTATGGCATCTGCTGACAAATGGCTGAAGCGGAAAGAAACACCCAGTAACTTGACTTCTCAGTAGCTGCGGAGATCAAAGGCTGACCTCAGGAGCGAAATACCACCCAAAATTGCACACCCTTTGTTTTTATTATTATTTTGGGGAGGCAATTTGTATTTCAGACCCATAACTCAAGGGCTGGAAATTCATGAGCCAGTGTCAAGAGAGCTCAGTCAGCTGGCTGAACGGCGAGGAATATTGCACTTAGAAATGCTTTTCATGCCTCTCATCCTACCCCCTCCCCAGTAAAGAAGCCGATACAAGAGCACTGTAAACTATATGGGATCCCAATTAAACCCTCCATTTCCGAGAATGCTGCTTTTTCTAAGTTCGACACTATGTGCCTGTATGTGTATATGTCAAATACCCCATCATTATTACTTTCTGGAATATCATCCTCTCATAATATATCCGTATCCCCTGGACTTGTCTCCCTGTAACTTTCTCTTCAGCATCATCTTTATCGTCTTCTAAGTGTGGTCTTCTTTGAATCGCCTATGGTTGCACCTGTGTCTGCAGCACTGAAAATGATCCATCTCTCTGTGATCTGTCCAAAGGTACAGACATTTGGACAGCAGGTGAGTAAAACATCCAGATGTGCACTCGCTTCCATTTGCATCTGGAAATTTGGCATAATGTAGAGATGCTTTGGATGAGAGCTAGCCTATCCTTTCAATCTTCCACGTTTGGTTAACATTACAGCATTATTTATTGTTCTTTTTATATAATTTACCAGCTCACCAAGGTAGCCATCAACAGGCATAATAATGTGGTTAATATCTTACACAAATAATTATCCTTCAAATGTAAGTTACTAAATGGATTACGAATGAATCCAAGAATATTTTGGCAAATATCCCCTGGAAGCTGCACTGGGACTAAAGCCATGGTAACAAAGCAACGCATTCAGGCTGGGGATCAATGGTGTGTTTGGAAAGCTTAATAAAACATCAAGACTGTTGATATTGCTGATTCCAGGAAGGTAGGCAGAAACTTTTAATCAGGTAAATAAAATAGATCAGAAATACATGTCCTATAATCAGTTTATTTGCGTCTCTCCAATAGAGAATTACAGAGTTAGGGTAATGCGCAGATTACTGTTGGGTATTAGAGGAACCTGAGAAGTAAAAATGGGCTGCCTACTGTTGCTGACTAGGTTCCTAGCAGGTGTGGTCCAAGGTCTTATGGGCAGCACCGAACTCTCTCCATGGCCGAAGGTGACCCATGTGCAAACCAGTGTTGCAGCCCAGGCTCACACATTCTCAACCCCTTTGGACGTTTCAGAAATCCAGATCCTCAGTGGATCCTCAGAAATCCAGATTTCTCAGTTACCTTTTTTACAGAAAATTCAAGCACTCTAAAATTGAGACAGCAGCCTCATGAACCTCCGTGAGCCTCCTCCCATCACTAAGCTTCAACAATTAGCAATCTTGTACAATCTTACAGCTGATTTCCTTTTTTTTTTTTTAAAGAAGATGTTGGGGGTAGGAGTTTATTAATTAATTTATTTAGTTTTGCTGTGTTGGGTTTTCGTTTCTGTGCAAGGGCTTTCTCTAGTTGTGGCAAGCGGGGGCCACTCTTCATTGCGGTGCGCGGGCCTCTCACTATCGCGGCCTCTCCTGTTGGCAGAGCACAGGTTCCAGACGCGCAGGCTCAGTAGTTGTGGCTCACGGGCCTAGTTGCTCTGTAGCATGTGGGATCCTCCCAGACCAGGGCTCGAACCCGTGTCCCCTGCATTAGCAGGCAGATTCTCAACCACTGAGCCACCAGGGAAGCCCCTGATTTCCTTTTTTTATTTGGTAAAAAATTCATAACATAAAATTTACGTTCTTAACCGTTTTTAAGTGTACAGCTCAGTAGTCTTAATTATATTCACACTGTCGTAAGAGAGATCTCCAGAACTTTTTCATCTTGTGAATCTCTATATTCATTAAACAACATCCCTCTTCTCCTGTCCCAGTCCCTGGAAACCATCATTCTGCTTTCTGTTTCTATGAATTCTGCTACTTTAGGAACCTCACGTAAATGGAATCATACGGTATTTGTCTTTTTGTGACTAGGTTATTTCACTTAGCAGATTGTCCTCAAGGTTCATCTCACGTTGTAGCATGTGACAGGTTTTCCCTCCTCTTTAAGGCTGAATAATATTCCATTGTATGAGTATACCACATTTTGTTTATCCATTTGTAGGTGGACACTTGGGTTGCTTCCACCTTTTGGCTATTGTGAATAGTGCTGCTATGAACATGGTACTCAAATATCTCTTCAAGACCCTGCTTTCAATTATTTTGGGTATATACCCAGAAGTGGGATTGCTAAATCATTTAGTAGTTCATTTTTTTTTTTTTTTTTTGAGGAGCCTCCATACTGTTTTCCATAGGGGTTGCACCATTTTACAATCACACCAACAGGGCACAAGAGTTCCAATATCTTTACATCCGTGCCAATACTTGTTATTTTCTGGCTTTTTGATAGTAGCCATTGTGATGGATGAAAGGTGATACCTCACTGTGGTTTTGATTTGCATTTTCCTGATGATTAGTGATGCTGAGCATCTTTTTGTATGCTTGTTAATCATTTGTATATTGTCTTTGAAGAAATGTCTAGTCAAGCACTTTGCCCATTTTTTAATTGGGTTACTTGAATTTTTTATTGTTGAGTTGTGATTTCTTCTTTTTTTTTAATTTATCTTATTTATTTTATTTTTGGCTGTGTTGGGTTCTCTGCACATGGGCTTTCTCTAGTTGTGGTGAGCTGGGGCTACTCTTCGTTGTGGTGTGTGGGCTTCTCATCCCAGTGGCTTCTCTTGTTGCGGAGCATGGGCTCTAGGCGTATGCGCTTCAGTAGTTGTGGTATTCAAGCTCAGTAGTTGTGGCTCACAGGCTCTAGAGCGCGGGCTTGGCAATTATGGCGCACGGGTTTAGTTGCTCCGCGACATGTGGGATCTTCCCAGACCAGGGCTCGAACCCGTGTCCCCTGTGTTGGCCAGAGGATTCTTAACCACTGTGCCACCAGGGAAGCCCGTGATTTCTTCTTAAGTAGAGACGTAAAATGGTTTTTGTTTTGTTTTTAACCATAAAAAGTTGTAAGAGAAAGAAAATGACTAGATTCCTGTCATGGAGATCCAGATAATTATACAGAGGTGGTTTCCAATATAAGCCAGAGAGAATTAGTAGGTGAATTTGAACTATCCATATGGCTAATGTGAATCATCATTCAGTCGTCAAACATTTACTGGCACCCTGCCGAGCCAGCCCTCCTAAAGGCGCTGGGATACTAGTGTGTTCAAAGAGCTTACAACAACTGAGAAGGCAGGGTTTTTTCTCTGATATTTTTAACAGATTTACTGAGATACACCTCCCATAACCATATAATTTACCCATTTAAAATATATAATTAAATGGGTTTTTGTATATTAAATTTTGAGGTTATGATAAAACATATATATAACATAAAAGTTGCCATTTAAACCAGTTTTGAGTGCACGTCAGGGCACAAGATTTGGGGGTATACACTCCATAGGCTGGCCAGCAACCTTCTATGTGATTGGGGGTTCTTCCTGCTACCTCAGGCTCGATGGTCAAGTTTTCTTCTTGGGTTGCTTGGGAGAGAAGGCAAATGCATTAGTCCTTATTTCTGCCTTAACTGTTCCCTTCAGCCAAGGAACAAATACTAGACAGAAGCTGGTGGGGTATCTAAAGGTGCCCCTCCTTTGTTTAGTCACTAATCACCAATTACTTGGTACGGAGGTTTTTTTTTTTTCTTTTTTTTTTCTTTTTTTTTTTTTTCGGTACGCAGGCCTCTCACTGCTGTGGCCTCTCCCGCTGCGGAGCACAAGCTCCGGACGCGCAGGCTCAGCGGCCATGGCTCACGGGCCCAACCGCTCCACGGCATGTGGGATCTTCCCGGACCGGGTCATGAACTCGCGTCCCCTGCATCGGCAGGCGGACTCTCAACCACTGCGCCACCAGGGAAGCCCGGTACGGAGGTTTTTAAATTAAATAATTATTTGTTTTTTGCAGGTTTTTTTGCTAAATTATTCATTCATATGGTTCAAGTGTTAAAAAATCCCCAAAGGATGCCAATTCCTCATCTCTCCCAACAGGGGACAAGCATTCTTAGATTTGTTTTTTGTTTCTTTTTCCTTCCAGAGATTTTTAAAGCATTTACAATCCAATGCAGATATATATTCTTCTCCACCTACTTATATCATAAATGGCAGCATATTACCTACCTTGTTCTGCACCTTGTATCTTTCACTTAACAATAAATTTGGAGTGCTTTCATGATGAGTTTTTATTTTTTAACATCTTTATTAGAGTATAATTGCTTTACAATGGTGTGTCAGTTTCTGCTTTATAACAAAGTGAATCAGTTATACATAAACATATGTCCCCATATCTCTTCCCTCTTGCGTCTCCCTCCCTCCCACCCTCCCTATCCCACCCCTCTAGGTGGTCACAAGGCACTGAGCTGATCTCCCTGTGCTATGCGGCTGCTTCCCGCTAGCTATCTATTTTACGTTTGGTAGTGTATATATGTCCACGCCACTCTCTCACTTTGTCCCAACTTACCCTTCCCCCTCCCCGTACATGATGAGTTTTTGATCATCATAAATAGTAAGAAATCAAGACGTCTGATGGGAGCAATTTTTTTCAAAGTATTTAGTTATTACTGGATGACTAATGTGTGAGTCATTTATAATCAGTGTCTACCAGAGCACACCAAAGTTCATAGCCTAAATTACCTGGATCATTTAGGTGGAAAGAGACTGCATTTCTACCTGAATTAACCAGGCAATTGTGGTTGATTAGAGTGGATCTAAAAATACACGGCCCTTTTTCCCTTTCCCATCAGGGACATACTGCTTCGTATTTTGATCCCAACTTATTTTCAAAATCAGCATCGCTGTGGCTTGAATTGCTTCACAGACGCTACAGAAGTGAGGCAATGGGTCAGAAAGATGAGAAATGGCTGAATGGGGAGAATTTTGTATTCTAGAACACTAACAGAACTCTCTGAAGAGTAAATGAAGAGCACCCAAAAGGTGAAAAACATTCACTTGGAACGTGAGCTCCTGAATTCCTGATCCTGAATCAGTAGATCAGCTCCTCCAAGCAAAATGGCATCATTAATCAAAAGGGAAAGAAATCCCCTTGCAAGAGTGATGTGCACTGTGGAAACCGAACTCAACTTGAAAATTCACTTCCCCACTGCAGGTGGGCTATTCCTGAGGAGAGCTTCTGAGGATTACCAGCTGGAGAGCTCAGGACACACCAAAAAGGTGAATGGAATTAACTGCATCAAAGGAAACAGTGGGGTACAGAGAGACGTTACTGAGTATGAAAAGGGACTAAATTTGTTAGATCTCAACTGATGGAACTTTCCTCTTGACCTTATGTGGGGAAATAAAATAAGAAACTTGGAAAGTATCATTTTTGGCTAAAATATTCCATCTATGAGCCTCTGTGATAACACTCCCCATCACCCATTAAGTTATCCTCTCCTTGTTAAATTATCATATGAGCCAGACCACCAGCTATCTCATCCCACCCCCCTTATTCATTCATTGCATCTCAGCCCCCAATCCTTTTGAGACAGATACATCCAAAATGATCCATCTCCCTTTAGCTCTAATGAAGTGGACAGGCTTCCTACAGGTGTGCATGTCCTAACCCAGCATGGACCCCGATCCCGAGGTTGTTTCCATCTCAGATTAATGGAGCCAGCTGCCTTGTTCATCGGTCTTACACGCCTCTCCTTCCAGTCTTCCTCTGGCATGCTCAAGAATTCGCAGAATTTTAATAGCTTCCCCCATATGTCCCACAACTGTGCCAATTCAATGTTTTAAAAATAATCTATATTTTATTTCCTTAATTCCATTAACAGATTTATGATTTAACATTTCATCAATAGCACGAACTTGTGGGTATTTTAACCAGAGAAAGAGCGTTTAATAACTAGAAATTGTTGCAACATATTCTTAAATCTCTAGTGGGAGGAGCTGGTTGGAGGTGCGGTGCCTGCCTGGGGATGAATCCGTTTGTGCACCTGCCCCAGAGCTACAGCACAGCTTGAGTGAGGAGAACCCTGGGGTTTGTGAGCACATTGTTTTGGAGAAAGATAACGTGGCAGGAGGTTGTTATTTAATAACCAGTTGCCTTCTGAGCTGGAGAGTTAATCACTACCATTAAGTAGTGATCGCTCCAGGTGAGATGATGAGAGCTGCTTCACGTTTGAGAAAGTCTGGAAGACGAACAGCTAATGGGCTGATGCCGTGGAAGCTTGACAAGAATGCTGTTTTCAGTTCCAATTGTGTTGGAGCTCCAGCGCCTTCACAATTGAGTTCTTTTATTTAAATGGAAATTAAAATAAAACAACTTGATATTGGGGACTGCCCCTTTCTGGGTTTTACCTGTCCATCACGTCTGAAAGTTTTTACCATCAGCCTGTATACTTTTTGTAATTAGAAAAAGCAACTGACATTCTTTAACACAAAGGAACACAATTTGTTTTTTCATTCTTGCTTTTTGTCTAGCTCAGTCTTCTGTGGAGAGCAGTAGCAGCTCAGGGTTCAAGGATGTTTACCCAATTGTGGTAAACAACAGCAGATTTTTGCTTTTGCTTTCTGACTCTGTCAGACAGCAAAATCACAAACAACAAGGAAGATGGAGATAAAATGGTCATGATTTCTATCCTATTGGCGTCTGTCTTCAGCTTGTCTTTCAGTTCCCCAAAGCCATTCCATGCAAGCTGCCGGGAATCAGCTCTGACGTTAGAAGCTGGAGAACTTAATGTACAGGGATGGGAGTGGTGTGACCATGGAAGGGTAATCCGCTGATACTGGCGCAGAGACGCGGCCACTCAACCTTACCTGCGTTTTAACCACCTCGGGAGCTTTACAAGACACTGATATCCAGGCCCGCCCCCAACGATTCGCAGGCCATTGCTCTGGATGCAGGCCAAGTGACTCCACTGTGCAGCTGAAGCCAAGAACCTTTACTCTTCTCCTCCCATCTGCACCTCCTGCTGTGGTGAAAGCCCTCCTATTTAGTGCGGCCCATGGACCGCCAGCATCAGCAACACCTGGGAGCATGACAGAAATGCCGAATCTCAGGCCCCACCCCAGTCCTTCTGAATCAGAATCTGCATTTTTACAAGATCCCCAGATGTGCCACGTACAAGTTAAACTTTAAAAAGCACTGATCTAAGTCTCAAAATCTCTTGCCCGAACTCATCCACAGTGTCCTAGGGGGTCTTCTAGATTTCTCTGTTCTCTCCCATTTTAAGGCAATCTCCACAGTGTTGAAGGGGTTCAGAAAAAGCCACTGTAAAATTATTTTGAGCTGAGACATCTGAGTTCCTGAAATCTCCTATCTGACTAAAAGCAAAGCCTCCCACAAGAACTCAGTGGTCATCAATCCCCTCTCCCAGAGCAACTCTAATCTTCCCTTCTCTGACCCAAACAGACATTGCCACAAGACTATAATATCTCCCATCTATCCTCCTAAGGGCCCATTTATCTTTCCAAAAAGTCATTTGCTTTTCCATAAGTGCCCTTTTTTCCCCTCTTCTAAGGAGTCATTTGTTCTCCCAGAAGTAGCCCTCTGCCCCATCCCATTCCCCCAGTAAGATGGTATATAAGCCACAAACTCTAACCATCTCCTTGAATCATATTTCTTTGTGAACTCTCCTGTATGTATCTAATTAAATCTGTTTTCTCTTTTGCTAATCTGGCTTTTGTGAGTTTAATTTGCATGATCCCCATCACTGAACCTAAGAGGGTAGAGGAAAAGATTTTCCTCCCCAACACTATGATCATGTCATGCTGGTGCCTGTAAGGATAAAGTACAAACTCCTTCACCTGGCAACAAGGCCATTCAAAAATAGGCTCCAGCATACCTCTCTAGATTTATTGTGTTCCTGGCTCCCTGGGATACTGCCCTCCAGCCTTGTTCAAACCTAGACATCAAAGTCCTTCCATGAATCTGTACATTTGCACAAACAGTTCACTCTAGGGTCTTTCTCCCTCTTCTCTCCCTGGGTATCTCTCACTCCCAAAAACATCTCTGATGTTGCCCCATCCATACAGCCTTCCCTATTTTCTCCCAAAAAAGGGTTCTCAATGCCCCAACCTCCAGCACCTAGCAGAGTACCTGGTACACAGGAGGTACTCAAAAAGTAGGGTTTTTTTGAGTAAATGATTGGAAGAAAAGATGGATGGATTGATGGATGGAGAGACTAAGTTTCTCCATCCATACAAGTATTTAAAGTTCAGTACCACCCTTAGCTTCAGGCAAGAGGGGCCTCTGTCCTGGATTCTGAACTTCTGAGGGCTCTGCATATCACAAACACACACACACACACAATGTTTTAAAGAACACATGGGTGCCTCTGTCACTGGAGATCTGACAGGTGATGCTGGTATCGTGCCACCAGCAACTCTAAACATCCGCTCAGGTGAATAACGTGGCTCAGGCCCTAGGGAAACACTTCTTTACACCTCTTGCTCTACGTCCTTGAAACAAAAAGTACCAGAGCTCAAATGCCATGAAGGTCTGGGGTTGTACCTGTAGATGTTGGAAATAGACACAGCTTCAGAACACGGGAGGATTTGGGAGGCAGAAATGCTTAGGTAAGATAAACAACTAATTAATTACCTTGTCAAATGCGTTCTCCTAGATAGGACAAACGAGAGAGGTTCCTGCATAATGAAGCATTCTTTGTGATGCTGAGGGTCCATTTTCCTGTTTCTCTTCATATTCTAATTTGTGACCCAGACGTACTGAAAAACATTTTGCAATAGTTAAATAATTCATATTACTCTTAAATTTGCGTATATATGGATCTAGATATAACATGCGTGAAGTGTGGCATCAACTCCTGTGCTTGCAGCTAACCGGACGCTGAACACCAGAACGGAAAGTAATCCTGTATTTGTAAACTAGTTAATATGAGTAGCTAAATTTTCAAAGTTAAATAAAAATTCAACTTTAAAAAATACTTTCACTTTTTACACTCGTTTATGATAGTTTCCATTTTCCCTTTTAATTGTAATAGATAATTTTACTATTTTAAAAGAAAGTAACTTAAAAACATATGAAAAATGTTGATTTTTTGGGTCACATTTGCTTTCGTTTCCTTTTTGATATAAATATATTTAAATATTTACTTTAAGTACAACTACACTCTATTTTTAATCTTTAAATCACTGAGAATAAATATAAGGCAAGATCATGATAGGAATAAAAAATAGAAAGGGGAGCTCAGAAAAATACTGAAAAGAAAAAATAAACAGAATACCTTCAAATAAGTGGTCTAAATTTTTTAGAGCTAAGAACAATAAAAGTGAGAAGTCTGTGTCTGGCATGACCCATCTAAAATCTGCTAGTAAGATATTTTAAATTCTATATTTAATAAAGTTTTAATTACTGATCAAAACAATGAAAATGAACAAGAAAATTATTCAAATAAAATTCACAACTTCAACAGCTTAGATGAAATCCCTGGAACCTCATATTCTTTATTACATGAAGATTTAATTACTGATCAAAGCAATGAGAATGAAAAAGAGGATTGTTCATAACGAATTCACAACTCAGAAGCAGCCAGTGCAGTTCTGGCCTATCCATTGGAAGATGTAGAAAAATCCATTCATGACATTAGCAAATTGGATGAGACAGATGAACTCTCTGGAGTGTCACTCATTTACTGTAGGACAGTCCTCACACTGGTGTCAAACCCTCTTTGACAGCCTGGAAATGCTTCTAGCAAAACACAATCCAATTCAAATCAGCTAATATGATTTTTCATTGGATGAGTATGGCAGAAAACTCAAGAGTTTTAATTTTATAGCAAAATTCTTTCAAATGGAAAAATAACCTCTAAAAGCAGGTTTTCATATTCCAAGGAGAAAGACAAAGTGTATTGTTACATAATGTGTTACATAATTCACAACCAACTTTCAAGATCAACTTTGGCCAAAGAAGTTACTTGTGACCAGAAACATTTGGATATTTTATTGAAATAATAAAAAATGTCACTTGCACACATTGAAAAAAGTACACATGCAAGCACCAGAAATTTAAAAATAGGCTGAATAAATAGCAAACCACCAATCATGGTCAACAGTGACAAGTAAATGCCAGTTTAGAACTCTGATGTGATGTTCTGAAAAAATAGTTTTGGGTCCAATATTTATCCAAGAGTTATGGTACTTTTTACTGTAGTAACAGAACAATATTTATAGAAGGCAATACAATTTTTCTAGGTTTAATAGAAATAATTCCAATTTTTATGTTAGCATGGGCAAAAATTTTTATTTATGTTAGGATGGGTAAAAGTAATAAAACAAGCAATCACTATCTAGGATGAATAATTTTAAATGAAATTACCAATGTAGCAGGAAACAAAGTGAGAGAATCAATCATATGTAACATAAAAACATAAGTAAACATTACTCAATGCAACTAGCTGTCAGTGCAACCACTGACAAAAGTCATACTGAACAACAAACATTTGCTATATGTGTTGTTGAAGAAGAAAACAAGAACATATTGCATTGTTTTCACACCTAGAAGTACAGTTTTTGATTTAAGTAAAGAACTGGAAAAAGAACTTTCAATTTTAGGCATTGATTTGAAAGACTGTTAAGAGTAAGCCTATGAAAATGGCACATAGTTGGTAAGGAAAAAGGTGTATGAGCCAGAATTTTGTCAACAATTCAGAAACATCCCACATGCAACTCAGTTTGGATTTGTTACTGACACATGATCTCAAGTTGGTCCCTAGTGATGTGTCCTTCAGAATAATTAAGCAAGTATAGAAAGTATTTTCTGGATCTTCCCAAAACAGGAAGAGCTTGATCAAACATACATCAAATTTGACCTTACAACCTCTCTCAGGCATACAACGGGAATGCCAACTAATTGCTGTTCAGTTTAAACAAAATATGAGAAAAGTTAAGCAAAACAACAAAAGCTCCACCAAAAAAACGAACGGGTAGAAAATGAAATAATCTTGAATTTGCCTTATCCACTGTTGCTTGGTATATACTATTGCTTGCTCTCAATAATATTATCAAAAGCTTCAAAAAGAAAAGAATAGTTTGTGTAGCTACTTCATTTTTTAATTATTAAAAAAATAAAAAGAAAATACATGTGAAATATGTGGCATTCCATTAAAATATAAAGAAATTAACACAAGGAAAAAATAATTGGATAACTATGAAGATCTACATAAAAGTAATTCCCAAATTATTTTCTATAGAGAGTATTTTCTGGTTATTATCGAATAAGGAATAGTCTCAGTTGAGTAGAGATGTGAAAAAGTTGAGCCATTTACTGATATTTTCAGTTTTCTTTATAATAGCCCAGCACTGAAAGACTTGAAAGAAGGAATTAAGAAATATTGAATAAATCTAGACACTGCTTTAAGAGATGGCTAGAATTGCTAAATAGATGATAGTAATTTATATGATAAAATTATATTTTCTGCAATCATTTATCATATTTGATGCCATTATAATATGTGAACGTGACATGTACAGTTCATGATCATTTTGGACTCTGTTGCTTGAGGTGTATTGATGACTCTAGTAGTTACCACTTCACAAAGTTTCTCCAATTTGAAATTAATAAAAATCTAAGAACTATGGTTAATTCGAGAAATGTCTAATATGGCATTATTCCACACAATATGTAAGTTATATGAAAATTTCTATAATGACAATAGAATAATTTTGCTGAAATAAAAAATATAAACTTTATGCTGTAAGTAATCTATGAATTATGCAGCTCTATTTTATTACTTACCATCCATTACTGACCCATCAGCAAAATGTGTACACATACACAATAATTAAATTTGGTCATCTTTGATATTTTGCTAACTTTCTGTCATGTAAAAACTATAGTCAAACATATTTTTAACATATTATATTTATTTTAATGGGTTAATATTTAACATATATCTAAAATTTTAACATATTTAAACATATTTAAAAATTTTTCTTATGACGGTGCAGCTCTCAAGTGAGGAGGTTAATAGCTTGTTAGATTGATGGTATTCTGAATGATCATCATGGACATGTGGTATGAGGGCTTCCACTCGTGCTCTTGTCCCAGGAAGAGAACGTCTCTGATCCAACGACAGAGATATTTATCCCCAGTTCATTCAGTGACATTCCTGGAACTCCAACAATCCTTTCTTTTCTCCTCACCTTGACTGGTTTTAACTCAGTGTCTGTGAGGTGGAAATGGGGGCTGGAGGAGCACCCAGCATTGGCCTGTCCCCAGACCCCTGGGACTCAAGCTGCCCGGAAGGAGTACTCAGCATGAGCCCCCGGACCCTTCAGCTGACCTCCTGTCTGCTGATGGCTCCCATACAGCAGAGCTCCTTCGCCCCAGGTGCCCTATTCCTGCAGAACATGGTTGGGAAGATGGCCCACTTGTGTCGCCCCAGAGCGACTGACTCTCTCTAGCTTCAGTTCATTAATCCCAGGGCCCAGTGTATATCCCTAGAACTAAAACTGTGTGCTTGGAGCACCATCGCTGACAGGTCCCCCTGAATATGGTAGCTGCCATGGGGAAGCCGGGGTTCCCCCAAATCCCCCCCCAAGGTGGGGTCTGCAGCCAGCTTGCTGCTCTGCCTTTGCATCCTGACAAAGCCCAGGCTCCCCACACTTAGAGGTGGGCTCTCTCCTTCTGTATGAGTTTCCTGCTGCTGCTGCAACAAATGACCACACACTTAATGGCTTAAAACCATACAATTTGGAAGTCAGGAGTCTAAAATGGATCTCACTGGGCTAAAGTCGAGGTATTGGCAGAGATGCTTCCTTCTGGAGGCTTGAGGGTGAGTCCATTTTCTTGCCTTTTCAGGCTTCTGGAAGCTGCCTGCCTTTCTTGTTCTGTAGCCCCTTCCATCTTCAAAGCCAGCAACGGCATACTGAGTCTTTCTTACACTGCATCACTCCGACCCTCTTTCCGGTCTTCCTCTTTGATTCACTGTGACCAGAGGACGTACTGTGTGTGACCTGGCTTGATTCCTATGCCCGTGCCCGAACTGGGCTCAGGGAACCGGGTAGCATTACTAGGCTCAATGTTGAGTCATGTACGTGTCTGTCCTTCCAGCCAGACAGGTAGGATGCAGTAATGGTCAGCCCTCAGCAGGAGCGCAGGGTTGAAGCAAGGGAAGAATTTTCTGAACGGTCTCAAATGCTCTTTCTGAATGAACAAAACAATACATATCTACTACAAATATTCATTATTTAAATCATGGGAAAATATTAAAAATTCAGAGTAAAAATAATCCTCTCATTCCAAAACAACTGTGGTTAACACTATGGAATGTTTCCTGCAAGTCTTTTTTTTTTTCTTCCTAGGCACACGTGCATGTTGAGTAGAGTCTTACCAGACTGTATTGGCAATTTCGCATCCTGCTCTTTTTACTTGAAATTATAACAGAAGGATTTTCTCATGTTTCCTTTGACTCTGTGCCCTGCACAATCACCTCCTTTCCCACTCAGCCCTTTGGCAGCAGAATTTGTAGACTGCACAAATAACGGGAAGGAGCAGGGGCTTTTTTTGATCTGGGGGAATTTGAGCATAGACAGGAGAATGAGGGAATAAAAGGACAAAGCCTCTCTGACCTCACAGAGCTGCTAAGATGAACAAATGACATGTTATGTGTGAGAGTGCCTTGGAAATGGCTTATATATCAGAGGTATAGTCATTAATCACCAAATGCTTTTTTCCCAATTTTAAAAATAATTGTGCCCACCGGAGAGTCCTGAATGCCAACGGGAAGCTGTGCTCCCCCAGCACAGAGTCCTGCAGGGAAAGGAGTGATTTCCCAGAGACTCCATGGATGGCTGTGAGTGGTGGAGGGAGGGGGAAGCGGGGAGGTGGTAATAGGGTTTTCCAAAAGCACTTTCAGCTTCAGGTGAGGAGAGGATGCAACTCTGAGAGCTGCTGATAGTACATGCATCCAAACCCACAGGCTTTGAAGCTGTTTAACTGAAACTCACATCAAAACCTAATTCTGGCGTAACTCAACTTGACTACTATGAATGATGAAAATAAATCCCTGGGTCACTCAAGGATAGTGGTTGAGTAAAACTTGTTTGCTGGCACAGAGACAACATTTCAACTGGAATTAAACTGTCTTCATTTAACAGCACTAAATTTTCTGTCATTCTCCAACTTGGATTTTCTTTTTTCTCAAGATAACATGGACAGGACCCAGCTATTGTCAGTGCCTCAGAGAAGATAGTTCATAATGCAGCCAAATGTGGCTACAGGCTTACCCGGTACCCAGTGGTCTGTGCTTTCTTTGAAGAAGAGCCAAGGGAAGCCATCCTCCTCCCATTCCTCACCCTGTCCATCCCACCCATTAACAAGTGCTGCCACTTCTATCTCTGGATTCTCTTCTGCTACCACCCACAGCAGACCAGACCAGTGGCTGGGCCACGCTCATCCCAGCTGCACTCCTGCAGGTTAGCCTCACAAGAGCAAGAATGACCTTTCACAACCAAGACCACATGTGCCATTCCCCTGCTCACGGCCCTGAATAGCTTCCTGTGGCACTCCACCATGGCCCTGATCCTGTGATGGAACGCCTTTCTGACCACCCCCATCGCCCTTTCCCCACATACCACACCCCAGACCCCGGTGCTTCCTCTTCGGTTCCCGAGCAGCCGACGCTGCTTCCCGCCTCAGGGCCCCGGCACCTGCTTGTGCCTTGCCTGAGCTGCTTCTCCCCAACTCATCACACCAAAGACTCAGATTTGACTCAAAGTCCAGATCATCCTTAGTGAGACTTCCTTGAACACTTCCTGTTTTATTGCATTCCTTGTTTTTTCGTTCATGCATGCTTATCTTCTGTCTCCCCAACTCAAAGTAAGCTCCTTGAAAGCAGGAATGTTATTGATCTGTCAACACAATTTATTAAGAACCTGCTGGATACTTAATAAATATTAGTTGAAGGAAAGAATGAAAGAACGTCCAATTCTGAGAAGACACATTGCTTATTAGACATGGAAAATGATATTCTGGAGAATCAGTTTCACTCCAGTCAATGTCCCCTTGATTTTTACCACTAGTTTTCTGCATATTGTACTTGTCTCTGAGCTATGAAAGGATCCCCTTAACATTCACTAGGTCAGTCAAGTGAAAGTCTTATTTCCAGTAAGGGAAGAGAAAGCATGAATCTAACTAAAATGTCAATTGCCCTAAAGGTGTGAAAAATATTTTTAAATTCTCCATTCATTCTTTTGTGGTAGTATCCTTTGTCAAAATCTTTTCTCCAAATTTTGTTCATGCCTGATAAATGGAAGAAGAGCGTTTCCCCAGAACACCATGAAACATACCCAACTAGATGGACTTTATGAGTTTTAAGCACCTTCCTTAACTTGCAGTCCTTGGTCAGTTGGAAGTAAAAGTGGAGAGGGGGGAGAAAAGGGTTAATTTAAATTTAGTGTCCAGAAGCCTTCTGAGAGGGAAGGGATCAAGGCCCCAAACTCTCCTTACCAAAGTTCAAAATGTCTGAAGCCTGCCAGGTGGGCTGTGTGGTCCCAGCCAACATGTAATGGGGAAGGAAAGTGCCCAAAAGCTTCTTCTGGCCTCACATTTCCACTTCTGGGAACATACCCCATCCCTCTGGCCAGGCGTGGGGAAGTGACCTATCCTGGGCCAATTATAATCCTCCATCACCTGGACTGCCCAGGGATGGTCACACGATCCTACCAGGCCAATCAGAGTCCTTCCCTGGGACTTTGATGGCTGGAGCCAAAAAAGTCCTCTGTGATGGACATCAGCCCAGAGGGGCTCGAGATCAAATTCCCTGAAGAAAGCCCTCTTGCTGTCAGAAGGAGCAAAACAACCAGAGGCAAACAGACAGACAAGAGACAGAGAGTCCCTAGGGCACCTGGGCCCAGAGCAGGAGCCTGTGCCCACTCCAAAACCTCTGACCCACCTGGGTTCTCCAGCAGCAGCAGCATCCTGGGGCCAGCTTCCCACCTCGAGTCCTGGCCACTCTCTTCTTCTCTGCCTGGGCTTTCCCCAACAGACAACCCCAAGGTACAGGGAAGCTTAGGTTCCCAGGGGCAGCCCTCAATCAGAGGGGAAGACAATTTGTGGATAACTGCCCCAGCCTCCCCAGCCTGCACTGGAAGAGTTTGGCTTCTCCAGGGTCCCTGCCAGAGAGCCCAGTTGTCCGAGGCAGTAACTCAACACTCACGTGCGTCCTCATGGCTATTCTTGCTTCCCTGTTTTACTTTCCCCTACATCCTCACTTGGGCTTTCTGGAAACACCTTCTAAATAAATGACCTGCAGCCAAGTCCTTGTCTCAGGCTCATCTTTTGGGGAACTCTAACCAGAAGTGGCCTGGCTATGGTCATCCCTGAAGCCAGTCTGTCTATGCCCTTCTGGGGGCTGTACTGCCTGAACCTAAAAATTCCCTTTTGGACTAAACTTGTGGAATTGAATTTGGCTTCTATCACTCTCAAGGAACCCTGAAAAAAACAAAAACAAAAACAGATGGGCAAGTCACTGCAGAGAACGGGCTTTGTGGGAAGTGGTCGTTTGCTAGAGGAGGGGAGTGGCGAACTTCTGACCCTATCCAGTCTCACACATCCCCTTCTGTGGAAGTTAAGTGGGTCTGAAAAGCAGCAGCCCTGGGAGCATGACCAGCTGGACACAGCCTTGTGTGGGGAGGGGACTGTCCGTCCTCCCACCAGGAGGAGCCCGTGGCCACAGTGCAGCAGGAAGAGTAGGAGCCTGAGCGCCACTTACGAGGCTTCAGTGGCACGTTCCACAGGGCAAGCAGGGCTCTCCCCAGACTGCGGCTCCAGACATTGGGGTCAGAGATGGAGTGGCACACCTCCTGAGGCAGCCAGCTGGAGCTGGCAGGTCTGAGTGCCCTCCAATGGCAGAGGCAACTGAGTCAGGAAGCGAAGGGACACGTGGCCCCTCGGGCCTGACAGCTCATGTCCAGGGAGGTGGGCAGGCAGGGGTGGGGTGGTACCTGCCGGGTCACTGCTGGGCCTGTAGTTTACATCCTAAGTGCTATGTCAGCCATAGGAAGAGCCATGGCTTTCAGCTCTGGGATGTCTAGCAATAAGGCATTTTCATACCCATTATCCAACTCTGTGTTCTCAACCTAGAACCTAGAACATAGACTTCAGGCACATTTCACAGAGGAGGAAGCTAAGGCTCTGGGAGGTGAGGTGGCTGCCAGCACCCCATGGCTAAGGTGCATCCCTAAAAAGAGAAAAGAGAAAGAAGCTTCTCCAGACTCCAGAGCTTGGGCAAGTCTTTCGAGTACAGATGAGTAATTTCACGGTCAGTTCTCCCATTCAACTGAGTGCATACTTACAGACTTGAATTGGTGACCAAATGTACTACATTTTACTGTTTATTTGTGTGAACTTGGCTATTTAATTAGCTGCTTAAAAGTTTAGAGAGTGACTCAGCTGCTAATATACCTCTAGGCACAAATCTACCATTTGTTCATTCAGATAATCCACAAATAAGCCCTAGGAATTTACTTGGATTAAGAGCCCAAAGTCTTCTTGAGATGTCATTTTTCGGTGCTTATTTCACTTTGGGTTGCTAGGAGATAAATTGTTTTTTTAAAAAAGCAATTTGCATAAAGACCAGGAAAGCATTTTAATAATGTCAATATATAGCCAAATGGACTAAAGTGCTAAAGTTAACTATTTTTCACTGGATAATTAAGCCTCCAAATTTAAATGTTATAAAAAGAGATATACTTGTATTCCGTGGAGGTCTACCCACTTAGGTAGCTAATTATTTCTCAAGAACAACACTGAGTCATGTTAGACATCTTCTTGCTAATCTAATAACATTAAGTTATGGGGAGATGGCTCCTATCCTATCACATAATCAGGAATGGAAAGCGGGTAGGGTTTTAACTGCAGATTTGTGAGAAATTCATTTTTCTAATCACTAGCACAAATCTGACAATCTGTCTGGCAGCCAGGAACTAAATTAAAGAAGTTTTCTTTCCCTGATACATATGCTGTAAATCTCACTAATTCAAACTGATGGAGAGGAACAGCCAATCTATTTTGGTGAAAAATATTCACCGTAGGACTTGCTTAATACTTTAAAAAATTTTTTTCTTTCAAGTCCAAACACAATCTTGAGTCTGGTACAAAATAATCAATACAAAAGTGTTAACCATTATTATTGTCTCAATATAGGTACACAGACTAGAAGAAACTTTTAGAAGAAGAATCCCTTAAAATGGTATGGTAGATTGCTTGCAAATGTTTACCAAGAGAACCTGATCATTCTTTCCATCCCTGGACACTAGCCTCTTCACACCATGACTTTACCACTTCTCTCAGCCAGAGGAGTCTGTTTCCCCACCCCTGAATCTGGGCAGGCCTTGTGACCTGCTTTGCCCAACAGATTGGGGTGGAAGGGACACTGGGTGACCTCAGAGCCTAGGCCTTAAGAGGCCTTGCAGCTTCTAGCTCTGCCCTCTTGGAATGCTGCTGCTGCCCTTTAATCAAGCCCCAGCCGGCACTTTGGAGATGAAAGAGCACTTGGAGAGAGAGGCCTAGCAAATGGTTGATACCCACCACCAGACATGTTAGGCTACCTTGGACCAGACAGCCCCAGGAAAGCGCTAGACCACTGGAGCCACATGAATGACTCAGGCAGACCAACAGAATCACCCAGCTGAGCCCAGCCCAAACTGCACACCTACAGAATCACGAACAGATAAAATGTATTGTTTGAGCCCACTAAGTTTTGGGGTAGTTTGTAATACAGCAATAGACAATTGGTACAAATTGGTTTTGTTTTTTTTATATTTTTTTTAGCCGCATCATGCAGCACGTGGGATCTTAGTTTCCCGACCAGGGATCGAACTCATGCCCCCTGCAGTGGAAGTGTGGTGTCTTAACCATTGGACAGCCAGCAAAGTCCCAAATGGTTTTTTTTTTTAAATAAATGTAAAAAATTCCGAAATAAAAAAAGCACAAAAAAGAAAAATACCCTCCCCACAATCTTAGCTCCAATGTTAATTACCATTAATATGTCAGTATTTTTCTTCGAAATTTTTTTTGTGTTTATTTTTTACATGAATGGAAACATATTAATGTTGCTTTATAAATGTGATTTGTGGATAAAATGTAAATGTTTTTCTGGGTCATAAAAGTCTTTATTCAGAGTTCTTTTATGTGATGGTCAGTTGGGTACAGTCCCAAGAGAAGCTGCAGGAGAGACCCAGGAAAACAAAGTTATTACACTCACAGGTCTTAGACGCGGGAGGCACCCCACACCACAGGGGGCCACATGGGGAAGCACCAGGGTGGTCAGGAGGTAGAGGGGCAGGAGCCAAGGGAGAGCAGAGGCCACAGGAAGAGGAAGGCATGGCAGGTAAGCAGCTTAGGTAGGGTTGGCAAATCTGAAAAATTTTGGCAGGCTTTGGGCTATGCGGGTGGTCTCCAGTTGTCTGGTACCTGGCCCTGGGAGGAGTAGGGCTGAAGAATACTGCTTCCTGGGGTCTGCAGGCTAAGTTTGTATGTCAAACGTATACTCCCAGCTGAGCCCTTTGCTATCTCTAACAACTGGCTAGTCTCAGGAGGGGCAGCCTCTCCCCAGCCAGAAACGTTCTTAAGATGTCAAAACATCACAATATATAGAAGATAAGAAATATTCATAAACAATACAGTCTTAACATCACTTCAAATAATGGCTTATTGTAATGTCTTCACATGGGTCCTCTAGAAAACACAGCCTTAGGCAAGGATTAAAATGATGATGGTTTATTTGTGAGGTGCAGGCCCAGGGCCCAGACAATGAAAAGAAAAGAAAAAAAACGACAAGGTAATGCCCTATAATGAGTCACCATATGCTGGCCACGATCTCAGGACAAGCTGCAGACCGATGCAATAGGTCCCTCAACAAGACACATTCCCTGGGCATTCAAGCTTCCCAGAAGGGCTGCAAGGAGAAAGCTCACCATGGGGTAGTTCCTGAAGGGGAGAAAGAGGATGGGATGTATCTGCCCTATTCCCTCCTGTTTCTCATCTCCAATAAGTCTAAGGTCACCCCCATAGGGAGCCAGTTCTCCCACACTACCTAGTGGTGTTTGCTCAGGAAGTTCTAGTTTCTAGTTCTTCATTAGTAGTGAAATGATATTGATTGATAGTTTCAGGAAGACACTCTTTACCATTTTAAAGGAGTGTCCTATTTCCCAGTCACTGAGAAACTATTAGTAATGTTTTTTAAATGTAATCAATGTTGGACATTAAATTTTATTAACTATCTTTTCAGAATATATTCAAATAATCTTTTTTTTGTCTTATGACAAATTATATTAATAGATTTCCTAAACCTGCACTATCTTTGCATTCCTGGAATGGTGCTTTTAATAGGATTTTAATATAGTATAAGACCCAATTGCCTAATATTTTATTTAGGATTTCTGCATCTCATATATATCCATATGAGAAGTTACTGTATGGTTTTCCTTTTGGTAGTATCTGTAAAGTCTGGGTATCACAATCTATTAGATTGTTCTTGAGCAATCTTCAACTTTGAGCCTATTTTGCTTTTTCAAATCTGCATAATTTAGTCTCAGGTCTCTTTTTTCACAATCCCCATCACCTGTCTGCAGAATGTCAGCAGACATTATTAGCATTGTAATGACTTCAGGCAAGTTCCTAATCTCTCAAGTTCCTAATCATTCTCCTCTTTTATTTAAAAAAAAGGGAATGGGGTTAATAATAAATACTATCTCATGGTGACAGGACTTTGTGAGGATTAAATGAAATAATGTTTATGAAAGCCTTTAGCACCATGTCACAGAGTAAGTGCTCAAAATGTAGCATATATTATTATCATTAGGCTAAAGGTTTTTCTTGATAACCACTCCCATCTGATGGAAGTTCATGTCAGTAATGTGCTAAGTGTCTGCTGAATGCTCAAATAAGATGTTCGTGAAAATACACTGGAAACAAAAGCACTATACTGATGTTAGCTACCATCAATGATATTGTCTGGTGAAGATTCACATTATGCTGATCTTCTGAACAATGTGGTTTATACGAACACACCATGACACCACATAGAGATTCATTACATATAACTATTAAGCAATCGCGGGTACAAAAGTGCCAAAAGTTCTCCTATTGCACGGTTTCAACGTGTCTCTGCAGTTTTGTCCCATTCGTTTTTTAAAAATTAATTAATTAATTATTTGGCTGAGTTGGGTCTTCCTTGCTGCACGCGGGCTTTCTCTAGTTGTGAAGAGCAGGGGCTACTCTTCATTGCGGTGCGTGGGCTTCTCATTGCAGTGGCTTCTCTTGTTGCGGAGCATGGGCTCTAGGTGCGTGGGCTTCAGTAGTTGCGGCACGTGGGCTCAGTAGTTGTGGCGCACGGGCTTAGCTGCTCCGCGGCATGTGGAATCTTCCCAGACCATGGCTCAAAGCCATGTCCCCTGCATTGGCAGGCGGATTCTTAACCACTGCGCCACCAGGGAAGCCCCTCCCATTAGTAATTTTAATGGAATATGTTTTTCCCGAACATATGGCCCAGAGGTAAATAGTCTCAACAACAGAATTGGCCTGGACCTCACTACACTTAAGGGACAGTACAGCTCAGCAATTAGGAGCATGAATTCTGGGACTGGGGTTCAGTTGCGGGGGGGTGTCTTGTTTCCTTACCTGTAAACTGTGAATGATGACGATAGAAACCACATCATTCGCAGTTGTGAGAACTGAACGTTTTACTGAAGGTAAAGTGTTTAAAATAGTGCCTGGCCGATGGGACATGCTCGATGAGTGTCTGATGTCATTCATTTTCTTCCTGTTACTGCACTGCACTCTTGATTATTAACAGGAAGAAAGATGCATGGGGTGGGGTGGGTGGTGGAAGTTTGGGAAATTGTATATAACTGGCTTTCATCTGGGATCCCAGTCCCCAAATCCCCAAAATGCTGGCCATTTAGTTCTACCTGTAGTAACTGGGAGGCAACAGGGTCCAGACCCAGAGCTGAGGGGCCCCAGGCTACATGGATTTGGCGGTAAGATCTCTCCCACAAGGGGCAGTCGATGGCTGCCTGGATGCCTTCACTCTGTATGCAGAAACACACTGGGAAACCCCCGACAGAAGCCCTGTGTCCCCACAGTTCTCCGTACACTCTGATTTACTTAAGTCCATAGAAAACTAGTATCCCTGTCTCAAAGCAGATCTCGGTTGTAACACTGAAAGTGTATGTACCTGGAGCTGCCACATGAAAGAGGAAAACCCCTCAAACTCAGAGGATCAAAGAATCAGCAGGTGCATTCACGGTGGTCTGGCTTCCTCTGCTGTTGTCAAGACTGTTCTTTGTTTAAATCAACCTCCCCCCACCTTCATGACAGTCTTTAGTGCCCAACGAGGGAAGGTGGACCTTCACATTTCACAAGTCAGTGAGCTTTCATTTCCCAGCAGGGTTTTCACAAAGTGACAGCTATAATCAATTTCTAACAAATGACCATCCTACACAATAGAACTGCAAATAAAACTCTAGATGTTGAAAACGCTTATTGTCCTTTCTTGTTTGCAAACATGTATCCAGTGAGGTCTTGATTATTTCAGAGTTTGGAAAAACAAAATTGTCTTCCAGCCTGTTTGTGCACTAGTTGATTTTTCTGGCTCCTGGAGAAATGCCTTTTTGGAAGAGCTTGTACGTCCTAAACCCACCCCCTGGAAGAAAACCCTGGTAAAGACGGTGGGCCTGAAGAGCGTGAAGCTGCAGGCGGCAGGTGGAGACCATCGACATGAAGACAAGATACTCACGTGGCACCTCTGGCCCATGTCTGGCCCTCCACCAGTGGGTTCTGACCCTACGTAACAAGTCTCCTCTAACCTACATGCTCATAAATTCAGCATGATTCTTCCTTTGCTTGTGCAAAATGTAATTACTTGAACTTTATGTTTAGATTCCAAAGCAATCATTCCCAACTTCTGAGAAGTTGCCAGACTCTAGAGAAGATGATAGAATCTGAAGACCTGGGCTTCTTATCCTGGTTTGGTCACTTGTTGTGTGACTTTACACGACATAGTTAGCTTCTCTAGACTTCGGTCTCACTAAGGTAATAAGGTCTGCTGTGCTCGCCTTAAAGTGTCGTTACGATACTCAAACAGGCTAATACATTAGAAAATTCTTAGAAGGTACAAAGTATCACACAAACGTAAGGTATTTTATAATGACCTCGTGTGAGGTTAGCTCCTATAAAATGTTTTGATGATGAAACATAAAATAAAATTTAGAAAATGAGCAGATGCACAGAGGACAAGTATTATATTATTCCACCTATATGAGGTACCTAGAATAGGCAAATGCATAGAGACAGAAGCAGAATAGGGGTTACCGGGGGTGGGGGAGGGGGAATGGAGAGATAGTGTTTAATGGGGACAGAGTTGCTGTTGGGATGATGAAAAAGTTCTGGAGATGGATGCTGGTGGTGGTGGTTATATAACATTGTGAATGTTCTTAATGCCACTGAATTGTACACTTAAAATGCTGAATTTTATGTTATATACATTTTTCCACAATGCAAATAAATAAACAGATGGCTTTGGAGACACAGGATTATTTACAAACAAGGAATTTAACTTACATGTAATCAGAAACGCTTGTGTCCATGTTGGGCATGTTCTCTTTCTGTGGTCAAAGCATATAAGAAGCCAAATCATCATCAGAAGACATTTATTCTTTTGCCTTTTGACTGGTAATATTCATGTTCATTGATGACCATCCCTGCCCTTATTTCCTCACCAAGAATGGCCTGGCTGTTGGCCTGGTCCATTAGCCAGGACAACCTCTCCTTCCTTAGATGGACATGAACAAATACCACCACCGTTTGCTCACTCTCTCCTTTATTTCGTGTCCAGGGCTGACCACGTCTCCGGCACAGAAGAGTCTCTTTCCTTAGACTGGTTGTAACTGAATCAGGGAATGCACAAACTCCCTAGTTATAGATGACCTTATAATTTATCCTCCAAAACAGGGTGTTTTCAAGAAAGGGGGACCAGAGCCATAAGCTGCAACTGTCTCAGGAAAACTATGATGTACGATCATGCTGTATCTCTCCCAACCCATCGATGCTGCTCTTACAGATAAAATCCTGGCCATTTCTTTCCCTCTTACCTCGCTATGTCCTCTCTCCAAGGAGGGGATCCAGGGAGAGAACTGAGTTATTCAGACGAATTTTGATAAACACCTTGGAATGGAAGCTGAAACCCAGGATGATGCCTTGATGTGAGTGGGAATGGTCTGTGGCCGGTGAGGTGAAGAGCATGTTTGCTCTCCAGGGAAATGGAGAAAGAAGAGGGCTATGTGGGGTGAAGCCCACAGAAAGGCAGAAGGCCGCCTGCTCGGTGGTTAGAACACCCCAAGCCCAAGCACACACACCAAACGCTGAGTGAAGCTCCCAGAGGCAGGAAGTGTCATGCATCTGTCTGGGTGTTTGGGGAAATCAGTAAAGATGGGGGTCTTTACAAGCCACAACACGGATGAACCTCAAAAGTATGATGCTAAGTGCATCATATTACATTATTCCATTTGTATGAAACACTCAGAACAGGTAAATCCATAGAGTCAGCGTGCAGATCAGTGTCTGCCAGGGGACAGGAGGGGAAAGGGTGAGTGACTAGTTAATGACGTGGGTTTTATTTCAGGGTGATGAAAATATTTTGGAGCTAGATAGAGGAGGTGCTTGCACAACACTGTGAATGTAATTAAATGCCGCTGAATTGTTTGCTTTAAAATGGTTAATTTTCTGTTATGTGAATTTCACCTGAATTGAAAAAAAAAAAAAAGACGTGGTCTCCCTAGCGGAGCCGGCACAGGAGTGTGTTGACAGAGGAGCACAGAGCACAGGCCAGCAGGGCTGGACTGGGAGTTGAGGGTCCCACACGACCAGACTTCCAAGAAGCGGGAGGCCCAGCTGCCATCTGGGTTAGGCTGCGGGGAGAGGGGCTCATCTCACTTTAGCCCACAAGAACTTAAATGTTAAACTTCTGGTTTCCCGCACATAGTAGCTTGCTGTCTTCTCAAATACATAGAGCAATAGACTATTTGCTGGGTACACATTTAAACAAGAAAAGGTTGAATGTAAAGGTATGAAAAAAAGATGTCCCAGCTAAGCGAGCACAAAAAGAAAGCAGATGCAGTAAAATTAATACCAGACAAAATTGAAAATCATTAAAGGAGGCAACAGGGATGTTTTATGCTGATGAGAAGTTTAAGCCTGAGCTTTTATATACTTGACAACATAGCTTCAAAACTGTGAAGCACTTAGAAAGATCAGAAGGGACTGATAAGCCTGCATTATAGTTTAATACGCCTCCCTCAGAAATTGATCAAGTAGACCAAAAGTTTTTCCCCCAAAAAGAACACCCAAACCCACATTTTTAGAAATTTTAAAACACAATTCAACACAAAATATCAAAATCTCTGTGTTTTGCTAATGTTTCACCTAGAGGCAAAGTCAGAGTTTTAAGTACATATATATTAGAAAAAAGAAAGATTAAAAATGGATAAACTGGCTTAACAAGTGAGAAAAAGAACAGCAGCATAATCACAAAAAAAGCAGAAGGAAATTATAAAGCTGGCAAGAAATACACAGAATAAAATAATAGAGAGAATCCACAAAACCAGTATCTGTTTTTCAAGAGCTCAATTTAAATAGATAAACTCATGGCAAGTTTGGGTGAAGAAGAGATAGAAGGAGATTAAGAAAAGGCACAATACAAACTGTCAGGCATGAAAGGGGGAATACAATTCTAATCGTAATTAAGATTTTAAACATCAGAAGAATACTTTGATGTAAAAAAGTATTCTTTACAGCACGGTTTGAAAGCTTAAGTGAAAATGACTAATTTGCTAGAAATACGTATTACAAATAGTAAATTTAGAAAAAAACAGAAATCGGAACGGATCTATTAAATAAATTGAATCATAGTCAAAACTCTTCTCACACAAAAGGCCTCTGATCCAGCATGTTGACAGGTAAGGTTTACCAAACCTTCGAATAATAAGTAGATTAACTCTCACTGCTGTAAACTATTCCCCCTCCAAAATACATAAATAAGTAAATAGAGGAAAAGTTGCCCCAAATCATTTTACAAAGCTAGCATCATGTTAACATCAAAACCAGGCAAGAACATTTAGAAAAGGAAAAGTATTGGCCAATTTTATGCAGCAGCTTCCTGGCTAAAACTCCTGCTATTCTTGTCCCCTTAGTTTATTCTACTTGAAGCTCCCAGCATGATGCATTTAAAGTATATCAGATTATGGCACCACCTATATACTCTGGCCCCCGGCCACCTCTCTGTCCTGTCCTCCACCTAGCTCTCTTGCTGCTCGTCATGCTCAGCAAGAGTACTCCTGCCCCACGGCCTTTGCACTGGCTGTCCCTCTGCCAGGAACACTCTTCTCCCCACATTCACATGGCTCTCTCCCCACCTTCATTCAGCCTCTGTTCAAATGTCCTCTGCTCAGAGGCCTCCCTGACCACTTTGTCTAAGATGGCAGTCATCCCCCACCTCTCTCACCCTTTGTAGAAAGTATGGACTTTCTACATCGTCCATAGCATTGTCTATTGTTATGGTCTGAATTGTGTCTCCTCCCCCTCCCTCCACAAATTCATATTGAAGTCCTAACCCCCAGTGTGATGATATTTGGAGATGGGGCCTTTGGGAGGTAATTAGGTTTAGGTGAAGTCATGGGGGTGGGGCCCTCACAATGGGATGAGTCCCCTTATAAAAAGGGACCCTAGAAAGTATAACTGCATCTTGACCAGGTAGTATTTATCTCAGGAATGCAAGAATAATTTAACATGAGAAAATTTGCTGATGTAACTGCTATGGGCTGACTAATGCCCACCACCTCTTCTAAAGATATCCATGTCCTAATCTCTGGAACCTATGAATATGCTACCTTCTGTGGCAAAAGAAATGCTGCAGATGTGATTAAGTTAAAATGTGGAGCTTGGAAGCCTATCCTGGATAATCCAGGTGGGCCCAATGTAGTCACAAGGATCCTTATGAGAAAAGACAGGAGGGTCAGAGAAGGGGACGTGAGGACAGAAATAAAGATGCGAGAGAGAGAGAGAGAGAGAGAGAAAGAAAGGGGTGGGGAGAGGTGTTGAGATTTGAAGATGCTAAACTGTGGGCTTTGAAGATGGAGGAAGGGGCCATGAGCCAAGGAATGCGGGCAGCCTGTAGAAGATGAGAAGAAAACAGATTCTCCCCTAGAGCCTCCAGAAGGAAGGGAACCGGGCTGACACCTTAATTTTAAGGCTTTTGACCTTCAGAATTATAAGGTAATAAATGTGCTGTTTTAAGCCACTAAATTTGTGGTGATTAGTTAGAGCAGCGCTAGGAAACTAACACAGTAACTTACATTAACAGATTAAAGGGAAAAAATCATCTCCATAGATGCGGAGAGAGCATTCAGCACCTGTCTATGACGTGGGTAGGGCAGGCCCTTGGTGCTACTGGCAAGGCCAAGGCTAGCCATTCGTTACGGAGCACTGTTCCCAGTGCAACTGAGTATAACGGATGACCTGAGACTCTTGATTCTGACATTTCTGGATAGGAATCTTGGCTCACAATGCAGAGTGTAAATTTGGACAAGTGACATTAATTTCTTGCATTACTTTTCTCATGTGTGAAGAATCAACCTACATCGAAAGCCATCATGGGGTTACATGAGGTGGACCACGTAACACTCCTGGAATGCAGCCCATACTCAGTAAGTGCTCAAAACCAGTTAGCTCCTGTAGGCTGCCTGCCCTGGGATGATGCCCTGCGGGCTTAGGGGAGTGACCCCATCACACTGTTGGCTTCACCGTCCATCCCCCAGATCGGCCAAGTGCTGCACCGCCCAGCTTCCTATTCCATCCAGTGCAGGTGGGGTCTGGACCTCAGGCTTGGACTGACCTTACTTCCCTCTGCAGGTAAAGTCAGTGCACTGTCCCACTGGATGAGGTTCCCTCCAGAGCCCAAGCACCTCCTCAGGCTTCAGGCCACCTGCAAATTTGATTCCAGCCTCTTGTCCAGCATTCGCAGGACACATGGATTTCCTACCCCTCCCCCATATGGCTGTTTGCCATATTCTCCAGGCTGCCTTTGAAGATCCCAGTGCCAATAACAATCTAACAATGACAATAATAACGTGCATTAGTTGGGTTACAGCCCAGGGCAGGCCCTGCCCATCTGTTATTTGTTAGCTCACAGCAACCCTGCAGTAGAGCAACAGTGGAGGAAACCAGGTCACCTGGGTGACACCCAGGCCAGTGCTCTTTCTGCCTTCATTCCCCACCCCTTGGTCAGGGTTTGCACAGCTCAGCAGCCAGTTCACTTTCACCAGTAAAAAGTGGGACCTTAAGAAAGTCTGTGCTTGGGACCCATGACAAGGCCAACTCTCTCCAAACCCACAGAGCCCAGCTGATAAACATCTATCGCTCAATGGGCCTAATCCTTGTGCTCAGAAAAATAAACCCAGAAAGTGCATTCCTGCCATTCTCAACATTTAACTCCGTACTTCATCAGTAGATTTCACTGATTTTTCACTTGGAGGTTTTTAGAAACCCAGTGGATTGATTACAGGAAATCAAATCCACTCAGAGAGAATAGCCGAGCCCTGTTTCATCACTGGCCAGGCTCAGAATTCTTTCAACAATAACTAACTGACTTTATCTGAATTAAACTGCACATTTTCTGTAGGAAAAAAAAATGACTAAAAAAAAAAAAAAAAATGACTAGCACTAAATAGTCTTGAAATTTCCATACCATTGTTGGAACTCCTAATCCACAATTATTTCTTTGGTCCCACTGAGCAGCCCATTAACAATAACGTGGAGCTAAAGGTAAAGCTGACACTATCAACCATGTGCTTCCGAAAGTGGAAACTCTCTGTGGAGTCTTACCTCTCTAAACCATCACCTTGCTACCCTTCTCGTGTACTCTCTGTCACCTGAAAAATCACTCACTTAACGGCTGAAAGGTGTACTCATTGTGGATTTTTCTTCTTACAAAAATAAAACCAGGAAAAAAACACTCTTTCATTATGAAATGTAACCACATTAAAGAAAATTTGGAAAATGGAAAAAAAGAAAACAAATAAACACCCATAATCCCAGGAAAATGAGCCAGCTAATGGTTTATGGAGAATGTCCACATGGTGGTCCACCTGAGGTGTCCACCTGAGGTCCACCCGCGTGGTGACAGGCCCCACTGCTTCCCAGCAGGGGATGCTTCCTATTTGGGGTGTGCACATGCATACACGTGCATTCTTGTTGTTGATGCTCTCTCCTACTCATTTTTCATTTTTGGTCTTGTTCTTCTGCCTCTCTTTCCAGGCAAAGTTCTTTAAGAGATGACTCTCTCATTAACGTGCTCTCAAATTCCACACATGCAGGAGGAAATGAACAAAGAGCAGATGGAACCTGCCCCTCTGCCTGCAGGAAGAGGGCCCATGTGTGCACAGGGTTCACCACCCCCAGGGGCCACACAACTCCCTGGAATTAGTAACATCTCACTGCTTCAAACAACTTGATGAGAAATCCTGCAGTGAAACCTCCCGAGTTTGTGCAAATACAGCATGGTAGCCCAGTATTTCAGGGTGAGCACCGGTCAGAAGCCCCCAAAATGTGAATCAGAGACCTGTGACCTTTCACAAGTGGCTCACTGCTCAGAGCCACCTGTAAATGTGAGCATCAGTTTCCCCATCTGTAAATGTGAGAAGTCGCTAAGGACCCCTGGGGGGTCTTTCCCAGGCTCCCTGGCCACCGCAGCTCTCTCGTGGGAGCTGTGACTGAGATACCCACCCTATGCTGGGCCCTGCCCTGGACTCCAGGACCCATGCTGGCCTGAGGACGAATGAAGCTTCAGCTCCTCGTTGCAGGATGTGCCATGTGTCCAGCCCTGACATCCCTACCCCAGGTCAGGAAACTGGGCTTAGGTCTGATTTATTTAGGCAGCAAACACAATTGAGCTTCTGCTCAGAGCTGGGCACTGTGCCAGGATGCACAGAGAAGTGGTCCTCATCCTACTCAGAGCAGCTGGGGTCGGGGGGGTGGGGGTGGGGGGTGGGGTGGGCAGACAGGACAGCACAACACTGTCCTAAGGCCTGCCTCTCTACCTGTGTCCCTGGGCCCAGCCCACGAGGGGATCTGCCTGGTGCCCTGGCCTGCACCCGTGACCTGCCTAGCAGCCACCCCCCACTCCCACTCCCACCTTTGACTGTGACCTACTTCCTGGGAGACTCAGACTTCGGCCCTGAGCCTGGGTCTGGGGACCTGAGGCCAGGATTTCTAAGAACTCACTCCTCCCAGCTTCCCTGACTCTGAGCTGCCCTCTCTTGATGAGACCCCAACACTCAGGGTTAGGCATCCTGAGCACCTCGCAGCCTGGGAATAGCCCCACACTGTGGGGCATCTGCTTGGACCCTCTTCTCTCTGAACTGTACCTCCCACCCCAGGGGCAGTGCTCCCAGCAGCCACCGCACCCTGGCCCTCTGGCCATAACTGACCAGCCTAAGAGGGAACATGTGGCCTAGGTTAGGATTGCCAGAAAAACACTGGATGCCCAGTTAAGTTTAAATTTCATACAAACAATGGGTCATTTTTAGTATAACTATGCCACTGTAGTATTTAGGCATCCTTTATTTTTATTGGCTAAATCTGATCACTCCACCCAAGCTAGACCAATCAAATTCTCTCAGGCAGGATTTTGAATCTAGAGTTCAGCAAGACTATAAGGTAGTATCTTGCAGTGAGAGTGGGGCAGGTAGATTCCACCAGGCAGGAAGAGAAGAGAGGAGTCAGATCTGCAGAGAGAGAGAATGAAGCTGAAGGAGGCAAGAGGCAGCCACTTTCTTCCGTGTCATGATGGGGACATTTCCTAAGAACTGGCCCATTCCTGGCTTCAGTGCCCTAGGATGCCCTGGTGTCCTTATAATTAATACTCTCTTCAGGTGAGGGGTCTCGCCCAGCAGTTTTAGGTATAACCCGTCCCTTGGAATCTGGACAGACTAGCTGGTGTGAATGGTGCTTTGTTTGCTGCTTTCCACCCCAAACACCAAGATGGTCCCCTCCAAGTTCAGGCATCACTCTAGACTCCTTTCTCCCCTCACCACACCCTGCATCCAAGTCCTGTCTACCCCATCTCCCAAGTCTAGGTCAGCTCTGTCTTCTCTCCATCCCAATGCCTACCACCACCCCGCTTCTGGCCACCAGCATTTCTTGCCTGGATTAATACAATGGCTTCCTATTTTTCTCGCCTCCAGTACTCCCTACCCTCCAGCCAAAGCAATCGTCCTAAGACGTAAATCTGACTTCCTCCCCAAACCCTCCATTTGAAACCCTTCAGTGGTTTGCCCTCCAGAGGCACAGAGGCTCTTCCGTGACCTAGCTTCTGGTGAGCCGTCCAGGGTCACCTCTTACCTTGTTGTCCCCACACCCCATTCCAGGCTCTGGCCACACAGATCAGCTTTCACATCCTCCTCCAGACTCTCTCTCACCTCAGGGCCTTTACACCTGCTGCCCTTCCCAGCCCTCTTCGCCTGGCTCTCCCCCACCTTTGGGGGACCCAGTCTGGGGTCATCTCCTGCCTTGACTCTGTTCACCCTCTTCCTAACGAGTGCTTCCCCTGCATCGTGCTTAGTGTGTCCCCTGTGGTCCCCGGATTAGCAGCAGCCGCAAAAGCAGCAGCACCTGGGAACGTGTCAGAAATGCAAATTCTCAAGAGCCCCCCAACCCAGACTTCCTGAATCAGAAACTCTGGGGTGGGGTCCAGCAAGCAGTGTTTCAACTAGCCCTCCAGGTGGGTCTGACGCTCACCAATGTTTGAGAACCACTACTATACTGTAATTGTATAATTATTTGTTTGAAATAAATAGTTTGGAAGCCTTGAGAGGATTAGAAAGGCCATAGCATCTTCATGAGCAAATACTGTAACTGGCACGTGATAGATTCTTTGTAAATGTTTGTGGATGGAAGGAAACGGAAGAAAAAGGGAAACTAGAAGGAAGGACAGGAGGAAGACAGGCAGGCAGCCACAATCCTGCCAACAGCACACTTGGTCTTTCTGACCCTCCAAGTGTTTCTAGACACAGCCAACCCCATTCTGACATTTCCCTGGATCTCCCCTCTGCTTGCCGTAAGGCTGGGCATAGAGACAGTGCAGGATTTGGGCTCTGGGCACCTGCCATCTCTAGTTCAGAAGGGGCAGCAGGGCTTGCCCAGCTACCAGTGGGCCCCACAGTTCTTGCATGGAGTTGGGTGCTTGAGGAGGCCCAATGAGCTCTGCATTTGCACGAACGGCTGGAGATGGTGTTGGAGCTTGTCAGCAGGAAGAGTCTAGGGCCCTGTTGCCCCTTCCCCCCAAGGCTACTTCAGACCGTGTGTTCTGGCACGTCTTCCATCTCTCCCACCTGAGGCAGGGAGAGGGCCTCTGAGATGAGCATCCACTCTTTTTGTTCTCGGTGGCACGCACTGACCATGGTCCCTGACTGGGCAGTCCACGGAATCCCTGATGTCCTGTTTCCAGCCTCCACTCCCCAGGCCTGCTTCTGAGTCAACAAATCTCTAGTTGCCAGGCCTGAGCTGTTACCAGCAGAGCTAAAGGGAGTGGGCAGAGGTCAGCAGGAAAACTCAAGAAGTGAGTCATCCACAGGGGAGGGAGAGGATGGCCTCTGGTGCAGAAGCTTCTGGAAGGGATTTCCCGACTGGCTGCCACGAGCACCCCTCTGTCACACGATGAGAAGGTCCTATCAGGACAGGCTCAGGCCCACCTTCCCAAAGAGAGGAGCTGGGAGGACATGGGGGAAATCACTTGCTATTGAGTGGCAGCAAATGGACTCTTCTGCAGAGGAAACAGCAGCCGTCTTCAAGCTGGCAGTAAGACGATCTGGTCCAGTTACAACCACAGCCCCCGCCCCTGTGGTAAAATGAGACCCCCCACTGCAGAACTCCAACCCCGGGTGGGGCTCCTCCAAAAGGAAGAGGTTCCCTTCCACTTTCCCCTGAGTTGTTAATGATAAACTCACACTTGAAAAGCTCTTCACCAATTTCAAAGCCTGTATCTCACCTAATCCTCGCCAAAATCCTGAGAAGATGCAAGATTTCAATACATCCTGTAATAGATCAGAAAACTGAGGCTCAGAGAGAGTAGCGCCCTGGGTGAGGAAGGAAAGGAGCAGAGAAGGGAACTTCTCTTCGGATGCACAGGCCAATTCTCATTCCCCTGCCCACGCCCCTCACTCAGACAAGGGCAAAACTAACACCACAAAGAAACAATCAAAAAAGCCTGTATACAGAAAGCTTGGAGCTGGTCCAAGTAGAGAGAAGGCTACAGAGGTTTTCTTAAGTGTCAACACCCTCTCAGCATGTGGGAAGGAGGTGGGAATTGGAGGCTATAAAGGCAGGACTGGTCTTTGGGTAATTTCTGGGTGGGTTTCACGCTGCTCACCCACCCAAAAGCTTGTGGAGGGAAGTGCATCCTCCTCTCTCCACCCCAGGCCACAGCTGACCACTCCCCCCCCACCCCAACCCCGGGCAGGCAACTGATCCAAGGGGAGCCCTCTACAGGCTGGTTTGTAACTTAGGACTTATGTCCTTCGTTTGCTAAAACAAGCTGGGCCAATCTCATTCCTTTCTCAAAAAGTCAGCATAAGAAAACTAAGAGATTGGGACAGCTGACTGCAGGGATTTATCATGAGTTTGCGTAGGGGGGCCGGGGAGATTGTGATGGGTCCCGTGTGGCTGGTGACGGAGTGGAGACTGGGAACCCACGGAAGAGAAGAGCGAGATCTGTGCAGATGCAAAATGAGATGGAGGGGGGGTCTCAGGAAAGACCACATGGCTGTCCCACCGCTGTCCCTACTCCTGTGAGAACCATTCTACCTGGAAACCCGAATTCCTGAGCCTTCCTGGCTGAACTTACAACAGACCTTCCTCTGCTGAAGCTACTGTGGGTGAATTTTTTTAAATCAGAGAAAAGGAAGCGCTCAGTTCCAACCCACTTTCAACATCTGTGGAAACCAAGGACCACAACTAATCAAGGAGGTTGAACCCAGGCTGCCCAGTGATACCCTAGGGTCCCAATCACAGCCCTCACAGTGATGGCCTTAGAATTACACAGCTCAAGAGGGCAAGATACACGCTTCCATCTTGAAACTAAACACAAATCAGTCTGTTTCTAAATACAGCCCCATGGAAAGACTTGAAAATCTCTTGGCATCTCATTAGTATTTCAAGGAAGCATGACATGAAGCATTGTCTATGAAAAAGTAAGAAGACTTGATTTTGTAAATGTGAGATGCTGAATACCACCTGGCCATTTCTATTTGGGTCTTACCTGAAACGCATGAATAACAAAAGCCCAGCTGATGACCTTAGCCTACAGGAGTGACTGCTGAAGAATACAATATATTTGCCAAGTCTGAAAGCGGTTTTGTTTTAGCTTTCTTGCTTGGGCACAGGAGTTGGCATGTGTAAGTGTTGATTCAATTTGGCTCTCTTGTTAAAACACAGGACTTGGAAAAATTAAACATATTTGTGAAATCTAAGCGTGCTTGTATCTATTAATGTTCACATCCTAATATTTTTGGTTTAATTTTCAGTTAATAATAATAGCTAACATTTATTATGTGCTTAGTATGTGCAAGGAACTTTTAACTAATAATCATATTCAATCCTCACAGTAACCCTATGGAACAAGTATACTATTGCAGATATGAAAATAATTATTACATGGGTACCCTCCCAGGAACCTGCCCAAGATGCACGGCCAGGAAGTGGCAATGCCAGGCCTTCACCTCGGAGGCCCAGTCCCTTTCAACCTTTCAGCCATCTCACCCCAGGGGAGGTTAGCTAAGGAAACAGATGATTGCTTGTTTGTTTGAGGTACAGACAGGGAAGATAATTCAGGAATTTGTAATTGCTCATCCCTGCTGGGGGATATTAGCCAGACATTAGCCGTGACACGTGAATCATGACACTTGTTTCCGGCTGAGTTATTACCTATGCACAATGCTGCTCACCAGCTTGCCCGCTTGCTTTAGAAAATGCTGGAAAAAGATGGTCCTTGATGCTTCCAGCTGCTCCCCAATGCCGACGGCTCAAGCAGGAATCCAGGAACGCCCCACCCCCTGCCCCAACCACCACCCTACGTTGTTAACGGGCAATCCCTGGCTTCACTTCTACCTCTGCAGGGTGGGTTGCGGCCCTGGTGCATCCTTTAGGGATGTTGTGAGATACCTCCTGGGAACACTGACTGCAGATCTTTGGGAGCAACAGCAGATGCTCAGCACCCCTTGATGGAATGCATCCTCAGGGTCCTCAGAGTGCCCTCGCCTTTGCTCTGGACAGGGTCCAGCGGCAGGAACTGACCTCTGGGAGCCTCCTTTGTCCCTAATCTTGATGCTCTGTGGGAGACCTGGGCCACACATCCAGGGGCCGCCCTGGCTGCCCCCGAGAGGGAACTGGACAGATTCTTAGTGAGATCCAGTGGGGAAAGGCCTGCCCAGGTGCTGCCCCTCCTGCTGGGCAAGTCACTACCCCTCTTCTGTGCTTCAGCTTCCTTAGCTGTCCAAAAGAAGGGGTGGCAGTGGCCTGGGGGAGGGGGAAGGGTTCAGCTGTGACTCAGCGAGGCAGAGACACTGTCCTGCTTACTCCTGGGATGCAGGGCAAGCCCAGGGCCCATCTCCTAGCAGATCCTCCACCAATATTTCCACCCCATTTCTGGGGATACACTAGGCCTTCCCCTTCATCATAAAATCTGGAGTGAAAATTGTCATTCGTGTGCTTTAAGATATAGGAGGGGAAGCACTTTTCATCTATTAAAAAAAACCTCAGCTCCCAATACATCCCGCCTGGTGCTTTCCTGCCCTTTCTCATTCTGCCCCTCCTCGCTACGCTTTAGAAGTCAGCCTGAAGCCCCCTGTGAAGCTCCCACCTCTGGAAGCCTCTCTACCTGGAATTCAGGCATCCTCCTGTGTGCCCCCCGCAGGGCACTGTATTACTCTGGCTTGTATTTGAACCATTCAGTCATTCATCAAACACACCCTGAGTGCTTCTTCTCTGCCCAAGAGATGCTCAACAGAGGCCAGAGAAGCCACGTGGCATCCAAGGCAGGTACAGGGCACAGGTGGAAACATAACCGAATAAGCCTACATATCCCCAAACTCTCTCCATCCAGTTTATATTCTTGTATTTCTAAGCTATATAGAATTTCACTCCTTTTTTAAAAAAAATTAACACTGTTGTTCTTTCCATGGAATAGGTTTCAAAGTATACCACCCGAATGCAGCACAAATGAGGCCTTCCAGTGGAGTGTGATTATTAAAGGGCACCTGGAGATTTCCTTCTCCCTGTATCTGCATTTCCTGGGCCCAGGCCCTCCTGGTGCCCCACCATACAGGAAAGGTATGAACGGCTCCCCTGGGCAGAAAAGGGGCAGAAAGAGATTAGGACAACTTCTCAAATGTGAGTACTGCCTGGGGTAAGGCCGAGTGGTCTTCCTGTCACTAAAATGATTTAAATACAAGTACCACCACTCCTCACCTCTCCCCTCTAGAAACTACAGAAACAGATGGTTTCCACTTAGATTTCTCCGACATCCAAGGACCAGACCCTCCCACCCCCACACCAGAAACCTGAAGATAGGGGGCTGCGGTTCATAAGAAAGCCCTTGCCCCGCATTACTCCCCCTGTCTCCCGCATCTTCCGCCCCTTCATGCACCACTCCCCAGCCATCCAGCATTTTCCTCCTTTAACACGACCCCCAACCATACTGATTAACACTGAAACTTCACAGCCTACAGGAATAAGGCTGTGGGATGGTTCTTACGTCTAAGAGGTTGGCGGGGGTTGATGGCAGTCAGGGACCCGCTAAGCCGTGGCCTGGCCGGAACTCAGCAGCGGCGGAGGGTCCCGGGTTGGGGGTGCACGGCCAGTGCGGGGATCTCGTGTCTGGGGGGGCAGCAGGGCAGACCCCTGTCTCCTCTTTCCCCTGAAGGACAGAGCGCCCATGGTTCCCCACCGCAATCCTAGTACTGAAGATGACAGCCCGCCCTCCGGCTGCCAAGCCTGAGCTGCTCCTGCCCCAGCTGAGAGCACATGAGTGGGGCCTCGGGGGTGCCCTGTGCCTGCGAGCAAAGGGGGCGCTGATGGGGCGCAGGGGGCGGGGCGTCGGGAGGAAGAGGCTGCTCCTGGCCCATCTCTGGTTCAGCCCAGGACCCACTAGGGACGTGGAAAGCACCTGCGTAAGGAAAAGAGGCACGATTTCCCCAGGGAGAGGGGAGGAAGGTGCTGTGCGGCGGCCAGGCGCTAGCCCCAGGCCAGGGCACCACGCTCCCTTGCTGTCCTCTTTCCCCTCCCATGAACTCCTCTCACTTTACTTTTCTTCCCAGACAGACTGTACATTGTGAGGTCAGGACCATGCCCTCCCAGTTCATCTCAGTATCCAGCATAGTGCAGTGATGTGTAAGTTCTTACTAAAAATTTTTTTGAATGAAAAAAAAAAGTATACGAAGGAATGAATGAAGGAAACTCCTTGAATCCAAGATTGGCTTATGTTTAGATTCTAGTTACAGAGAATATTCTCCTTATTTATCAAAACCAACTTTGTGGGTTAAAAAAAACAACAACGATGCATTTAATTCATTCATCTACCAATGAATCACCTACTATATGATTTTTGTATTTCGGAGTTTATTGGCCCTGAGGGATCTTTGTATCTGAAAACATTCTTAGACTCTCCTGTTGCCCTAAAACTCAACTCCTGGAATCCCAACAGTCATATAACTACGAGTAGGAAAGAGACAGTCCTTTTAACTGGACATCCTTATAGGATTTTTTCCCCTATAATGAAATATATTCAAGAATGACAAGATGTCAGTAGATTCCTGTTTTCAAACATCTCTCCGAAAATCCAAACCCGGGCCACATCTCCCTGTCTGTCTAAACAGGTAATTATACTTTGTGTATTAAAGTCTTATATCTCTGACTTATCCAGTGCACGAAAAACAGTTTAACCTTTAAACCAAGTCATGTACACCATTTTACTGCTGGAAAGATGAATTTATGTTACCCTGTCAAATCAGTATCAACCTGACCTTTAAACACATCAGTGTTTCTTGGAAAAATATTATGGCTGGGATGCCTACCGAGGTAAATAACATTAGCTGCTCCTACCCAGCACTGAGCCACGCTGCGCAGAGGCCTATCAGAATAAGGGGCGGAAGGCAGCAGGGCTCAGAGCTCTTCTGACAAACTCCGCAGGATACAAAGAACAATGTAAATGCACCAGACTTGGCAGATATATTTCTACATTACTGTTCCAGAGATAACAGCTAAGGTGAATCATTTCCCACCACCTACCATTCCAAATTATTTCAAATTCTGAAGGGACCCTATTTATTTCATTGGTAGCTAGCAATTTACTTAGCTGAAGATCATTATATTTATGTGTCTGTGAAATCCTCACAATAATTACACATTTGAGCTGTCTCGGATGTGCTATACGTAGTCTCATTAGTCATATACTTGGAAGGATATTATCACATTTTGTAGCAACCTTAGCAACGTACGTCTAAAGCATCCAACTGGATGTGAACTTTGACTCTCGTGCTTTTCTTACATATCTGATTTATCAAACAGCAGGACAGCCTGCATTCACAAGCAAATGCTTACACAACGCTGGGAAATTGTCTTAATTTCTCTTTTCTCTAGATCCCTTCTGTGCGGCAGCCCGGAAAGATATTGTATTGGGCAGCAGGGAGAACAAAACTAGCTGAGATCTAAAATTACTTGAGGAGCTCACCAGAAAGTTCCATAATGGGAAATATTTATAAGACACTATGCTTCCTCCCTGACCGTAAAGTCACTGAAGTGTAGGGGGGAGGCAGTTGAAACTTCCAGTGTTCTCAAGCAAGTGTCCCCAGGTTGAATTCTCAGGACAACTTCTATGAGGCTGCTGGGTTTATCTGAAAGGTCTGTTTTGTCATTTTAAAGCCAGAGATTATTACAGGGAAGCAACCGCCTGCTGGTTTTGCCCATTTTCTGCCTTCCACACATTTATTTCAGAAGAATCCACTATTAGTATAAACAGGGTGATTCTCAGAACATCTCTAACCTTGATAGCAAATAACCATGATAGAAGACAATTCCCCTCCTGGGCAACGATTCTAACATGGCAATTCATGCTCCAGAGAACATTACAGAACCATTTAGCTCAGGACTGGGGGGCTTCTATGGCACGTACCATCGTTTACCAGGGCACGTGATCTGTGATCATTGCATTAACGTGTGATCCCCCAAGTAGATGGTGAACTCCATGAGCACATGGACTACATCTGCTTATGTTCCCCTTCACATCCTCAACACGTAGTACACACTAGGTGCTTGATAAATATTTATTAGAAATTGAGATATAGGGCTTCCCTGGTGGCGCCGTGGTTGAGAGTCCGCCTGCCGATGCAGGGGACACGGGTTCGTGCCCCGCTCCGGGAGGATCCCACATGCCGGGAAGCGGCTGGGCCCGTGAGCCATGGCCGCTGAGCCTGCGCGTCCAGAGTCTGTGCTCCGCAGCGGGAGAGGCCACAACAGTGAGAGGCCCGTGTACCGCAAAAAAAAAAAAAAAAAAAGACATTGAGATATAACTGAGGGAGTTATCTGTACCAGCTCTGTGCCTTTCGCCTTTAGCTGGGTAGTATGACTATCTGATACTCAAATGGCATGAGGCTGAGAAGTCACATCACTTTCTCACGCATGACTGAAGCCGGAGTCTCCAGACCATCAAGCTCCTTCACATTCCATTTACTAAACAATGATTTAATGAGCATCTGCTATGTGCCAGGAACTATGTTAGGAACAACTATGCAGCCCACACAGAGCTTCTTCTGGTCTAATGCGAAAACAGACCTTTAGCAAGAGCTCCCAAGAGAGGAGATTCCCAGAGCAGGAAAAACAGTCATCAGCTGAGGCCATAACAGAGCCAAGAGAACGTGCTCCCTGTTACTACTGCCGTGCGACAAAGTATCCAAAGCTTAGTGGCTTAGGAGGGGACTTTGAGGGATGATGGAAATGTTCTATATATCGGTTGTGATGGTGGTTTCATGACTATACATTTTTCAAAACTCACCAAACCATACACCTAAAATTTAAGGGTGAATTTTACTTAATGTATGTTATACCTTAATAAACTGACTTTAAAAATGAAAACAAAAACAACTTCAGAGGCTGTAAACAACAGCCACTGATCATACTCATGGGTACTCTGGATTGGAATCTGGGCTGACATAGCAGGGAGGCTTATCCTGCGGCTTCAGCTGGGAAGAGCTACAGGCTGGATGTGTCTAAAATGGCTGAGGGCTGAGTCACTAGGAGGCCCCCCCCGCTCTCACATGTTAGGTGCCTGGGTTCCAGGCTGGGGCGACTGGAAGAATGTCACCTGGCGCGCCTCCACTCAGCACATCCTTGCTGAGCGCCTGCTGTACGCCAGACATTGCTGTGGACACTGAGACTATAGCAATCACCGTAATACACAAATATCCTTGCCCTGCTGGAGTTGACAGTCAGATGGAAGACAGACAATAAATAAAAAACATTATAAATAAGTAAACTGATGGTATGTTGGGGGTAATACGTTCATAGAATAAAAACTTAAACTAGGTGAGGGGGATGGAGAGGGGGAGGAGAGACTATTCTATGTGCATGGCGCCTCCTCCAGTCCTGATATTTTGCTCTGCCAATGCCGTGGTGTAAAATGATGTCTTGTGATTTTAACTGCATTTTCCTGATTACTGGAGAGCTGAGCATCTCTTCAGATGTGTGGCAGACTGCTAGCTGGTCACCAAACGAGGTTCCTCTTTTTTCCGGGTCCAGCTGGATTACACTTCCCAGCGTCCCGTGCCGTTGGCTGTGGCCTCAGAGTTCCAACCGGTAAAAGGCGAGCAGTAGCGTCCTCACCATTTCCGGGTCCGGCCCATAAAAACCTCTTTTCTTCCTCCAGCTGCCCAGTTCCTGGGGCAGCTTTGCAAGTCCCACAGTGAAGATGGCAGGGCTTCCAGCAGCCTGGGCTCCTGGGGGCTGTGAGGGGAGAGCCCCGCCGCTGCCCCTCACCTGCCTGGAATATGTGCCCCGTTTACATGAGCAAGAAATAAACTGCTATAGCGGGGCCTCGATGTGACAGCAGAAGCCCATCCCAACTAAGACGCTTTAATTACTCATTGGGTTTGTCTTGTGAGTTCTGCCTGCTCAGACCCTCTGCCAGACGTAGGATGGGCTTATTTCTACTTTCTTAGTCACCTGTAGGAGTCCTTTATATCCTTGCGACTCAAAAGGTGGTCTGTGGACCGGCAGCATAAACTTCACCTGGGACCTGTTCAAAATGCTGACTCAGGCCCCACCCACACCCGCTCAAACAGCCCTGCATTTTCAAAAGATCTCCTGGTGATTCCTGTGCACAGTAAAGTTTTGTCACCTCAAAGCCCGTTAACAATTCCTGGGAAATAAAAATAGAATCTGGGTAATAAAATAAAGTCTCACCTTTTTTTCTTCCTTTGTGCTTAGTCTGTGTCACTTGCTCACAGGGGGCCGCGTGAAGATGCTGCGACCTCGGCTCTTCAGAACGGAGTTCCTGGTGCAAAATGGCCGTGCAGAGGCCTCACCCCGCGGGTCGTGAGCAGAAGCGCTGTGCACGACACCACAATTCAAGATGGCGGCGGTGGACCGTGTGCAGAGAGGCTGCGCCCGCCCAGCGCACTGGATCTGGAGCGTGAGCAGCGCACCTGCCCCGCCTCGCGAGAACTCCGCCCTGCAAAAACCCCGCCCCCTCCCCTCCCGGCTGACAACACCCTTGTAGGGCAGCCCCGCCCAGGGCCTGCTTGTAGACCGCGTGCTGCAGAGCGCAGCTGGCGCACCCCTCCGTTCCATGATCAAATAAAGGTCTCCTTTGCTTCTGAACCAAACTCGATCTCATTCTATTGACTTAGCTGACACAGAGCAGAAGGACCTATGCTGGGGATTGACTCAGGACAGTCGGTACCAGTTTGAGCAGCACTGCTTCACCCATTCTGCAGTAATTAATCTTTTATGTGCATTGAATTCATTGTCTTCCAGTCTGTCGCTATCTTTCCGTTTTTTGGCTCTATTGTCTCATGTACAGATTTTTTTTAAATGTTTAACATTGTAGTATTTACCAAAATTTTATTTTATGGTTTGTATGTCCTCTTTGTTTTTTAAGAAATTCTTCTCTTCCTGAGATCATACATCATGCTATATTTTCTTCTAAAATTTTAAAGTTTCTTTTCACAGATTGTCCTTCCACCTGGAATTTGTTTGTCTGTGGTGTGCCATAACGCTCTCATTTTATTTTTTCACATGGATATTACCCCAGAGCCGCTCACTGAGTTATCTATCTATTCCCTACGGGTTTGTAATGCCACCCGGCCATAGGTCATATATCAAGTTTCCATACACGTGTGGTTCATGTCTCTGGTCTCCCTACTCAAATTCTTCTGTTGTGTAACTTGCTTTTTTCTCAGGTAACCAAATATTGCAACACATTTTGTCCCCATAATGAGGTTCTTTTACAATGTAAATTTCAGTGGCTGCCTAGTAGTCTGCCATCCTTCATTTTGTTAGGCTGTTAACGTTTTTTCAGTTTTGCTCTGTTATAACATTGGGGGTGAATATCCTTCACACAATCTTTGCTCAAACGCATATTGATTTAAGGTAAATTCTCTGAGTGAAATTAGCAAGTAGGCATATTTTTAAAGCATTGGATAGATTTTGCCAAATTGCCCTCCAGAAAAATTGTACCAATTTATATTCCCACCTGTTCCCTGCCACCTTCCTAACATTTTAATTCCTCAGCATTTAAATCCCTGCCAATCTCATGGGCAAAAACAAATAAAGACATACTGTTGTAATTCATGTGCCTTTTATGACAACTGACGATGAACATTTTTTATGTTTATTGGCCTTTTTATTTACTTATTTTAACATATATGTCTGAAACTGTCCTGTTTGAAGCCTATTTATGTGTAGGTGCATGTGTCTTTTTCTTGTTTATGGATAAACCTTTTTATATATGAAAAAATGACAATTCTTGCTTATGTAGATTGCAAATTGTTTTTGCAATTTGCACTTTACTTTTTACTTTTGTGGTAGTTTCTCAACATGAAGAAGCTTTAAGTGTTAATATGGTCAAGTCTAGCAATGTTTTCCTTTAATATTATACTAAGAGAAAAAAGAAAGTCCTACCCAAAATCATTCCTTGATGTTTTCTTTCAGTTCTTTTAGATTTTGTTTTTCATTGTTTAATTCACTTGTTAGTTACACTCACTCTGCAGGTGGCAACTGTGTCTTTCCTGACTTCTCCAGCATGGTGAAATCCCCCTACTATATGCTTGCAGAACCCCGGGTACCTTCTCTCTTACCACTTTCTCGATGGTTATGTTTCATGGTGTGTGATTCTTTGACTAATGTCTGTGTCCTTCCATGGCATGCAAGTCCCATGAAGGCAGGATCTCTGTCTCTCTTCCACTTTTGTGTCCCCAGCACCCATCAAAGTGCCAGGCACCTGCATCCACTCGTGTTACCATTCTAGCTTTGTTTAGGACACCTGATAATTTCCACTTATTCCTACCGGCCCTTACCTATATCTATTTAGCTTAACTAATATGCATGTATACACACACACACACATATATATACACATATCTATGTTTATAGTTTTATAGTTATACAGTTGTATCCTACCCATCCTTCTTATGAGTCTGCAGCCAGACAAGGGGCTGCCTTGGCTCATTTGACAGTGTCATTCTCTTCTCTGCAATAGTTCTCTAGGTAGTGCCCCTGGGCTTTATAAGCAAGCAAACATAGAATCTAAAAATAATTTAGTTTGTCTTATTTCTACCAGTCATAATTCACATTTTTCATTTATTGCATTGGCTAGAACTTCCAGGACTTGTGATTCTTTTATAAACAAGAAAAAAAACTATATAAAACCAAAATAGAAGATGGCTATATTGTATTTAGGTTGCAATTTCTTTCAATTTTAAATTTCAAAAGCTATCTAGATGGTCTCCTGATGTGCACACAAAGATAATTTTCATCATTCTCATACTGGTACTAAAAGCAGCCACCACCTACCCCCACGTTCCCAGCAGCCTGCCCTGGTCTCCTTTTGCACCACTGCAGTGAGTCCAGTGTTCCAGTGGAAAATGAGGGTCATGCCCCTCCAGCAGCACCAGGGTGCACACCGCTTGGGTGTCAGGAAAGCTAGGACCGAGTCCCAGCTCTGACCCTGAGCTGGCATCCTGTCTGGGACAAGTCACTGTCCCACTATGGGTGTTTCCCCACTTTCCAATCAAGGCACCTGCCTCCCAGCTCTGCAGCCTGGGACTCCAGGCTTGTGTTGTGGCCCTTCAGGCAGTGTGGGACCTGCCACCTCCTAGACCCTGCTCTCTGAGCAAAGTGATCCTTGCCAGGGTGGATGCAAGCCAAGTGATGCCTTAAATAAGCACTGACTTGAAAGCCTGCTGCAGCCATGGTATTAAGGAGATAAACCTTGGAGAATATCCTGTGTTGGCTGAGTTGAATCTACATAGATCACAGAGAGAATAAACCCTAAAGCACTGTCAACCCACCGTAAGAACAGAGTGCCTAAGACGAGCGATATCAGGGAAGAAGAGGCAGCGGGAAGCACTACCAAGCCCAGTGGAAGCAGAGACAAAGGTTCAAATCCTTCACAGCTGCCCAAGCACCGCCCCTCTGCAGAGACTTCCCTCGCCTTGTCCAGTCACCCACACACCAACGCTCCTAGCATCATGGTGGAGGTCTCCCTACCCTGCTGTCTGCTGCTTGAGGACAGGGAACATGCCTCGTCATTTTTGCCTTCCCTGAGCCCTTTTAGATGCTTAGATGGTGACATAATTTGTGTGGTTTTCAAATCATATTTCTTAATTAGAAAATATCAAATGCTTATTTTAGAATATTTAGGTGATATAGAAAGGTACAGGAAAATCAATACTAGTCACCTCATCTAGAAATCAAGCATTACATTTTGATGTATTATATTTCCTCTCTGTTTTCAATGTGTTTTGTTTTTTTTTTTTACAAAACCTGTCTTATTACATGCATAATCTATATGTATATATCACTGTAACAATTTCTTACATCATTCAATATTTTTCTAAGATACGATTTTTAGTAACTACAAAATTTTTCATCTCGTACCCAGGAGTTTTCCATTTGCCAGATGTTTAGCTCTGGTCTTTGAGCTATTATAAATGACTCTGTAATAAGCATCTTTGCCCCTAAATCTTTGTCTAAGTATCTTATCAATTCCTTAGGATATGTTTTTAGATAGGGGATTATTGGGTCAAATGATATGAATTTTTATAAGAGCTGTTCATATGTACCACTACATTTCTTATAGAAATGTACCAATTCTGTCTGAAGTTATCCATCTCAGCAAATCCTTGCTAGCATTAAGTATTTAAATTATAATAATAAAAATCTTTGCTCATTTCATGGTGAGAAATGGAAACTCATTGTTGCTTTAATGGGCTTTTCTTTGATTACTAGTGAAGCTGAAACTTTTCTCATTTGGTTACTGTCCATTTGTAATTTATCTTTTGTGGATTTTCTATTCATCCCTTTTTCGCTTCCTCCCTCCCTCTCTCCCTCTTTTCCTAAGACATTCAGTAAAAGAGTGCCGATCACCTATTTGCCAGACCCTGTCCAGGGACCATGGTGGGCATGGGTCAGGAAGATACAGTCAAGGACTCAACACACCTGTGTGACACACACTTGAGCAGGACACTCCTGGATGTTCAATGACAATTACAGTGGGGCGGCAACCACATGTAATTTTTAAAAAATTAAGGTAAAATGCACATAACATAAAACATACCATCTTAACTATTTCTAAGTATTCAGTTGAGTTTTGTTAAGTGTATTCACATTGTTGTGCAACCAATCTACGCAACTTTTCATCTTGCAAAACTGAAACTCTGTCCCCATTTAACAACAACTCCCCATTTTCCCAGCCCTGGCAACCATGCTTCTACTTTCTGTCTCTAGGATTTGGGCTGCTCTAGGGGTCTCATATAAGTGGAATCATCCAGTATTTGTTCTTTTGTGACTGGCTTATATCTCTTATTGTAATGTCCTCAAGGTTCATGCATGATGCAGCATGTGATAGGATTTCCTTCCTTCTTAAGGCTGAATAATATTCCATTGTGTATATAATATATATATATATATATATATATTTCACATTTTCTTTATTCATTCATCCACTGATGGACACTTAGGTTGCTTCCCCTTTTGACTATTGTGAATAGTGCTGCTATGAACTTGGGTGTACAAATGTCTGTTCAAGACTCTGTTTTCAATTCTTCAGGATATATACCCAGAAGTGGGATTGCTGGATCATAAGGTAATTCTATTTTTAATTGTTTGAGGACCCACCATACTGTTTTCCACAGCAGCTGCACCATTTTGCGTTCCCATTAACAGGGCACATGGATTCCCATTTCTCCACATCCTCACCAACACTTGCTATTTTCTATTTTTTTGATAGTAGTAATCTTGATGGGTGTGAGGTGAGATCTCATGGTGGTTTTGATTTGCATTTCCCTGATGATTAGTGATGTTGAACGTCTTTTGCGGTGCTTGTTGGCCATTTTTATTTCTTTACAATAGGTGATTTTTTTTTTTTTTTTGCGGTACGCGGGCCTCTCACTGCTGTGGCCTCTCCCATTGCGGAGCATAGGCTCCGGATGCGCAGGCTCAGAGGCCATGGCTCACGGGCCCAGCCGCTCCGCGGCATGTGGGATCTTCCCGGACCGGGGCACGCCCTGCATCGGCAGGCGGACTCTCAACCACTGCGCCACCAGGGAAGCCCAATAGGTGATTTTTGACATCGCATTTGCCGTCATTGTATGTAGCATTAACAATGTTGGGAGGAATTGTCTTTCTGCATTAGCTCATTCTTTTTTTGTAACATCTTTAATATGAAGCTGACTTGAAATCACCCCTATGATTGGCCAATTTCAAAATGAGAGAGGAAGCTTGCGTCAGTCCCCAATCAACCAAATCCTCCACAGGCCCTGAAACATCAAGGTGTGAGGCTCTACAGAGAGTTGATAGGTAGGTTTGAAGTGACCCTGTAGGTGTGTGAAAAGTATTTTAGGTTCATTCCAGCTCTTCGCAGCCTCGCTATGACTGTTATATTGGCAAATATGTACCCAGGGATTTAAAAACACATTAAAGAAAAGATTTGAGGTCAATTACTTTCAATGGCAGTCTACGCAGTTTGAATTTACAAATAGTCAGTCGCCTCCTTGCTCCGGCTCTGGAGACGGGGCTCTGGAGGGGACAGAGAATCAGCTGGGTTGACGCGTGTGGACAGGCTGGAAGGCTTTCTATGGCAATGATTATTTTCCCTCTTGGTATCATCAATTCTTAAGTCTCAGCCTTTCAGAATTATCTGCAGTGACTTTTTTATTCTAAGCTGGACAAATGTTGTAGTCCTGGATCTCTGTTCCCAGCTGTGAATTGCGGCAGGCTCAAGAGAAGCAAATGAATTCCAGGGTTTGTGGAAACAAAACACCCTCTGGCTGCTGAGTTTCCTAATCTCCCAAGACTCCCTGCTGCCCAGTATTACTCTGAGAACTTCCCAAACGATAGTGAAAGGATACGGGGACAGCGCCTGATGCTCCAAAGGTCGTTGGCAGGACGCTCCTTCCCCTGGAGCTGGGAGCAACGCTGTGGGAGTGTTGGGAGAGGGCAGACAACAAAGTGAAAGGCCCAAAAACGTCACCAGCGTGTGTCCTGTGGTTTTGAGGCTGTTTGGGGTCTGAACGGAAACAAAAGATCTGGTTCTTTACACCTTCCAGAGAAAAGGGATCAGTGGGGCTGAAGGAAGAGGTGGGGGGGTCCTTGCTGGTCAGACTCAGTCTGAAGGTGTCACTCAGGCCCTCAGGTCCCCCAGGCTCCCACGCCCACCTTGGTATTGTGGGCTAATCTTAAATGGAAGTTTAAGAGGACTGAGATGAGGAAGGAACCTTCCAGAAGGTGAGATGTACAGTTCTGCCGTTTAAAAAAAGAGACCAGAGAAGAGTAGCTGACTCTGTATGAGTTTAATGGAGCACTGAACAGGGAACTTGGGGACACTGCAGCAAGGGTTTTGTGAGAGGAGGCTTGGGTGCAGAGGATTCCAGGGGAAGCCACTGGCCCTGCAGCAGCAAGCCCGGGGATCTGAGAGCAAGCGCCTTTTTGCACAGAAAGATAAGGAAGGGCGTACAAAGGCAAGAGTACAAACGCACAGAGGCAACATAGGAGCCATCGCCGTGGAGTGGCCAGGGTGATCTGGAGTTGGGAGAGCCAAACGCACAGAGGCAACATAGGAGCCATCGCTGTGGAGTGGCCAGGGTGATCTGGAGTTGGGAGAGCCAAACGCACAGAGGCAACATAGGAGCCATCACCGTGGAGTGGCCAGGGTGATCTGGAGCTGGGAGAGCCAAACGCACAGAGGCAACATAGGAGCCATCGCCGTGGAGTGGCCAGGGTGATCTGGAGCTGGGAGAGCCAAACGCACAGAGGCAACATAGGAGCCATCGCCGTGGAGTGGCCAGGGTGATCTGGAGCTGGGAGAGCCAAACGCACAGAGGCAACATAGGAGCCATCGCCGTGGAGTGGCCAGGGTGATCTGGAGTTGGGAGAGCCAAACGCACAGAGGCAACATAGGAGCCATCGCCGTGGAGTGGCCAGGGTGATCTGGAGTTGGGAGAGCCAAACGCACAGAGGCAACATAGGAGCCATCGCCGTGGAGTGGCCAGGGTGATCTGGAGTTGGGAGAGCAGACACAAGCAAAATGGGGTTCCCAGGAGACAAGCCAGACCATTTAGATCACAATTTCTCCAAACTGGCAAAGGAGAACTCATTCCAGAAAGTCCCTGCTGATCCTCGTCTCCCCCCAACACATGCACCCAGCTCAGCCACCACATAGCTGGCACGTGTGCATGGAAGCTCCCGTGTGCCCCTTGTGGGCAGGGACTGGGCCTCATTCACCCTTGTTTCCAAGCCCAGAACCAGAGCAGTGGCTGGCAGAGTAGAGGCACAGTGAAAGTTTGGTGAAAAAAACTAAAAATAGTTGCAATCCCAACTCCCCACAAAAAAAGTTTTAATTTTTTCTTTTGAGTGAGATGGGAGGCTGTTAAAGGGTTTGAGTAGGGAATGGAGAGGTGTCCAAATGTAAAGTGAAATTCAGCTTTTGTTCCAAAGATTATTTTGATGTTCTGGCTCAGTTCATAGTTTAGTTTTAAAGTGTTTGTTTCCATCTTGGGGTTGGCAGAATTGTGCGTCATAAAACCTCCATGATGTTTTCTCTTTTAAAAGGAGAAACAGGAGGCAGACTGGAAGATTGAACATGACACATTTCTTGCAGACTTTTAAAATGATTTGAAGAGCATTACTGAGATGTAGTTTACATAACGTATATAGGAAAGTCAGTGTCATAAGTGCACCACTTGATGTAACCCCACACTCAGAGCAAGAGACAGAACGTTCCAGCATCCCAGAGGCCTAGCCTTGGACTTTTGAGGGTCCCAGCACCTGGCCTAGTACAGAGCCACTTTAGCAGCAAAGACCCGCCCCCCTCCATGTATACACCAGGCTGTGTTTTTCAAGCTCAAGGTGGCCTCCACTGTGGGTGAAGGATTCACCAAGCCCAGCTTCCTCAGCTCCAAGTATGCTCCCTCGGGTCATGGATTCCATAAGAGCAGGTGTAGTAGACTCTGTAGTGCTGCCAGACATACCCCCCCGCCGCACATACCTTTGGGGATTGAAGGGCTGCCTGGCCCAAAGTCATGCCCCTTCCTGGGCAACCCACATCCGCTGTCTGATCAGTGCAGGGGATAAAGGCCAGGCCATCTTGACCCAAGTCAGAACAACTCTGAAGGGCCATCCTAGCTCAGGTCTCCCCATGGGGACAGCCAAGGCTGTCATCGGGCCATTAGCATCACAGCCCAACTTCTCCCTCTGCCAGTCCCACTTCCTTCTCCTCCCTCCCAGAGGTCTGGTCCCAAAAGCTCTCCCGAGCGAACATCTGCACATGGGACGGCACCTGAGTCTCTGCTTCCTGGGGCCCAGCCTGCCGCCGTGGGCTCCCTTCAGCCTTCCAGACTTCATTTCCAAAGGCGGTGCTGAGCTCCTGCTCCATCCTGGGCAAGGCCCTGGTAGTGGCCGATGTAAAGAGAATAGTCACTGACGTTCATGTGCTTCGCCTAGTGCTTTGCTGTTTACAAAGCACTTCCGTGCACACTCTCTCCTTTGGTTTCTGCTCATTCATTCATTCACTTTTCCAGCCAGTGAAGGGCCTGCTCTGCACCAAGATTAAAGATATGAAGAAGAAAGTGAACTTTCCCTCCCTCTGAGAGCTCACAGGCTAGAGCAGAAGGCTGATGCCAAAATGGAGAATTCTCCCTGGCTCTGAAGGCCACACTAGGAGAGGCCATGAAGTGGGGAAAAGGACGGTGACCAGAGAGCGGAGATTTCCCAGGGGATGAGCTACCCGGCTGAGCCAGGAGCTGCAAGGCAGCATCAGTGAGATCACTAAACCCAGTACCAACACTTACAGTCAGGCCCTGACACTGATATATCTACGTACAGACTGAGCCGCCCTGAGGTCTCCACGGGCTTACCCCAGGATGGCAGAGTCTGCGGAGCCCAGGGGCCTCCCCCTTCCCCCTGTGTGACCTCCCAGGGGTCTTCTTTCCCGCTTGGCACAGGTGGTTGGGACCCCAGGCAGCTAGATGGGAAGAAAGAAGAGAGGAGAGTAAGAAGGGAAGGAGGGAGCTTCCTGGCAGTGGGTGGTAGATGGTAGGATTCCAAACAAAAGAATAACATGATCTTGGCAAGCTGCCCCGGGTCCCACTTCAAGCACTGGATTAACTTAAATCCATCTTTGTTACTTTCCAGAGTCAACAGGATTTGTTTAATTTTGTGTCTCCAGTAGGGGAAGAATCTTGAGAGAACAAGGTTAAAAAAATACACGTAAGTGAGATGTTTTCACTAATCTGAATTTGGGCCATATTGACACTTGGAAAAAATTTCGATTGCTTAATTGGGGGATCAGACCCGTCTTTAGAACGTCTCTGCATAGAAGAACAATGAACATCAGATTATGCTTTTAGATGTTACAAAGATGAAAATATATCTTGGATATTTATCAAATTAATCACCCTATAATCTAAAGACAAATGGGATTCCTAGGGCAGTATTCAGCCAGTAATTTAATACCTAAGTTTTCTGATCAATAAACCATTGGCCTGTTAGAATATTTAAGTCATGCTTAGAGTCATTCAGAAAAAAAAAAAATCTATTAACTTAAGTTCTTTGAAAGCATGACTTTAATTTAAAATGTCATTTTCTATTTAAGCATTGCATTTTACATTATTATGAAACAACACCAAACTTAACTGGAATAAAAATATTTTTAAAAGTTTTGAATCAGAAATATGTTATCATTTATTAAATGATATAAACATATAAACATATAAAATATGTTATCATTTATATATAAACATATAAAATATGTTATCATTTATATATAAACATATAAAATATGTTATCATTTATTAAATTCAACAAGTATTTGAGTGCTAATAAGATGGGCCACCATATGGTACAACTCCAGGGGGCACCATTCATGTTGTGATCTTGGGAGATGGTCCAGGTCTGTGTGAGGCTCTTGGGATACTGTTGTGGACTGCATGTTTGTGTCCCCCCCAGAATTCTTGTGCTGAAATCTTAACCACCAGTGTGATGGTATTCAAAGGTGAGGCCCTCGGGAGGTCATGCGGTGGAGCCCCCATGATGTGGTCGGCACCCTTATAAGAAGAGTAAGAGACCAGAGCGCTCGCTCTCTCTTTCTCTCTCTCTGTCTCTCTGACATGTGAGGTTACAAGAAGAAGACAGCTGTCTGCAAACCAGGAAGAGAGCTTTCACTAGAACCCAACCCGGCTGGCTTCCCAGCCTCCAGAACAATGAGTAATAAATGTTTGCTGGGCTTCCCTCATGGTGCAGTGGTTAAGAATCTGCCTGCCAATGCAGGGGACATGGGTTCAATCCGTGGTCCGGGAAGATCCCACACGCAGCGGAGCAACTAAGCCCGTGCGCCACAACTACTGAGCCTGTGCTCTAGAGCCGGCGAGCCACTGAGCCCACGTGCCACAGCTACTGAAGCCCGCACACCTAGAGCCCGTGCTCTGCAACAAGGGAAGCCACTGCAATGAGAAGTCCACGCACCGCAACGAAGAGTAGCCCCCACTCGCTGCTACTAGAGAAAGCCCACATGCAGCAACGAAGACCCAACACAGCCAAAATAAATAAATAAAATAAAATCAATACAATCTATCTTAAAAAAAAAAAGAGTCCCAATTTTTAAATAAATAAATAAATAAATAAACGTTTGCTGTTTCAGACATACCAGTCTATGATATCTTGTTACAGCTGCCTGAACTATGACAGATGCTACAGTGGTAAGACACAGTCCCTGTGCTCGAGGAACACACTGTGGAGTGGGAGACTAACCAGTGAGGAGAGCCTCAGGGTCAGAGGAGCAGCGCCCAACAGAAGTGAGCCCAGGGCACCCTGGAGCCCAGAGGAGGGCACCAACCCCGCCCAGCGTGGGATTTGGGAAGTGCCCAGTGTGACTCTGGGAATGTTAAAGCCACAAAAGTCTCTTAAAAGATTCTCCAGCTGAGAGGTTAAGAGATTTGTCCAGGCTAACCCAAGTGGCTTTAAGACTAGAGTCACAGTTTACTGCCTGTCCAAATTTAGCATGTTTACACTCACAGGTTAAAGGTTATGCAAGTTACTGTTGCTTTAAAAAAAAAAAAAACTCATAGTAAAATATATTTGGGACCATGAAATGATAAGAAGCATTTGGCATGTTGAACGGGAAAAAATGCAGCTGTTGTAAGACTTCTCCTGTATAAAAACATCTGACTTTGTGTGCTGGCCTGGAAGAGAGCATAGCTTTAAAGAACTCCATTTGGAGTCACTGCATAAGCCAGGTCTGCTTAATGCAAACAGTGCATGTTCTGTCGTAAATGATTCCCACCTCAGCACCTAGGACATGGAAACACAGCTAATGTCCCTCTACAGCTAATTTGTTATTGTGGCCTCTGATGTGGGTTTGTGGCAGTTGTGTGAAATCTTCCTAGAATCCCTTTGCAGCAAACCTTCAGAGGGGAAACCAGTAGATGGGCTGCTTTGGAAGTCACTGCCTTTTGTAATAGATCAGTGTGTCCGTCTCCACCATCACCGACCAGGAAAATGGGACTCAAGCCTTCACTGATCTGGGAGTTTTTCCAGTGGTAATAGTTGTATCTTCAGATGCAGCATGGAAGCATGGAAAGGAACACCCGTTCTGGAGGAATCTTCTAGAAGACTGTAGAGAGGGCATGCATTTGTACACAGCTAGTAATGGAGATGCAACACTGGTTTAGCATCTTCACTTTCGAAATCATTTTTAAAGATGTTTATAGAACAAAAAGCAGGGCAGTAATCCCAGCTAACTGTCTGCCAAGTGCTGCTATGTCCCAGGTCATGTAGTAGATGCCCCACAGGTGTTGTGTGGTCACAGGAGAGGCATAGCTGGGGTGGGGGGAGGTAGAACAGCCCGCTATATGCCAGGCACAAGGTCAAGTGCTTTACATCCGTATCTCATGCCATCCTCACAACATCCTCTTGAGAAAAACGGAAGTAGAGCTCCATTTTACAGATGAGACAGCTGAGGTTCAGAGCAGCTACTGAGCTGTCCAAGGTCACAGGATTCCTAACACCAACACTCTACCACTAAGCTCTAGGGCCTCCACTCGGCGGCTCTGGGTTGGTGAGGGTCAAATTGCAAGTGAGTGACCCATTAAAGCCTTCAGCGTTTCAGCGCTGTTGGTACCATAAGTGCAATTAAACTGTGCACTGACCAGCCACAAAAAAGTACTGAATGGAGCTTCCCTGGTGGTACAGTGGTTGAGAGTCCGCCTGCTGATGCAGGGGACATGGGTTCGTGCCCCGGTCCAGGAGGATCCCGCATGCCGCGGAGCGGCTGGGCCCGTGAGCCATGGCCACTGAACCTGTGCGTCGGGAGCCTGTGCTCCACAATGGGAGAGGCCACAACAGTGAGAGGCCCGCGTATCGCAAAAAAAAAAAAAAAAAAAAAAAAAACGTACTGAATGCGTATTGTGTAAGAAGCACTCCATGAGCGAGGCTATCTGGAGTTTACAAGAAACATTTTGAGTAAAACATTTGTAATCAGTAAAACCCCAGGGTCTGAGAAGCCTATTTCTTCATCTTTCTGGAGAAATTGAGGCGACTTTAAATTACCCAACAAATTAGTTCATTTTAATGCCAGAATGCATTGAGGGAGGGGGGTTCTGAGGTGAAAGAAAAATAAGTGTAATTGCTTCTTTTTTCAAAATCACATATTACTTTGCTCATTATGAAATAATGAAGCATTATTTAATCCCATTATGAAATAAATGAGATTGAGTAAATAGCACATCTGCATTCATGCAGTGATATAAAGTCAGGAAATGTTTATCCCACTGACATTTAAAAATAGCAGCTCAATTTTTCTTAGTAATGAAATTGTAGGTGTTTTCATTACAAAAATATGTTTTATAAGAAATACAAATATGGCTTTGTTAAATAAACTGTTAGGGGACCTTTCCTACTGAAGTCTTTCCTAGATGGTTGCGTTTTGAAATGTAGATTCACTTCTTCAAAATGAAGCCCATCTGTAGGCCGTGATCAATATCTAACAAAATCATCAGTGAAATGCAAAAAAAAAAAAAAAAGTCAACATGAGAGACTAGGGTTAAGTCCATGAAAGCCCTATTTCCATATGTACACCTGCCCTCTTGTGGCATTCATCTGTATGGTCACCTACCATGCATTTTTAAGACTTTGAACATGGGTATCTTAATCAGTATCCTACGTAGCTGTCTGTCTATACATCTAACTACAGAGCCTCGTCCGTGAATAGTTATTCTTTCCAACAGGCATTTATCAGACATCTCTGCTCGACCTTAGAGCCTGTGAGGCATGCTCACACTTGGTGATCACAATATTGGGGAAAACTTCTAATTACTGGCTTTTCACTATCTTGGTCCAGCAGCTGAGGCTGCATAAAAAATTACCTCAAAACATAATGGTGCAGAACAACCACTCGGTGAGTCAGGAATTCAGGAAGGGGATGGTTTCTCTGGGGTCTTGTGTGGAGACTTAAAAACTGAGGGCTGGAAACATCTGAAGGCTTCCCTACTCGGATCTGGTGGTGGAGGCTGGCTGTAGGTTGGGGGCCTCAGTTTCATCAGCACAGGGCTCTTCATGAGGGCCGGTTTGGGCTTCTTCAGAGCCTAGCGAGTGTCCTAAGAGACAGAGAGAGAGAATGCCAGGCAGAAGCTCTATCCATTTTTATGACCTAGCCTCAGAAGTCAGTAGGATCACCTCCACCATTTCTGCTGGTCACAAGAAGCCAGCCCCGATTCAATCTGGGAGGGGACTACACAGGGCATGAATACAGTGAGGCATGCATCTTTGGGGACAGTCTTGAAGACTGGCTGCAAACATTTCAATAACGAACCTACATTGTATTTTATTTTTATGTGAGGTATGACTGTCATCATCTTCTGCCCCTAGTCCTAACATGCTCTCCAGCCAACTGTGGGTCAGCATTTAGGATTGAAGGCCCCTATTCTTCCTGATCAAGTGTCTCTAGAAGAAGGACCAAGGGAGAAGTCCCAATGAGAGTAAATCGTCCCAGGGAAGAAGTGAGATTGTATAGGATTTTGTTCTTGCAGGAAAAAAGGGAGGGCAGGGGAGGGGCTCTAGCACAGATGGGTGGGAGGTGGTCAGGCTCCAGGAAGGGAGGTAATGGGAACTTCTCTCTACTCTCCTCTTCTGAGAAGTCTCCCCCCATGCGGCCTCTGCCCCCATTCCCTACTCCCACCTCCACCTGCACTTTAAGAGGATTTCATCAAGGACTCTGGGAGAAATACGAATTACTAATACACATTAAAACACACACACCTCGGGCTTCCCTGGTGGCGCAGTGGTTGAGAGTCCGCCTGCCGATGCAGGGGACACGGGTTCGTGCTCCGATCCAGGAAGATCCCACATGCCGCGGAGCGGCTGGGCCTGTGAGCCATGGCCGCTGAGCCTGCGCGTCCGGAGCCTGTGCTCCGCAACGGGAGAGGCCACAACAGTGAGAGGCCCGCGTACCGCAAAAAAAAAAAAAAAAAAAAAAAACACACACACCTCAATTTCATTAGTAACCCTGGAAACAGACATTGGAGCAACAATCAGATACCCTGAAAGGAATTTTTTAGGCGGGAAAGGTGTGGTCAGAATGCTTTCTCAAATGAGTGCAACCTCGTTTAATCTGCAAATTTACTGCTGCCTATAATTATCTGAGTATATCTTCAGTCTTAATTCAGATTTTTTAATTTTTAAAAATATGAGTATTTTTTAATCTTAAAAAATTTCCTAGTACTCAGAAATACCAACGCCTGGTGTTGTGATCCCTACCCACAAGCTTTGCCGGGGACGATTCTGTGGCTAGAAGCTCTCTTGGTGCAGCTAGAAGCTCTCTTGGAGATCTCACTCCTGATGGCGAATACTTTCTGTGTTGTTATCAGAAAGGAGACACCCTAGGGGCAGGACTGGAGAGTGAGAGGACCCTGAGAAGATGGCACTGTACTTGGGACCTGAACAACAGACGGACAGGATTTTTTCCCAGGATTGCTCCTTCTGATAGGACGTGGGGGAAGCGGTCTAGGTAGACAGAACAGCATGAACCAAGGCTCAGTGGTGTCCGTGAGCGCCATGTGCTTGGGAAGTGACAGGCACTCAAGGCCCAGAGGTGGCGTAGGAAGTGTGTGTTTAGAGGCTGCACGTGGAGTTGACAGTAGTGGCTGAGGGTTACGGCAGGGAAGTGAACTTGATTCACTGCCTGGAGCCTTGAATGTTTTTCAAGCAAGGGCACCATGCAGTTAGGTGTGTTTTAGAGTAATTACTCTGAGCCTGGTGGCCATGGAGGGGCAAGAGCATATGATGAAAGATGACGACAGGTGAGGGATGGCTGTGCCCCAGTTGTGGTGGGAACGGAAAGAAGGAAATTATTAAAGAGACGTTCCTAAGGCAGAAAGACAGGATGCTGGGGGTGAGAGAAGGGAGGGAGGCATCTAGGTCTGGGCTTTGGTGACTAGATAGATGGTGGTGTCTTTAACCAAAATGTGGGGTACAAGGGGGAGGGGAGCTTGAGCTAACATTTGGACTTGCTGAGGTACGTGCTTCTGGGACATGTAAGGAGCCAGCCCAAGCCAGGCCCTGCCTTGGGGCATGTATCCAGTTAAAGTTAAATCATTTCTGCTGGTCTGCATGTTTCCTCCCCACGGGAATGTGCCCTCCCAGAGGGAAGCCACTCTCCTTTTTCTTGAAGCTCCTGTGCCCCCGGAGAGGGTACAGCCAGTTTTGCTGAATAAATGGTTGTCTACCTAAGTAATTGACCAACAAAATGCATGCAAGTGAGAGGAGGGAGGGGAAGGGAGAGGGCAAAGAGCGGAACTCTAAGGACCACCATTTGAGAAATGGTTGGAAAAAAGGGAAGCCAGTGAAGGTGATGGGGAAAAGCAGAAAGGAGGAGGCAAGAGAGCCAGCCCAGCAAATGTCTCGTCTCCAGCTCTTCCATGTCAGCTGACACAGCAGCAGCCCAGCAGTGAGTCCCTTGGACACAGTCCCTGGATGGAAAGCTGGCATTGACCTGCTCAGCCTGACAGTGTGGGCTGCATTAAGTCAGTGCATGTTCTGTCCATAGTGCTCCCTGTAAACAGTCCATGTGAGCAATCCAGCTAGTCTCTCCCAAGCCGTTTTCTAAACAGTGGGAAATGACGAGAGATAGGAATTATACACCGGGTTCATTGCCTCATCTTTCCATATCAAAGTGAGGGAGAAAAAGTTTCCTAAATATTATTAATGACCTGATAGAATTCAATAAGTGGAGAGACGTGATGAAGGATTATTTTCTATTAATGGAGTTACTTTGGACATCTGTAAAAATCAACCGTCCTCCAGATGAAAGCTAAGACGCTCAGTCCTCCGATACTTAATTGAATTTCTTGGTTTTTAGTTGATTCGCTTAAGGTTGGAAGCCTCATGTGATGCTCTTTGTTCTGAGGAGTAAGATCTGCTAAACAATTAACTAAATGTTTGACCGATTGATGTCTAATTTTTTGTTGCTGTTGTGAAACGAAAATAGCAGCAGAAAATTTAGAAAACAGGGAAAACAGTCTCCCCAAATCCTGCCCCCATCACAACATCTCATAGCAATTGTAAATTTCCAGTCTTTTGCCCTAAGCAGATAGTTTTGTAGTTGTAAACACACTGCACCGCGTACCCTGCTGTTATTTCACTTAACATAATCTGATTCTCTTTTATGAGCAATGAAATTTGATACGAGGTGCTGCTCACACGGTTTTTTAAAAGACTCATTGCAAGGATTGGTGAGTATTTTCTAAGCCCCATCGACTTCAGGGAATCAGGAAATTAAACTTTTTATTTATTGGTCTTTGACTTTCCCATAAATGGACACAGTTCTACCTTGTTTGACTGCATTGTAAAAGCAGGCACTGGCTGAACAAAGGCCATACCGATGAGTAATTAGGCATCAGGCAGAGGCAGGGCAGTGCTTTATGGGGCCATCAGTACTTGCCCAGCTGCTTTCAAGTTTCCAGTTTGCTCCTTGGGCATTAGCTACCTTTAGTTTCTTTGGTTTAAAAAAATTACCTACGTGGGTTTTTTGTTGTTGTTGTTTCTGTCCGAATGTTTAAGAACAATGAACTGATCTTTGTAGTCATTTAAGGGAAAGGGTAAAGGGAGTTTGTTGCATATGTGATTTTTTTAAAAGCCACGTTCTGAATCTGATTAATCTTGTGTACACTTCAGTGCTTGGGGACTTAAAATATAGACGGAGTGATTCATTCTGCAGAGCCCAGGAAGGCAGTTTCCAGCTTTCTGGTGCGCCTCTTTCATGCGGAATGGAGGAGGTGGTCTGACCTCAGCACGTTTTTGTGACATCCCTGAGAGACTACGTTGTTATGACATGTTCCTCTGAGAGCCCACTGGGGCTGTTCATCTTAACCAGAGTTCCAGGGGGAAAGCGGTTTTTGCTTTGGGCACTTTTTCTCATGAAATGTATCTCTTCATATATATTTACTCTAGAGCAAAAAATGTTATCTTCTCTACCTGTGATCACAGCTATTAAATAAATAACTAAAGGGAATCTATTTTCAGAGGAGAAAAATTGGAGAGCTCTTTTCCACCAATATGACCTCAGTAAAACATTGTCATCTTTGTAGACCCATCTTTACTTTGTAAAGCAGCTGTGGCAGCTTTGTAAAGCAAAATGATCATTGCCACTTCTAGAATGGAAAATGTCCATTTTGTTAAAATTAAGAAGGTTAAAAAATGCCCAGATCTGCATATACTTGTTTTAGTGGTTGGTGTTTTGAAACACTCCCTCGTTCATTAGTGCAATAAATCGGTGGTGAAGGTCAGACAGAGAACTAAGTGCTGTGACAAGGTAAAGGTGAAAGGGATGGATGTGAGCCTGTCCCTAAGGCCCCGCAGCCTAGGAGGAAAATGAAGCAGATACTTAACAAAGCAGTGAGCTCAGGGCTGTGAGGGAGCTCAGAGGAGAAAAGAGAAACGTTACCTCCAGCTGGGGGTCAGGGTGGAATGGCCAGGTCTTCCCTTAGCAAGGCAGGATGAGGGGTCAAGACCACATAAGACCCAACACCCACCCAGTGTTCCTCAGTTCTCTAGGAACTAATGCAATCCACTCTTGGTGCAAGAGAATTTAACTAGGGACCCGATTTTGTGAAGATTTAATGGCAAAGAGTCTTGATAACAAGTGGGCACCGCCCCACACCTCCATGCACCCAGGAGAAGGGACCCAGAGGGGTCACCCTGCCAGCCTTGCCGACTGGCCATTGGAACCTTCCAGGTAGCCAGAGTGCCTACCCGCGGAACTCTCACCCTGCACCTGACACTGTGAAAAACACTTTGCATGCATCCTCTCATGTAATCCTTAATCCTAGGAGGTGAGTTTTATAAGTAGCCCCAATGTAAGAATGTGAAAACCATACTTAGGGGTAACTTGCCAGATTCCACAAAGATAATAAATAACCGAACTGTGTACCGCAGCTGCGCTAACCCAGTAAGCAAGGACCAGCCTTCATAACTGTCCACTGCAAAGACATTCTGGACGCGCTTTTGGTAGTCCCTTTCAATAATGCCTGTATGCTGGGCGGGTGTGGTGTCTTGGGGTCTGGGGGTGCAGCAGAGAGGGGGAAGTGCATGGTCTTCTTCTGTCCCCAAATGTTGCCATCATCCAGGCCTGAGAACCTCATCATGTCCTGGTGTCATCTCATGCCCCAGCACCCCGCCTACTTTCTCGCATTTCCTCCTGTTTTCCTTGCACACCAGCCAACGCTCCTTCTCTGAGTCATGAATGAGTTTCGGAGCTGGGAGTTCCTTTGCAATACAGACTGGACCCCAGTTTCCAGGACTCTTTAAATCTCTCTCCTTAGTGATGGGCAGCCTGAACTTCTAGGACACTCAAATATTTACTCCTCATGTTTGCTCAAATATTTTATAAAGGTGATTTGTTAAATGAATAGTCAAATGAGATTCAGTTTTGATATCTTTCTAAAAGATCCAAATACACTCACAAATACACTTTTCTCAATCCTGTGCTCCAGTTCTATAAATCTCCTCTACGTGCTGAGCCACCACCATACCTTGCTTGTGTGCACACACATCGTGTGTACACATGTCCACCACTCACTCCTGTGCGTGCTCAGGTGAGTTCCTCTCATTTCCTCCCATCTTCCATGGCATCCTCAGTCCCCTTCTAGCTTCTCCAAAAGTTCTGGTGTGTTGACGGTGCATTTCCTTGTGTCCCACCAGCAGTTCTCAGCTCTGACTGGCCCTGGAATCACCTGGGGAGCTTTTAAAATATACCAAAGCTGGCTCCCACCCCAGACACCTGACTTAACTGATCTGGGTGGGATCTCAGCCCTGGCACTGCCGAAGCCTCCCCAGGCGACTAACTGGGCGGCCAGCCTCAGGAAGCTTGCCCCCGGCCTTCTCGTGGTTCCATCTCCTCACTTTTGCCTGCAGGAGTGATTTTCAGTCCCCTCCCATCATTTTCTCCCGTCTCACTCCAGATCTGCTGAACCCTGTTAGGAAACCCCAAAGCAGGATCACGGACCCTCTCTAAATCCAGACCACCTCCCAGCTCCGGGGCCTCCTCCAGCTGGTGGCCCCGCCCACCTTCTCCAAGGTCCCACCTGAGGCACCTTCTTCTCAGATGAAGACCCACCCTCCACCTCCGTATGAGGAAGCAGTCACTCCGGAGAGACTCAAGTCCTCCCTCTTCCGCTGAAGGTTTCTCTCATCTCCTCCCCCCACCCACTCACGCCATGTGCCCCTCACCGAGAAGCGGGTCCCCCTTCCAGGAGCACACCCCACCCAATATGCACCAGTAGCCTCAGCTACTCCACCTTCATCCTTAGGCAGCCTAGTGTGTCCACTTCCATTCTCTCCTTTGCCTTGGTCTGTAAGCGCCACTCTTCACTATGTTTAAAAAAATCCTAAAAAAGAAAAATAGGGGGGTTGGAGGGGGAATCTGAATACAGAACCAGAGAGATGGTCGTGTGGGAAAGACTCAGACCAACACTGCTGGCCTTGAGGTAGGAGGAAGAGGCCACAAACCAAGGTTCCGGAAGCTGGAAAGGGAAAGGAAATAGGTTCTCCCCTAGGGCCTCCAGGAAGGAGTACAGCCCTGCCTCCACCTTGATTTTTTCCCCTTGAGACCCATTTTGGACTCTGACCTCCAAAACTGTAAGATAATAAATTTGTGTTGTTCTAAGCCAAAAAAATTCCTTCTGCTGAACCTTCCTCCATCAAGCTATCATCCCATCTCCTCCCTCATATCCGGTCCCCATCCTGAGCTGACCCTCCCTGCCCAGCTGTCTGCTGGAGGGCTCTCCCTGGCTCCCCCAGGCACCTTAAATGGAGCCCAGCTGCAACCACACTCATCGCCTTCTACCCCAGCTGGAGCCTTTTTCCATTCCTGAATAGCTCGATTTATTTGAATAGGGGCTAAATGCTGCATGACTTTACCCAAGAGCAAACACTGTAACTTCACATTCCCAACTACAAGGTGGGAAAACAGCAGACCTCATTCCATCTGCCAAATGAACCCTCACTATTACACTATTAACTCTTAATTTCACCTATCATTATGCTTTCAGTAAGCAAAGGAATGAAACGCAAGTAACTGCTTATATCCATAAGTAATCAAAATGTATTTAGTGCTTTAGTAGTTTGTTTTTCTAATTCTCCTTTTCAAAAATTTTTATGATTATTATTATTTTATTTATTTCATTATTTATTTGGTTGCACCGGGTCTTAGTTGTGACTTGCAGGCTCTTTAGTTGCAGCACTTGGTCTCCTTAGTTGCAGCCATGGGCTCCTTAGTTGTGGCATGCGAGCTCTTAGTTGCAGCATGCATGTGGGATCTAGTTCCCTGACCAGGGATCGAACCCAGACCCCCTGCATTGAGCGCACAGAGTCTTAACCACTGCATCACCAAGGGAGTCCCTCTAATTCTCCTTTAATTAGCAGAGAAAGAATTAAAATCCATTCCTCATCCAGCAGATAAAAAAAAAGAAAATAGACTCGGCTTTTGCCCTTAAACATATCCAAATTTGAATGTACACAAGATACACAAATTCATAATTTTTCTATAATGTAATATGTAACCAATATTAAACACATTTCTATGACATTTATCTTATCTCCCTGATCACAGCTTAATAAAATTATAATTATGACCTTTCAAAGCATTATTATCACCTGATCGACATTTAATTGGCATTCTTAGCTTGAAATCTTGGCTGTTGCACGGGGGTTGCAGCATTTTGTTCTCTGACAGATAGTCTAGATTGCATACATTTTGAGCAAGGATGAGTGTGTTGCTGCTCACCCTTGTAGTCCAACACCCAAAGCAGGGGCTTGAAAAATAGTCATTGAATGATAAGTAAATACATGGGGTGTTCGGGCACGTCTTAACGTGTATTCACAATGGTACCCATGAGAACGTGGCCCAAAAGGAGTGGGGCAATTGAGAGAGTGTTTGGAGCAGGGGTGGGGGCAGGGGCATATTAGGAATGAGCTGGAAATCAGCCCTGATTCTGTTGGCCAACATATGTGCTTTAACCAGAACTATTCTGATTGACTGAAGATGCTGGAGTCTCAGATGGCTGTGCATCAGCAGAGCCAAATCCTTCCTTTAAAGCTCTAGAATGTCACAGATATTAGGCATTGGTTTCGATACAAAATACGCTTTGGAGGAACAATAAGATTTCTCCCGTGGGATTATGTTGAGACTTTCCCATCCTCTTTTGGAAACGCAATGACATTTGTTGGAGAAGGATTGGGTATACTACTCACGGCTGGTAACAGTCACAGAAGCTTAGACGAAGGTTATAAACAGCGGGAGAATATTTAAGACAGGTGCAGCATTTCTCTTTCAGGCCTAAGGAATAGATAGCAATGTGTTCTCGGGCAGAGAAGGCTGTATTCCGCTATGGTCACTTATAACCCTGTGAACAACTGGATGGCACATGGGTAATGGGCGGAGTTGTTCTTCTGGGAACTAGGATGGTCCATTACAAACGATGCAGCCTGACCGGTGCTCAGGTGGAGTGGAAATAATGGTCCTTGCGTCTGAACATTCTGGTTCTAGCTTCCATTCGGGCAGGAGGAGGGGTAGAAGAGAAGAAAATGTGATTTGCGCTCCTGTGCCTGTATTACCCGATTTGGGAACTTGCAGATCTGTTTGATTTCAATTGGGAGAGAGAATAAAGCATTTGAAGTTATTTTGGTAACTGTGTGCAGAAATCACACGCTACACCTAACAGATTCAACAATTTCATAGAGCCGTAGTCAAACGCATGAGTTACAATTTTATTCATTCCATTTATTCAGTGAGTCAGGCTCTGACAGGGGGTTGATTTGTTGTTTAATATTTGGGAGGATTATTTTGGTGTAGCCGTAATGTGTTTACTTAAATACTGTGTGTTAAATGAGATGTTTTCATTTGTTTTGATAGGTACTTATAAAGGCAATGTACAGCATTTCACACTTACGCAGCCCTTCCGAGTCCGCGCGGCACCAGGATTCCCACAAAAAGTACCCTGTGTGTTTGGGAAGTGGCAGCCTCGTTTCACCCAGAGAAAAGCAAGGATTGAGCAGTGCTGTCAAATCCCAAAGCCCAGAGCCGAGCTGAAGGGGGTCTTCCCCCATCGCTGGCTCAAGACACCACGCTAGGACCAAGGATTGTGGGTGGCAGCAAAGAGCTCAGAGGAGGAAATTTATTCTTCTTGCTTGTTTTATGGTTCTTAGGGTGTTACCATAACAGCATGGATTCTTCCCTGAACTCAGCGGAACATATGGGAAACCTATACTTAGCTTATCATTTCAAACTCTTCCTCCCCCACACCTATCTCCCCCCTCCGAGGCCTCAATATGGTACCAATTCTGTAGGTAAAAAAAAAAAAAAAATGTTGAATTGAGTGAAATGTCTGTTCCCCTTGACCCACGGGCCAGCAGTGATGTGTCCTGAGCTTTGACCGGAGTTACAATTGACCACTAACCTGAAGAGAGGAAATTGTTCACACAATGGTTGTCGTATCAGCCGTGGAAGGGGAAACACAGCCACCACATCTGACTCAAGTGTGGAGCCATCAGAACAGAGATGGCCGTGGCCAAAGACAGCCACAAAATATGCAAAACAAAGAGAGGGCACAGAGCAATCTTTAAAATTAGTCATAAAAGTCAAAACAGACCAAATAAGAGTGTGCTTCTCTGCCTAAAAACAGCTTAAGAGTTGGTCTCATACAGGAAATCATCACTCTGCTCTTTAAACTATCGTGTCTAAGGGTCTTTAGATCTGATTTTTGCAAGTATAAACTAGAAAGAAAAATAGTTATGCACATGCCTAAAACACGCACAGTAATTAACTGAAGCTTCCTGGTTTGGGTCTAGAATGGATACAAGGCAGCATCACTCCAAAATGTTATTGCTAAGCCATCAGCCATTCTTTTAGTGTCTAAGTCATTTCTAGGATGGCACAAGGCCAAGTCTAATTCATTAAAACAGAAGAAATCTATAAACACCTGCATGTAACTGATTAGTAAGTTGGGGTTTCTTTAACTGGCTGTTTGTTCTTCTGTTTAAAACAACACACTAAAACAAAGAACCAACGAGGCAAGTCATTGACATTTTGCCAAGTTTCTTCCTTTTTTTTTTTTTTGAACATCTTTATTGGAGTATAATTGCTTTACAATGGTGTGTTAGTTTCTGCTGTATAACAAAGTGAATCCCCTATACATAAACATATATCCCCATATCCCCTCCCTCTTGCATCTCCCTCCCACCCTCCCTATCCCACCCCTCTAGGTGGTCACAAAGCACCGAGCTGATCTCCCTGTGCTATGCAGCTGCTTCCCACTAGCTATCTATTTTACATTTGGTAGTGTATATATGTCCATGACTCTCTCTCACTTCATCCCAGCTTCCCCTTCCCCTTCCCTGTGTCCTCAAGTCCATTATCTGACATTTTGCCAAGCTATTAAAGACTTATTTTTGCAAGTGGGTTATTGTATTTGGGGCATCAACCCCGGAGCCCCTAAGACCAACCTCTTCCTTAAAGTGCTGTATCCTTTTGTTCTTGGTTCACTGGACCGAGACCTGTGAGGTCATTGGACGGTGTCATTTATTTTTTTACGTAGAAAACAATTAAGTGGAAAAAGACTAGTTCTAAGGGCAAATTATCTAACTTGTGTTTCTAGAGACAGTAAATCTACTCTTTGATCCCAAAGAGTAGAGACTGATCTACCCCATCCTCACTTCCCTGCTTCACATAATCGCAGACTTGGTTCTATATACCTTTTTGGTAATTTTTTAAATTTCATCTCCAGTACGTTGAATTTGGAGTCACTCTTGTTGGAGATTGTTGGTATTTGAGCAGAGAAAGGTGAGCCAACACAGGGGTTCAGTCAGTGAGGGTTTGTGAGGAGACCTTGGAAAAAGAAAAGGAAATAGAAAGAAACGTACCTGGTGAAGAACAGCAGTCCTGAATGTCAGGGAGTCAGACTGTGACCAGCAGAGAACTTACCCCAGACAGAGCTAACGTCATATAACCCTGTGTGTGGGGATGTGGACTTGAGAGTCAGGTACAGTGCAACTCCCCCCAAATTTTCAAGCATTCAATTATTTCGACCATCTGGATCAGGGATCCAAGAAGCAGCGCTGGACATCAGAAACGGCTCAGGTATCATAAAATCTGCCTGTGAATAGAATCTGGCATTCTATTAAACCAAACCAAAACAAAAGCAAAGCATCTCTCTGAAACTGGGGACAACAGGGATCACCCACACTTTTCCTCAAAAAAGGAACAGTAAATGGAAATGCCCATGATTTAAGATGTATAATGCGTCGCTGGATAGTCTCTTTATTTTAGTGTGTCATTTAAAAATTTTTATTTAGTGAATATAAAAACACTTTGTAAAGGCTGTGACAGGGTTGGCTATGATTCCACTGTCTCATTTCTATTTTTCTCCTAAGATTGGAAGTTCTTCCACAGTGAATTCTACCAGAGGTGGTGCCGAGGTGAGCCCAGCCCTCCTTCTTAGATGGGAAGTCACCACTGTAACTTCAAAGTCAACACAAAGACTCTAAAATATTTGGTTTGCTAAACATTATGTAGTTTTCAGGGTAAAAAATTGTTATCCACTCGATTGTCCAGATGTGAAATCATATATTACAGAAAAGAAACCAATGTTTAAGGGTTTAAAAATTACTCCCTGCAAATTGTGATTAACATCCACTGAGCCTGCCTTGCACGTGGCACCTGTATGCCACAGGATGCGGGTGCCCTGAAATGTAACTGAGAGCAGTGAGCACCCTCAAGGGGAGGGACATGACCAGTATGGACAGAGACCTAGTCTTTCAGTGTCAGAAGACAACTTTGAGGACATCCATTCCCAACCCTTTCCTGAAGTGTAGGAGACACTTTTAGGTGGCTGACTGATGCAGCATTCAATAATATTGGCTTACATATTAAGAAATTTTTTTCTTTTTCTATTCCATTCTAAACCTTCTGTTTGAGCTGGGGAGAAAGCCCTGGGTTTGGTGATGGCATGTCTAAACCTCTTAACACTTACTAACATCTCTTTTCAAAAATCCATGGGCAGGCCTCAGACAAGAAGTTTTGAGAAAGCAATGATGTTTGGGTGGAATTCAATCACTTTGGATTAGGTTTTTTTTTCCCTCACTGCATTTACTTTTAGGTTACTTTCTATTTATGAGAAGTGATCTTGATTTTCTATGAGAGGGAAGGGAGGCGTGAAGTGTGCACGTCAGGGATGCTCCAGACTCGGTAACTGCTCCAAGGGTCCTAGTGTGGTGGTAGTGGATTTGGGAAGAGGCAGCATCCAGGGCACGTGGTGTGGTTACTTACAGAGATTATCTGTCAGAGTTGGTCCTCATCACATTCTCTGTACCAAGCAGTGAGTTGGATCTGAGTCTGTGCCAAAGCAAAAGGATTGAGAGTGCATGGTTACCTGGGCTGGGGGTCAGGGCAGTGTGCTAGGAAGAGGGCAATAGATGAACTGGGAACCCTCTCCCAGAAGCAGAGCTGGTGGCCACACCCCAGGTGGTGTGTCCTATCTCTCACCCATCCTCACGCCAACAGTGTGGGAAGAACATACACACTGTTCACATAAAACCAAAAATCACTAAATGTTTCCACCACACTAGAAAGGCAAACAGACATAGCAATACCCAAGGCAACAAAATGGAGAAAAATAAGATATTAGAATAAGTAAAATTATTATCAGACAGAAGTAAACATTGCATCCATAAGTAAGAGCCAAATAGAGACCTTGAAGATTAAACTGTTGTTTGGTTATAGGACAATCTTAGTACACTGGCTAAATAGCAGAATGGGTCACTGAAGAGCCAATTAGTAAACTGGAAGACAAAGTTTAGAGGCTCTTCCAGAATTCAGTGCAAATAGACAAGCAGATAGAAAATAAAAAGGAATACTGGAGAGTCAAGGAAGAGAGATCCAGATATTTCAATATCCGTCTAAGAAGCATTCTAGAATAAAAAGGAGAAAATGGAAGTAAGAAAATAAAGAAATAATTGAAGAAAATTTTCTATAACAAAAAAACCCCCTCAAAATCATAAAATTAAAAACCCGAGGATCCTAAAAGTGAAATATCCCACCCAGTTTCCAAGTATATATATCATGTAAATGTTAGACTTGATTAGCCAATCAACAAGCTAACTATAATCTATATATAATTTAGTAGCCAGAAAAGGAGGCTACACACATAAAAATATAAACACACACACGTGCACACACACGTGCACATGCATGTAAAGCTGGTAAAATTTGAATAAGGTCTGTGGATTGTACCAACATCAGTCTCCTGGTTGTGATATTTGTGGTACATAGGATTCTAAGATGACCCTGTTGACCCTCATTTTTGTGTAATCCCCTGGCTGTGAGTGTGGGCAGAACCTGTGAATATAATGCAATATAATTCCCATACTTAAGTTATATAGAAAAAGGGATTTTCCGTATATAATTAAGGCCCCAAGTCCATTGACCTTAAGTCATGGAGTTTGCATTTCTGCCCCGTGATGTTAAAGAGAGCACAAACAGTCATCAAACCCTGAACCTGCCCCGCTGTGATCTTGGGCTTCTCAACCTCCAGAATTGTGAGAAATAAATGTTTATTGTTAATAAGCAAATAAACAAAAAAACATATGGAGATTATCCTGGGTGGGTCAGATCTAGTCATGTGATCCCTTAAAAACAGACTGGACTCTTCCTGGTGAGAGAGGTCACAAAATGTGAGAGGGATTTGAACTCCATCACTGGCTTTGGAGCTGGAGGAGGCCATGTAGCAAGGAAAACAGCAACTTCTAGGAGCTAAGAATGGCCACTGGCTGATAGCTAGCAAGTGAGCAGGGATCTCAGTCCTACAACCACAAGGAACTGAATTCTGCCACAACCACGTAGGTTGAATTAGGACCCTGGAGCACAGGTAAAAGTGCAGTACAGTCAACCCTTGGTTTTAGCTTGTGAGACTGAGCAGAGAATCCAGCCACAAGTGCCCAGACTTCTGATCTACAGAACAGGGAACTAGTAAATGGGTGCTGTTTTAAGCCACTAAGTTTATGGTAATTTGCTGCACAGCAATAGAAAATTAATACACCCATTTACTATACTTATGCCAGATGTTATCATCAGGGAAAAGTGGGTGAAAGAGACACAGAATTTCTCTATACTATTTTTTTTACAATTTTCTATGAATCTATAATTATTTCAAATAAAAAAGGTTTTAAAATGGAAGATTGCACATTCTTTTCAAATACATGTAGAACAGTTACAAAAACTGACCATGTGTTAAGCCACAAGAACATTTAAAAGTTTTCAGTAAGCAGAAATCATACAGGTCTTAATCACTGACCACAATGCAAAAATTAATCAATTAATAAAATATGGGCAATGAAAAAAACAAAGAAAAAATAAATTAGAAAACACACTGCTTAATAATTCTTGGATTAAAAAAGAAAACAATTACAAGCTACTTAAACAATCATGAGAGGCCCATGATGTAGGTACACAGTGGCATTTGAAAGAAATAGCCTTACCTGCATTTACAAGAAAACAGGAAAGTCTGCAAAGAATTGAGTTACGCTTTCACCTTGAGAAGCTAGAAAAAAATCAAAATAAGCCCAAGAACAGAATTAGTAAACCTGAAAGCATAAATTAACAAGATCAAAAGCAAACAGCAGCAACAAAAATATAGTTTTGGTGAACAGAGCAAAGATATGTGAGCAACATTCAGCATGTCAAAGGATGGGATGTAACTTTAAAGCATTAAAAAGAATATATTAAAACATCCAAAATTTTAAAATCCATATAAAACAGATGACTTCCTCAAAAACTAAAAATGTCCAAAATTAGGGAAAAAAGAAATAGAAACACCATATAGACCAATCTCCATGAAGTATATTGAAAATATTTTCAAAGATCCACACCTGGGGCTTCCCTGGTGGCGCAGTGGTTAAGAATCCGCCTGCCAATGCAGGGGATGTGGGTTCGAGCCCTGGTCCAGGAAGATGCCACATGCCGTGGAGCAACTAAGCCTGTGCACCACAACTACTGAGCCTGCCCTCTAGAGACCGCGTGCCACAACTACTGAAGCCCACGTGCCTAGAGCCCACGCTCCACAACAAGAGAAGCCAGTGCAATGAGAAGCCCGTGCACCGCAACGAAGAGTAGCCCTGTTTGCTGCAACTAGAGAAAGCCCGCGTGCAGCAAGGAAGACCCAACGCAGCCAAAAATAAAATAAATAAAATAAAATAAATTAAAAAAATAAAAAAGATCCGCACCTGTAAACAACGACAGGTTCAAGAGACTTCATGGAAATGGCAAATTCTATGGACATTTGCAATTTATATAAGCAGTGTCAGAGCATAGTAAAAATACATTTTAAAATCCTAAATAAAATATTTGCATATGAAGTCCTGACTTTATCAAAAGAACATTACATCATAAGCAACTAGAGTTTGTCTTAAGAATGCTAAAAAGGCTCAACATTAGAAAATCCATTAATATATGTTATTACATTAACAGATTAATATAGAAAATTTATGTGATCATCTCAATAAATGCCAAAATACCATTTGCTATAATGTCACCTGTTACATGAACAATAAGAACTACAACAAAACTCTTCAAATTATTTAATAATCTCAAAAAAAGGAAGTCCTAAGTAAGACATGATATCCAGAAGCCATTAAGTAGGAGACTGATACGTTTTACTACATTATAATATATGCTGGGCTAAAATATGGTATACACCACGCCAATGCAAGATGCTAATAACAGGAGAAACTGTGGGCAGTGAGAATGTGGGGAGAGTGGGTATATGAGAACCGTCTGCTTTCTGCTCAATTTTTTATAAACCTAAAAGTGTTCTAAGAAATAAAGTCTATTAACATAAAATATATATGTATATGTGTGTATATGTACATATATCAACAAAGAGGAACAAACAACAACAAACTACAGAAAACACTTCTAACGCATCTATCTCATATTTTGTTAGTGAAATTGTAAGCTGAAGCACGGCCTCTTTTAGAAACTTTGAATTAAAATTAAAAATCCACATGCTCTTTAGTTGAACAAGTTTATTTTTATGAGTTTAACATCTAGAAATACTCATAGATGAATACAAATGTTTACCTATAAATGTGTTTATTCCAGATTGTTTATAGTAGGAAGAGACTGAAAACTGCCTAAATGGCCATCAGAAGATTCTAGGGACTATGACATATCCATGAAATGAAATACCAGGCAGTCATGTTTTTGAAAAAGAAGTAGATTTATAAGCACTGATATGGAATGACATATTCAAAAGTGTAGTTGGTAGTGCTGTGGCAGAAAGCAACAGTGGCATGGAACAATTGGTGTTGGTTAAGGGTGTGTGTGTGAGAGAGAGACAGAGACAGAGGCAGAGAGAATCCATGCAGAGCCTACCTAGAGAAGGATGCACATAAAAAAATGTCAACAGGCAGATGAATGGATAAAGAAGATGTGGTTCATATATACAATGGAATATTACTCAACATAAAAAAGAATGAAATAATGTCATTTGCAGCAACACAGATGGACCTAGATATTATCATACTAAATTAAGTAAGTCAGGCAAAGACAAATACCATATAATATCACTAATATGTGGAATCTAAAAAAATGATACAAATGAACTTATTTATAAAACAGAAACATAGACATGGAAAACAAACTTATGGTTATCAAAGTGAGGGAGGGATAAATTACTAGTTTAGGATTAGCAGATACAAACTACCATATATAAAAAGCTAAATGACAAGGTCCTACTGTATAGCACAGGGAAATATATTCAATATCTTGTAATAAACTATAATAGAAAAGAATATGAAAAAGAATATACATATAAATTTACATATGACTGAATCACTTTGCTGTACACCAGAAACTAACACAACACTGTAAATCAACTATACTTCAATTTAAAAAAATAATAACTTAAAAAAAAAGGTGACAGAACTAGGTGCTAGGAGAGAAAATGGGGACTGGAAGTCAGGGATGTGAGGGAAATTATTTTTCACTGTTTATTTTTATTTTCTTTGAAATTTTCCCATGTACATATACTTAAAAATATATATCTTAGGGGGAAAAAACCAGGAAACTATGAATATAAGAGAATATTCTTAATTAGATAAAGGTTATCTATCTCAAACCCACAACAAGAGTCAGACATCAGAGTGACACATTAGAATCAGTCCCATTAAATTCAGACATAAAATAAGGATATGTACTATTTGTGCTAATATTCAAATTGTACCTGGTGCAATAAGATGAGGGGGAGGTATAAATGCTAGAAATGATAAAAATTATCACTTTCACAAATGGTATAATTATCCACATAGAAAATCCAAAAGAATCAACTGAAAAATTATTCGAACTTTTTAAGTTTATTAGAATATTTTTTATGTATTGTAAGAAGTTTATCCAGGTAGTCAAATAAATATAAGATTCACATACAGAAATCAGTAGCTTTTTTATGCATCAGACAAAACCAACCTAAAAGTGTAACTTAAAAACACACACACACACACACACACACACACACACACACACGCATTCAAGATAGCCACATTTCAAAATATACAGGAATAAACACAGAAAAGAAACATACCATACTTATGTAAAAAGAGTTATAAAGCTTTACCAAAGAACATAAAATAAGATTTGAATAAATGGGGAGATACACCATGGTATAAAGATGTCGATTCTCCTATAAATTAATATCTAAATTCAGGGAAGTTCCTATCAAATTGCCAGTGGATTTACTTGACAAACTTATTCTAAAATTCATCTATAAGAAAAATATTTAAATAGAAACAAGAGAATTTTGATATAGAATGATGGTGACATTGCTCATTTAAAGGGCAATATAAATGGCCCCTGAGTGGGAAAAGATGGCCAACTTCACTAATAATCAGAGAAATGCAAAATAAGAAAATAACAAGATACCATTTTTTTGTCCTTAAATATCCTGAAATATCTAAAAGATAATTTGAGGGGGGAGAGAAACAGAAATTCACAGATACTGTAGATGGAAGTTTAATTGTTCCAGTCTGTTTTGAAGGTGGTTTGGCGGTGTTTATTAATACTCTGTGCCTATGGGCCAAATTGGCACTAAGAAGGTAACTTTCAGAGATGACTCCAGAGCACATTTAAACATGCACCCAAAGAGCCCGATAAAGCATGTTTATGTAGCACCACGTCTGACAGTCAAAAATTAGACACAATTCAAAGGCTCATTAGTAAGATAGTTTTTTAAAACATGGTACATCCATATTAAGGGATACAGTGCAGTAGTTTATTCATACTGACACTGCAAGAACTTCAAGATCAGTTATGTACTTCAAGAACATATGTACTGTGTAACACAGTTTATGTTCAAAATTTCAATGTATTAATAGTTATGCACATGCATGTGATTGTAAAAGCATAGAATAAAAACAAATGGTTAGGGACTTCCCTGGTGGCACAGTGGTTAAGAATCTGCCTGCCAATGCAGGGGACACGGGTTCGAGCCCTGGTCCGGGAAGATCCCACATGCCATGGAGCAGCTAAGTCTGTGCGCCACAACTAATGAGCCTGCGTGCCACCACTATTGAAACCTGCATGCCTAGAGCCCGTGCTCCGCAACAAGAGAAGCCACCACAGTGAGAAGCCCGTGCACTGGAAGGAAGAGTAGCCCCCGCTCGCCACAACTAGGAGAAAGTCTGCATGCAGCAACAAAGACCCAACACAGCCAAAATAAATAAATAAAATAAATAAATTAAAAAAAAATGGTTAGCTTACTTCTGGGGACAGGACAAGGATTAGAGATGTGGTGAAATCAAAGGGGACTCCTGCTTTCTCTGTTTGTTTGAAATTTCAAGATAAAAATGTAAGCCTATATTAATTATGTAATTTAAAACCTCTCCCAAAAGTTAATGTGGCAATTTCAAAATTTAAGCACATTTTTGTTGAAAACACATTCATTTAAAATGTGTATGTCATCACGTATCTTTATTTTATAAGGACCTGAATATTTTTCAACCTTATTAAAACCATAAAAATACTTTAAAGGTGGGGGAGTGGCAACATTACCTGTTGCCTTTCTGGTTTCTCTATATAAGGACTTTATGTTTCTTTATGTTATCACTGCAAGAAAACTTCACCTCAGCATTGAGGCACATACAGTCTATATTCTCTAATCCTAAACAAATCTTATGTCAAACCTCAGTGCTGGATCAGAAAATACATACTTTTAGAATGTGTGATGAAATAACAATATTGCAAAACTCATCAGGAATCTTCTGGAAGGGTTAGGGCTCCAGTGGAGAACCGGCCGTTTTGTTAATCGTGAACCTTACTTTTGGATTCTTTTTCAAATACTCTGTATAGCTTTGCTGGGGAATAAATTTAAAAGTGTTCCATAACTCATCATAATGTCTTGGAAAGCGTCTGAAAATTGGGACCACCACAGCTTCCTGATAGACGTATGATATTTGGTTATTTGAAAAGCCATCGAGACAAGATGGAACATAGTCACATGCCCAAAGATTGAAATTTCTTGAAATGTGTTGCCTTTTTTCTGAGGAGACCTTCTTACGTCCCAGGCCCTGGAGAAGAATCACAAGAAGGTTAGGAGAAAAATATTCAGGGTCACACAGTTCGGATGCCTTTAGTAAAACAACCTTCATGACATCCTATCTCTAAATGCACAGTATGACCACCCTTACAAGAAACATCCTTTATCAACCTGTTGAAGGCTATAAATTGACACTCACAACATCCTGGTTCTCAGAGCCTTCCACTCCCACCAAGAGGACTGGACTTCTAGAGACATGGAGGGCAGAACCGGAGAGACCACAGCCTGGACTCCCTGGGACCCCAAGTAGGTTCTCTGCACCCAGGTGGCTCCTCAGCATATCCACCCCAGGCTGCATCTCCAGCACTCAGTGGGATGGTTCTTACACTGAGAGATCCAAAGATTCTTTCCTATCCCAGAGGATTCCCAATGAAGAAAGCAGCACCTTTGGGTCTCTGATCACAGGCTTCCTCATCAACTCTTACTAATGTGGCCATTAGAAAATTTTAAATTACATATGCGCTCGCAATCTCTTTTCGTTGCCCAGTGCTTTGTTAACCACCACTAACTAGTGCTATCAGACTTTATTTTCTTCAGTGAAACACCACCTCCAGAGAAAAGACAACTGCAGTTATTAGGAAGTCCTTTATATCATGTAAGCTCCCCATCCATTCCTTTGACTCCTCATGGATCCTGGCTCTGCCATCCAGAGACACACACAGGCAATCCGTCCTTCCCATGACAGATCTTCACAAGAAATCTCACAAATCAGACAGTTGATGGGAAAGCACCTTGATGAGCATGAAATTCACAGAAACCTAGGTGGAAGGAAGGCTGGTGCAGATTTTGAAAGCTACGTGGGACTCTGAGAATTTTATGCTTTCTTCCCCCCCGGTAACCTGTTATGAGGCTTTAATCTTGTTCCAATTTTGAGGTCAGTCCTCTATCTTCAACATGTCTCAGAAAATCAAGAGCCCTAATGTCGCTTCTCATTTTATTAGCAACTTGGAGAGAAATACTCACAGAGTCGAGGTAGAATCCAGAGTTCTGACAGCTGTGACGATTGTCGTGTACAGAGAAGGGGAAGTTGTTATTCACTGCTTGCTGGAAAAGAGCAAGGGAAGAGATGAAAAGGCACACATCAGAACCCCAGTATGCTTCCAGAACACACCTACAGGGGCATGGAAGGAAGACGGAGGAGGCAAAGTGACCTCTAAGTAAGAATTAAACCCATCAGGGCTTCCCTGGTGGCACAGTGCTTAAGAATCCACCTGCCAATGCAGGGGACACGGGTTCAAGCCCTGGTCCGGGAAGATCCCACACGCCTCAGAGCAACTAAGCCCATGCGCCACAACTACTGAGCCCACGCGCCACAGCTATTGAAGCCCGTGCGCCTAGAGCCCGTGCTCCGCAGCAAGAGAAGCCACTGCAATGAGAAACCTGTGCACCACACTGAAGAGTAGCCCCACTCGCCACAGCTAGAGAAAGCCCTCGCGCAGCAACGAAGACACAAAGCAGTCAAAAATAAACAAAATAAATACATTTATTTAAAAAAAGAAGAATTAAATTCATCGACAGCGATGGCACACACGGCACAGGGTGAGGTCTTGGGTGTGTGCATCAGCTCAAGGCTTTGAAACTCAACCTTATTGCCAGATTGCTGAAAACCATAAAAAATTCTCTTTAGGGCTTCCCTGGTGGCGCAGTGGTTGAGAGTCCGCCTGCCGATGCAGGGCACACGGGTTCGTGCCCCGGTCCGGGAGGATCCCACATGCCGCGGAGCGGCTGGGCCAGTGAGCCATGGCCGCTGAGCCTGCGCGTCCGGAGCCTGTGCTCCGCAACGGCAGAGGCCACAACGGTAAGAGGCCTGCGTACAGAAAAAAAAAAAAATTCTCTTTAAAACATTTTATTGAGAGACAAGGAAGGGAAAGTCTGTAGGCATGGAATTGAAAGCTGGAAAAGAATTTTGAGGCCACCTTCTTCTTCTGCCCAATATGGATTCTAGGAGACCAGAGCTCTCTGGTCCAGGGAGGCTAAATGTGAAGTTAACCCTGTTTCTCCCTCCGGCCACCTCATGCCCCTAAAGTTGCTCATGAACTGGCCAGCAAGGAAGAACGTGCGTGTTAAGAACTCTGTCCATAGGGACTTCCCTGGCGGTCCAGTGGTTAAGACTTCACCTTCCAATGCAGGGGGTACAAGTTCAGTCCCTGGTCAGAGAGCTAAGATCCCACATGGCTCACGGCCAAAAAAACCCGAAAACATAAAACAGAAGCAATATTGTAACAAATTCAATAAAGACTTTAAAAATGGTCTACATCCAAAAAAAATCTTCACAAAGAAAAGAAAAGAACTCTATCCATAGAGGAGCCTAACTTTATTGTCTGGACCAGAGGTATTTCCTTCTAAAGACCATCTGAGGTATCGTGCTGACCAGTGTATGAGGTAGGATGCTACCAGAGTTTAGGGGTCCAGGGAGAGCAAGTGAGCAGTTCCCTCTGAGAAAGAGTTGTCTGGTGCCAGCGGTGCCACCCCCTTGAAGAGCCAAGGGGGCACACGGCCAGCTCTCAGGACTCACCTTCTCCCGCACTTTGTAGATCAGTGGTAGCTTCTCCTCCACTCTCCGAGATAAACATGGACTATTGGACTCTTCTAACATGGTACGTGTGATGGATTCTGGTGTCTTTTGCATTTGTCCAATGTGAGGGAACTGGAAAAACAGCACACGCCTTGATTAAAACCAGACACATCTGAATCTCTAAGCCAAGTATCAGGGCTTCCTCTGTAAAGGGATTAAAATGCAATTTGGGTGCTTCTGGCATGCGATGGAAATGGCATAATTTTTGTAATTTTCAAGTATTCTTTCCAAGACAAAAAATATTGTCATGGCCCGAGGCCACCATTGCCGGTTGTTTCAAGTTACAGGGGCCACCCTGCCGCTCGGAGCCTGGAAATGTTTCCGAGGCCTGGTGAGGAGGGTGTGGCCCCGTGCGAGGCAGTTGATGTGCTCTGAGGAGACAGAATGCATTATTTGAGATCTTCCTTGTGGTAAGGGAGCTCTCTGCACTTGGGGCCAAGGATTCAGCCCATGTTCACAGGGGTGAGCCTACCTCCTGCAGGTATGAAGTGGACCTCAGGACACGGGGAAGGGGAGGAGAGAAGGGTCACGTTGAGTCTCCATGGAGAATGGAGAATGGTAGAGGGTGGGAAGATTATTTGGATGGCTGGGGGTGGGCTTTAGCATCTCTCTGTGAACAGAAGGGAGGGAAGCAGGACTGGGCCTAGGGAGGCAGAGTCCCAACAAAGGCCTGGACCAACCCCACAGGGAGCTCTAGACATGGATGCCTTCTCAGAGTCAGCCTGATGGAGTGAGAGGACTGGGCCCTGTGAGCCTTTGTCAATCAGTCACTGGGTAGAAGAGGATGGTGGGGACCCAGGAAGTGACCTTGGGGCAGCAGCTCTTTTCAGCCAAGGAATATCTAGGGGTGGACCTCCCAGGCCACACTTCCAGCAGCTGCACAAGTAGTCCATTCCCGAATTCCCCCTGAAGAGGGATGCGAGTGGTGCTTGACAGCCACTGTAGCTCACCCCAATTTTATATAAACAGCGCCTCTTAAAAGCCACCCCAACAAAGTGGACTTTGAAGCAGGGATCTCAAGGGGAGGAATATGAATGGAAATTACAATACAAACAGAAGGCAGGACCGTGACTCTTAGTGAAAATTCCTGAAAAGGGAGGAAGCATAACGTGCTGGGTCACAAACAGTAGATTCAAACGCCCTGAGACCAATCCCAGCTCTCTCTCCCATGAGGTCAGCCTTCCGCAAGAGACTTAATTTTTCCAGGCCCCAGTTTCTTTATCTGTGAAATGGAAATAACAATACTTATTTGATAAGGTAGATGTGATTAAGGGAGAAAATGCACGCACCCAGCGAGTGTTCAATAGCTGTTGGCAGGTTCTATTTTTGCTCACAGCTGTCCCCTCCCTTGTCACCAAACCCATTATCACACCCAAAGCCAGTCCTTCCTTCTCTTTGGGATTATAATGATATTAGCTAACACTGCCACTCTCTCCCATTCCTTCTCAAGTCATGATATAACTGCACATATAAGTATGGCTTTTGTTTAATTTCTGCACAAGAGTGTGTTCAGTATGCTACTATTTATGTCAAAAGGTAAAGAGATTATGTCATCTATGTGGTATACTTGGTGGGGCATTGTTGGCAGAGAAAAGGAGAACCAATTGTCCAGATGACACATAGCCTCAGAGAGATCTTGTAAACTCAGTGCTGAGTGGAAAGAAGAAACAAAATGAGATCTATAACCCAACACCATTTATGTAAATAAATAATCCATGCACACAAAACAACAATACATAATTTACAAGAACCCATCTCAGTAAAAGAACTCCCATTATACACGTGTGAATAGCTGCCTGTGGGGTGAGCAGAGCAGGAACAGGGATCAAGGGCAAGGAGACAACCACACAAATCAACACACCATCATGTGGACGGGCTCTTCCACGGCCAAGCGACAGGGTTACCTCGGAGGAGGGCACCAGGGAAGGAGGACTTTTTTGCCATCGTTTATATGTTTCTTAATGAAGTGCATCTATTAATTGCCTCGTTTTCCCAACGAAAATAATTGTATTTGTTTCTGATTAGAGTTATAATACATGCTTATGGTTTTTAAAAGTTCAAACAATAAAGAAAAACATAAGGAAGGAAGTACAATTCCCCTGAAATCCCATCATTCTTTTCCCTTAACTGTTTTTTTTTTTTTTTTTAGCTGTGTTGGATCTTCCTTGCAGTATGCGGGCTTCTCATTACGGTGGCTTCCCTTGTTGCACAGCACGGGCTCCAGGCACGCAGGCTTCAGCAGTTGTAGCACGCGGGCTCAGTAGCTGTGGCGCATGGGCTTAGTTGCTCCACGGCATGTGGGATCTTCCTGGACCAGGGCTCGAACCCGTGTCCCCTGCATTGGCAGGCAGATTCTTAACCACTGCGCCACCAGGGAAGTCCTCCCCTTAACTCTTTGGTGACCAACTTCGTCATGCATCCTTGTGCAACTGTACACCCATATATATGCATAATTTGCACATATAGGATTGTATTATAAATGTGGCTTCAAAAATTATAAATTTATAAAATTATAAATGTGACCTTTTTATTTTTCTGATCTCTGTTTTACTTTTTTATTTGAATTTTATCTATTTTTTATACAGCAGGTTCTTATTAGTTACCTATTTTATATGTATTAGTGTGTATATGTCAATCCCAATTCATCCCCCCACCCCCACCCACCCTGCTTTCCTTCCTTGGTGTCCATACGTTTGTTCTCTACATCTGTGTCTCAACTTCTGCCCTGCCAACCGGTCCATCTGTACCATTTTTCTAGGTTCCACATATATGCGTTAATATATATTTGTTTCTCTCTTTCTGACTTACTTCACTCTGTATGACAGTCTCTAGGTCCATCCACGTCTCTACAAATGACCCAATTTCGTTTCTTTTTACAGCTGAGTAATATTCCATTGTATGTATGTGCCACATCTTCTTTATCCATTCATCTTTCGATGGACGTTTAGGTTGCTTCCATGTCCTGGCTGTTGTAAATAGTGATGCAATGAACATTGGGGTGCATATGCCTTTTTGAATTATGGTTTTCTCAGGGTATATGCCCAGTAGTGGGATTGCTGGGTCATATGGTAATTCTATTTTTAGGTTTTTAAGGAACCTCCATAGTGGCTGCACCAATTTACATTCCCACCAACAGCGCAGGAGGGTTCCCTTTTCGCTACACCCTCTCCAGCATTTGTTGTTTGTAGATTTCCTCAAGATGCCCATTCTGACTGGTGTGAGGTGATCCCTCATTGTGGTTTTGATTTGCAATAAATGCCTTTTTATAATTTAATGGTAACTTTTGGTTTCTGTTTCCTTCCCCTTCTTGTCACCCCCACCAACACCCCAGATAACAGTGATAACAATAGTAATGACAATAGCTCTCGTACGATCCTTTACAAACACTCGTACCTACAAAAGGGACTTACACTGCTTTATAAAAATCGGACCATATGATACACACGATTTTACACCTTGCTTTTCTCACTTAACAATATATCCCAGAAATTTTTCAAAATCAACCTATACATTTCTAATTCATATATATTTTTCTAATTCATTATATATTTTTTAATGCTTTTAAACAACTTTTAAGTAAATATAAATAATACAGAGGGCCTCCAGACTCAGAACCTTTCCCTTTTCCCCTCCTCCAATCTGATTTTCCAAGTTATGGAAAATCAGGCCAAGGTGGAGAGGTTTTCTACATCACGAAGGATCCCTGTCACCAGCTAAATGACAACTGACTTGAGTTCATTTGTATTCTGCAAGTCTGTGGACTAAATCACTGTAAAAAAAAAAATGGCTCTAGCATTTTAATTTCACTCTTTTAAAATATATACTTAATGGCTATAACATGATAGCTGTGAAATAAACCCTTCTGTTAAGATATTGTAACCGTGAAATACAGCTTTTTAACTAGTTGGCAGTGAATTTTTGCTGCATTCAATCACTCAATGACTGAAATATTAAATAGGAAGGTGAAAGTGTGTGCAGAGAGCCTTCTCTACCTAGTAACAGCCAGATTACCACCAGCAAGGTCAACTGCGAAACGACTGTCACCTCCAATGTGGCAATTCGTCTCCCAAATGGGCTGCTGCTGATGCAAAGCCAACAATTTCTTTAATTTTCCCAACAATTTACTTTGGGAAACTTCACGTCAGCACTATTCTTTTTATGCTCTTAGGTGCCAGCAGCAGAAAGGACCCACACCAAAGGCTCCCCACTTAAACTGGGCCCAGGTACATTCCTGGGACACCAATAGGAGACGCAACGTTCTTTCTCGATTTCTGCCTTATAACAGAACCCTGACTTTGTTTGGGGTGGCAACGTGGTTGGTTAAAAAATACCCCCCCAAACTCCCTTGCATCTAAATTGGCCATGTGACCAGTTGAAATGAAAGCAGAAGTCTGTGGGTGGGGCTCGTGGGAAAGAGATTGTTTCCCCTAGAAAAGGGGGCAAACTTAGCTGACAGCTGCCTTCCATCTGTTTATCCGTTGACTTTCCTCTTTCCGGTAAATCCGTTGATTTACCAGCCTGAGTTGACACACTGCAATAAGGATAACAGGATAGGAGGCTGAAAAGAACCTGGGCCTTTGACAACGCCCTAGGGCATCTGTACCAGCCCTGAACTGCCTCCCTCTGGACTGATTGTTACTAGAGAAACACAGACCCCTGTCTGCATAAGGCACCGTAGTCAGCTTTTTATAATATTCAGTCAAACACAGCCCTAACTGATACTGTAGGTGATAAAAAGAGGCCAAGCTATTAAGTCTGAGAAGCTTACGTTGTCTCTTCCTAACCAATTAGTGTATGTAGTTCACGTTATTTCCCATTTTACTTTGGCTGCCATGAAACTCAGAGTCAAATGTTATATCCAAATAGCTACTGTTTAGGCCATATGGCCTGCATGTCTATGTGACATATTTTCCCAGTCTCAGCCTCTTAAATTATATTTAAACTGGTTCTGAATTCTTATTTTTATATACTTTACTACTTTATTGTGAATATTTTCCATTCATTACTTTAAATCTGTGAAATGGAGCAGGGTATACAAGAAAGAATATCAGTATAAATATATATCCCTTGGAATCTGTGGGGGATTGGTTCCCCCCATCCCACCTTGTGGGTATCAAAATCCAAGGATGCTCAGGTCCCTTAGTTGCCCTTCAGTATCCGTGGGTTCTGCATGGTGGACATATATGCATATATATATTACATATCTACATATGTTATATACTATCTATATAATAGCAAGTATTGAGTGGTTACTATGTTTCCATTGCATTATACTAAGCACCTTTGTATGAATTATCTCATTAATCCCCACCATGGCCTCTAACCTTAGTATATTATGCTCCCATTTAACAGACAAAGAGACTGAGATTTAGAAAGACTAAGTTGCTTAGGGTTTTTAAGGCCTTCAGGCCCAAATTTTCCAAGATGTTTTCCATTTTTCTTTTTCCTTTTAAACAAACAAATTTTTAAAAAAATTTCTATGTATTACTGCCCTAGAAGAGGCTAGTACCACTATTTTCTGTGATACAACCAGTGGGGAAAAGAAAAGACAAAGATAACCAGCCTCATGGAGTTTATATAATAAATTATATAGTGTGTCAGAAGATAGATGTTACAGAAAAGAGAAAACGCAGAGCGCACCAGTTACTGCTTAGTGAACAGTCACAAGTTGCCAGCCTGCTGAGCGCTTTACACTCAGATTAATTTCATTTGATCCTCCCAAGGATACTATGAGATTCCCATTTCACAGATGAAGGAACTGAGGCTGGGTGAAGTGATTTGTCAGACGTCATACTATGGTAAGTAGCAGAAGTATCCTGACCACATCCACGTGGCCTGAGAAAGATGAGAGAGGGCATCATCCTTCTTACCCATCTTCCATCCTTGTCTAAAGGTGGATTGAAGCGTCTCCCTTTGGCCATTTTCTGCAGGAAGCTGAAGGGGGCTGAGGTTGGCTCTCTTATCCCTTCATCGCCTCATGAGTTCTATACCTGGGAAGCCACTCCTCCTTGCTCCTGACCTTTAATTCTCAGCCTCTACCAGGAGGGGAAGTCTGGGAGTGGTCCCTGTTGTCATAGCATCAGAGCCCACCCATCACAATGGGGGAGGAGTGCGGGTGTTCCAAGCCCCCCAAGGGCTCCTGCCTCGGGTCCCTTGCAGCTGCCGCTCCCCAGTGTGTAAGCCTCCAGGTCCCAGGTGAGAAAGCCATACACACAGATCACACAGGTGTGAACCAGACAGTCTTGAGATAATGGCGGACTCTGTACCCTCCAAATCCTCTGATGACTTCTGAGTTGAATAGCCTCACGGTAACCATCTATTCCAACCTCTTAGTTTTCAGAGAAGTGAGCTGACTCTGCCTTGTCTACACCCAGCCAGGACTCAGGCCTCCCCACGTGCTCCTTTCCTGGCTGCCTGCACGTCCCAGCTCACCCACTGTGACTCCCCTACTGCACACTGCTGAGGCCATGAGGAAGCAGCAATCATGAGTAGTTAGTAAATACCGGGTGCTGTGCTGAGCGCTCTCACGTGTTTTACTTTTTCTCCATGAACCTTTGGGGTTTACAAATGAGGAAACAGAGCCACGTACCCAGTGGAGGGGGCGCCGGGTCACGGGACGGCTCCAGGGCTCGCAAGCCTTTCGAGGGCCACCTGGCATCCCCCAAGCTGCAGAGGTGGCTCCTGAGAGCTGACCTTCCTCTTGGGGCCCGGACACTCAAGTCCTACCTCACTTCTACTCAGTTACGTGATTTCTGCTTTTCTTTCCCCTCCCTCCCTCCCTCCCTTCCTCCCTTCCTTTTTTTTTTTTTTTGCGGTACGCGGGCCTCTCACTGTTGTGGCCTCTCCCGTTGCAGAGCACAGGCTCCGGACGCGCAGGCTCAGTGGCCATGGCTCACGGGCCCAGCCACCCGCGGCATGTGGGATCTTCCCGGACCGGGGTACGAACCCGTGTCCCCTGCATCGGCAGGCGGACTCTCAACCACTGCGCCACCAGGGAAGCCCCTTCCTTCCTTTTTTAAATTCTGTGTCTTGACAATTCTCTTGGCTACTCCACGTGAAAATAAGAGTAAACACCAATGGGAGAATTTGTCCAACTCTCTGTTTTTTGCTAAGAAATTGTGTCCTCAAGACCCTCTTCCCCTAATCATCGACGAGGGTGTCCTAACAAGAGTTGCCGTGTTAGTGATATGGGACCTCTCCTCTGGCCAGCACCGACAGCCCAGAGAGCTGTGTTCCTGGATGAGATGCCTGAGGTGGAACACAGACTGAAACTGAGCAGGTGTTAGTAACCATCTCCACTTACAGATGAGGAAAGGGAGTCTCAGAGAGGTGGAGGGACGCACCCATAGTCACACAGCTAATTTGTAGCAAAGTCCAAACTAGAACCCAGATGTACTGAGGCCGATTTCAATAACAGCATCAAACAGGATTCGTTTCACTGCACTTCCCTGACCACATTAAATTACTGGGCAGTGAATTTTCTAGGATTGCTTTTAACTCCCTTTCTTTAATCTGCATGAAACTGGGCCTCTTGGCCATGATCCCTCCTCACTGTGAGCTCTGGCAGGCCAGGGGTCAAATGACTACCATCATGTGCTCCTCCGGTGGGGGGGCCCCTCCCTCCCCAGCAGATGTCATGCCAGGGAGCTCTGCACAAATGGAGGGGAAGGATGAGTGCAGAATGCTGCTTCTCCCACATCAAGAGACTGAGAGTAAAGCAATAAGGAGGGAGGGAGCTGAAGACTGAGACTAAAGGCCTAGCAACGGTGCCATTTCCAAACCATAGTATTTCACAGACATTCCCTTTGTCTCCACCGATGGAGCAGAAAATCCTTTAGATCTAAAATCCCGTTTCTAAATATATTCTTCATCTCCTCTGTATTTAGTCTTATGCTCTATTAAACAAGGTATACAATCACTGGTTAAGGTGTATTCCAATTTTCCCCTGTTGAATGATTGTTTAAAATTCTAAAAGATTTGTCCAAGAAAATCAAAAGCAAATAAAGAAAACCCGGCCAGGAAAAATGAAATTCAAGTTTTCTTCAGCTAGGATTTCCTAGCTGCAGATCGGGGTGGGGTTGTTCATTGTTGATGTTATTCTTTTCGGAGGTTTGAATTACTGAGCTGAACTTGGAGACCCATTCTGAAAACAAGTCCTGTAGCACTCAGGGCACTAAGATCACTGGGGCCGAGAACACCGGAGGGTGGAGCTCCATTCTGCTTTGGGTCTTTGCACGAGCTGGGCCCTGCTCAGAATGCAGTGATGCAACACCGCCTGTTAAAGGTAGCTGTGAAGGCAGTGCTGAGACACGGGCACGTTCATTCAACAAATACTGACGGGAACAGCCACTGTGTGCCAGCACTGTGTTCAAACAGTGGTAAGACAATCACCAAAATCAACTTTTCATAAGTAGTAAATCATGGATTTGCCAACACATCAGATGACTAATTATTGATTAGTCATCAATAATTATTGATTAACCAAAAATTATTTTCAGTGAGTTATCTACAACTTTTGTATCTAATTGTTCCACCCAATGTATTTTTCGAAATGACAGCTGTTGTGTACTTTGACTTTTAGATCTTTTACATCCGAAGTGTTAAGGACCTTATGAAGAGCAGCTGTGCCTATCTCTTCCACGTGTTTTTAGTGCACTGTGCCATTCCTTGTTTTAATTAGCAAGTTGCTGTCTTTGGTGGGAAAGTGGTGGAACCACGGGTGTGTTTTCACACATGCATCGGCCACGCGCCCAGGTGTGCTGCCCGCACAACTCTCAGACCTGCACACACAGGCATGCTGCAGTTCATCATGCCACCAAAAGTTTTACCTCCACCTCCACGTCCACAAATCCCGGACGACTTAACTTGCATATGGGAAAAGCCGAGCCATCTGCATGTAAAATGTTGAGCATCTGAGAAATTCTCAGGCATCTGAATTATGAAACACATTTTCTTTTCACCCTGCAAGGTAAACTATCTGGATTCTTTCTGCAAATAGCAACAGAATTGAGGTGACTCAATTGTACGTTTTTATTATGGTTCATGATTCGTACGGAACTCATGGAAATTACAATGGATGCACAACCCATCTGCACATCATCTTGAAAAGTGCTCAGGCACCTGTCACGTGAAGCACATGTTTTGTTTGCTTGTTTTACCCTATGTTGCAAACTATCTGGAAAATCAACTGCATCTCTCTCCCTTCCACTCAAGAAAACAATTCCTGGATCAAGACAAGTAAGACGAATTGAAAGACAAGAAGGAGAACTTGACCAACCTGGAAGTTTGTGCAGCTGAAAGGTAGAAACAGTAACATTTATAAAAATGCTTGACTCTGCTGACACGCATGAGTCGGTAAGGATGTGAGACATTGCCCAGGTAATGACAATTTTTGATAACCTTGCTGAAACGTGAATCGCTATAAACTTTTCAAATCGTGTCTAGAGAAGCTTTTGGTTCATTGGTAACTTGGAGAATTGGTCACTCAAAAAATTGCTGCCATCTAGCAAATTGTACTGGACACAGTTAAGGTCACAGTAAATACTGTCACTGTCCTCACGAAGCTGGCTCTCTTGTGGGGAGACAGACATTACCACACAGATAATTGGTTATAGTTATGAGAGGTACTGGGTGCTCAAGACCATGTGACAGTGGGACCTGCACGAATCTGAAGGGTGACCAGGAAGGTGATGAAGAAATGAAGAATGACTTCAATGAACTGAGGGGAGCACGTGCCAGGTGGAGGGAGAGCCCGTCAGAGGTCCTGATATTGGGTGGAGCTTGACTCACTCAGGAACCAAAAGGAGGTCAGAGGACCGCGCAGGGTGGAGATGATAGAGGAAAAAGCAGAAGGCGGGCCATTCAGGGCCTCCAGGCCACCCAAGAGCTGTGGGCCGGCACCTTGCCCTTTGTGACCCTGACCAGCTGGCCAATGTCGGTAACAGACAGAGACTTGACGAACAGGTAACAACAACACGCCAGTTGAGAACTTTTGCTTTTTTAGAAAAATCACCTTAGAAATAAGACTCACCCTTAGGATGCAGCAGGCGTGCCGAGTTTATTCTTTCTCCAAATTCTGAAAAAGACAGGTGGAAATATTTAGTTTGATTTCCATTCCTCCACTGGATGCGTTTGTTATTCCCATTTTCACTTCTGTGTTTCCGTGTTTGTTGAGGTTTACGTGAAGACTCGATGCTATTGTTTCCACCCCTGGAAAGACAGCAGCTTTTGTCCTCTCGCTGTTTGAACGGGACAGTCCTCCGAAGACACAGAATAAAAGACAGCAGTAATTACAAGTGTGGTTCAGAACAGAGAGCACTGGAATGGAAAATGCCGGCCTCCACAATCATAAAGCAAAACAGCCATATATATTTTTCAGCTGAAGAGGAAATGAACAGTGTCTTGGAACGTGATGGTAAGTTCATCTCCATCCCACGCGGGGAGGAGAGAGAGGAGGTGAGGTCCCTCAACGAAGAAGAGATCTGTAGGTCTTTTAAGATCACCTCTCTCCTCTTACCGTGTACCATAAAACATAACGGCGATTTCATCACCTTGGCAGCAAACTGTGAGCTAACAAAAGAGCCTTGTTACAAAGATAATAAGACAAAGTCATAAATGACAGATGTGGGCTGAGTCCTGACGTTACACCCCGATTTCTCCAGCTCGACTGGGATCCGAGGTTCATCAATTCAGTTAATTGTGTGGATGACCACCAATTTGTCCTTTCTTGCTTGCTCTTTCTTCACATTCCAGTGTATTTCTGTCACCGGGGGTGCCTTGAAAAGGCAGATAGGAAATGTACTCAGCGTCAAGGCTTGCGACGTTGCCTTCGCAAGGTCTTTTTTTCCCTACTTCCTTCTAAGTTGGCTGTGAGGTAAGGAACCTTCCCACCACCAAGGCCTCACTGCTCCAGGTGTGGTCCTTGGACCAGCAACCCAAGCACCACTTGGGAGTTTATTAGGAATGCAGAGTCTCAGGTCCACGCCCAGACCTACTGAATCCGAATCTGCATTTTAACAAGACGCCCGGGTGATCTGTGTGCACATAAAGTTTGAGAAGCACCACCCTGGAGAATCTCAAGGCCCTGGTCAGTGCTTGAGGCTTTCTCTGTCTTTCTGTGAAAAGACAGAGGATTCAGGGTACCCGTGGGCCCATTTGACCTTGTACCTACAGAGAAGAATTGCAGCCTAATTCTTGGGCAAGGATCACTGTCCTTTTAGACTTTTAAAGATTTGGAAACTCAAGTAGGAGGCTAAAAGAGTTTATATCTTATTTTCCTAGGAGGTTTTCCCTTCGGCGCTTAAAACCGTTCTAGAAGGCATAACACCGACCTCAGTGTGCCTGATACGGAAGTAAGGAAGTAGAGGTTTTCCCCCAGAGGACCCTGAGACACATGCTATTTCTTTGCACAGTTATATAAACAGGCTGCAGTGTGGTTGTCTTAACGTTTCATTTAGATTCCTACCCCATTGATTCAACAGTGGCAAATGATAGTAAACCAAATTCATGGTTCCGCCATGCCATGGTCCAGTCGTTTTGACGGTGGCAGAATGACCCCATCGGGGCTGTGTGCCTAATTAAGTACCTAGTCAATAACCTGCTCCCTCGGGACCAAGCCATTTGCTTTCTCCATCGTTGGAACAGGATCAAACTGGGCAGTGAATGTGGGCAGTTCCTGCAGGAAGAACTCATATGAGGTGAGGACGGATTGATTGGAATTAGTTATTTCAGAACCAGCGCTGGAGACGGCAGAGAGAACGCGCTTTCCTTCCTCAGGTGATTCCAATACTTCACAAAGGTGAGACAAGGACCACGTCCAGCTCGCCAGGGGCACACGCATGTGGACCATTTAGAGCAAGCATCCTAATGTGCAGGCGTGTATGTCTCCAGGGAGGGTCAGAAATTTGGGAACAGACCATCGTTGGTATGTTGGCATGCACACAGCTCACGGCTGCACGAGGTTTCTAATTGTTTTGCAGTGAGATAAGAGCTCCCTGTTTTATCCGAAGTCTCAGGACAGCTTACTGACTGCACTGTCTGGCTGTACAGCACATAATAGCGTTGTTAGGGGAAATGTCAGCACAGGCACTGAAGGGTGGAAAAACACGAAATCAGATTTCTCACATGACGAGGGCTTGGACAGCAGTTGGGCTTTTGCTCCCGCTGAATGGGGCCGAGGATTCTTTTCAGGCTGATTCGATCAGACACCGCATAGTGTTTGTCCAGCCAACCCAGCGTGCAGTTAACACATTTTAACAAGTCACCTCCTCTTCCTCCTCCCAGAAAGAGGTCTGGGGCGGGCGGACACTTTACCAGTCGCTTCACAGAGAAATCGTTTTCATAACATCCCGAGCCTCCTAAGACTTCACGTTGTATTCTTACATCAGCCATCTGCTAGGGTAGATGCATCCATACGACATCTTCCGCTGGCACAGTTAAAAGAGATTCTCTCCGTTCGAACCTTGTGTTACATTTACATTCAAAGTTACGTTGCTCTCTCTTTGCCCTTGCCCTCAAGGAATTGTGGGAATTCAAGTTAATAGGCTTTTAATGCTTCTGTGATAACTGTGATTATAAACTGTGAATCAGATTGCGGGAGCATCGAAGTTCAGCTGCATCTCATGCAAAGACATCACTGTTGCTTTTGATCCTCGGTTGAAATTTGGTTTCCAGTGTTCAGACACCACCACTGTAAAAAAATAAAAAATAAAAGCCACCTCATTTGCTTTACAATTGCTTTGATAACAATTTTAAAGCCTTTAAACACACATTTTCCTTTTGATATATTAGCAGTATTTAGAAACACATCCTGTTGCTAAAAATTAAATTTCAAAGTCTACAATTGTATTTCCTGCTTCCTTTTAGACGCTGGGTTTATTTAAAACACATGCAACATGTTAGACACGTGTGTGCGCACACACACACACACTCACACGTACTCACGCGCTGCCTTCAACATTTCACTGCCAAATATTTAGAAATAAATTTTTACTGAGTTCTCTGAACATGTAATTACTGCTTTGAGGCTAGTTAATGAAAATATACTTTTCTTTGAAACATGCTGGCTCTACTAAATGAGCCTTTCCTTGTGAGTCCATAGATGAATCGATGGTGAGCCTCCTTGAAAAAAAGAGGCATTCTGATCATTGTTGCCAGATGTCTCAGGCAAGCCTGCCAAGCTGGGGCCAGAAACACAGCCTTAAAATAGTAGGCACGGAACTGCACCATCAGCCAATTAGGGCCCTTAGAGCAAATTAGCTCTCATTTCCCATTGGCCAGAGCAACTGTGACTTGTGCACGGACAGCCCGGGAACATTCCAGTGAGCATCTCCTACTGTGGCCAACTGTTGCTGGCATCCGAAAAGGCCGCAGAGAACAGGCAGACCCCAGTTTTAAAAAACTGCCGTGCTGAAACACCTCAACTCACTTCCCAGCAAGATCCCCATGGCCAATCCTGGAGAGCAGGGCATTGTCTAAGGCAAAATAATCCCTGTGGGTAGAATAGTTCCACATGGCAAAGCCCTCACAAAGTTGGCCTCTAGAGAGAAGGTTGTACTCTCAGGTAAGGGAGCCCTTACCTACAGGCCATCCTTGAGGAGAAATCAATGAGGTTGGTTCAGTGGGAAATCCACAAGAATGGAAGCTGAGTGATCGAGCAACAGACAGTACATGATCTCCAGTTGGAGGTTGCATTCAACATCAATTTTAAAAGAGACATTTGAACAAAAAGCCATGGGAAGCATCGAACCCTTAAAGACCAGTTCATCTGTAAGGAACAAAGGACCACTGAAGCAGAAAGTCGCATCTACAAAGGTCACCTCTTGGTAACACATACCCCACTGGGCAGTCGGGAGCACTTTAGACCCTATCCAGTGATGCTGCCAGCACTGACATCAGGACTAAGAATTAAGAAATTACTACTGGCAGCAAAGAGTGATTTGGTTGCAATAGCTCTCCAAAAGCCTTAAAGATATCCATGTTTATGATCCAGTAATTTTACTTCTGAAAATTTACCACAAGAAAATACCCACATGTTTGCACAAACATGTATCCCGAAGTACGCTCATTATACTATTTGTTAGAGAAAAAAAAATCGAAACACAAAGTTGAACCCAATGCAGTCATGAAAAACATAGAAGAATGACAACAGAAAAATGTTTACATTGCATTGTACCGTCAAAAAGAAAGGTAAATACTTCTACAGGGTGATCCTCTTTTGTAAAAATGTACATACATATTCCTGGAAAGTTACACTAAAATTTTAGAATTAATTGAATTTCTTTTTTTTCTTCATTGAGCTTTTCCAAATTTCCATAATGAGCATGTATTGTTATTGTGGTAGGAAACAAAGCTAAAAGAATTTTAAAAGAAGGTATAGCAAAGCAAGTGATGCATGATCAATGTCTTGCAACAGTTCAGGCCCCGACAAGGAGAAGGGCATGTAAATTAAGCTATATAGAGAATCCATGATGTCTGCTTAGAGCAGAGAGGGCTAGACTGACTATGGTCAAGTCATGAATTTACATGTGTTCCAGGAAAGTGTTTTACAGGCAATCCTCCACACTGCGTTAGGTGCTGAAGGTACCATGGTCAGTTATCAGTGGTTCATACTCTAGAGGGCCCACGGCCTGAATGAGGAATGCGTCCACACTGGTGGCAGGCAAAGTGCCCCCGTCAGCTCTAGTGGAATCCACCTTAATAAGCTTTGCATTATGGAAAGTAAAATCATATAAAGCTTAAAGTCAGCAGCAGCCTGACCCTTGGCCTTAACCCAGACTTTTAACAGTAAGACCTTGAAGTCAAACAATGAGGAATAATGCAGTTCCAAGTTCCAGCAGTAGCTCTGGAAGCTCTCTAGCTGCTGAGGTCTTTAAGCAGGAATGTTAAGACATGCTCAAACGTCTTCACGGGCTCTTCTGAATACAATCTGAAACTGTCAGTGCTTCACATCCTCAGGAATCAGACCCCAAAAAGGTAGATCAGGTCAATTTGGGATACCCCTCCTCTCCACTACTGAAAAGCTTTTGCCGTGATTTCTTTGATACAAGCGTTAATTTTTATAGTTAATAGATCACCTGACAGACTTCCACCTGACAGGGGGTTAAGGCAGGCCCCAAGGGCACTGGCCAAGTGATCAAGGCCAAGGCTCAGTCTTAAGGACCAGAGTTGATAACTTCCATATTTAATTCATTCCATTATTAATCACCCTATCAATATCATTTAAAGTAACATATTTCTCTGTTAAACAAAATAGGCATTTTCATCCTGCATCTTTGTTGACCATGTTTTCTGGATTTTAGTGCAGTTGGACTCTTCGGTCTGAAAAAATTGCCAACCTCTGTTCTAACCCAATCCAGTGGAGGAAAACAGAGTTTTTAAAAGTGTATCTTGAATTATCTGTTGTGTGTTCTCTAAGTTGTACAGTGAAGCAAAAGCCACCTGAATGCTAGTACCTCAATATTTCTCTGTATTTCTCAATATTTCTCTGCAGGACAAAACTTCCAACATTTAGAAATGTATAAGCAGTGGCAAAAACCCTGGGGAAACCCACGCAGGGATGGCGTCTGGAGGCAGCGCGGGCCAGTGGGTGAGAACACAGCATGGGGTGCTTGCAGCCCAGCACCGCCACTTACTTGGCGTGCGACCTTGAGCAAGTTACTTAATCTCTTTGTGCATCAGTTTTATCACCTGTAAAATGGAAATAAAAAACTAGTACGTACCGCTTTGGGTTACTGTAAGGATTGAAGCTGTTGATGCAGGCCAAATGCACACAAAAAAGTGCCTGACACACAGTTAGGTGGAAATATATGTTAGCTCTTTTGACTATATGTTACTGGTCCCCCAAAGTGCATGAATTTTGTCAAGAGGCCCATGGGAACTCAGTGGTGGTGAGGGCAGAAGGAGGAGGGGGCCTAGGAAATCAGAGATGGGCAGGACCAGAGCTAAGGACCCGTTCTGAGGCTCTGGAGGCCTCTGCATAGAGTCAGGGCTTTGGGACGTAAAGGAGGCTGTGGCAGAGGTGGATGCTCTCCGGGCCAACCAGAAAAGCCCACCAAGAAGACATCCTAATTCTCAAAGATGGCTTCTCCAGGATTCTCCCAGGCCCTGACCTTGGATTCTGCCTCTCATTCTCTTCCTGGTTCAGACATGAGACCCCCTGCAGCTGTGTTGGCATCCGTTCTTCTTATGACTTGGAGGTAGTGGGGTGCAGCCAGGTGGCATGTGAGTGGGTTGAGGGCGAGGAGCAGTGCTGTGCAGAAGGGGCCCCCCAAGCACCACACGGGGAGCCTGTAAGTCTCAAAGGCAAATATGGATTCTGTACAGCTTTGCTAATGGAAAGGCTTGCTTCAGTCTGAATTGAGGTCTTCCAAGCAAAATCACCAGCAGTGACAGGCTCTTCAATATGGGATCTAGCCACAGGCCAAAGATCAAGCTTCGCTGAACCAGAGAGAGGGAAAAAATGACAGTCAGACATCTTCTTTTTCCGCACACAGACTGTAATCAGCTCTCCACAAGGTCATCCCGGAACTCCAAGGACAGTCCAGACCCTCCTGGCTCTCCTCAGTAATGGACGGAGGCAATGGTGCAGATAATCCAGCCAAATGGTGGGTAATCCCAAAGCCATTTCCCTTTGGCCTTGGGAGAAGTTTCTGTGCTCATTCTGAGTGTGGGTGTATGCGAGCCTCCCCGCCAGATCTGGGGCGCACGTTGAGGTCTGGGCAGGTCCCAAGCTGAGGTTACCCTCAGAGGGAGGCATCTCCCAGCAGCAGCTGTGTGGACTGTGGCCACTGCAGAGCACGGGCGGCTTTGCTGGCAGGTCAGGATGGGATATGGGTAGGGGTTCTCCACCTGCCCCCTTCCCTGGTCCATTCTCCATCCTTGTCTGACTTGTCCAGAGGGCTGACCCTGCCAACAGCATCACTTGGGCTCCTTTGCCTTCTGGCTTTCTGGCAGGTTTGAGTGATAGGACACGGGAGAAGAGAAAGGTGGGAAAACCTGGGATATCTCTTCCCTACTTCCTTCCTGTTCTGGCATAATTTCCCTGGTAACCTCTATTTTCCTTCCACCTCTGCCCTGGTTCCAGTCTTCACTGAGCTCCAGACCACCACTCCCTCCTTTATGCCTTTGGTCCCCTGGTGGTAGGGACGAAGGCTTGTAGTCCCACGTGGGTTCATGAGTGATGCCTTCATTAACGCATTTTCACTAAACCGTCTGGAGCGAGCTCTGTTTCCCGCTGAACCCTGGCGGACAGAGGGTGGTACAGGATGGGGCTGAAGCTGGAGCTGGAGCTGAGAGCCTGGGAGGGCTGAAGCAGAGAGGCATCTCAATACCCGCTCAGAGCAGAGCCCCTCCCTGCATCTGACTGAAGCCCACTGCCCCTCTTTGTGTAGAGGCCACTTGGCTCTGCCTAGCCTGCCCCCCCATTCCAGACAAGTGGCATCAGGTACAACCCACCTGAATAATTCAGTGTTTGAGGCCAAGCCATCTCTTCCTTGTGGCCATCTGGGATGACCAACTTCCCTCGGAAATGGAGACATCACATTTTAAAAGGAGAGACTTACATGTGGAATCTAGAAAAATGGTACAGATGAACCTATTTTCAGAGCAGGAATAGAGACGCAGATGTAGAGAACGGATGTGTGGACACAGGGCAGAGGAGAAAGGAGGGTGGGATGAATTGGGAAATTGGGATTGACATATATACACTGCCATGTGTAAAACAAATAGCTAGCGGGAACCTGCTGTATAGCACAGGGAGCTCAGTGGGTGCTCTGTGATAACCTAGATGAGTGAGATGGGGGAGGGGGGGAGGCAGGTCCAAGGGGGAGGGGATATATGTATACATATAGCTGATTCACTTCATTGTACAGCAGAAACTAACACAACATTGTAAAGCGACTATACCCCAATCAAAAAAAATAAAAAGATAAAAGGAGCGACTTACCCAACATCCTTGAATTTTCCTTCTGAGCCCCCTTCTCTAATCCTGTCCTCTAAAAACTGGGATTGGGATTGGTTGAGAGGCTCTTTCATTGATCACCAGTTCGTTGACCTTGACCCTGACCCTATCTTCTATAATCACCAGCCGCGTTCTTTCTCCTTAGTCTGCTCAACTTTCTGGCTTCCCGTTGGTTGAAGCCATAGCTGCTCCAACTCTGCCTCTGTGACAATCCATTTGCTTGTTCTATTGCTGGACAATTCAGTTGTTTCTGATCTAACATCTAGTTATATTGCAGAGCTTCTGGCCTCTGTGAGTGACACCACCATCCGTCCAGTTCCACACACCAAAGGCTTGGGTGTCATCCTCGTACCGTCCTTTCCTCCACTCCCCAAATCCAAGCCATCCCCGAGTCTCGGCATATCTCTCTAATCCATCCACCTCTCTTGAACTCTGCTTCCAACACCCTGGTTTAAGTGACACTACCTCTCAACTGGGTGGCTGCCTCCCTCCAAGAATCCCCACATCCACACCGCCCTCCTCACCAAGCCATCCTGCACCCCGTGGGCTTTGAAAATGTAAATCAAACCATGTCAACTCTTAAAGCCCCTTCAGAGGTCTCCACTACGCTGAGCACAAAGACAGCCTTTCCTGGATCCAGGGACCCCTGGCCGCTCTGGCCCCTGCCCTTGCCTCTGGCTGCATCTCGCACCATCTTCCCCTCCCTTTCTGCATTCCCTCCACAGACCTCCATCTGCTCCCATTGACCTTAGTACACTGCTCTGCCCATGCCCACCTTTACCCCTTTATCTGCCTGACTCCTATTCATCCTTCAGATCTTAAACATCACGTCCTCTAGACCAACTCGGTTCACCCAGGTAAGTGTAGAAACCTGAACCTTCCTTCAAAGCTCCCATCACAGTTTGTAATATGTCATGTGTTCTACTAGCTTCATAAACCCAGGAATTACCTTTGGTTTTGCTCTCACCCCCACATCCTGGTACACGGCAGGTGCTTAATACTCTTGAATAAATGACGGGTTTTTTTCTACTAAAAATATGCTACAGACAAATTTCTGGGTCAACATGGCCAATTTACCACATGCTTCTATTTCCTCTCCTTCTGGAATCCCTCCAATAAAGGCATTTTTCAAAGGTGTAGACCCACAAGAGCAAAGAGCACTAAAGAAGAGACAATAAGGAAAGAAAGATTCAGCAGATTTTTTTGGAATATACAAAGCAGGTGGAGAGACAGTAGCGGATGCAGCAAAGAGCAGCAGCTACATCTCAGGTGCCACTAGGAAGTTAGCCAGGTGACACACACAGAACTGGGAGACACAAATAGCGTGGAAAGTGGGGGCAGGGCAAGTCAGGGGCTGAAAACAGAGGATTGGTTGAAAATTTGTAGACAGAAGGGTTAAACCCTCACTCCTTTCCCACCCTATGTAGCCAAGCAACTATTCCTCCCGTCTCCACTCTGACATCACCAGCAGGCGAGCGGAGGCTTATCCTCCAGAGAAAATGAACCTGAGAGCCTTCATAGGTGAGACATGAGACATGGAGGTGAAGGAGCACAGGACTAAAAATGGGCAATTCAGTGAAAGGCTAATAATCACAGTTAATCTGGAGAAAAGCCCTTAGGCACAGGCACGCAGCTTCTGGCAGCCACAAGTTGGCCAGACCACACTGAATGGTCTCCAGACAGGGGCGGGGCACAGATAGAGTCCATTCCAATGAACACGTGTGATGTGACAGCTGCAATTTGATCCTGGATCAGCAAAAGAAGAAAGGCAGCTATAAAGGATGACATGAGACCACTGGGGAATTCAAATACAGACTCTATATTGGATTTTATTTTATGATAATAATATTATGCAAATAGAGGTGAATGTCCTTGTTCTGAGAAGAGCTATGCTGAAGTATTTAGGATGGAGGCATCACAATACCTGTACCTTCCAAATATTCAACAAAGGAAATTATACTCATATAGATATATATGTGAATATATGCATAGAGAGATAGAAATATAAGTGGATGGATGGATGACAGACCAACTGACCAGGAGAGAAAAAGACAAAATCAGAGGAAGCTGATGTGGCAAAATGTTAATAATAATGAGGCTAGGTGTGGAGTATTCAGGTGTTTGTTGTTCTGTTCTTCAGGTTTTTTTAATAGTAGGCTTGAAATTTTTCAAAATAAAACAGAAAAAAAAAAAAAAGGAATCCAAGTAGCATAACCATTTCTCAGCAGCAGCACTGAAAGCTAAAACCAATAACAAGGGTGCCTTATTCTGAATGATTTTTCAATTCAGGTTTCTATTCCCAGCCAAACTATCTTCCCAAATAGTAAGGGTAAAACAAATATATTTTTAACACATGCAAGAACTCAACATTTTTATATCCCATGTAAATTTTCTCAGGAAACTATTGAAATATGTGCTTCGAACTACACAGATGGGATGCAGGAAATAGCAGGAGAAAGAAGGGAAGACACAAGATGCAGTGGTGCAAAGAAACATCCACTCCAGACTGGAGCAGGAGGATATTGGGCTTCTGCAAAAAGAAGAAAAACAAAACAAAACAAAAAAGAACCTTATGCCTGCCCCAGTGGAGCTTGTTATCAGTAAACATGTAGCAGGGCACTAAGGAAAATGTAGTGATGATAGTACATAGAAAACTGAGCAAATGTAAAGTTGATGTCACTGTTAACTCCAGAAAAAAAAAAAAAAAGTATTCCGGAAAATAGACAAGGGACTGGAGCACGTCTCGCTCAGCAGCTGACAACATTTGTAAAGTTACAACAGACAAAACACTGGTTGTTTGTTTAACCAAAACTATGCGAGGGTGGGGGTGGGGAGTGTGCAGAAAAGTAGGGGGTTGTTGTAATTAAGTCCTCACATGTCTGATTTAACATGTCTGGAAATTAAAAGATAATGTTAAAAAATGATTAATCAAGAAAGAGCCATCCAGGGCTTCCCTGGTGGCGCAGTGATTGAGGGTCCGCCTGCCGAGGCAGGGGACACGGGTTCGTGCCCCAGTCCGGGAGGATGCCACATGCCGCGGAGCGGCTGGGCCCGTGAGCCATGGCCGCTGAGGCTGCGCGTCCGGAGCCTGTGCTCCGCAACGGGAGAGACCACAGCCGTGAGAGGCCCGCGTCCCGCAAAAAAAAAAAAAGAAGAAATAGCCATCCCAAACAACGGAGCAGAGGCTCAGACGGATATTTGGATATCCACGTTCATAGCAGCATTTGCAGCAGCCCAAAGGTGGAAACAACCTAAATTCACAGGCAGAGGAATGCATAAACAAAATGTGGCATATACATACAATGGAATATTACTCAACCTTAAGAAGGAAGGAAGCTCTGACACCTGCTGCAACATGGATGAATTCTGAAGACTTTATGCTCCGTGAGATAAGCCGGTCACAAAAGGACAAATATTGTGGTTCCACTTCTATGAGATACCTAGAATAGGCAAATTCATAGAGACAGAAAATAGAGGTTATGAGGGGCTGAGGGGCTGGGGGAGTGGAGAGCTATTGTTTAATGGGCACAGAGTTTCTGTTTGGGAAGGTAAAAAAGCTGTGGAGTTGGATGGTGGTGATGGTCCCACAACCTTGTGGATGTGCTTAACGCCACTGAACTGCACACTTAAAAATGGATTAAATGGATTAAAAGAAATATTTGTGTAAGAATAATATTTGGAGTTACAGTGGTAACCAACAGAAGCAACAGCCGGGAGTTGTGAGCACTTACCTGGAAGCGATATGGGGAGACGGGAGGAATGTGGCCAGAGACTGCTCCTTTTTATTACAGCCCTTTTTGCACTGTTTGACTTTAAAAGGTACAGTGTTCACATTCCTACAGGCCTGCTTTAAACACTTTCTGTATATGCTCATTTAATTCTCATACCACTACAAGGTAGGTGTCTGTTCCACATTTTGAAAGGAAGAAAACAGATCGAGGGAGGTGGAGAGGGCTCCAACCCAGGCGGGCTGACTCCAGAATCCCTGCTCCTAATCATTCTACTTTGCTGCCTTTAATGCATGTGTCTTACTGTGATACAAGTAAAAAATTACTTTTAAAAATATGCTTGTATACATATTTTATGTGCTAGTGTGAGAATATCAGATTCCTGGGAGTGGAACACCCCCAATTTCTACAAAAGATGAAATATGGCATTCAGTTCATCATGTGGGCATAAAAGCTACTGGAATAACACTGATACTGACATTATGCTCATTTTATTATGGAACTGAATCGCAGAAGCAAATGACTTGTCTTTGTATTATAATTTTTTTAACATCTTTATTGGAGTATAATTGCTTTACAATGGTGTGTTAGTTTCTGCTTTATAACAAAGTGAATCAGCTATACATATACATATACATATATCCCCATATCTCCTCACTCTTGGGTCTCCCTCCCACCCTCCCTATCCCATCCCTCTAGGTGGTCACAAGGCACCGAGCTGATCTCCCTGCGCTATGTGGCTGCTTCTCGCTAGCTATCTACTTTATATTTGGTAGTGTACATATGTCCATGCCACTTTCTCACTTCGTCCCAGCTTACCATTCCCCATCTCTGTGTCCTCAAGTCCACTCTCTACGCCTGCATCTTTATTTCTGTCCTGCACCTAGGTTCTTCAGAACCATTATTTTTTTAGATTCCATATATATGTGGTAGCATACGGTATTTTTCTCTTTCTGACTTACTTCACTCTGTATGACAGACTCTAGCTCCATTCACCTCACTAGAAATAACTCAATTTCGTTTCTTTTTATGGCTGAGTAATATTCCATTGTATATATGTGCCACGTCTTCTTTATCCATTCATCTGTCGATGACTTAGGTTGCTTCCATGTCCTGGCTATTGTAATTAGAGCTGCAAGGAACAATGTGGTACATGACTCTTTCTGAATTATGGTTTTCTCAGGGTATATGCTCAGTAGTGGGATTGCTGGGTCGTATGGTAGTTCTATTTTTAGTTTTTTAAGGAACCTCCATACTGTTGTTCTCCATAGGGGCTGTATCAATATACATACCCACCAACAGTGCAAGAGGGTTCCCCTTTCTCAACACCCTCTCCAGCATTTATTCTTTGTAGATTTTTTGATGATAGCCATTCTGACCGGTGTGAAGTGATACCTCATTGTACTTTTCATTTGCATTTCTCTAATGATTAGTGATGTTGAGCATCCTTTCATGTGTTTGTTGGCAATCTGTATGTCTTCTTTGGAGAAATGTCTATTTAGGTCTTCTGCCCATTTTGGATTGGGTTGTTTGTTTTTTTGATATTGAGCTGCATGAGCTGCTTGTAAATTTTGGAGATTAATCCTTTGTCAGTTGCTTCATTTGCAAATATTTTCTCCCATTCTGAGGGTTGTCTTTTCGTCTTGTTTATGGTTTCCTTTGCTGTGCAAAAGCTTTTAAGTTTCATTAGGTCCCATTTGTTTATTTTTGTTTTTATTTCCATTTCTCTAGGAGGTGGGTCAAAAAGGATCTTGCTGCGATTTATGTCATAGAGTGTTCTGCTTATGTTTTCCTCTGAGAGTTTTATAGTGTCTGGCTTTACATTTAGGTCTTCAATCCATTTTGAGTTTATTTTTGTGTACGGTGTTAGGGAGTGTTCTAATTTCATTCTTTTATATGTAGCTGTCCAGTTTTCCCAGCACCACTTATTGAAGAGGCTGTCTTTTCTCCATTGTATATTCTTGCCTCCTTCATCAAAAATAAGGTGACCATATGTGCAGGGGTTTATCTCTGGGCTTTCTATCCTGTTCCACTGATCTATGTTTCTGTTTTTGTGCCAGTACCATACTGGCTTGATTACTGTAGCTTTGTAGTATAGTCTGAAGTCAGGAAGCCTGATTCCTCCAGCTCCGTTTTTCTTTCTCAAGATTGCTTTGGCTATTCGGGGTCTTTTGTGTTTCCATATGAATTGTAAAGTTTTTTGTTCTAATTCTGTGAAAACTGCCATTGGTAGTTTGATAGGGATTGCATTGAATCTGCAGATTGCTTTGGGTAGTATAGTCACTTTCACAATGTTAATTCTTCCAATCCAAGAACGTGGTATATCTCTCCATCTGTTTGTATCATCTTTAATTTCTTTCATCAGTGTTTTATAGTTTTCTAGGTCTTTTGTCTCCTTAGGTAGGTTTATTCCTAGGTATTTTATTCTTTTTGTTGCAGTGGTAAACAGGAGTGTTTCCCAAATATCTCTTGTATTATAATTCTTAACAGGTCTCCCTGGTTTTTGCAGCTCCCCCCGCCCAATTTTCCCTCTCAGCTCCCCTGTCACAGTGATCATCACCATAATGGTACCTGTGGAATAAAACACAAGAAAAATGAGCACTGAGACAGTAAATCAAGCTTCCTTTAGAAATAGAGGAAAACAATTTTTCAGTTAGAAAACATGTTGAAGTATTATTTTTACAGTGAAAATAGTTACATCACAATTTTAAATTACATTTCCATTTGAAATGGAGTCGATTTGCACCACCTACTGGATAATATAGATCTATATATTCAGAGGTTTCAAAATTATAATACCACTTTTAAATTTTAGAGTTACATGTCTAGTTATCTTCAAGAGACCAGCCCCTTTGACATGCTGGAAATACCAAATGCTAATTTACTTCAGGGACCATTTTCTAAAACAAACTTTCTTTAAAAGCCAAATGTAATCATCTAGCTAAATTAACAAATTGTACAGCTGCTTATAAAAATGAAATGATTAAGCCAAATACATCAACCAAAGAGATAATAATGTAAATTAGAAGCAAAACTGAAATCAATACACATTATCAGTTGCTAACTCACTATTAAAAAAGAGGATTCAAACAGACAAATGGAAAATGGCAGGAAACATAAGCAAACAGGATAATAAACAGAACATAACTCAACATTAATTTAAAAAGAACTCACCCAATGAAAATTTGATAGTGTTTATATCCAAAGTAATCATCATTGTCATGGCTTAAATACAGCCAAACATCAACACACAAAGTATTTGTATTTAGGTTTTTTGACATTTTAAAGGAAACATCCACAGAAAACTTCATGTTTCATTACAAACTACTCCAAGCAATAAATTTCTCAGAGAGAATTTCAAGATGGCGGAGGAGATGTAGAGATCACCTTCCTCCCCACAAATACATCAGAAATACATCTACATGTGGAACAACTCCTAAAGAACACCTACTGAATGCTGGCAGAAGACCTCAGACTTCCCAAAAGGCAAGAAACTCCCCACGTACCTGGATAGGGCAAAAGAAAAAAGAAAGAGACAAAATAGGGACAGGACCTGCACCTCTGGGAGGGAGCCATGAAGGAGGAAAAGTTTCCACACGCTAGGGATCCCCTTCACCGGCAGAGATGGGGGGTAGCAGCAGGGAAGCTTCGGAGCCACAGAGGAGAGCGCAGCAACAGGGGTGCAGAGGGCAAAGCGGAGATATTCCCGCACAGAGTATTCGTGCTGACCAGAACTCAACAGCCCGAGAGGCTTGTCTGCTCCCCCGCTGGGGCAGGCAGGGGCTGGGAGCTGAGGCTCAGGCTTCGGAGGTCGGATCCCAGGGAGAGGACTGGGGTTGGCGGCGTGAACACAACCTGAAGGAGGCTAGTGCGCCACAGCTGTCCGGGAGGGAGTCCAGGAAAAAGTCTGGACCTGCCTAAGAGGCAAGAGACCATTGTTTCAGGGTACGCGAGGAGAGGGTATCAGAGCACCACCTAAACAGGCTCCAGAGAGGGGCGCAAACCGTGGCTATCAGCGCGAACCCCAGAGACAGACATGAAATGCTAAGGCTGCTGCTGCTGCAGCCACCAAGAAGCCTGTGTGCAAGCACAGGGCACTATCCACGCCTCCCCTCCTGGGAGCCTGTGCAGCCCACCACTGCCAGGGTCCCATGATCCAGGGGCAACTTCCCCGGGAGAACACACAGCACGTCTCAGGCTGGTGCAACGTCATGCCAGCCTCTGCTGCCACAGGCTCTCCCTACATTCCATACCCCTCCGTCCCCCTGGCCTGAGTAAGCCAGAGCCCCTGAATCAGGTGCTACTCTAACCCCGTCCTGTCTGAGCGAAGAACAGATGCCCTCAGGCGACCTACACACAGAGGCGGGTCCAAATCCAAAGCTGAACCCCGGGAGCTGTGCGAACAAAGAAAAGAAAGGGAAATCTCTCCCAGCAGCCTCAGGAGGAGTGGATTAAATCTCCACAATCAACTTGATGTACCCTGTATCTGTGGAATACCTGAATAGACAACGAATCATCCCAAACTTGAGGCGGTGGACTTTGGGAGCAACTGTGGACTTGGGGTTTGCTTTCTGCATCTAATTTGTTTCTGGTTTTATGTCTTTCTTAGTTTAGTATTTAGAGCTTATTATCATTGGTAGATTTGTTTATTGATTTGGTTGCTCTCTTCCTTTTTTTATATATATAGATATATTTTTTTTCCCTTTTTCTCTTTTTGTGAGTGTGTACGTGTATGCTTCTTTGTGTTATTTTGTCTGCATAGGTTTGCTTTTACCATTTGTCCTAGGGTTTCGTCTGTCCGTTTTTTTGTTTGTGTGTTTTTGGTGTTTTTAGTATAGTTTTTAGCGCATGTTATCATTAGTGGATCTGTTTTTTGGTTTGGTTGCTCTCTTCTTTCTTTCTTTTTTTTTCTCTTTTAAATTACTTTGAACTTTTTTTATTTTCAATAATTAAATTTGTTTTTATTTTAGTAATTTAACTTTATTCTTTCTTTCTCTTTCTTTCTTCCTTCCTTCCTTCCCCTCTCTCTCCCTCCCCCCCCCCCCTTTCTTTCTGCTTTCTTTCTTCTTTTTTCTTATCTCCCTTTTCTTCTGAGCCATGTGGCTGATAGGGTCTTGCTGCTCCGGCTGGGAGTCAGGCCTGTGTCTCTGAGGTGGGAGACCTGAGTTCAGGACATTGGTCCACCAGAGACCTCCCGGCTCCACATATTATCAAACAGCAAAAGCTCTTCCAGAGATCTCCATCTCAATGCTAAGACCCAGCTCCACTCAACGACCAGCAATCTATAGTGCTGGACACCCTATGACAAACAACTAGAAAGACAGGAATACAACCCCACCCATTAGCAGAGAGGCTGCCTAAAATCATAAGGTCACAGACACCCCAAAACACACCACCGGATGCAGTCCTTCCCACCAGAAAGACAAGATCAAGCCTCATCCACCAGAACACAGGCACCAGTCCTCTCTACCAGAAAGCCCTACACAACCCACTGAACCAACCTTAGCCACGGGGGCAGACACCAAAAACAAAAGGAACTACAAACCTGCAGCCTGGGAAAAGGAGACGCCAAACACAGTAAGTTAAGCAAAATGAGAAAACAGAGAAACACACAGCAGATGAAGGAGCAAGGTACAAACTCACCAGACCAAACAAATGAAGAGGACATAGGCAGTCTACCTGAAAAAGAATTCACAGTAATGATAGTAAAGATGATCCAAAATCTTGGAAGTAGAATGAAGAAAATACAAGAAACGTTTAACAAGTACCTATAAAAACTAAAGAGCAAATAAACAATGATGAACAACACAATAAATGAAAATAAAAATTATCTAGAAGGAATCAACAGCAGAATAACTGAGGCAGAAGAACAGATAAGTGATCTGGAAGATAAAATAGTGGAAATAACTACCACAGAGCAGAATAAAGAGAAAAGAATGAAAAGAATTGAGGACAGTCTCAGAGACCTCTGGGACAACATTAAATGCACCAACATTTGAATTATAGGGGTCCCAGAAGAAGAAGAAGAGAAAAAGAAAGGGACTGAGAAAACATTTGAAGAGATTATGTTGAAAAATTCCCTAATATGGGAAAGGAAATAGTCAAGTCCAGGAAGCGCAGACAGTCCCATACAGGATAAATAGAAGGAGAAACACGCCAAGATACATATTAATCAAATTATCAAAAATTAAATATAAAGAAAAAATATTAAAAGCAGCGAGGGAAAAGCAACAAATAACATACAAGGGAATCCCCATAAGGTTAATAGCTGATCTTTCAGCAGAAACTCTGCAAGCCAGAAGGGAGTGGCAGGACATATTCAAAGTGATGAAAGGGAAAAACCTACAACCAAGATTACTCTACCCAGCAAGGATCTCATTCAGATTTGACAGAGAAATGAAAACCTTTACAGATAAGCAAAAGCTAAGAGAATTCAGCACCACCAAACCAGCTCTACAACAAATGCTAAAGGAACTTCTCTAGACAGGAAACAGAAGGGAAAGACCTACAATAACAAACCCAAAACAGTTAAGAAAATGGGAATAGGAACATACATATCGATAACTACCTTAAACGTAAATGGATTAAATGCTCCAACCAAAAGACATAGACTGGCTGAATGGAAACAAAATCAAGACCCGTATATATGCTGTCTACAAGAGACCCACTTCACACCTAGGGATACATACAGACTGAAAGTGAGGGGATGGAAAAAGATATTCCATGCAAATGTAAATCAAAAGAAAGCTGGAGTAGCAATTCTCATATCAGACAAAATAGACTTTAAAATAAAGACTATTACAAGAGACAAAGAAGGAAACTACCTAATGATCAAGGGATCAATCCAAGAAGAAGATATAACAATTGTAAATAATTATGCACCTAACATAGGAGCACCTCAATACGTAAGGCAAATGCTAACAGCCATAAAAGGGGAAACTGACAGTAACACAATCATAGTAGGGGACTTTAACATCCCACTTTCACCAATGGACAGATCATTCAAAATGAAAATAAATAAGGAAACACAAGCTTTAAATGATGCATTAAATAAGATGGACTTAACTGATATTTATAGGACGTTCCATCTAAAAACAACAGAATACACTTTTTTCTCAAGTGCTCATGGAACATTCTCCAGGATAGATTATATCTTGGGTCACAAATCAAGCCTTGGTAAATTTAAGAAAATTGAAATTGTATCAAGTATCTTTTCTGACCACAACGCTATGAGACTAGATATCAATTACAGGAAAAAATCTGTATAAAATACAAACACATGCAGGCTAAATAATACACTACTAAATAACCAAGAGATCAGTAAAGAAATTAAAGAGGAAATAAAAAAACACCAAGAAAGAAATGACAATGAAAACATGATGACACAAGACCTATGGGATGTAGCAAAAGCATTTGTAAGAGGGAAGTTTATAGCAATACAATCCTACCTCAAGAAATAAGAAACATCCCAAATAAACAACCTAACCTTACACTTAAAGCAATTAGAGAAAGAAAAACAAAAAAATCCCAAAGTTAGCAGAAGGAAAGAAATCATAAAGATCAGATCAGAAATAAATGAAAAAGAAATGAGGGAAACAAAAGCAAAGATCAATAAAACTAAACGCGTTTTTTTGAGAAGATAAACAAAATTGATAAACTGTTAGCCAGACTCATCAAGAAAAAAAGGGAGAAGACTCAAATCAATAGAATTAGAGATGAAAAAGGAGAAGTAACAACTGACACTGCAGAAATACAAAGGATCATGAGAGATTACTACAACCAACTACATGCCAATAAAATGGACAACTGGAAGAAATGGACAAATTCTTAGAAAAGCACAACCTCTGAGACTGAACCAGGAAGAAATAGAAAATATAAACAGACCAATCACAAGCACTGAAATTGAAACTGTGATTAAAAATCTTCCAACAAATAAAAGCACAGGACCAGATGGCTTCACAGGTGAATTCTATAAAACATTTAGAGAAGAGCTAACACCTATCCTTCTCAAACTCTTCCAAAATATAGCAGAGGGAGGAACACTCCCAAACTCTTTCTACAAGGCCACCATCGCCCTGATACCAAAACTAGACAAAGATGTCACAAAGAAATAAAACTACAGGCCGATATCACTGATGAACATAGATGCAAAAATCCTCAACAAAATACTAGCAAACAGATTCCAACAGCACATTAAAAGCATCATCCACCATGATCTAGTGGGGTTTATCCCAGGAATACAAGGATTCTTCAATATATGCAAATCAATCAATGTGATAAACCATATTAACAAAATGAAGGAGAGAAACCACATGATAATCTCAATAGATGCAGAAAAAGCTTTCAACATAATTCAACACTCATTTATGATAAAAACCCTCCAGAAAGTAGGCATAGAGGGAACTTACCTCAACACAAGAAAGGCTATATGTGAGAAACCCACAGCCAACATCGTTCTCAATGGTGAAAAACTGAAACCATTTCCCCTAAGATGAGGAACAAGGCAAGGTTGTCCACTCTCACCACTATTATTCAACATAGTTTTGTAAATTTTAGCCATAGCAATCAGAGAAGAAAAAGAAATAAAAGGAATTCAAATCGGAAAAGAAGATGTAAAGCTGTTACTGTTTGCAGATGACATGACATTATACATAGAGAATCCTAAAGATGCCACCAAAAAACTAATAGAGCTAATCAATGAATTTGGTAAAGTAGCAAGATACAAAATTAATGCACAGAAATCTCTTGCATTCCTATACACTAATGATGAAAAATCTGGAAGAGAAATTAAGGAAACACTCCCATTTACCACTGCAACAAAAATAATAAAATACCTAGGAATAAACCTACCTAAGGAGACAAAAGACCTGTATGCACAAAACTATAAGACACTGATGAAAGAAATTAAAGATGATACAAACAGATGGAGAGATATGCCACGCTCTTGGAATGGAAGAATCAACATTGTGAAAATGACTATACTACCCAAGGCAATCTACAGATTCAATGCAATCCTTATTAAACTACCAATGGCATTTTTCACATAATTGGAACAAAAAATTTCACAATTTGTATGGAAACACGAAAGACCCCGAATAGCCAAAGCAATCTTGAGAAAGAAAAACGGAGCTGGAGGAATCAGACTCCCTGACTTCATACTATACTACAAAGCTACAGTAATCAAGCCAGTATGGTACTGGCAAAAAAACAGAAACATCAATCAATGGAACAGTATAGAAAGCCCAGAGATAAACCCCTGCACATATGGTCACCTTATTTTTGATGAAGGAGGCAAGAATATACAATGGAGAAAAGACAGCCTCTTCAATAAGTGGTGCTGGGAAAACTGGACAGCTACATATACAAGAATGAAATTAGAACACTCCCTAGCACCATACACAGAAATAAACTCAAAATGGATTAAAGACCTAAATGTAAAGCCAGACACTATCAAACTCTTAGAGGAAAACATAGGCAGAACACTCTATGACATAAATTACAGCAAGATCCTTTTTGACCCACCTCCTAGAGAAATGGAAATAAAAACAAAAATAAACAAATGGGACCTAATGAAACTTAAAAGCTTTTGCACAGCAAAGGAAACCATAAACAAGACGAAAAGACAACCCTCAGAATGGGAGAAAATATTTGCAAATGAAGCAACTGACAAAGGATTAATCTCCAAAATTTACAAGCAGCTCATGCAGCTCAATATCAAAAAAAGAAACAACCCAATCCAAAAATGGTCAGAAGACCTAAATAGACATTTCTCCAAAGAAGACATACAGATTACCAACAAACACATGAAAGGATGCTCAACATCACTAATCATTAGAGAAATGCAAATGAAAAGTACAATGAGGTATCACTTCACACCAGTCAGAATGGCCATCATCAAAAAATCTACAAACAGGGCTTCCCTGGTGGCGCAGTAGGTGGGAGTCTGCCTGCCGATGCAGGGGACGCGGGTTCGTGCCCCGGTCCGGGAAGATTCCACATGCCGTGGAGCGGCTGGGCCCATGAGCCATGGCTGCTGGGCCTGCGCGTCCGGAGCCCGTGCTCCGCAGCGGGAGAGGCCACAACAGTGAGAGGCCCGCATACTGAAAAAAAAAAAAAAATCTACAAACAATAAATGCTGGAGAGGGTGTGGAGAAAAGGGAACCCTCTTGCACTGTTGGTGGGAATGTATATTGATACAGCCACTATGGAGAACAGTATGGAGGTTCCTCAAAAATGTAAAAATAGAACTACCGTATGACCCAGCAATCCCACTACTGGTCATATACCCTGAGAAAACCACAATTCAAAGAGAGTCAAGTACCACAATGTTCATCACAGCTTTATTTACAATAGCCGGGACATGGAAGCAACCTAAGTGTCGATCAACAGATGAATGGATAAAGAAGACATGGCACATATATACAATGGAATATTACTCTGCCATATAAAGAAATGAAATTGAGTTATTTGTAGTGAGGTGGATGGAGCTAGAGTCTGTCATACAGAGTGAAGTAAGTCAGAAAGAGAAATACAAATACCATATGCTACCACATATATATGGAATCTAAAAAAAAAAAAAAGTGGTTCTGAAGAACCTCGGGGCAGGACAGGAATAAAGACGCAGATGCAGAGAATGGACTTGAGGACACCGGGATGGGGAAGGTTAAGCTGGGATAAAGTGAGAGAGTGGCATGGACTTAACATACACTACCAAGTGTAAAATAGATAGCTAGTGGGAAGCAGCTGTATAGCACAGGGAGATCAGCTCAGTGCTTTGTGACCACCTAGAGGGGTGGGATAGGGAGGGTGGGAGGGAGACCCAAGAGGGAGGAGATATGGGGATATATGTATACATATAGCTGATTCACTTTGTTATACAGCAGAAACTACCACAACATTGTAAAGCAATTATACTCCAATAAAGATGTTAAAAAAATAAATTTCTGGGTATATAGTAGCCACATTTATTATTGTATAATTGACAGAGATTCAGGAAAAAATTACATCTACGATATCTACCATTCTAAATGAAATTGCTTTAGAATAGAAGCCTAAATATATTACATTTAAATTTCTTGAAACCTATTATTGCATTCCACTTATTTTATGGGTATTTTGTCTGAAAATTGATTTTATTTTTATATGTCAACTAAATTAGATGTCAACTAAATTAACTGAAGCATAAAATAAGCCAGCAAGATATATTTACAAATACACATGGCAAAATGGTGTGCAAGTAACAGGAATCTGATTTAAACTCACAAGCACAAAAAGTCCCCATGCAACAGTGACCACCTCATCCCTAATCCTCTTTGTTGTTGCAGGTGATTTGTGCATGACAAGCCTGTTTACAGTGACCAATGTCATGAGCAAGGCTGCTAGAAGGTTTTTGTCATTTTTGTTCACAGTTGGTGTGATTCCACTCTTAAGGTTCTCATCTGCATCAAGCTTGGGTTGTTTAATTTCTATCAGGTGAGTGGACAGTCTCTCCCCAGACATCACATCCGTGGACCCTAATCCTAACCCTAAGGTTAAGGTTGGCTCACCACCTCTGTGGAGATGACTCGCACACCTAAGTCTGCAGCCCTGACCTCTTTTTACTGCTCAAGCGGTATATCCTCTTGCCTGCTGAGGACCGTCCTAGGTGCCCCAAAGGTACCTCAAACCTATATGTCCCAGAGCCAACTCATGACCTACCCCTCCAACCTCACCTCCTTTCAGTGTCCCCAGATCGTCCACCCCATTTATTTGACCAATTTCCCCTGATATGTATTTCCCACTTGCCCCTAATCCAATCCCCCCGAAGTCCTGGCCATTTTACTTTCCAAATCTCCCTGGAGCCTGTCTGCCATTCTCCATCTCCATCACTATCCCACTGGTCCAAAGAACCATTATGTCTAGCCAGGATCAATTCAAGATGGTGTAGCCTTGTTTACCCTGATCCTGTGACCCTTTGCTCAAAGCCTTTCACTGAGGATCCTGAGAAATTCCTTAACAAGGTCACCGAGACCTCCCCTGGTCAGTGCGCACCTGCCTCTCCAGCCCCGCCTCCCATCTCAAGCTCCTGTGGCTCCCATCCCAGCCTTACCACCGTGTTCCCCTGCCTCAAAATGGCTGTGCCTCTCTCCGCTGATACCTGGACTTCACCTATGTTTTCCCTCTGCCTGGAATTCTCTTCTCTGCCCTTTTTGCCTAGTTACCTCCTCCCTGACTTTACTGCCTGGGTCAAGTCATAGTTGCAAGTTCACATTTGAGAGGGAGAACTTCCTTGACAGCTTCTGCATATGCCCCCACTAAACTGTTTGCACTCACCTTTGTGTTCCCAGCACCCAGCATACCACCTGTACATGGAAACACGGAATAATTCACTCAAATCAGAGTCAGAGGGGCACCTGTTCTGGCTTTCCTCTGGCCACCCCTGCCCTAACCCCCCTGCAACACACAGGGACACAGGCCCACCTGGAGCTGCTGAGAGCCTGCCCTAATGGCTCCAAGCCTGCTTCGGGGCCCACACAGTGTGCTTCCTAGGCCTGACGCCCAGAGGACCTGGTGTTTGTACCCCTATGCCCAAGGGGTGGCCAGGGGGCACCTGTTAGAAGGGTCAGAGGATAGAACATTTTAATAGTCTCCAAGGGGTGGCTGTGATGAAGGTGTACTAGCCAAGGAAGGAGGATAGGACATATTTTATTTAATAATTTGTTGGCTTAATATATAACTCAGATATTTAGCCATACGCTCTGCAGACTCCATTTACAGTCTTCCCCAGGCCCTGCAAAAAAAAACCAAACCAAACAAATGAAAAACAAAACAAAAATCAAAAAACAAGCACAGGGCTGGTTTCATGCATATCTGAGAATAAACCTTCTCTCTCATTCAATATCGAGATGATCCCCTGTATTCCATCTGCAATTTGAGCTCAAAGGAGGATTGACTCTTAAAGTCAACAGAGATAGAAATACTAATGCCAACACTCGATAAGCACAATGAATGGGGTGGGGAGGGGGGCGGGGTGAATTACCGAAGTCATTCAGTATCAAAAACATGTTCCCAAATCGTCATATGACACAAAAACATTAAAAATTATGTTCTTTGGATAGTGGGACGATGCATTTTCTTGCCTTTTTGCGTTTTGCTACATTTGAATTTTCCAACGTAAATGGGCCCACATTTGTAATGAAAACCTTATTCTTTTGAAAAATCAAGTTACTGTTCTGTTTCATTTACAAAACATGAACGTTTTGCCAAAGCTCACCATCTTCTTTGCCCTCCCTTACATGGAAGCAATGCTAGGAATTTTCTGTCCATGTATTTATTTCACTGGCAGAGACAAAAAAACCCATATTTTCTCAGAACTCAGCAGCAAAAAAAAGACCACAGTTATACTTACATTTTATGTAGTGGGGAATCACAATAAGCCTCATTTATATGTTTAAAAAATGCATCGCCTGGCTAGTGGAAGCTGGGTCCACTTTATTTCAGGCAGCTACCTGAGCTTTCTTATACCACCCCTGCCGCCTAACTTCCATTAAGCCCACCTTGATTTCTTCCGGTTTCCTAAGTGTGGTCTGCAGTATGTTTTTCATAGCCATGCCCTAAAAATCCAGTTTTGGTTTTCCTTACTTAGAAATAAGTATTATCTAGTTCTTAACCTAGGAAGAACCAATTGCCCTCCTCCCCCCACCACCCCTCCTTCCCCCATTCCTCCCACCAAGCCCCTTGCACCTTGTGTTCCAGCCAACTGGGGCACTCCCACAGCTCCCTCAGCTATTCCCACCTCCACGTTTTGGCAAGTGTTTTTCCTTCACTGTTCCACCCCACACTCAACCCTCCAAGTCCCTCCTCAACACCTCAGGCTCCATGGCCCTTGCTGACCTCCCTGAACCCTCACCCCTCCCAGCCCAGTGTGTCTATCTCAACCTGGAAGGTCCCCCACACCTGGTCTTTTCCCTTCCTCAGTGGTGACATCCCGCCTCCTATTGCTGACTACTTGCTACAGCCCTTGTCCTCTTCCCAGAACTAGATCATATGCCCTTGAGGTTAGGAACCCTGTTCTGCCGACATCCTTAACCCAGCACTGTGCCTAGGACTAGACGCGTGTCTGTCGGGTGGAACTGAATTAAGCCTACGTTGTTTGGCCAGTCTCAACATTTCTCCCTTGAGAAATGTGTCTGCTTAGGGCTCCCTTGAGAAAGGTGTCTTTTCATAGCCAATCCAAGAGACTGACTTAAGACAGTGATAGACAGAAGAAAATGGCCAGAAAAATGCAACAGGGAGCATTAAATTAAAAATAATTAAGGAGGGCTTCCCTCGTGGCCCAGTGGTTAAGAATTCGCCTGCCAATGCAGGGGACACGGGTTCCAGCCCTGGTCCGGGAAGATCCCACATGCCACGGAGCAACTAGGTCTGTGTGCCACGACTACTGAGCCTGTGCTCTAGAGACCACGAGCCACAACTAATGAGCTCATGTGCCACAACTACTGAAGCCTGTGCGCCTAGCGCCCATGCTCTGCAACGAGAAGCCACCGCAATGAGAAGTCTGCGCACCGCAACGAAGAGTAGCTCCGGGTCACCGCAACTAGAGAAATCCCATGTGCAGCAACGAAGACCCAACGTAGACAAAAATAAACAAATAAATTTATTTTTTTAAAAAAAGTATGAGCTAATTTCAATAATCATCTGAGGAAGGGGAGGGTGTGTGGAAGGAGACTGGATGGTGTTGGTCATTTTTCAAGGTGGATAATGGTGATGGGTACATGGGGGTTCATTTTACTGTTCTCTCTGCTTAGGTATATATTTGAAATTTTTGTGATGAAAAGATTTGAAGAAGAAGGCAAAGGAGGAGGAGAAGCAGCAGCTGATTTGCAGATTCAGAAGGGACCCTGGGCAGAGGAAAAAGAGAAGGGCTTGGCACATGGGTCTCTCCCTTTGGGAACCATCTCTCCTGGTAGCAGCACTCCTGCTCTCCAAGCACCTCTCCTGCATCTATACACACCGCCCCACCACTCATTTATATGGCCCCCCACGCTCAGACCTTTGACCTGAGTAACACCATCCCAGGCTCTGTCTCTTGGGTAATGCCCCATGTTCTAGAACATTCCCAGAGGGGCATGGGAGCCCCTCCAAGCCAGGCTCTACTTTAACTAATACAGTTGGCAAACCCTCATCCATGTGTGTGATGTCACACACTGAGATCTTCTGGGGCAGAAAGTCCTTGATGCTTCTTAAATCATACCAAGCAGGGACCCTGCAAGAAAGGATCTGCCACAGGTCAAAGGAGCCATCATGGTGGAAACTTCTCCACTCCGGAAGCTAGTAGAGAACTGACCACCGTCTGTCCAGAATGGCTCCATTCTAAATGACCCCTCAGAAGCTCTTCCCTAAGGCTGTGATTCTCCCATGAGTCACTGAAGTCAGATAATACACATTCACTGCAGCCAAGATGCACAAAGCACTGTACTGAGTTCATACTCAGGTCTTTCCAAAATAATTCATGACATCCACAGCGACCATGTCCAACCAGTTTTAGGGATAAACAAGCGGGAGACCCTCCAACATGAGAGCTCACTCTTATGCAGTCCCTTTCCTACTTCCAGACCATTAAAGGAGAGAGATTTGTAATGTAGATGAGGCCGGTCCTTTTGCACAATGTTGACAGAGAGAAATGCCACAGCAGCAAATGAATATAAATGATGCTTTTTCACTCTGTGCTTATAAAATGCCTTTTGTACCTGAATCTCAAAGCGCTCCAGGAAGCATGTCTTTGGCACTTCCACTCAGGGTAACTGTGAATGGTCAGATCTTCTCAAGTCATTTGTGATAAGAAAGAACAAAAGTCCGGACACTTTTAAAATGCAATATTCTTGCCTTCTGGGTAGTAAACAAAAGCGTGCAGATGGATAATGACATCTGTGGATTCTGGCTTCATTTCCTGGAGAGAACAAAATGTAAATAAATATGTAAAAAACTGTCATATGTGGATAACACTCATGGTCCATCCAGTAGTTACCATTCTGTCCAACATGCTCCTGCAGTGGATTCCATTCCTGGGTGCAGCCTTGTGACTGCATTACACTGACAAGGTAAAATAGATCTCTTCAATGCCCACAGGAAGACAAATATAGAAATGTTTAGTAAAAAGGTCCAGTTCTGACACTGGACACTTTTGCACTAAGTGATGCCTTCCTTTTGTTCTCTCCACTGGAAACTTCCTTGGAAATGCTTAATGGCTAAATGATTCATTAGGGTCTGCAAAGGCCAAGCCCTTAACTGGAAAGGCAGAGGCCTGCCTGAGGGATTGATTTGAAGGTTCATTTGAGAATTCTTTCCTTCTCACCCTCAGCCTAAGGTGTGTGCCCAGCATGAATCACCACTAGTGCTCCAGCCACCATTGAGGTGCCTGGAGAGCAGTCGTTAGTGAGTTTGGAACTTTTGCTAGGATTCAGTTAGGGTAATAAATCAGCTTAGGAGGATAAAACTCACAAAGACTCTAAGGATGTTTCTGCTGGGAAAGTAACACTCAGCAGAGAGACAACCTGCCCCTACGATCATCTGTGTTGGATTCTGAAAGTCAAGGCTAATAGCTTGCAAAAGAATTTGAGTTCATCGTGTATCTAGAAAAGTATCTGCATTGAGTTCAAATGCAGTCGAAATGATTTCCAAATAGTTTCAAGTATTTTGCTTAAATGTTATTAGTCTACAGAACAACAATTAAATAATTATCAAGAATAAGTATGTAAGGTATCCTGTAATTGTAACCGAGGGCTCCTTGCGATGACACTGGTAAATGGCACATCAAGGTTTGCATTATCTTATACTCTAAAATTTTTCTACTCTGGTCAAATTAAAGTGTAAAAGAAAATATAGATTATTAATTTACTAACTGTTCTTGACCTAAAGAGTAGATAGCATGTGGTTTTTGGTTCTAAAAGCAGTGGTCTATAAACTCTTATCATATACTATTATTAGTTGAAAAAAATTCTGAACATGTAGTCCCAATATATGCATCTTATTTGTAAATAATATACTGGCAGTAATACATTAGCATAAAAATACAAAAGTAGAAAATGTTTAAAGTCTAAAACAATATTTTAAATATTTTAATTTTATTTATTGATTGCAAACTAGTTCTGCTCTCGCTAGCATTTTTTTAAAGAGAGGAAAGTGGTCAAATAGGTTTATTTTTGTGACTCTTGGCTGAAAACGCTGTGATATAACAATTTGAAGTGTGCTTCTAAGTTCCGTTTATTTTAAAACTTGGTTTTAATCGCTGTCATTGCTTAAAGTATCTCAAAAGATAAGTAAACTAACTAGGAAGAATCACACCGCTTACCAAGTCAAACTGCTCATTTCAATTGTTTCCACAAATCATGCAAAGGTTTTAAATGAAATTTGGCTAAATCTCCATCGTCTCTGAAGTCCACCAATCCTCCTTTTACAAACCAATTAAATGGTGTCAAGGAATAATTCGGAGATGCTTAGCTAGTTGTTTTACATGCAATTCATTTACTTGTACATGAGGAAGAAAGGTCAATTGACTGTTGTCATGGAACACAATTAAAAACAGGATGTATAAAATAGAGGAGAGAGGAAAAACCCTGCTGGCAGCTGGGAACAGTGAATCTTACATGCACATTTTGGGGGTAAACAAATCAGTTGGAGACTGACAAAGAGATCAGTCTGGGCGTTCTGAGTAGGCCAACTAGCAGTATCAAAGAAAACAATTACGACGTGGATCCCCAAACTCTCCATCTGGGAGAGCTTTTTAAAGAGGTGAGAAATTTCAGTTTCTAAGTTTTGTGTGGATATTTGCCTTTTTTTTTTTAATAAGCGATACATGTCACTTTTAGCAACAAAATCATGTAACACTGGAAAGATTTGCAAACCTCTATTTTCAGAAATGCTCTCTCCATAGGATTCAGTTCTTTTGAAAACCAATGAGTTTCTCACTCATTGTTAAAAACATCACCGTTATCATGAAGGAACAGATTAAGTCTGTTTATTTTTGTGAAACTCTCTCCTACACCATCCTAATGACAGCTACTTGTCATCACAGAAAAGATGAGTAAATGTGGAATACTTTCTGTAAAACAAAATATAGTAACTCATTTTTTAAGCTTGACAGTTCTTTCAAGTGCTTTGTCACAAGATGATCTGTGATCTGTGTGGTACATGAGATTTTCAAGGTCACCCCTCATCTTATTACAAAACTCTGAAAAGATTCTTCTAAAGGTCTTTTTTTTTTTTAAGTCTTCATTGAATTTGTTACAATATTGCTTCTGTTTTACGTTTTGGTTTTTTTGGCTGTGAGACCCGTGGGATCTTAGCTCCCCAACCAGGTATCGAACCCACACCCCCTGCATTGGAAGGCAAAGTCTTAATCACTGGACCGCCAGTGAAGTCCCTAAAGGTCTTGTTTGGTCATATTTTACCCTGTCGATGGCATCCAGTGGCCCATTCAAGCCACCAAATGCCGTGGTGGACTGCATAATGGTCCACAGACACCAAATGTCCTTCCTTAGGGGACCATTAGTCTTCACCACCACCTGGATGCTAAGCTTGGCCACGTGTATCATTTTGGCCAAAAAAAGTGAGAGGCAGTGTGTTTTTCACTTCTGAGCCGGAGCTTTAGGAGCTAGTTTATGGTTCACCAATCTCTTTGTTGCCCCACCACCCCTACTAGTTCCAGATGCAGGTTGCTTCATCAACCTGGGTTCTGGAGTAAAAATTACCTGGACCAGTGAAAGTCTGTCCCAAATGTCACATGTGACATACTGCTACTAAATATTTGGAAATTCTTACCCCCAATTTTTTCTGTTTATCTTAGATTTATTTATTTTATTTGGCATCCCTAGTTTAAGTCACTGACATCTGGGAATCATTTGTTTTGGCTGCATAACCCAATCATACTGGACTGATACACCAGCTGACCATGGCCCAAGGAAGGGCACCTGTGTCAACCTGTATGTTAAGCATTAGTAAGGCTTAATTTTGCCTTTACTTTCCAGATTAAAAAAACAAAACAAAACAGAAGCCACAGTTCTTCCTGCACCCCAGGGGATAATCCTTGGAGATCACTGTTCTAAGTTGTGGTCTGCAGGCCAAGGTGGTCAGACACTAGTACCTCACCAAAAACATAGATTCCCCAGCACTGGCCTAGCAATACTGACTTAGCATCTGGAGGTGGTTAGAGGATTTGCTCGCTTAACAAGTTCCTCAGGTGATTCGGAAGCAAATTAAAGTTCCACTGGCCAGTGTTTGCAATTTGACTGTTTTAAAGACTAAGTGTACTTACTAGTACTCCGGGACCTGGGTACCAGTCCTGCCTTTGCTATTTAAACTACCTTTGCACGATATTCAACAGGTCAATTCTATCCTCCTTTCTGGACTGCACTGCTCGCATCTAAAGAGGGACAGGATTGGCTCAGATAATCTCAAATATCTCTTCCAGCTCAAAGTCCAGGACCAGGAATCAGAAAACCAGGGACTTTCAGTGACCAGCAGGCAAAGTACACAAGCGAGGCTGAGTAGGTATAAGACACTAGGTCATGGAGGGGACGGTGGCAAACAGACCAAAGGGCCCAAGCCTCAGTCTAAGCCCTCCCTGAAGTTTCCTTCTCTGCAGGCGGGGCTGTTCGGGAATTCCAAGGGCCCTAAGCATATCTGCCTTACATGCAACTATAAAAGTTTCAGAAAAGATTTCTCATTTTGCTTTGGAAAGTACTGTGTGCTACGAGTAACGAAATGAATTTTTGATTGGCATTTCTCTGAAATCATCTTGGGTTCTGGGAGGATTTTTGTAAGCAGAGAAAATCTAACATACAAGTAGTTTTAGAATGGAACAAACTGTGTGAATACTCACTTTAATAATTAATGACATTGACACTGCAAATTTTGTAGCTACTTCATTAAACATTTTAGCTTTCATTTTGCAAGATTAAAAATATGTATATCTTGGAGCCAACAACATTGTTTTTATGTCTCGAACATTTTGATAAGCATTTTAAAAGCCTGTTGGCACCAGTCATTTTAGCTGCATTAGCCCGAGGGCTAAAACAGCTCTGTGGGCTGGTGCTGCGTTGGCATTGGTGAAACAGATGATTAGACAGAACATTAGCCCTTGAGGAGCTCACAGTCAGCAAGGGACGTGGATACAAGTACGTAATTTTTCTATAAGGGGGCAAGCGCAGGAAAAAGCTACATACAAGTTTTGGGAACAAAGAAAGGGACCCTACGGGGTAAGGAGAGGGAAGTGTCAGGAGAGACTCTTTAGGGATGATACCTGTGACGGATGAGTCTTTAGGAATGAGCCAGGTGAGGAAGGGAAAGGTATTCTAGGCAAAGGAAAAGCACCAGCAGACACAGGTTATGGGACAACTTGTTGAAGCATCAAACTATAAGCAGTTCATTCATTCAGCAAACATCTCTTTAGTGGTGACGGCGTCAGGCACTGGGAAGACAGGTAAACATGTGAGAGCACTGATTGGTTACAAGATCCAGGATAACTGCCCCTGCAGGGCAGAGCAAGCCACAGATGATGAAGTACACCTTGGCGGGGGCTGGGAGCTGGGGGGCAGGGAAGGAGGGGAAGGCAGACACTGGGAAAATATAAAAATGAACATAAATAAGTGTCTTAAAATGTGAAGTTCTGGAAGTAATGACCCATGTTTTCCCACATTATATTTCAATCACAGACATTAAAAACAATCATATTAACTTAAACCCACAGCACATAAACGTTTCTGAAGAGGGAAAAGAAAAAAATTAATAAGCACTTAGAGCTAGAAGAATGTGTAAACTTTATGTAATTCAGATGTGCTCAGTTTCTCCTGCCATCAGGGATCATCCTCCTTCACTACCTAAATCTCTCTAGTCCTGCCCTGTGAGAGGCCCCAGAATATCTGGTCCCTCCTCAGGTTTCCTTCCACAAACAGTTCCTGGGCGTCCCTGGTTCCCCCAGCCCAACGCCCGCTCCCATAGTCCCCTCTGCCGCTGACCTCTCTTTTTCTGTGCTGCGTTCCCGGTTCTCTGTGTTTCACTCTTCTCGCTGCCTTTTCACAGGCTGTTTCCAGCACATTTTCTCCCGAAGCGTTATCAACAAGGGTTCAGGCACTTACTTCTCAAGAGGCCTGCAGTATATGTGAGTCCTGAAGAAAGAATCACTGCTACATCAGGAAATCCCTTCTTGCAAACACAGAATTATACAATAAAGCAACAGAATTCAAAGATGATTAGAAGCTAAATTATATATGTATAAAAGCTTAATAAAATGACATTTTACTATAAAATAATGCATAATCAGAAAGAAAAACAGGAAAATGAAGCTTTAAAGAATAAATTTTAAATCATTTCATTTTACCCCGTAGAGATATGTTTTTATGGACATTGACACAGAAATAAACATGTTTGTGAAATTAAGATCTTATCACAGGTTTGCTTTACTTTTTTTTAATCACAACATCGCACACGATCTTACAGTACAGGTACACTTATATTAACATACAATGTGCAATTTAAATGTTCTTGAATATTCTTTAAAAACAATTTATTGATAATAGTTGCACAAGTTAATGGTATTATGTACCAAAAGTAGACTTAACCATCCTCCTAATGTCCTTAGACCTTTAAGTTGTGTTCAACTTTTTACTATAATGTAAAATAACAATATGTTACTTGCAAAAAATGAAAAAATTGACTGCAAAATACAAACAGAAAATTATAGATATCAAAACCAATACAGGTTGATTTAAGTTCTACAAAATATACTATGATATTAAATTCACTGTTAAATATAAATCGTAAAAATGTTTTGTTACAATTGAAAACAATTTGTAAATTGAGTTTGTTAAGTTACAAGGACTTCTAAATCTGCAGATAATTAGTGTATTATCAGCACCTGATGTAAATTACAAATTGAGATAGCCAAGTAATTGCCAAGGCAAAACTAAGTTTTCAAGAAACTTTCAATATTTTACTGCAAAACAAAACAGTTTTATGAAGGCTGTGGCTGCATGTAACGATACGATACTGCGTTTCGGCTCAGAGGTTAAGAGAGCCGAGCACCTTCGAAGCTTTAAACAGACCTTGGCTATTTCTCTACCTCTTTGCTACTCAAAGCACTGGCATCATCTCCTGGGGGTCTGGTAGAGATGTACAATCTCAGGCCCCTCTCAGAACAACTGAATCAAAATCTGCATGTCAACTAGATCCCCAGGTGTTTCCTGAGCCCTTTAACGCTCGAGAAGTCCCTGGACCACCGGAATGCCCTTTGCTAGTTCCCTGGGGCCCGACAAATACGGGGCTCTCCGTAGATGCTCCAGGCGTCACTAAACAGCAAACTCTGCACCTCTGGCGGTGCCGTCTCCTCTGAAATCCATCCCTTCAGCAAAGGCGGAGGGCCTCCTCTCCCCGCGGAGCCCCGCCGCTCCTACACTCGGGACCGCGAGGCCCAGGCACGCACTACGATGAGCGGACAGTACGCCGAGGCCGGGCTGGCTTGAGTCTGGACGGCCCCTCACCTGGGCATGTCTTTCCCTTCCTGGGCCTGTGAGCCCGACTGCAAACCGAAGGGGCACTGAAAGCTGTGGCGGGAAGAGCGCTGACACTTCACTACTTTACGTAACAGGAGCCGCTGGTTACAACTACGGCCGCTCTTCCCCGCCCACGCAGAGAGGACCTCTGCGACTTTGACTCCGCCCAAAGCCCAAGTTCCGAGGACGGTTGGCCAACAAAGACCGGCGTGCAAGGGGTGGAGCCTGGGAGTCAGATAACGCGAGAAGTAGTTTCCCGCAGAAACTCTGGCAGACATCAGCGCACGACAGTTCCCGCCCCCGCCGCGAAGCTGGTATCTACCGGGGGAGGCGGGGCCGGGCCTCTGGAGCAAAAGTCGCGAGATTTGAACGCGTTCGCTCCAGTTCTTCCTGTCAGAGGCCGGAAGTGCGGGGCGTATCTGGCTCCTGCTCTGCTGGCCCCAGCGCCCCTGGGCCCGGCAACTTGTTACGGCTTCTCGGGTCGAGACTTGCGTCGCCTCGCGTCGCCTCACCTCGCCTCACCTGGACCGAGGTGATGGGGGACTCTAAGGAGGCCGGGACCGAGGCTCCGCCGGCCGGGGCCGCTGCTCGGGGAGGGCTCAGCCTCTTGTCCCAAGGAGAGTCCGAGGAACCTTCTGCACAGGTGAGTCCGCGGTGGGGCGGGACCTGCAGGGCTCCGTGGGCTGCGGGCCCGCTCGGCCCGGGAGGGATGTCACGGTTCCCGGCGGCTTCTGGCGCCTTCTCCACGCCTCCCCGACGGCCCCCCAAACGGAGTGGAAGTCCTTGTGCCTGTCGGTGTACTCAGGCATTTACTTGCAGATCATTCGTATCAAAAGCAGTCCTCGCTTCCCAGTCGAAGATAACCGACAGGTGAGTTAGACACGACCTCCGCTCTCAAGAAGCGTACGTGTAAATATGTGGTTCCCAAGTCGGCACAGCCTTGCAGAGCTGAAGGGAGAAGAGAGCAAGCTCACCGAGATGGCACTGAGCTAATTAATGTTAGAAGGGCGCAAAGTGTTTGCCAGGCCGAAGCGGGGCTACGTGAAGGAAGGTTGGAAGAGTTAACTCAGACCCTGAGCTTTCTTGGGGATGTGCAAGTGAAATCTGTGCGCACCCCCCAGGGACTTGCTATGAAGTTAGACATTCAGAGTATTTGTGTCGTAAACTGACTAATCAGTTGCTAAACGCTTACTTAAAAACAAAAAAGGCCCAGATATCTCACCACAAACTACTTTCTAAATGATGTATGTTATTGACATTGAAATACATCTTTAATATTGAACAGAGGTTTTATTAAATTTCGCATTTAGTTAACGTGCTACTCTTGACTCCTTGGTTTCTGCTTCTACACTTTTTTATGAATGTTTTAAAAGATAGTTCGGTTGGCCTGTTTCCTAGCTAATAACCCATCACACTCCTTGACTCATCTTTTTTTCTTTGAAATTATGTGAAAAAGAGCTAAGTAAATGGTACACATTTACGCTCACATTTATTAACTGCTGTTAGTAACATGTAGTATATGTTCTTGTAAGCCTGATGTGGTAGGGTTTTTATTATTATTAAGGTGGGGTATTTTTATTCCTAGTAGTGTATATTAAAATTTCATTTAATATTTTAATCAGGGATCAGCTTTATTTCTTGGAGGCAATGAAGTGAAGAGCCGAGCTGTGGTGAAATACTCTTCTGCCCCTCCTCGGACAGCATTTGCACGCCTCCAAGAGAAAACAGACTTGAAACTCCCACCTGCCAACTGGTTACGAGAGAGTGCCAAACTAGGACCAGCAGGAACTACCATTCTTGGCAACAGTAGGAAAAGCAAGCCATTTTCAAGGTAAATATTAACCGATGGCATTTTTACCAGTCCCTCAACCCTCCACCTTAAAACTCTTAGTACTCGCTGTTCAGTTTAATTTGTAATGCTCATCAACGTGCCAAGATTTCGCTTTGGTAAAAGATTGTATTTGACTTTCAATGTCCTTTATCCCCCTGATAATAGGAGTCTGTTAAAATATGAAGATATCAATCGCATACGCTTCTTTCAAGTCTGCATCATGTTATTAACAAAGATGAGTTTTGACCACTAAAATTCCATCAGCTATTTTAATTTTAGCCAATTTACATACCTTTTGAATATGTGAATGCAGAGAATCAGGGTGGCACATGATGAGGAAAACCCTTAACACTGCCTAACCTGTCTTGTGGAATTTTTCATTAAATGGTGGTGGATTGTCTGGGCTGAAAAAGCAGTGATGTAAAAACACAGCATGTCGAGTGATGTACACCCTTGACTTTGACACTTGGTGGTATTTAAAGTTGAGAGAGTGGCCTGGGTCTTACAGAGAAAAATGTAATGATGTCCATATTCTTGTAGACCGTTGAATGTATGGGGTTCTCTTTTTTCCTCTCAGCAATTGAACCTAAAATATTTCTACATAACATATAGCAAGACCCATAAATACATTAGTACCTTATGTGCCAGTAGTTTGGAAATTATCCTAATGTCTCAGAAGGTAAAAGTTATATTTGTAAAATGTTGCTTGTTTGTAGCACTATTTATACTAGCAAAAAAAAAAAATTGGAAATAGTCTGCATATCTTCTTTTAGAAGAATGGCTTAATAAATTGTAGGTCAACAGAATTAAATGTTATTAAGTGATTTAAATGATAATTATATCGACTGTGTACAGACACTGTGCTGAGTACTTTATATGTTTATCTCATTTCATTCTCACAACAACCCTTTGAGTTTGGTACTGTTAACTAACTTTCCTGCAGAAAACTGAAGCTTGGAAAGGTTAAGTAACTTGCCTAGACCACATGGTAAATCGTCAGCATGCTTTGAAGTGAGGCAGTCCTAAATAAGTATCTTGACTCTCTGCCTCCTACAAACTGAAAAATGGTGACATCGGCTGCCTTTCAGGCTTGCAGATTATAGATGTGCCTCATGTGGTACCTGGCACAAGTTGGGTGCTCAGTTAGCTGTTTTTTCTCTTTCTGGTTAAATTGGTTTCATGTGCATTTTTTTCTCATATATTTTTTAAAAGGGTAGTAGTGTATATCACTGGGAACATAATCCCAGAGACAAAAATTCTGATAAATGTTTCTGTTGCTATTTTTCTCATCTCCCCACCTAAAAATAATAACTCTGTCTGTTTTCTATTGGATATTTTTTAGACTTCATGACTACAAAAATAAAAATAATTGTTAATTGTTTTTATTCTAAATATTTACTATTAATTGCTTCTATTACTATTCTGTTATTACTATCTTTTATCAAATCCAAGATGCTATTGATTTTTAAGTCACCCCATTATTTTAATTTTTTTAAATTTATTTTTTCTTGAACTATAGTTGATTTACAATGTTATGTTAGTTTCTGGTGTACAGCAGAGTGATTCAGTTATATATATACACACACACACACACGTACACACACATATGTACATATTCTTTTTCATTGTGGTTTATCACAGGATATTGATTTAGTTCCTGTGCTCTACAGTAGGATCTTGTTGTTTATCCATTCTGTATATAATAGGTTGCATCCACTAATCCCAAACTCCCAATCCATCCCTCTCCCCCCCCCATGGGAACCACAAGTCTGTTTTCTATGTCTGTTAAGTGACCCCATTATTTTATGTACCATTAAGAAGGAAAAACTAGCCAACTGTAATGGTGATAGGCATACTGATTTCGGAGGTGTTAGAATGTGAAAAACGTGTATCCAAGAAACGATGAAATGTAGTATTCTATTATAAACAATACCTGCACCACCCTGAACGTGATTTTTGTGGCCTTTGTTTTCTCCTTCAGCTTTGGGATGGCATACGACTTTATTGATTCAGTGGGAAATGATGTGGATGTTGTCTCTGACTCTGAAGTAAGTGTTCTTATTGCAAATGTAGTTGGGATGTTTGTGCTGGGGATTTATAGCCTGCTTTGTCTGCAGTCTTGAAAAATTAGTGATGAAATAAGCTACAACTATCTGATTATTGAATACCTTTTTTATTAAAGTAACACTGTTCACTGCATCTTTCCTCAAAGAGGAGGGAGCAACCCCCCAAATAGTGGCAGTGGTAATTAATATTAGTATTGATGGTTGTGTTTTAATGATAGCAGTTTTGATGATAGCAATTATAATGTTGGGTTATGTAATGTTACTAGTTGAGAATTAGATGTGATACTTTTGGTAAAATCTGTTGATCCTTAGTTGGCCAATTTTATCTGAGATGCTAAAAGCCTGGGTCAGTGCAACAGTGTGACCTGTACATACTTTATGAAATCCCATCGTGTACAAATAAATCTTTGACTGTCATTTACATTAACACAGGGTGACTGGTAAAATGTAGGTGATTCTGGTTCTAAAGCTCTGTCTTCTATGTGTTTATAGGTAGCTCTTTGTGTAAAATACAGTTTGTATGACCTTAAGGAAATAAGGTTTATTATTCTTTAAAGTTGAGTGAAGTTAAAATTTGAAAGATTCCAGATCACACTACAAAGTTCTTTCTAAATTGTTTTTTCCTCTTGATTTTTTTCAAGAACATAAAAAAGCTTCTGAAGATTCCCTACAGCAAATCGCACGTGAGCATGGCAGTGCACCGCATAGGAAGGACTCTCTTATTAGACGAGTTAGATATTCAAGAACTCTTTATGAGATCATCTCAGGTAATACTTGAAAAATAACAAGAAAAGCACTATTTTAACAACTTAAGGGAACTAGAAATGTGATTTTGTTTCGAAGAAAGGCCAAAGTGGAAATGTGGTTGAATACTTCAACCAAGAAGTGAAAAGGTTCACTGAAGATAAAAAAGCTTTAATAAAGAAAAAATAGAAAAGAGAACGGTGAAGAAACTTACTTCATTGAAACCAACAGCCAGGATTCTTGCAAGGAAAAGGGTGAAGTGAATGAAGAAAGTTGTGAGAAATCTGAAATCTCAGGGACTGGTTAAATTTTTGAAAAGTCCTTTGATGTCTCCATTAAAGACATTTTCATGAAACATGGCTGCCAGGAAATGTGAAAAATGTTTAAAAAATTATTCCTATGAATATATAGTTATATTAGAATTAATTGGTTCTCTTAAAGTAGAGCTTCTCAAACTGTATGTGGTAAATGACTATTCCCCCCATTATTTTGCAAAGTATAATAATATAATAATATTGCAGTTTCTGAAAGCTTACTCTGTACTTCTGTATTTACCTTGTCATTATAAATAGTTCATGGTTGCAAATAGTTCATGGTCTTGCCACTCCCATAGTCTACTCTTCAAAGAATATTCCTGCAGTGCTTTGATATAGGAAAATAAGTTACAGTGATTTAAATTGACATTTAAAATAAATGTTTTTCCATTTGAAAAGACCACAGTTCAGTTCAGTCTGTATATGTTAGCCACTGGGCAGGATCTTGAGAATCACAGTCCTTGCTTCCTAACAGCTTATAATTTGGGGGTTATAAACACACAGATAATTTTAATGCAGTGTGCATAGTGGGACTGATTCCAGGCACTGAAGAACATGTTATAGAGAGAGTCACCTCTCCTTGTCTGGCTTAAAGAGAGGAGGAGGACAGGGAGATTTCCTAAAAGAGTTGATAGGGACTGAGTCTAGAAAGGTAAATGTTTTACGAGTGTAGGTTTATGAAGTGGAATTTAAAAAATAAAAAGTATTTCCTATAAGAGGGCAATAGGTAAGGAATTGTTTTGACTGCAAGCTTGGTTAATTTATCAATTTCTTATGTTATTCAGACTGGTGATTGGACGTGGTTAAAAGAGTTTTATCAAAGACTTATTGATCAGAAGTGGCAGAGGAAGAAAAAAAGCAAAGAACACTGGTATCAGAAGGCTATTCTTTCGAAGTTTTTATATTACAGGTACTTGGCTACTTGTTTATTTTTATCTTAAGAGGAAAAATGAAATTCTGCTCTAAAACGTAATTTGAAGCCAGCAAAAGTAATTTAAGTTTTGCCACTATTATTGTTGACATTTGCCCTATATTGCTTTTTTAACGAGATTTGTGCTTGATTATAGAATCTGGTTTTTAAAAACCAGTGGCCTGTTACATAAAGTTAACTTAGTAACAGTGTGGTATTTTTTTCTTTCTGATTTGGCCAGTATCAATGGTGATGGAGCTGCTCAGCCTGTCCCATCTACTGCAAAACAGCAGAAATCGTCCAGCGCAGATCAGACAAACGATTCGGATGGGGCTTCTTGGCCTGCCCCCTTTGAAATGCCTTCTTCAGTCTCTGAAGACCCCAGTGCTGCCAGTCAGGTTAGTTAGTACTTAGATGCTAATTCAGCAAACTCATTTAAGGAGACAAAATCAATTATTTTGTTAATAAAAATAGACGAACCGGAGTGAAAAATACTCCATCAATTTATGTCTTCACAGTTACAAAAAGTACTTTCTTTAGTTTTTCAATATGGAATTTACAAGGGATATCGTGAATGGCTAGATCTGATGTTTTTTAAGAAATAATTCAAAAACATTTAAAAGTTTTTACCACATTTAAGATAGCTTATCAATATGTTTATCGATACTGATTATCTCCTTAAAGTCATAAGGAGATACAGTATATTTAAACTGTAGAAATATTAAATACCTATCAGATATTGAGACTCACAGGCCTGTTTGTAATTTAAATACTGATCTTCTACCTTAACTTTTAGTCAGATTGGTAGGCCTGAAATAGCCCTGCAGATTTTCTAGATGAAGTTGCTAAGACTTAACCTACATTAATGTTATAAAGCTTTTAGAAAGGAAGAGAGAGTAGACTGTTACCTCTTTTGTCTCTTATATTCTTGGTTCTTATTGTTCATTTGTTTTTGTCCTTATTGTGTCTATCAAAGAATAAAATAACTCCATAGATGTAAATTGTGCATGTTTATTTTTAGGAAAATATATTGACAAGCTTGAGGAAGGTAAAAATAAGATCTTTAACTTGGTAAATTGTGTTTTTCCTCTTGCTGTGTATTCTCACACGTTGAACATTCAGCATTTGTCCAGATACTATCTATCCTCACAACTTACAAGGTTATAGGGGACAAATAGCTTTAACTTGATTTTAGTTTTAGTAGGTTTTCAGATAGAGATGCCTCGTTAAACTGTAGTGACCTTAAATTTTTTCCAAAGTTGGGAAAACTGGAAGGAAAAGGAAGGGAGTAATTACCATGCAAGTCCATATAGTGATAACTATAGGAGGTGGGTATGTTACATAAATGAGAAGGGACATGGGTGCTGGGTGCTAGGAGGGTCCCATGTCATGACTTGGGTAGTGGTTACATAGGTAATTTGCTTTCTAACTAGTCATTATACTGTATTCTGTATTATTTGTTTTATGTACTTTCCTATATGTGATTATACTTCACTAAAGGAGTTTCTAAAAAATTACTTAGTATTCCTTGACTTCAAAATACATTATAAAAAGACCACATAATGGAAATACTAGTCTTCTACCACCCATTTCCTCCTTTATGAGTGTTATCGTCTGTCCTTTAAGGGTTACTATGAAAAACCTTGGAGGCTTTTGAGAATATGCAGACCTGCATGTGGAGGAAGTGAACTGGAATCTACCTAATGCCTCAGGCCGTGTACTTTACTCCACCTGTGGCGTATAAATTTGTTTCATCCTTGGAGCTGCATATGTATTGTGTTGATGGTATCATTTTACAAATAAGTAAATAAAGCTCATAAAAAGTAGATGTTTGTCTGTGGCCACAGAGCTGATGAAGTTCCAGCTAGGGTTTAAACCCTGATATTTCTGACTTCAGAGGCCTGTTCTCACAGCATTACTCCAGTGTGCCCATGTATCCCCCACATTTAGAAGGGCCCTGTAAGCAGTCGGGTTGTCTTAGCAATGGCATATTTCTAAGTAGAGCTACCCTGCCTAAAAATAATCTTTTACAGAATACTTTTTATAACATATATAAATCTTTAAATTTCAACATTTAGAGATGTATTTTTGTTCGTAAGCTATCACCTCATGAATTCTTGCTCCCAACACTAAAACGGCTAGTTTGAGGCCTGTGTTAAGCATTAATAGAGTTTAAGTAGGTCTCTGTGGTATGGCCGTGAGCCAAACCTTTATTGAGGACATTATAAACTAGAGCCCAAACTCCCACTAAAGCAGCTACCTGGCAAATACAGTTTGGGGGGTTGATAACTTGTCTGTGTAAATAAACAATATAATAAATGTTTGAAATCCTTTAAGGACCCTTTGTAAAGAAGACAAGACATAGCAGAAGCACTGGAGATTCCCCCCCATGCTTGCAGTTATACGTACTTTGCAGGCAGGTGCTAGGCCTGTTAGCACACACATAGGAATAAGCAATGCACACACATACTCACATGTGCATGCACATATGTATGTTCATCTTGGTTTAAAGTAATGTTTCTTAAAGGTTTAAAGTAATGTTTTTTAATGGCAACTGCCCTTATGATTGGAAAGTTGAGTGGTGGACTGTGTTTACCCATGTCAAAGATTCCTCTTCCTATGTGTTTTCAAAATATATTCCACAGAATCTAATAAGAATAAGAAAGTGTTATGAGATCAGATACATGTGAGAACATTGGATTATACAGAGGCGAAGTAGGTTTTTCCAGTGCAGGACCTCTTAGGGGCTTTTTAATGGTAATAAGAATTGTTACTCTCCAAAAGCAAATCGTTGGTAAGCAGTGTTTATCAAACCTGACTCCAGAAATTTTTCACCCAGGGACTAGACTTCTGTGAAACACACACTAGGAAATGTGAAACTGGAGGCTGTTCTGATGACCAGTGTCTCAAAAATACGGCTGAGGTTTCTTAGGAATTTTTTAATCCAGTAGGGATGGGGTGTGCTGAAAGAGCAGTGCTCTTCTGATTCACCCAAAAAAAGAGGAAAAAAGCTTGGAAAGCTTAAAATCATCTTTCATTGTTATTTGAATAAGATCTAAATGTGATTAGCTTATTATAGTAACCGGTAATTAGGAGCTCAAATATGTCACCCAGTGATGAGAGTTAATGGTTTGTATTAGCCCTGATTTACCAGAGTAGATTTGATGTGTATGCTTTGAATGTTTAGGTGATACTCTTTAACAGTAGGCCATTTTAAAGTAATTACGGCAGCAGAATCACTCCTTATCCTTGCACTTTTCACAGGGAGGTGAGCCTCTTGAACCCTCATACATAGTGGGGCATGTGGCCTCAGCACCTAAAGAACAAAACCTGACTACTTTATTCAATGACGGGGAGAACAGTCAGGTATGCTTTTCGTGGTGTCCAAGGTGAGACACCTAATCCCCAGTCTACTTCGTCATTTAAAAACTAGTCTAAATTGGATTCATAGGGGAAGAAATCCACTTGATCCTGAACCTCTTTCTGAGCATCTCTGTGATCTTATAGCTCTGTGGCTTTAATTTACCTTGTCTCCCTTGTCTTTTCCTTTTTCTAGTCTTTCTGTGGATCATGGGGGGAGATTATTGATCTCCTGTTTATTATATAATCTTTCTATTTGATTTTAAATCACAGGGTCTTAAAAATGATTTTGCTCGGAATATTTTATGGACGTTTGAAGACATACATATGCTGGTTGGCTCCAACATGCCTATATTTGGAGGAGGCAGATACCCAGCAGTCAGCCTGCGCCTCAGGTAACCAGGCTCGTGTCCCTTTAGATCAGCCTTCCGTCTGCTTTCGCCTCTCCATTCCAGCATCGTTGCCTTTTCTAGTTGTTTTCATTTCCCTTCTTGCCCCACCAGTTGAAATGGCTGCAGTGAGGAAGGAGTGTTTCAGCAAATGCTGAAAGCCCTCTGGCTGGCTTTTCATTCTAGTCCTCAGTGAGTGGAGTCAGAGATCTGCTGTGCTGACCTAATCTTAAGTCTGAATCTACAACTTGTGAGAATATAATGTAGTCTATTTAACTAGTCAAGGAGATGGTCTACCAGCTTTCTGTTAACTAATTGTGAGCATTTTTTTAATGTTCCAGGTGTATGTGTTCATGCTAGTCCATGTGAATTCTGACTTGGGCACTATGATGCATGCTGGTCAGTCTTTCACTTCAGGTTGTGTGAAGAGCATGCAGTAGGCTCCCCGTCATCCGCTGTCGTAGTTCCTCCTATTCTTACTGAAAACTCTGATGGACACCCATTAGAAGTCCAAGAAAAGCTTGTGGAAGGATGTTAAGTACAACACACCACATAAGCTACATGTGCGTGTCTCATCAGAAGAGAAAGCATAAATGGCATTCTCCAACTAGGGAGAATAGATTAAAATATTTTAATGGGGGAAATAAGTCTCAGGTGATTGACTATGGAACAGCTTAATTAAATCAAATAACACTAGAAATGTGTATTTTTAGGGATAACAACAAACCAATTAATGTGCTAACTGGAATCGACTATTGGTTGGACAACTTGATATGCAATGTACCAGAGCTTGTCATGTGTTTTCATGTAAATGGAATTGTACAGGTAAGATAGATACAGTGCAACTTTTAAAATAATCTCTCAAATACAGATTGGAGCAGAAAGTACCTCACTAAAGTTTTTAAGACTGTTAAATACTAAGGTGTATTTTGGCAAGGAAGATAGCTATGGATAAACTCAAATTTGAGTGTTTTCACGTTTGAGTTGGTGATATCAGAATTCTAGATGTTATAGGAGTCTAATTTTACAGGTAATTTGTGGGCAGGTCATAATACAGTACTAAAATCTATATTTGTAGCCAGAGAACTGTAATTTTAATGCCAGGAACCCACAGTAATTACCTGAAAGTGTCCTAACAGTAGAGGTGTTTATTCAGTATACAAATACCTACTCAGTTTATGCAAAGTTTTAAGGAAGGGCCCCAGCATTGCATAAAAGTAAATAGTTCATATAGCAAATTGTTATTGAGCATATTCTATTTATGAGGGACTTTGTCCCCATCAGAAATGTTGGAGGAAAAACAATAAGGTTTGGTCACTACTCAGAACGGTTTAACCTAATGGGAAATAAGAATGTGCAAAGAGAAAAATTGGAGACAGTGGGTGAAGGATTCACAGTGTAGTGCACACAGGAGTCTGGATGATCAGAGAAGGGTGAGATCACTTCTGTTTTGATCTGGTCTATTTTCCAACTGATTTGTAGTTTCTAGTCTTAGAGTACTTCAGAAAATACGGTAAGTGGCCTTTAGGGAAGTGTAAGCAGAAGACAAGCTAAAGCTACGGAGGCGCTTTAAAAATTGTGATAGTGGTCTTCCCTGGTGGCACAGTGGTTGAGAGTCCGCCTGCCGATGCAGGGGACACGGGTTCGTGCCCCGGTCTGGGAAGATCCCACATGCTGTGGAGCGGCTGGGCCCATGAGCCATGGCCACTGAGCCTGCGCATCTGAAGCCTGTGCTTCGCAATGGGAGAGGCCACAGCAGTGAGAGGCCCGCATACCGGAAAAAAAAAAAAAAAAATCGTGATAGTAATAGCCTTGCAGCCTTTACTCTTACTGTTGCCTCCACACGCCATGCTCCATTTCTGTAAAGGAATAGACTCCATAGCTCAAGGGGAAAAGAGGATATACTGGAGACACTGCCCAGATGACTATAGTGTCAGGGGAAAGAAAAAGCCAGAAATATATATTTTGAGAAAGTTTACTGGGCGAAGTCTGCCTTCATTTACCACCTTCCCAGTGGAAAACCATTAGGGTAGAATAGAAGAAAGTGTACAGTGTGACTTGTTCCATGGTTAGGACAGAAATGAGATCCTGCCTAAGTGTGTGGTTCAAAATCAGGTGATGACTCCCCCTTGAGAATTATTCCTTTGGTAAACCACCACATTGCTGGCAGGGATGGGTCAGATTTCTTTGGAGTATCAGGGCAGAAAAAAGACCAAAAACCAGTGCCTTAAACTTTCATGCTGCGTAGGTCTCTAGTTGCGGGATTCGTACGTTTGGTCGCTTTTTCATAAGAGAAGTGTTGCTGTGTAGGTTTTCTCTTAAACTATCTTCTATCTGTTTTACAGAAGTATGAAATGATAAAGACAGAAGAGATTCCCAATTTGGAAAACTCTAATTTTTCTACTAAAGTCATAAAAGATATTGCACAGAATATTTTATCATTTTTGAAATCTAATTGTACCAAAGAAGGACATACCTATTGGCTATTTAAAGGTAAGCTAATTCTTGAATGAATAGTAATTGATTTGAGTGGCAACTGTAAAGTGAGGTTTATTTGGTTTTTTTGGTTTTTTTGTTTTTTCCCAGCAAGTGGCAGTGATATAGTGAAGCTCTATGATCTCACTACTCTTTGTGAAGAAACTGAAGACAAATACCAAAATCCATTCACAATGCCAGTGGCTATTCTCTTATATAAGTGAGTGCTTTAAGAAGTTAAGATGAAGAATTAGCCTTACTTGCAATTCTTAAGTGTATAGCCACATTATCTATGCCAAGGTTTTAAATACCTTTTAGATTTTCATAGTTTAAAAAAAGTGTATGTATGTATGTATATATACACCTATATACTGTTCCAAAATAAATGGGGAAGGGGGAGGGCAGGTATATAAAACACAACATTTAGTTGTTTCTTATGGCCCTTATTCCACTGGAAGGAAAGAAGAGCGTGCCTAGACTTGAGTCTTGTAGAGAACAATGAATGGGGAGTAAATTTGATATGAACTTCTTTTAGGGTTGCTTGCAACATGATGATGAAGAAGAATCAAAATAAGAAACACTATGGGACTGTTAGAACCCTGCTTCTGAATTGTGTTAAATTGCTGGACAAAGGCAGGCATCCTCAAGTAAGATTAACATATGCTCTCTAAAAGAATTCTGGCATTCCGATAGAGAATTGTTGCCTAGACATTAAAACTGCCTAATTCATAGTCTGCAACTGCCCAATGGATCCAGTTTGGTAGCCAGGTACCACGTGTGGCTCTTGAGCACTAAAATGTGCTTCATCTGAATCGAGATGTGCTTTCAATGTAGAATACACACTGAATCTTGAAGAGTGTGTGTGCGCATGTGTGTACACATTACATGATGAAATATTTTGTTTATTGAATCAAGTGTAGTATTAAAAATTGATTTCGGGCTTCCCTGGTGGCGCAGTGGTTGAGAGTCCGCCTGCTGATGCGGGTTTGTGCCCTGGTCCGGGAAGATCCCACATGCTGCGGAGTGGCTGGGCCCGTGAGCCATGGCTGCTGAGCCTGCGCGTCCGGAGCCTGTGCTCCGCAACGGGAGAGGCCACAACAGTGAGGCCCACGTACCGCAAAAAAAAAAAAAAGAAAAAATTGATTTCAACCAGTTTTCACTTTTTTTTAATGTAGCCACTAGAAAATTTTAAATTTTGTGTCTGGCTCACATTTCTCTTGGATAGCACTGTTCTATAAATTTACAATTCACACAATTTTAATAAAGTAGTGCTGTTTTTCCTTTGTATTATCACTGTTAAAAGGTGGAAAACTATAGTCTCTTGAAAGATCCATTTACATGAATGTCAGTATGAATAAGGTCCACATCCTGTACCTCAGTATATAAAAGCATCTCTTAAAACAACCTCAGTTCTGTGCCCATGGTTTTACACCAGCCTTATTACCCTCAGGTGTCTGAATTTGACAACTGTATGTTTCAGTGTAAGGATAGTTGTGTCCTGTTTAAATCAGAAGAGATATGTAGTATCTGTGATTTTTTTTTTTTAAAGATCCAAGTTCCTTTTAATTGTGGCCACGTGCAGTTTGGAGATAAAGATTATCCTAGAGACCAAACCAAGATAAACTGTTTTTGAAGAAAAATGGCAAAGCAATTTCTGGCTTAAATGTCTAATTGCTGATTAAGGTGATGGTGGTTAATAAGTTAAAAATAGTGTTAAGACTATTGCATGTCTGAGACTAAGAATTACCTAAAGAGTAGAGTAGAATAAATGCTAATATATAAATGCTAATTTTAAGAGAAACCAGATTTCCCTCATTAAGCTAGTGGAGGTTTTCCCCCTGGAACCATAGGTCGTATAGTAAATATTAGTTGCCTATTAAAGATAAACTAATTAGTTCATAGCTTGTAAAGAGAAATTCTTGTTTCTTGGTTGATACGGAGTGATGTGTTGCTAACATTTTAGTTATGACACTTTATACGTGAAAACTTGTCTCCAGTGAAATACATTTGCCACTTTTTCTTAAGAGAGAGGGCTGGGAATGGAATAATTTTAGGAAATAAACATATCAACCCATGAGGATTTTACAGAGTACATTCAGAGTATTGGTACTTTGAAACAGGAACATTTCAGTGTGTATTAGCAGTCTGTGGTGGAAACAGCCTGTCTGCAGGTCTCTTAAAATTTGTTAGTACAGTAGTAAAATTCATTCCACTTTAGAATGCTCAATTTTGATGAGTTACTTATATTTTTTTCTTTTTATAAGATTATTGCTTCAGCCAATTACATGCTTTCAGAACTCTTCCAATTGGATGAACCTAAAAAAGAAAGTTCAGAATCTCCATTAAATGAGAATTCTGATGAAAGTTATAGTGAAGAGGAGGAGGAGATGCCAGACAGCGATGAAAACGTATCCTACAGCACCTGTTCTGATCCATCAGATGATAACAAAGCAGTAGCTATAATTAAGTCTGTTGGAGAATTGTCAGTTCCAGAAAAATACAAATCCATTCATCAAATCAGAGTAAGCATATTGAAATTTGTATTAAAATTTCATCAATGGAAAAACAAACAATCGTTAATTGAATACAGTTAGCATCTCAAAAGATGGCATTACTTCAGTAAATCTTTTATGGTCTAGGGTCTAGTAATCATTAGCTCTGTGAATTCTGAAACTTGGTTTTATAGTTGTCCCAGGGTAACTGATCCACATGCAGACCTATGGTGGGCTGATGTGTAAACCGCATCAATATGTTAATTTTTATGTGGGAGATTTTCCTTTCCAGTGACCAATGTGCAGCCCTGGCTGCTCACCATGGTACTTCTTCCCGGTTGCTGTGTTGCTGGGAGACTGAATGTGTAGGTTGCTTGGTGCACGTAGAATCAGAGCACATGGGTGGCTCATTATTGATCCATATGTGGAGAAATCTGGCACATTGTCCCTGTGCTACAGCACGGTGCTTTTCAGTGACTGTGGCCATGTGAGCTGGATTGGACATGTCTCTTCTCTGGTCACAGCCCGAAAGACCCTAAGAGCTTCCTGCCCTTTTGGTTTCTCTTGGTGTCAATTGTGTTGACTGTCATACCATCCATCTTTTTCTAGACAGTGTAATTATGTTTCATTTTTCTAAATTATAATTAATTTCCTGTCATATTTATAGATAATCTCCTAATTTAAGCTCTGAATTTAACTTTCGGGTGGAAATTTTATATCCAAATAGGTTTTTAGAGGACACCTCTGTGTCACCCCAAAACATTGCCTGTCCTTCTGACCTTCTCTTCCTTCATTTCTCCTCTCATTTACCTTAGCCCCACTGCCTTTTTTTCTGTCTCTCATAAACCGTCTTTCTGAATTTTAGTGCACTTGCAGCTTGAACCCCGCAGTACAGTAAAAAAATGTTTCTGATTATAAACAAAAACATTGATTGTAAAAGGTACCTGTATTTGGGAAACTGCATTGTAACAGAATGTGATTACATTTGGAGAATGGTATGCTTACAGATTTTTTTTTTTTTTTTTTTTTTTTTACAGAGACAGCACTTTCTATCAATATTGAAAGCACTCAGAAATACAGTCATAGTATTCATATAAACATGTCTTTCATGGTAGCTTTGCCTTATCTCAGTAGTTTTTGAAGTACAGACAGCATGGCTCCAGAGCCCCGGCCTCAGCACTCGCTCACTGAGTGCTTGAACACATTACTTAACATCTGTGTTTACTTCTCTGTATAACGAGAATGGTAATTCCAGCCTCATAAAATTCACCAAATGGAATGCCTCGCAGAAGCTCTTACACATGATATCACTTAGTAGATGGAGGCTGTTAACTGGTTCTCCTCCTAATTAAGTATATAAATTATACAGTGAGACCATTGGCAATACTTGTTAACTTATTGCTAAATTGGTATTATTAACTGTGTGTTACCAAGAACTAGTGCTGATTAGGAGTCAGGCTCACCCATCGGATTAGATATACATTTATTTAAAACATTACTACTCTCATTCTTGCTTTTTTTGTTGTAATAGAATTATTTTTTTGAATTTTAAGTACTTAAAGCAACATGTATGCTGGAAGATCTTTTTAAGCAAGATTTTTGTTGATGCTTATATCAGTTTACTCTGCAATTAAACAGTGCATTAGCCTTAAAATGTCAGATACCTCACTAAGCTGAATATACAGAAAATTTCAAAATTATTGACTTGTAGAGTTTTAGTAATTCCCAGGAGATGGAATTTGTCATATCAGTGCCTATTAATAATTTTAAATGTTTGTTTCTGAAGCCCAGTTGTGCATTTCCAGTTTGCCATGACACAGAAGAGCGCTGTAGACTTGTGCTTACCTACGTTCTGGAGGTAAGTTTCAGTGTAGACTGCACCGTTTCAGTAAAACTTGTACTTGATATGCAAATAGTGTTTGTTTGTTTATTGGTGCCTACATGTTATTCTGAATGATATTCTACTGTGATTTTCCCCCCCTTTAAGCATAAGTTGAAAATTAATGTCTCCTAATTTTCAGGTCAAATGTAGTAGTTTTTTAAAGTCTGTTTTCAAAATTTAAATTCTCCTAAATGTATCTAGTAGTCCAGATATCGCCTTATATTTAGTTTCCAGTTGGTGTTCAGTGACACGTATAGTAAATGTTTCTCTTCTTTTAAAGGGTTTAAAATCTGTGGACAGCAGCATCAAAAAAGAAAGTGACCTCCCTGCCGCTGACCCCAACACCCCAATCCCACTAAAATATGAAGATGAATCCACAAGGGGGGGTCCTGAGGGTCTGGAGAAGCAGATGGCCTTGTTTTTGGACAAAAGTAAGTTGAATTGAAGTGCAAATAAGGCCTTTTCAGCGGAATAATATAGTAGGCCTTTTCAGCAGCAGACTTAGGTCAATTAAGGCATTCATTGAAAGGAATTCAGAAAAAGGATATCATGTGAATGGAAAGTAGGGGAAGATATCCTTTCAATTGAAATATAAAATAAAACAGGATAATTTCGATCCTTTATAGATAGTTCTAAGAAGAACATAAGGAACCTGCTTCCTCCTGTTACCTGCTGTGAGGAACTAATGCCTTCAGCACGGTGGGGTTCTCCTGAGAAAGCCCCACTTCAGTAGATGCAGTCAAGGGTTTAAGCACAAGGACTTAGGAACCAAACCGCACAGCTTCAGATCTCAGCTTCACTAGGGCAGGTTGTTTGACTTTTTTGAGCCTTGTTTTCTCTCAGAGTAGAGACAATAATAGTCCCTACTTTAAAGGGCTCTTACACGGATTCAGTGAGTTAATGTATGTAACGTGCTTAGAACAGTGCACATGATGAGCACCTTAGGCGTGGTAGCCGTTGTCTCCTCACGGCACTTGGATAAGCTGCAGGAGTCACTTATAAAGGGTCTGATTTGTTCCTCAAGAACATCACTTCATGAGGAACATGTGGACTTTGAAGTCAAAGTCCTGAATTTCTCATTTATTTTAATCTAAGTTGTATTTCTTTTTCCAACCATATCCCCCTCCCTTTGTTTTTTTAAATCAGTTTCAGTTATTTTAAAAAGTGTTTTGAAAGCCAGTATGTTTAAAATAGTATCAAGTGCTTTCTAAAAGGTCTTTTCTTCCCTTCATGAACATAAGGGGGCGGGGGGCAGTGTGCGTGGCAGGATTCATTTCCCCAGCATTTATGTAGTGCTTCCTATGTGCCAGCCTGAGTCTACCCACAATGAGGAGGGCCACACCAGCACTCGAGACCCCTGTCTCTGTGCTTCCTTCATGGTGTTCTCTTCTCTGAAATGCGTTTTCTGTCTCCTCCTTCCTCCGCATCTCAGCTGTTGAAAATCCTGCTCTTGTTTAAGGTCTCCGTCCTAACCTCTATCCCCAGAATTACTTGGTTCCCTCACCACTCTGTCCTGTGAGCACTTAACTGAGGCCTGCCTCAGTCATCATCAGCTGTGTCTAATGGTTTTACACACACACACACGAACACACTTGTGAGCAAAACTTCATCTTCTTCATTTTTGGTTTTCTCACAATGCCTCGCATATAGAAAATGCATAACAGTAGCAGAGGAAAAAGAAATACATGCACAAATAAAACCATAAGAGACTAAGTACTTTTCATTGCTTTGAAAGACTCAAGTGTTGGAGCTGATCAAAAAATGAGACATCTTTAAAGAAAATAAAATAAAATGAGACATCTTGAAGCTGGGAGATGATGGGGGGTGGGTTCCCACATCATTTTGCTCTTCTCTCTGTCATTGCACTTAATATATTTTGTTGTGGTTTATGTTATTGGCCCATCTCCACCCTTGGTCTGTGGGGTCTTCAAGGACAGAGGCCATATAACTTCATGTCACTGTTTCTGGTGCCTAGCACGGTGCTTGGCACAGAAGTGGTCATTTGTTGGCTGAAGAGGGTAGTAATGGGCTGGACTTTAGAAAGTATTCCTGGTGGAGGAAGCAGTAAACCCAGATGGGATACAGGGAAAACAGGGTCTATGTAGGCAACAAGCTGCACCTTGATTTTGGTTGGTGGAGAGTAGGCGTGGAGTACAAGGAGGTAAGGCTAAACAAATGGAGCTTAGGAAGTGGGCTGAGATGCTGAGACATGATTGAATAAGTGGTGAGAAGCCATTTTAATGTTTTAGAACAGGAGTTCCACTGTGATTAAAGCTGTGCTTTTGGAAGGTGAACTTTTTGGCAGGTCCACGCATAGACTAGAGAAAGGACGTAGATGTCAGTCATGAGCTTAGTTATGTTAGTGACCCTGAAAGAGTGACAGAGTTGACAGCTACAGAGAAGCAGGCCTTTGGAAATCCCAAGTGAGAATGTCAAAACACTGCTATTCTACTTCATTGCATTTAAGTAGTAAGATACAGTATTTACCAGTTTTGTTGTAGCTATTAATAGTACCTAGGCCTGGAGGGTTTTTATCAAGAAGCAAAATTTTTTTTACAGTGAGACTTATATTCAAATAAAATGTGCTGCCTTTTTTCCCTCATGTCGTAGTGGGCTCCCTTCAGAAGGGTAATTATTCCAGTCAGTCTGGAATGATCCCTGGTTCTTGGCAACATAAAATGAAACTCCAGCTGATTCTCAAGTCATCAAAGGCCTATTATGTTTTGTCTGATGCTGCCATGAGTCTTCAGAAATATGGAAGAGCATTACGATACATTAAATTAGCTTTGCAGAGCCATGGTAAGTTACTATAAATGAAAATATTTAATAGGCATTGGGAGGAGAGAACGGAGAAGGCATCTGAATCAGTGAAATTTTAATCCTATTTCTGTTTTAAATTTAACTAAAATTTTTTTTTCTAATCTTGTATATGTTTCCTAGTATTTTCCACTTTGGTTTAACATCGCTTCATTTTGAAATACATGAAGTCATATGTGATATGTGACATAAAATAAACTTAGATACAGTGGTACAAAGCTTTCAGCTGGTAACAGATTTTCTTAATTTTTACTGTATTCCTTCATTTTTAGTGTGCTGTGTTTTTTCTCCTTCCTACCCTTTCCACATAGATACTTATTGCTGCCTCTGCACCAATATGCTTTCTGAAGTGCTGCTATTTCTTTCTCAATATTTAACACTCTGTGGTGATATCCAACTAATGCTGGCCCAGAATGCAAATAATAGAGCGGCACACCTTGAAGAGTTTAATTACCAAACAAAAGAAGACCAGGAAATATTACACAGCCTCCACAGGGAGTCCAGTTGTCAAGGTATGCCAGTGAGACTCATCGTTTGATTCAGAAAAATGCCAGAAATGTTAGTGTTTCGGTATTGCTGTTTTGTTTCATTTCTTAATGTTAAATTGAACATGATCCTGTGTATTTGTGTATAAAGTGGTTTTGAAGTATTTTATAATTAGTAATTATACAACTAGAACTAATTAAAAAATAGTCTCTGGAGACAATCGTATTGACTTTTTACACTTCTCTCTTTGTAAGGTTTTTCTGGGAAACCCTTTAGTCAGCTAACCAAGCCATGATTTTCTTTTGAAAAGGAGTAACAGTTGGTAAAAGTGGATGAATTACTTTTTGAATGGTTCACCTTTTGAATGGTTCCTGAGGGCTAAGATACAGTGATCATTATTTTTTTATTTTATTTTTTTTTGCGGTACGTGGGCCTCTCACTGTCGTGGCCTCTCCCGTTGCGGAGCACAGGCTCCGGATGCGCAGGATCAGTGGCCACGGCTCACGGGCCCAGCCGCTCCGCAGCATGTGGGATCCTCCCAGACCGGGGCACGAACCCGCGTCCCCTGCGTCGGCAGGCGGACTCTCAACCACTGCGCCACCAGGGAAGCCCCAGTGATCATTATTTTTTAAATGTAGTTCACAGCTGTCTGTTTTTGGAAGATAGGAGAATTTAGTCTGCAGAGCAGTATCCCTCCCTCTTAGCTCAGTACAGTTATATATAAGCACCTTGCAATTAGGGCAGTAAGTGAGACATTAGGTGCTTTTGTAATGTATGGAGTTGTTTTATTATGCTCTTAAATCGTTTATATCACTTTATATCCACATCCCAAAAAACTTTGGACTGTTAACATCTAGAGAGGTATACTGGCGGAGGAAATATATTATTGTGGGTTTTTTTGGCCCTCTTTCTCCCCTTCTCCCCTTCTGAGTTTCTCAAATAATCATTTTATTTTAATAAACATGGTGATAAAATCCTTAAGTTTGTTTTTGCCATTCCCATCATGTTAATTTCATATAATTTACTTCTTTGTAAGAGTGATGTGCTCCTTGAAAGTTATCAGCAGGAGTACTACCCTTTTTCTCCCTTGAATTTTTGGGCCCTGCACCTGAGTTTACTCCAGTCTCCACTAGAGGGCACGTTTAAGTCTTTGAGAGCTTATCTGTCAGCTTCTTCAGTGACATAAACTTACATTGGCAAACTCTAATGTACATAACTAGCCTCTGTAGCAATCCGAACCTTATTTCAAGAACTGTTCCTAGTAATTAAAAAGGAAAAACTGGTTTACCTTGTATCAGTGGACAACTTTAGGTCTGTACCAATAAGCAGTGGACCTGGTAAAATCTGGGTCTTGGGAGTTGTTTTTAGGCAGGAAAATATTTCTTTTAATCCAACATTAATGTCCCAAGAAAATATAGTTTTTAAAATAAATTCAGAGATCTTTTCTTTTGAAATTTAAAATTTTAGTTGTATTAACTGAATCTTACTATGTTTATAGTATATTGCATATTACGGTATAAGCATAATTTTACTATATGTTATTTTGTCTTAAAAGTATTAGATTACTTAGATACTAAGGAATAAGGGTTCATATGACTCATGGTGATGTTTCCTTTTTTTTCTTTTAAGGATTTGCATGGGCAACTGATTTGTCTACGGACTTAGAAAGTCAACTTTCAGTTAGTTGTAAATGTTATGAGGCTGCTAATGAAATCTTGCAGTTTAGTGACTTAAAAAGTCAAAATCCAGAACAGTATATACAAGTATTGAAGAGAATGGGTAACATTAGAAATGAAATCGGTGTCTTTTACATGAATCAGGCTGCCGCATTACAGAGTGAGAGAGTAGGTGAGTACGTCTCTGGGGTCCTGTCTTTATTGCCCGTTGTCTTAGAAAATCATGCTGATTTTACATGGTTCAAGCCAAGAACTGTGGCATTTGATTTTATGTCATAAAGGGGTGCACTATTAAAGAACCTTTTATTATTAAATTCTCAAGGAGTAAAAGTAGGAAAAGACATTATTTCCCCTTGGGAGTCATCATTTCAGTGTCCTCCGTCCTCCATCTGATCACTTCAGAAGTGAGTTGGACAGTCAGCCATGTGCTAGGCTCTATACTGGATATGTAATTGGCTAAGACATAGTTCTCCGAGCTGGGAAGCCAGATATGAATACAAATCTCTGAGAAATGCTATAAGTACAAATGCCGTACAGTAGAGGAGTGGGGAAAGGAAGACGTTCCTTGAAGTTGTGGCTTTCTTGGAAGGCTTGTGGGAAGAAGGTGTAGTTTGGGCAGATTGCAACGTGATATGATTGCAGCAGGCAGATGTGGGAAAGGTGGGATGTCTCGACCGGAGTAGGCAGCATTAGAAAGGAGCCAAAGATATAGTGTCCAGTGGGTGTTTAGAGGAGCAGCGACTGGTCTTCAGTGATTCAGGCAGAGGGGGATGGATTCATCTGCGCCCATGTTGAGTTTGAGAAGCCAGTGGACGTGTACGTGAATGGTATGATTTAGTAGTCAGTTAGAAATGTGTGCTTAGAGCTCTTTGGGTTAGCAAGGCTTAGGTTGGGAACCATTCACATAGGGGTGATAGTTGAAGCCATGAGAATGGGTGAAACTGTAGAGGCTGTACACACAGCATGGGAAACCAAAAGGGCCAAGATAAAACTGAGGACAGCAGGTAGGCTGAATAAGTTATTGTGTGCCTGTTGATCTGTGAGCTGTACTTGACACAGGGGTACAGAGGTCATTGCCGGTGGGAGAACCTGTGCTTTTTTGTTGTTGTTATTTATACATATATAATACGTTTTTAAAATTAAGATATAAGAACCTATGCTTTTAAGGTGCCTCTGGAGGAGGAAGTTGGTGAAGGTGTATGAAAAGTGCTTGTCAGAAACCTAGGAGAATTAAAGACACAGACTGTGCCTCTTGAAATTCATGGGACCATGTCTTTTGAATCTTTATACAATAGTGCTTTGCTCGATGTTTTTATATGCCTGCTTTAATATCATCTGGTTAATAGAGAAGAGGACTCCGAGTGTTGTGTCAGTCTGCCCGGCTGCCGTAGACTAGGTGGTTTCAACAACAGAAATTTATTTTCACAATGTGGAGCTGGAAGTCCAAGGTTGGATTTCTCTGAGACTTCTCTTCTTGGCTTGCAGGTGGCCACTTTCTTGCTGTGTCCTCACCTGGTCTTTTCTGTGTGTGTGTTCCTGACGTCTCTCTCTCTCTTACGAGAACACCAGTCATTTTGGATCAGGGTCCCACCTTATGACCTCATAAATGAGACCTTAGTCAACATTTGTGGTTAGGGCCTCAACATGAATTTGGGGCGGGGGGCGGGGGGGGGACACAGGTGTGATGAGAATAGTGCGCTGCAGTGGGTCCAGGTGGCTGGTGGTCCACTAGACATCCTGTCACTGCCACCCTCTCATCATCTCATCGAGAGACACTGGTGGGTTTACGCCGATATCTGCTTACACAATTGTTTTCTTTCTTTTTTTTGTGAAGTGAGCAAAACTGTGTCTACTGCAGAGCAGCAGTTGTGGAAAAAAAGCTTTTCTTGTTTTGAAAAGGGAATTCACAACTTTGAGTCAATTGACGATGTCACAAATGCTGCCCTTTTATTATGTAACACGGGACGACTCATGCGAATTTGTGCACAGGCTCACTGTGGTGCAGGTGATGAATTTAAACGTGAATTTTCTCCAGAAGAAGGCTTGTATTACAATAAGGTAACTTGCTTACATGTTGGACCTCATCTATTCACACCTGATTGTCCTTTACACTTTGCCACAGCTCCACTAAAAGGTTATAAAACTAAAATAATTAACAGCTGTGGTGATGGCACAGGACTAGACAGATCATTAAAACACTTAGAAACTGGAAGAATACTGAGAATTTAGTAGTGAAGATGACAGGTAGGGAAAGATAATTGTTCAGTAAATTACATCGGTGTAGTGAGAGCATGTCAGATGGATTAAAGATCGACACAGAGAAGTGAAACTCTGGAAGTCCCAGAGGAAAATACAGGTAGACAGTTCCCTGATAGGATGGGACGCTTTTGCAGCGTAACACAAAGAGCAAAAATTGCGACATAAAAGATGGATAAATTCAAATGCATAAAAATTGTTTTTTAAATGCACAACAGAAAGCAAAATTGAAAAGCAGTCCATAATCCAGGGAAAATACTTAGAGCATACATGACAGATCAGAGGTTAATAAATCCTTAATATATAAAGAACAATTAAGAATCATTGAAAATAAACTGCCCCAATAGAACAAATAACCTTGAACAAAAAAGTCATACGTGTAAAAAAAAAAAAGTAAATGGTTAATATGTAAGAAAAATTTCAAAATTTAAACTTTTATGAAATTTAAAAATCAAGTTTTTTTAATCAAATTGTGAACATTTTTTGGCAAATGGTAATATCCAGCGTTGGGGGAGGTACAAGAACACTCATTTAGTCGAGAACTTTGAAGCTGTTTAAATTACATTAGTGAGCAATGTTCATTGCATAGAGAACTTAAAAAAAAAAAGTGACCTTGTTTTTCTTTACGCCTACATATACACAGAAAAAGTGGATAAGTACACACCAGAAATGTAGAAATTATTGCTGGGTGATGGAATTCAGTGTGATTTTATTTGATTACATACAATGACCATGTATTTCAGCATGGTGGTGACAGAGGTGGGAAGAGTTGCTTCTTTATACAATCAAACCCAGCAAATTTTTTATCCATAGACTTGTCAGATTAGTTTTTCTAGTTTGCTAGTTATATAAGCTGTAATTCTCATTTAGAAAGAAAGGAAAACAAATGAAAAAAATGCATCCTTATGCTTCACATGAGTCATAAGACACTCAGATGGGCTGATGATAGACTCGAGAGGAAATGTGGGCAACATGTAGTCACTTTAAATCACTTTCTTCATTGAAACTGTGTCACTGATTTACTTTTTTCCTTTCCTCATGATATTGGTCTTTTATAAATTCTCTCAAATTAATGTTGGGGTGATTGTGAGACATGTTTTACTTTATGGTGTATATTTAAACTGAGTCACAATGGTCCTCTTTCCTCCCTTGCAGGCTGTTGATTACTACTTGAAAGCTCTAAGATCCTTGGGAACACGAGACACACACTCAGCTGTTTGGGACTCAGTGAATTGGGAATTGTCCACTACTTATTTTACTATGGCAACTCTACAGCAAGATTATGCTCCGTTATCTAGAAAAGCTCAAGAGCAGGTAATATTTGCTGGATTATAAAGAAGTCTTAACCTTACTTATTCCTTTGTTTGACACATATTGAGCATCTGTTATAGTCTTTTTCTTGACAAGCAGTATTTAAATGTTTTTAAAATTCTTACATAAGATTATGGGATTGTCATTTTTTTCCTCCCCCTTAAAAAAAATACACAGATTGAAAAAGAAGTCAGTGAGGCTATGATGAAGTCCCTGAAATACTGTGACGTGGACTTGGTGTCTGCTCGACAGCCTCTTTGTCAGTACCGAGCTGCAACCATCCATCACAGGCTGGCGTCCATGTACCACAGTTGTCTGAGGAATCAGGTATTGCCATTTCGATTCAAGTTAAGTGCCAAGTCCATTTAAAGGTGTTCTGGTGCTTTTCTTGCATTTCTGTAGACATTTAAAATGCCATCTATTCTTTTAGCCATTTGAGAAAAACTTGGACTGTTGGTATTTTTCCCCTCTCTCCTATGCTATGTATTTTTTTATTATAATTGGGTCTTAGTTTGCAAAATTATGTGTTTGCCTGGGTGTATTATTTAGATTTTTTAAAAATGTAGTTAGGCTTTATAGTAACAGTTCTATGTCAATTTTAAAGTATGCATTGCTCATTTAAAAAAATTTTTATTTTGAAATAGAGCATGCATATAAAAGCACATAGAAAATGTATGTGAAGCATTTATACAGTTTAAAGAAAAACAAAGGAAACCCCTGTGTACCTCACCTTGAGGTTAAGAAATGGAAGACCCCTTCAGGGATCCCCTGTGTACCCCTCCCTGTTGAGTCTCTCTCAGTACCCACCCACATTAACTACTGTCCCTCATTTACTATTATGTCTGTACCTTTTCTGTCTTTTACCACCTAGATTAACTACTGTCCCAGATTTTCTATTATGTCTGTACCTTTTCTGTGTTTTACCACTTAAACAGCATGTTTACATTTTACCTGGCTGTGAACTTTATAGAACAAGTCATACTGTACATATTCTTCTGTGGCTTACTGCTTTTTAGTTAACATCATGTTTTGGAGATTCTTCCAGGTTGATACACGTAGCTGTTCATTTTCTCAGCTCAATAGTATTCATTAAATGAATATATCACGGTTTATTTATCCATTCTATGATTAGTGAACTTTGGGGTTGTTCTAGTTTGATGCTATTAGCAATAATATGATGAACAGTCTTGTACCTGAATCCTGGAGCTCAAATGCATGTATTTCTAAGGATAATTTGAGGCCTGAGCTGAAGGTGCCCTCCTTCAGAGAGGCTGCCTTGCTTCTGCTAGGAGTCTTGTGCTTATAGTTTCTCAGGGATATTTTTTTATTGTTTTGTTGTTGTCCCTTTCTTAGCTCAGCACCAAGACAAATTATCTTGCAGTTCCTTGGGTGTGGGTTTACTTCTGGGATGCCTTTATCCTGGAAATACTGTCCTTTGAGGTCCAGCTGAATCTGGAGAGGGTTTTTTCCACCCTGAGCTGGCCCTAGACTCTTTTCCCCTTGCCACAGAGGGCCCCCAACCTAAATTCACATTTGTCCAGATGGCCTAACATCCTCACGGCAAAAGCAAGCTTGAGAGAATTCGAAGACAATTCACTGGGGGAAGAATTGTCTGTTCAGCAAATCATGCTGGGACAACTGGACATCTGCGTGCAGAAGGATAGGGTTGGACTCCTCCCTCACATAACATATAAAAATAAACAAAATGGATTAAAGACCCTAAGTGTAAGAGCTAAAACTCTAAGACTTGTAACAAAACACTAAAAAGTATTTAGTGGTCCAGAGACTTGGTTAAGTAGTTATTGTGAAATCAAAGCCTTAGGATTTATTTTATTTTTGGTTCTAGGTTGGTGATGAATATCTTAGGAAGCAGCACCGGGTGCTAGCAGATCTTCATTACAGCAAAGCTGTAAAGCTTTTTCAGCTTCTGAAAGATGCTCCATGTGAACTACTTAGAGTACAGTTAGAAAGAGTAGCATTTGCAGAATTTCAGATGACCAGTAAGTCTCACTTCTTTATTTCGCAGGTTTGTATGCATTGGCTTAGTGTTGGGTTGCCTTAGAGTGAGGCAGCCTATGGATCTCTCTTGGATGTAAGCAATGTTGTTTTCTTTTGAATTTGCCCGTAGTTAATGTCTTTGGGTAGGGACATCTTTTGAAATGCTTTTTAAAACTTAGAGAAATGCATTAGCTTATGTTTAATGAGTAGATATACTGAAATATAGCCCAGGATTTCTTACTTGAAAAAAAATTATGACAAGTTAGTTTAGACAATTAAAGATTTTAAGCATCATGAACAAGATGGGAGTGGAGAAGCGGTGATGGAGAAGTGGTGGGCCTCACTGAGTCCCCTTGAACGAAGAACCAAGACTGGCAGCTTTGGATTGTGGTTCTAGAACAGACTTTAACTGCAGATCCTGAGCAAGGTGGCGATGAAGTGGGAGGGCAGGGAGGGCGAAAGCGAGGCGCTTCATTTATCATTTCCCACGGCGGAGTAAGCTGGCCCTCCACCACTGAGCGATTTTTTCTAAATTCCCTCCTTGGTCTTGTTCACCTGCTCCCCTTCTGCACAGGGATCTTTTGAGAAATATCTCTTGTGTGGTAAAGAAACAAGAGACATTTATTTGAAGTACAGCAATTCCATTGGTTTCTTTTCAGTTGTTTTCTTCTATAAAATTAAAATAAATTTAATATTTAACATATGCATGACTCTTTATATAGTATCTCTGGAAGGATGGACGAGAAACTGACGGCACTGTCACTTCCGTGGCTTTCAGTGTATGCCCATTTGTACCTTATACATTTTGACAGTGTATTACCTATTCAGAACAGTTTTTAGAAATACTTTTTACTAAAAGCATCTTTTTAAACTTTTTGCCAGTATATAGTGCCTAGCTGAATGTCTTGGGTGGTCACCCAGGATTAATAGTAGCTCTTTCTGGGGGCAGTCTGGGGTGATCTTCTTTTCCAATTTGCATCTTTGAATTTTCTGCCATGTTTGAATTCCTTAGAATGAGCAGGCATCGTTTTTATTAAAAAAAAAAAAAAAAGTAGATACTGGGAACAAATCTGCTAAGATGGTAAGTATGCTTAATTTCCTTTTTAAAAAATGTTTAATACTGTGACTGTAAAACCAGATAGTGAGGCAGGGAAACAATGATTGTTTATTGCCTTGTCAAGTCTTACTATTTTTCTTTAGGGATAATTACTAGACAAAAGTCGGATTTAGAAGATTTCTTGGGATTCTCATGAGCTACCTTTACAGCATTTGAAAATCGGAATTTTCATTAATACATTGACATTGGATGGGTTTCTAGATTTATATTTAAAGGAATGATCATTTTGTGTTTGACACTCTAGGTCAGAATAGCAATATTGGAAAATTAAAAACACTTTCTGGGGCTCTTGATATAATGGTGAGAACTAAGCATGCATTCCAGCTCATCAGAAAGGAGCTTGTAGAGGAATTTGACCAGGTAAATGGAAAAAAGATTTATCATTGTTTTTTATGTGTCTTAAACTAAATGCTACATGATGTGTATAGTGGGCATATGGGATGCGTGTATGTGTATATATGTGTCTATATGCATTGTGTGTGTACAGATACATAAATACATATGCTCTGCATAAAAACCTGTTAACAGTGATTATTACATTTTCTTGGTGGAATTATTAAACTCAAATTTACAAGTTCATCTTTTATATTTTAAAATTATTTCTTGTGGGCTTCCCTGGTGGCACAGTGGTTAAGAATCTGCCTGCCAAATGCAAGGGACACGTGTTCGAGCCCTGGCCCGGGAAGATCCCACATGTCGCGGAGCAACTAAGCCTGTGTGCCACAACTACTGAGCCTGAGCTCTAGAGCCCGCAAGCCACAACTGCTGAGTCCACGTGCCACAACTGCTGAGGCCTGTGCGCCTAGAGCCAGTGTTCCACAATAAGAGAAGCCACCACAATGAGAAGCCCGCACACCGCAACGAAGATTAGCCCCCGCTCGCCGCAACTAGAGAAAGCCCGCACGCAGCAACGAAGACCCAGCATAGCCAAAAATAAAATAAATAAATTTATTAAAAAAAAATTATTTCTTTAAATAACCACATAGACCTTGGTTAATAAAAAGGCCCTGGGAGTATAAAGTCTATTAAGTTTTGCTTTTTTTTTTTTTTTTTTTTGCGGTACACGGGCCTCTCACTGTTGTGGCCTTTCCCGTTGCGGAGCACAGGCTCCGGATGCGCAGGCCCAGTGGCCACAGCTCACGGGCCTAGCCGCTCCGCGGCATGTGGGATCTTCCTGGACCGGGGCACGAACCTGTGTCCCCTGCATCGGCAGGCGGACTCTCAACCACTGCGCCACCAGGGAAGCCCTGTTTGTTTTTTTAAGAGAAAGGTCTGTGCCTTCTTTTATAATTTCCACTAAACTGTCTGCAGTTGAACGGTGATTGGGCTTAAGCAGGCTCCTTGGGAAGGCCTTTCCAGTTTGCCAGGTGTTCCCACATTCATGCTGCCTTCTGCTGAAAGCTTCCCTGAGTCCCAGTGGCCTCCAGCCTACTTCCAAACTCTGGTTCTCAAACCATACAGTACCCATTTCCATCTTGCTCCTTGAGCGTCTGACGTTGGAAAGTCAGGAGGTTTTTGTTCAGGATTAGTTTCTACTACGTAAGTGCCTTTTAGGTCTGAGACATTTTTTTAATGTGGTTTAGTCTATCAAAATGTTCTCAGGGGAGGGAGGAGGAGGCCGTGATGAGGCTGCCAGCAGGCTGTCCCCGAGGGAAAAATCATCTCAGGTTTGCTCTTTTTTGCTTTTGGTTTAAAAGTTTACTGGATTATTGAAATGGCGGTTCCATCACTTTAGTATGAAACTGTGAGGTAGCTTAGGTGAAATAACGTTTTGTTGTTTCTAGCCTAAGAGTGAAGAGACCCCTCCAGCTGCTGATTCTTCTCCTAGTCTCAATCGAGAAGAAGTGATAAAACTCCTGGGTATATTTGAATCTCGCTTGTCATTCCTTCTTCTTCAGTCCATCAAACTGCTGTCATCAACTAAAAAGAAAACAAGGTAAATTTTTTGGAAATTTCTTTCCAAGCACCTTACGTATATACTTTTTATTACTGATACTGTAAAAGGATGGGCCCCATTCTTTGTTGTGTGTTTTAAGTGGTGCTCTTTCGTGATTTGTTAAATTGAGTGAGAATCATCTCCATGTGGCCTACTACGTGTTGAGATTATAGAAACAAAGAAATCTTACTGCCTAAGAATAAATACCCTATAGGTTGTAATATTTTCCCTGAGAGAGATGAATGACCTGGAATGAAGACCTTGACTGTTTCTTGTAACTCTTCTGAGCATTGTGTTTAATGGGAAGTCAGAACTATAGTTTAGATACTCAGGGCCAAGCGCATCATTAAAAGTAGGTGACAGAACATCAAAGTCTCTCTACCCAAGAAACTAGTGAAGAGAAGAGTGAGCATCTCAGCAAATACACCTATAACATCTTATACAATTATGTTGTTTTCCAGAGTTATTATGTTGGGATTATTAATTTAATTTGAAATTCTGGTAGTAAATACTAGATCAGGAAAATAATATAAACAATATGCCTTTCATTTTTTTTAGTATAAGTATAATCCAGCCATATTACAAAATTTGAAAAATAGAAAAAGGAGAATCATTTATCCTAATATATTCATTCTTATCAGTTATCCTGTGCGTATTTTACCAGTTTATAAAATTGGGATACAGATAATTTTTTGTCTCTTTTTATGTTTTATTTATATATAGTAAAATTCATCCTTTGTGGTGTACAGTTCTTCAAGCTTTGACAGATGCATAGATATGTATGTCTGCTGACAAAATCATGGCACAGAGCAGTTCCATCAATCCAAAAATTCCCTCTTGCTGCCTCTTTATAGTTGATTCCTCTCCTGATTTCAGTTCCTTAGTATCTCAGGGAGAAAGCATTCTGTCTCCTGCTATGAAGTGTGACATCAGCTACAGGTGTTTGTAGATCAAGTTGAGGATGTTCCCTTCTATTCCTAGTTTGCTGAGAGTTTCTATCATGAATGAATGTTAAATTTTTGTCAGATGCTTGTGCTATATACATTGAAATGACTATCATTTTCCATCTTTAATCTGTTAATATAGTGGATTACATTGATTTTTTTTTTTTTTTTTTTGCGGTACGCGGGCCTCTCACTGTTGGGGCCTCTCCCGCTGCGGAGCACAGGCTCCGAACGCGCAGTCTCAGCGGCCATGGCTCATGGGCCCAGCCGCTCCGCGGCATGTGGGATCTTCCTGGACCGGGGCACGAATTCGTGTCCCCTGCATCGGCAGGCGAACTCTCAACCCCTGCGCCACCAGGGAAGCCCTGATTTTTTTTTTTTTTTTTTTTAATGTTAAACCAGCTTTGAATCCCCGGGATAAACTAGTACTTTGTTGTGGTGTATTGTTTTTTTTATGTATTGTTGGATTCCATTTGCTAATATTGTGTTGAGAATTTTTGTGTCTGTTCCTAAGGGGTATTAGTCTATACTTCTCTTGTGATGGTTTTATCTGGTTTTGGTATTTGAGCAATGCTGGCCTCATAAAATCAATTGGCAAGTGTTCCCTCTCCTGTTTTTTGAAAGAGATTGGAATTTATTGGTGAAACCATTTTAACGTAGAGTTGGCTTTATGAAAGGTTTTAACAATTAGTTCAATTTCATTTCATAGATATAATATTATTCAAGTTGTCTTTTTTTCTTCTTGAGTTTCATCTGTTGTCCAATATATAGGTTCACAGTATTCCCGTATTAGCCTTTTAATATCTAAAGGAGTTTTTAGTGATAGCCCTTCTCTCATTCCTGATATTAGTTTTATCTTCTCTTTTTTTTTGGTCTGGTTAGAAGTTTACCAATTTTATTGATCTTTTCAAAGAACTAGCTTTTGGTTTGCTTTCTCTTCCCCCATTTTTTTTTTATTTTCAGTGTCATCGATTTCTACACTTATATTTCCTTGCTTTTGTTTATTTTGGGTTTAATCTGCTTTATTTATTTATTTATTGCTGTGTTGGGTCTTTGTTGCTGTGGGCAGGCTTTCTCTAGTTGGGGCGAGCGGGGGCTACTCTTCTTTGCGGTGCATGGGCTTCTCATGCAGTGGCTTCTCTTGGAGCACAGGCTTTAGGTGCATGGGCTCAGTAGTTGTGGCGCACAGGCTTAGTTGCTCCACGGCATGTGGGATTTTCCTGGACCAGGGCTTGAACCTGTGTCCCCTGCATTGGCAGGCAGATTCTTAACCACTGTGCCACCAGGGAAGTCCCTTTTTCTGGTTTCTTAAAGTGAAAGCCTAAATTACTGATTTGAGACCCTTTTTCTTTTTAAATATAAGTATTTGCCACTATAAATTTTCTTCTAAGCACTGCTTTTGCTGTGTCTCACAAATTTTGATATATTTTCCTTTTCATTCAGTTCACAGTAATTTTTTTATATCCCCTGAGATGTCCTCTTTGGTCCATGTATTATTTAGAGGCATGCTGCTTAATGTCTGAATATTGGGACTTTCCAGATATCTTTCCATTATTGATTGCTTTATTTTAATTGCACTGTGGGCTGAGATCATAGCTGCATATGATTTCTCTTCTTTCACAGTTGTTTAGATTTGTTTTATGGCCAAGAATATGGTTTGCTTTGGCAGGTGTTCCATGTGCACTTGAAAATTATGAGTAGCTTACTGTTTGGTGGAGTGTTGTGTAAATGTCGGTTAGGTTTAGTTGGTTCAGCGTGTTGCTCAGGTCTTCTGTATTCACACTTTCTGTCCACTTGTTCGGTCAGTTACTGAGAGAAGCATGTTGAAGTTTCCAGTGACAATTGTGTGGATTCATCTGTCTCTCCTTTCGATTCTTTCAGTTTTGTTTCACATATTTTGAGGCTCTATTAGTCACATACACATTTAGGACTGTTATATCTTGGAGAACTGAGCCCCTTATATAACATGTGATGTCCATCTTTGATATTAATATAGCTGCTCAGGTGTTTTTGGTTAATGTCTTTTTCCATCTTTTGCTTTTGACTTATCTATGTCTTTTAACTTAAATGTGAGTTTCTTATAGATCGCATATAGTTGAGTCTTGCTTTTTCAATCCAAACTTATAGGTGGTATTTTTTTATTTTTTTTTTTTTGTGGTACATGGGCCTCTCACTGTTGTGGCCTCTCCCGTTGCGGGGCACAGGCTCCGGACGCGCAGACCCAGCGGCCATGGCTCACGGGCCCAGCCGCTCCGCGGCATGTGGGATCTACCCAGACTGGGGCACGAACCCGTGTTCCCTGCATCGGCAGGCAGACTCTCAACCACTGTGCCACCAGGGAAGCCCTATAGGTGGTATTTTTAGACCAGTCACATTTAATGTGATTATTGATGTAGTTAGATTTAAATCTATCATCTTGCTAGCTGTTTTCTGTTTGTCTTTTTCTTCCTTGAGTTAAGTGAACATTTTCTATGATTCCTTTTTATTTCACTATTGATTTATTATTTATACCACTTTGTAAAGTTTTGGTGGTTGACCCAGCATTTACATTCTTAATCGGAGGCCACCTTCAGATAATATTATACTGCTTCACATGTGTGAAGACTTTAAAACAATATGCTCCCAGTTTTTCCCTTCCATCATTTGTACTGTTATCATTCATTTTACTTTTACATGTAATAAACAAACAATACACTCTACTGTTTTTGCTTAGATAGTATGCCTTTTGTTTATATAAAGAGAACAAGGAATTTTTTTGCCTTTATTTATTCCATTTCTAGTGCTCTTAACTTCTGTGTAGATAGACCATTTTTTTGTGTGGTATCATATTCTTTGTACATGAAAAACTTCCTTTATCATTTTTTATAGTGTAGGTGTGCTAGCAAGGAATTCCTCCTTTCTTGTGAAAGTCTTTATTACTTCTTCAGGTTTTAGAAGATCTTTTGGCTGGGTGTAGAGTTCTTTCCACACTTTAGAGATGTTGCTGCATTGCCTCTGGTTTGCCCATTTTCTGACAAAGTCTGCTGTTCTGATCTTTGTTCTTCTGTATGTCATGTACCTTTTTCGCTCTAGCTGCCCTCAAGATTTCTTCCTTCTCTTCCCCCAGCAGTGTGGGCATTATATGCCTAGGTGGTATGATTTTTTTTCCCCTCCTCAGTGTTTTTATATCTTCTCCAATTTCTCTTTTTCTTTGGTTCCACTTATACCTATATTAAACTGTTTGATAGTGTTCCACAGCTTTTAGGTGTTCTGTTCTTTACAGGTTTTTTCTTTTTGTGTTTCAGCTTAGGCGATTTCTCTTGACCTGTCTGCAAGTTCACTGTTTGTTGACTCAGTTTTGTGTCCTATACGGTTGGACTTGTTGAAGGCATTCTTTGTCTCTGTCACTGTGTTCCTCATTTCTAGTATTTCCCTTGGTTCTTTCTTATAGTTTCCCTCTCTCTGCTGAAGTTACCAATCTGATGCTGCATGTCCTCCACATTTTCCATTTGAGCCTTTTAATCATTGTCATTTTAAATCCCCTATCAGATGGTTCCAACATCTGTGTCGTGTCTGAGTCTGGTTCTGTTGCTTCTTTGACTCCTGGCAGTGTGTGGTTTCCTTGCCTTTCTACATCTTGTAATTGTTTGTGGGAAACTGGGCATCTCCTGTAGGATAGTAGACTAAGGGAAATGATTATTAAGCCTGGCAAGTTTGTACACCTGTCTCATGCTAGGCCTTCAGTGTGGGGAGTTTGAGTTCATTTTTCAGGTCTGGTGTTGAGCTGTGGTTGAGATTTTCTTGTTGCCTTGGTTACCTCCCGTGCCCCTCTGGCAGTGCCTGGGTCGGTGTGGAGCAGCTCTGTGGAGGCCTCTCGTACCGCCTTCTCCATCTTCACGTTTGGCCTTTTTCTTCCTGTAGCATCTCAGAGAGGGCCTGTCTTCATGCCCTTAACAGCTCCCAGCAGTATTCCACTCGCTGGTCCCTCCGTGCTTTGTAGCTGTTAGGGAGGGGAGGGGAGTTGGCCTGGCTTCGCACTTGTTTCCGGTAAGCCTCAGTCTGGGGCAGACCCTGTGTCCCTGAGTGTCAGGGGTGTGGCCTTCCCCCTGCTCCCGCCCCTCCCCCAGGGCTAGTGTTTCTTCCCTTCCCTTCCCCTGTCTGCACTGACCTTCACCACCAGCGCTGCTCCCTCCCCAGCCCCGCCCCACATATTCAGGCTTCTGGTTCCTGCGGAGAAGGGTCCGGTGGGTTTGGGTTGCCTGCTCCGCCCCCTCCCACGGCTGCTGCAGCAGCTGTTCCCCTCACCCAGGCCTGCACCAGGGGAGCGTGGCCTGGGACTCTCATCAGGCTCTCACGTCAGCTCCTGCTGGGGCTCTTGCAAGCCCCTCCCTCACCAGCCCTCTCTCGACCTCTACCAGCTCATTAAGGATTTTAGCTGAATTCTTCTTGCCGCGTCCAGCTGTGTCGGCCCCAGGTGAGAAAGAACTTTCCTGTCTCGCCCCGTGTTAGCCTCTCTGTCCTTAGTTTTCAGACTGGTTGGTGGCCCTGCAACCCCAGCTCTCTGATGGGGTCAAGCAAAGTCGCGATCTTGTAGGCTGTCCTGCGTTTATTGCTGTTTTTTTCGAAAGGGTGGGAATGATACTTTTTCCAGCTCTCTACATCCTAAGCAGAAACTCCCTCTCCTAATTGTTTTTGAGTAGTTCTCTCTGGCCTAAGAAGAGCGTTCGTTTTGAGAGGAGCCCTGGGTATTAGGTGCGCTGCCGTCTCAGCCCCATTGTTAACCCTGGGCGGCTACTCCGTGTCCTGTTACTGGTGCACAGCAAGGGTAGCCGACACACCCATCTTCTGAAGAACCAAAAGGCAAAGGAGCTGTGCGTGTAGTGACGCACAGTTGGGAAAACTCATGGTTTTTCCTTTTTAACAGCAGTGGGTAAATTTTGAGAAATTTTTTACTGGTTTCCACAAAGTGGCAGTATAAATATATATGAGATGTGAGAAACACAGTGATTCATTGGTTTTCACAAATCCATGGTTTAAGCAATTGGCTAACACGTAACAGTTCAGTCTTATAGTATCCTTTATACTCGTTAACAGTCATATGTATATGACCTAAGTCATTTTTATTTTAGTGGAGGGTCCTCTAACGTTCTGTTTATTCAAGTTATTACTATTCTAGTTAAAAAGTTTTAACCTAAACTTTTTACACGTGATGCATAAAGTCCTATTTAGCTAGTCTCTGTTAGTTTCTTAAGGTTTATTAAATAAAAGACTTAAATGTGCTGCATGTGTTAATACGGTTAGTATGTTGACAGGTTGCACAACATAGAGACATACTGACTAGTAAGTCAATGACTGTTTCTCTCATGTTTCACTGATACACATGTGAACATCTATAATTTTTTTGTGGAGAGGAGAACATCCTGTGCTGCAAGCCCAGTTATTTCACCAGGAATTAATGAACATTCCTTTTTGGAGTAAAGGGAAATCAAAATTAGCCTTTAAAAGAAAGGAAATAATCATATGTTTTTATTTTGACTGTTTCTTCCCTTCCCTCCCACCAAAAAAAAAAAGAATAGAATAAACTGAGCTTGGTAATTTAATTCTTAGAATCCTAAAGAATTGGAAAGAAATCTAAGAAAATTAAGATGCATTTAATTTAAAACAATTTTTGTTTTCCTTTTGAGATTGTGTAGGTACTTACGACGGCTGTGTCAGCACTGTCCTGCCAGAAACACTAGTTTTGTCTGTTGGGTTGTGTTTTTTCTTTTTGGATCAAGAATTTATTTGCGTTTGTACTGCATTTTAATATTCACTGCTTTAGCCTCTTGACCTTTTGCTGGCTTTGGGGTTTAATATAATGAAAAAGTATAAAAAATAGAAGTAGTCTCTGAGGGTTTGGATGCCCTCTGCCATAGTCAGAGAACAGACCCTTTAGATTTATGGGTTTTCCTGGCCAGGTATGTCCGTCTAACATTTGGTTAAGAATAGTGAAAAGGAAAATAAAAGAATGTAGGTTACCTTCTTTTGGGAAAAAGGTTACCCTAAGAAATGATAGGACGGCTCAGAATAGAGTTCATGGTTTCATTAACTGTGTGTGTGTGTGTGTGTGTGTGTGTGTGTGTGTGTGTGTGTGTGTGTAGATACCATAATGTTTATTTCTGCAGGAAAAATAAACATGAACAAAAACCAATTATAAAATGGAAAAGGACAATACCATTGTAAATCCTAAATAACACAGCTAGAACTATACTTCATGTCAATTTTTATTAAGCATGGTCAATTTTAAAATGGTCAAATACTGGCAATTACATATGGTTCAATAAAATGTGAAGTACATTATAGAGAGCTTAATGGCATAAGAGAAATGCCTTTCTTTTACTCCAGGTTGCCTTTCTCAGTTTCCCAGTTTCTAGATTGAACGATATGGCTGTTGACAATACTGAAGTTTTTGCAGTATAGAGAGAGAAAGAGAGAAAAGAAGATATAGAGAAATGGAAGCACAGTGAGACTAAATGATAGAGAAGAGAGACTGAATTTGTCCTGGGCCTGAACCTGGTTCCTAGAGAAGCGGCTTTGAGCAGCGCCTGCTCTTGGACCAACCAGCATAGTCAGTGCCGGGGTGAGGGCAGAGCCCCTGCGGAACGGGGTCCAAGGGTTCACCCCTGTAGGCCAGAACAGAGTGGCGACCAGCACAGTGATCACTGACAGGTGGACAGACAGCCCAATAATCGTCCTCCAAGGATGTGAGTCTTGGAGCTGCTATTCCACTGCTCTGGCAGGGCTCTGTATGAGCCCTGAGGTAAAGAAGTGATATTGAAAATATTTAACATCAGGTAGCAGTCAGTCAGCAATCAGACCCTGTGAACAGGTGGCTGAGCCTCCCGGTGCATTCCCCTGACGAGTGTATGAGGTCCTCTCATAAATATGAATGTCACTATTCCCGGAGTTATTTATTTTGTGGACCTGGGCAGGTTTCATTAACTGTTGATGAGAGTTGCTTAAGGAAGGGAATGATTTGTAGAAATTGGAAGATAAAGATTTAACATTCAGAATTATGATCAGAACAAATCAAAGGGTTTTATATTTACGATCTCAGAAGCCCATCAGTTATCCTTAGGCATCAGCTGAAATGACAGTGTGATGTCATTGCCCACAGAGACCAATTCATATTTCAGACAGTGTTTCTAATTGTTAAATGCTATTGCCTTGATTACTGTCAGATAGGACTTTAAATGTCTTATAAGGTTATCAGAGGTTTGTGAATGTTAACCTGCCCCCCACAAAAAAACCAAAAAAACCCTAAAACATATCCATCTTAGGCCCGAACCGCAGAGAGTGAATACGTTTTGAACGGTCATTTTTACTGTGCTGTGTGGGTGGTGCTGTGTGGGCGGTGCTGTGTGGGCGTGGGGTGGAGAGAGGAGATGTGCCTGGTGAAAGTCAGAACGAGCAGGAAGGAGAAAGGGGTCTGTAAGAGGGGGGTGTGGGCGGCCTCCCGTTGGCTGCCAGCCTGGGCCCGTCCGTGGTCAGGCCGGCCGCAGCGCGGAAGAGGTGGGTCCTGTCGAAGAGCAGTAGTGGGGCTGTGAGAGAAGTGGGGCTCCCTACAGCCTGAGCCTTGATCTGCGGCAGAAGGGAGGGTCCAGGCTGCTGGTTTGCTCTCCGGCAGGCCTGACCAACAGGCACTAGGGCAAAGGTGGAAGATTTGCATATTGGAGAGTGGAAAGAACATAGCATTTGAAGTCAGAAAACATTTTGACCTTGAACCAAATTATTTAACCCTTCTGGGCTTAGTTTTCACATCATTTAGTTTTTCATTACAAAATAAGGATACCAGTCCTTGCTCTCCCGAGGGGACAGGGTCACGGGCAGATCTCGTGTGCATGTGCGCACTCTCAGCTGTTCTCTGTATGTGTGGCCAGGGCTCTGCATTTATTATATCCGGACTCAAAAAATAAAAAGGATGCTAGAAATGAACTGCTGTGATTACTAGTCTTTTTCAGTAACATAAATATAATCCATCGATCTACCCTACCGGGGAGATATTTTCAAAATAAACTGCAAACTGAAGAAATTTTTGTTAAGACAGTTTTGAAATGGAAATTCCCTCTAGAACTCTCCAGCTGAGGGGCACTCTTCACACAGAAGCTGCACATCATTTCAGCTAGACGAGGGGCAGTGCGTCCGTCTCCGGCAGTGCTCGCTCCAGGGGAGCAGTCCCACAGTCGCTCTAGGTGTGTGCCCGGAAGCTGTACCGCGTGGCTTCTCGCCCTCGCCTGGCCCCACTGTGTTTTCTTCACAGCACGTGTCATCTCACAGTCTCTTCTTTTCACCGTCTCGGCATGTCTTCCCCCAGCTCTTCCCTCAGTAGAATGTGGATTCCATGAAGGCAGGGGGCTCTGGGTCTGTTTTGTTCATGTCCACGAGTAGTTCCTGGTACATAGTAGGTAGTCGAATATTTATAAAAAGAATAATCATTGGCTTTAATTGATGTTTGAAATAAATGTTTAAAAACAGGCCCATAAGCAGTCAATGGAGTTGGCATTAATAGAACACCTGCTTCCACCTGAAAAGTGATGACAGGGCTGCCCGTGTTGTTTTTGGATTTCTTCTACAGCTGTTGGTGGGCATCACTCTTTGCTTCATCTCCCTCTCTTTTTAACCCAGTAGTAACCTTGAAGAAGATGTAGTCCTCAAAACCAACAAGCAGATTTACTCCCAGCTTCTAAGAGCTACTGCGAACAAAAACGCATCTCTCCTGGAAAGAATCGACGTTCTCGTCCATTTGCTGGACCAGCTGGCTCGTGGCAGCGGCGGAGACGGTGGTGCTCTTCAGTGACTCCCGCCTGGGGCTGCATCCGCAGAGATGCTGTCAGTGCCTTCTGCACTCGGGGGCTAGTGTGTCCATTTGGTGCTTCATTTCATTAAATATGAGGGAAATATCCACTTAAAACAGGCACGACATGGAAAGAGTTCGCATTTCCCGTGGCAAACAGTCATGGTTGAGTTCTTTGGCTTCCTCGTTGGAGGTGCCAACATCAGAATCAGACCTAGAGCTCCCACCTTCGTTTCTCTGAGAAGCATGTGGTACCTCAGTATTAATAGACTTGCTGTGAGGCAGTAACACTTTTAAATATTTTTGAAGTATGTTAAGCTACATGGGTTTAAGAGATAATTATCTTGGATAAATGTTACTTTGGTCAAGGGAACTTTTATCCAAATGATTTTAGTGGTTCAGGTCAGTTAAAGAAACTTCCTGTACATCCACAGTGTTCCCTTCTCAATGGCACAGAAAAAGCCTGCCCTTTTTAAGCTTCAGTACAGGATTTTTCGAAGACTAGCCATTGCACAGTTCTCTCTTCAGTGCATGTTCTGAACGGATCTGCTTTTCTCTGACTTTGTATGACAGTTGATCAAGAATTGGTACTCTCCCCCCTTTTTTTTTTCATTTTAAACTTGAAACTGTGAATAAGGTAAGAAAACTATTTTGAATAAATAAATTATTTATTTAAAATGTCTTTGTAGTTTTCCATTTCACATTCTTCACATTGAGCTTTGATGTGAACTGGTTTAATTAATAAATTTTACAAAGTGAAGATGAAAACATCATTAAAAATAAAATTCTGCCATCCACTAAATTCTCACTAGAATATTATACTTACTACTTGCTGCTATATGGCTCTTGTCCAGTTGCTTAAAACATACTCTCTTTTTCCAGTGCCTACAGCATGCAAGGCTGTCTGTACTTGTCACAGTTAATTGATCTCAGTTTCAAAAGATACCGTAACCTACAGATCCAGCATCCTCTGTCCTGTTGGGTTGATGGTTTGGATTTACATGCATGATGCCTCTGTAGACAAGAGCTTGCCCCGCCACCAAGTCCACTGGCCTGGCCTGAGTGTGGGAAGACATGCTGCTGCCGACCCGCCTCGGTGCTACGTGCAGATGATCTTCACTATGCAGCCCCCCTCCACTCACTAGCCACACCCTTCTGAAGAAATATGAACTAGACTAGAAAACTGTCTGGAATAAACTTGTTTTAAGCTGAATTTTTACAGACTCCTTTTTCGTACACTGAGATTTTCAGATGTTTACACTGGTGAGTTGGCAGCTCTCATAGCCCGGCAGAATTATCACTTGCCATTTGTCCACTTCCTTGTAATTATGCAGTTTGCATTGTCCTCAGGACAGATCTGCATCAGCTAATCACTGAAGCATTGAAAGTTTTGCCTAAATTGTAAAGCAGTTGTACAAAATCAACGATGTCTCGTATCAGGACAGCTGTCATTCTGTTTCCCCTTGTGGCAAGCGCACACACAGAATAAAACTCTTGTTAGTTAAACCCGGACATGTCCATTGATTATATCTAATTTGGGGGTTAATGAATTCCAAAGGATATTCTACTTAGGCAGAAAGAAGCTGGAGTTCACGGTATTAGAGTCGCTCATCTTACCTCTCTCCTTAGCAAACAGCGTTTCAGTCAAGAGGAAGATGTGCTTTTAAGCAAGAAGATATCAATTCCAGCTCTCTTCATTTGTCAGAGCAATAACATGAAAGTTCCTACAGGGGAAGAAAAGATCCTTTTAAAATGTTTTTGTCATTTGCTGATTTTAAATTAAAGCTTTTTAAAGTGCCTGTGTTTTAGCTGCGTCTTTAGAAGTATGGGGTATTTGTGGCCTGATCGTTGAGAGTTCTTTTTCAGTTTAACTTCAGTGCCCCCATTTTGTCCTTATTACATTAATTTTGGGGGGGTTTGTTTATGTTAAGAACAGGTAATGGTGGCCATATTATGTATTATGTAAAAGTTAAAGGAGCATGATGGCTAAGATAACTGATACAGGAAAAATAAAGTTATCCAATTAGCTTCAAGAGTCTTATTTTGGTAGTCTAACCCTCGGAACATAAATAAGCTGCCGTATAAAGTGTTTCCTGTCTTGAAAAGGGAGGAGCACATTATAGGAATTACAGCGAGCTGGAAAGCTGTTCTGTTCAGGGCCATTTGGGATGCAGGTGTGTATATTCAAACAGAGGAGCACCACGTGAAAGGAGAGAGTGCAAGGGCACTAGGCTGGGATGAGGAGAAGCAGGGTCAGGAGCGACTGGCAGTCGACCTTTGGCCAGAGACACAACTGGGGAACTTCAGTTTCTTTATCTAGAAACGTGCACAGCAGTATCTGTCCTGCCACTGACAAGAGTTGTGAAGAGCAAGAGAGAAATACACATGAAAACCTTTTGTACACTGTCAAGTATTAGAAAAAGATAAATTGTTAGGACAGGGATTTTGGAGTGTAGTTAATTCAAATTCTGTGCTCTTTTCCACTGAATCCCTGAGTTTTTAGTGCAGTAAAATCATTTCCATGCCCTTGGGGTTCAGGGGGTGAGTGGCCTCTCCTGTGATTGGACCCATGGCTATGGCTGTCTTCCTGTCTCTCGGTGAAATTGGGGCCGAGGTGGGTGGAGGGACAGACGGTGGGTGTTGGGAAACGCGGCTACAGAGCCCTAGACAGAGTGGAAGGCAGACAGGTATTCCTCAGGATGCTTTTTCTAACCTTTCCTAAAATTTTTGTAAAATTATTTGTTGAGAAATTTGATTTTCCAATCAAGTAATTTAAAAGCTCAAGTAATGCTTTTCCCATTGGGTTTTAAGGTAAGGAGGCATATTTGCTTCAGTTACTAAAAATCTGGTTTGTTTTCTTTGTAAAAGAAATCGGACTTTTTCTCTTAGAAATCCTCTGGCTCTCCATTTGCCTATTTTTCCCATTACGAGTTCAGGATGCAGGAATCAACGTCACAGACGTCAAGCCACTGCTCTGAGCTAGACTGCTTGAGAAATAAGCCACTTGAAGGCAGCCAGGAATCTGTTGTTTGTCCCTGCTATTGACAACTTTCCAGCACGTGCTGCCTTTGCAGAAGGCGAGCGGTGAGTGCAGGAGTAGTCAGCTGAGTCTACATTGACAGAATGGCTTTGTGGCTCTATTTCCGGAAAAAACCTTAATAATCTTCATCGGATAAGGTTCAAGGACTTGATTTCTATTCACATCGATGCAAACACTTGCAAAGCAAAGTTAAGACTGGCTTTTCTGGAAGTCATTGATTTTTAGGTTAATTTATAGCAATGAGGTAAGCAAATCCGTGGCTTTGCACCAAATATTTTGGGCTTGAAGTTCTTAATAATTTTCTGTATGATGGGATGATCTGCCATGGCCGTATGTATAGGTCTGCAGTAATTGAAAACAGCTTTTAACTAAGAACTTGGTCATCTGACAAATTTCAGTCAAGGATGACAGAAGCAATACCAGGCTGGAAAGCCTTCTATTACGAGGGACCCTTTGAAGAAGTAAATGAACTGCTTTCTTCGGTCATAAAAGGCATCGTCCAGGGACTTGGGATGCCAGGAAATCCTTCTGAAATCAATCTGGGGCAGCTTCTTCCCTGTTCATCTTCTGTCTGGGCCTGGTCCTTGTCACTGTCATATCTCTGGTATTGATTTTCTGAGAGCCAAACAAGTTTTAATGTGTTCTATTACCATTAAGTCACAGGAAATGAGAGAGACAGCTTTCAGTGTGGGCCCCAGCCATCCGTGCTGTTCTCTGATTCCAGGAGAAAGCAGGACTCGCAGCATCCATCCGAGTGGCCTCTGCTCAAAGCAACGACTCCCCAGGCCTTGAATCACCTCTAGATTTAACCCCAGGAGTCGATTTCTCTTTCACATCTTCGCTGCAGCTCCCAGCCCACTGGTGCTCATCAAAAGCAAAAACAAAACAACAACCATGCAGTCTTCTTCACATCAGCATCTTATTTTTCTTCTCCTTCCTTTATAGTCTCAAGATTTTCCTTTTACATGTTAGGGGCCCGTGGATTGTCCCAGATCATTTTCCTATCCTAATTAATATATCCTCTCTTTTTAAAGAAAAACATCATGATGCTTATTATTGGATTCTTCCTTATTCCAGAGCTTTAGAATCATCTAGTTCCACCACCAGCCCCGTTTTTGCAAATGAGGAAACTGGAATAGAGTTGAAGCAATTCACCCCGATTCAGACAGCCTAGGTTGAAGCAGGGATACAGCCCGGGACTCCCAAATTTTACCCAGGTGACTTTACCCACTGTCCTATGAATATTTGGTAATTTTGCTTCGTTTCATTTTAAGATCCAAATGCTAATTTCATGCTCTGAAACAGCGTAGGATTATTTTAAGCGGTCCTTATTTGTTCCTTGCCCTGAATATCTGGTATATTGTCAGTGTGCAATAGAATAAATCCACTGAGTTAGATACTTTTGAGGTCACAACGCACAAAGCATCACAAGCAGTTACATTCCTTAGCAACCAAATATCAATATATTTGAAAGGTCTACCACTGAGAAGAGTTTGACATGTCTGGCTAAAGGTATGATTCACTCCAACTGGAATGATTTTTGAATCTAGAGTATTCACAGCAAGTTAAATTTAAGATGTTTTTTAAAGCTCCAAGAATGAAATACAGCTGTAATTATAGAAACCCCCATGATGACCTAATTCTGTAATTGAGATTCTTTGAGTGTTCCCAATATAAATTCTGGACTTCTTAAGGCACAGAAAGATGTGCTTACAACTCCGAATAATCCGAACCATCAAAGTCCGCTCTGAGGCCATTTCTTTATGTCACTGAACTAATTCCTCCTCTGTGTGATGTGAAGGAAAAGGACAACCGGATTCATGCACAGGTCTCTTATGGCAACAGTTGTGTGCAAAGTTCTTTCAGCTTGGCTCCGGCCTCAACTCTTTTCGAGCAATTTAAAGAAATGTGGTTCTACTACTAGGATTCAGGCCGAGGGAGGGCCCACGACTTATTTCTGGGTGGCCAGAGGAAGGAAAAGCAGCAACCACAAAACTGTGTGTGTGATTAGACTGTGTGCATCTGGTCTGCACAGGTGGCCAGCCTCCGCCCCGGGCATGGAGGCCGGGGAAGGCCCCCGGCCGCCTTCTCTGTGTCACCGCAGGCCCCACCTCAGCTTCTGTCTCCCGGCCAAACACTGCCCCTTCCTGCTCAGAAACTGCCACTGATCCTGGTCAGTGAAGTCCCCCCGACCCTGGTGTTCCATGCACCCAGGCTGGCGGGTCTCTCCAGCCCGGCCTCAGCCGGGGTGAGGGCCCTGCCGCCCCTCCCAGGGCGCAGCTGTCTCGCAGCCGCACCTCATTCCTGCTCAGCTCTGAGGCCCTCCTTCTGCTTCCTGAGTCTGTACCCTGGCCTCACCTCCCAAGACAGACTGAAGAAAAAGAAAAGCATCTGACCTACCATTATTGTGCCTGAAAACTTAGCAATAACCCTTTAATCTTATCACATTCACCCAGGCAGCATTCACACTTTCAGCTGTGTTCTCATTCTTTATTAAATTTGAAATTAGCTTTTGATCATAAGCTAAAAACTTTCTGTAAAACAAAAACTAAGAAGATGAAGGGCAGAATAAAATTACGTAAGGTGTCGCGCCGGCATCTTGTACTTCCCATGTGACTCTGATATGCGACATTTACACAGAGCCAGAGAGAGACCCACGCCTGTGCCCGTGAGGTCCACTTTGCTCCCCTCCTGCCCCTGGGCTTCCGTAAGGAGCCCTCGTGTAGCTAAATGAACCCTCTCGTCTAGTGGAACTGGCTTGGCAGGCTCTCCATACCTTGTGATCAGAGAAACGTGACCAGAACCAAACTCTAGCTTCTTCTCACCGCACGGTACGTTATCGATGTCAGTATACAGTTCTCAACTATACTGTCAGTTGTATGCTCTCTGTATAACATAGATAACCATACATAGAACTCTGACATATATGTCAATTGTATGTTTTATATATACAGTCATTTATAAAACTATGTATATAGTTATAGGGACTTCCCTGGTGGTCCAGTGGTTAAGACTGTGCTTCCAGTGCAGGGAGCATGGGTTCAATCCCTCGTCAGGGAACTAAGATCCCGCATGCCATGTGGCACAGCCAAAACAAAAAAACCAAACAAAAATTATGTATCAATATATAGTTATATATATCAACTATATGTCAGCTATATTTATCAATTTACTTAATCAGATCAATATATGTCAGTGAACACAGATCTGAGTTGTGATAAGTGGCTACATAGTGTCCACCATGTGGCCATAACTCTTGGGTCTAAGGACACTGACTCCCCACCACGTGGCAGGATTTTTCTTCCATCTTTTTATCAAAATCTCAAACTATGTTTTGATTAGAAGACAAACCCTAAATATTTTCTCTGAGGGAAACCAGAACCTGCAAAGCTGCAAGACTTAGAACAAAATGATGCACAAATTTCATCCGGACATTCTGCACTTCCTGGGAGGCGGAAATCAACCTAAATGCAGGACAGAACTGAGAAGTCTGTGATTGGGAGCTGGTGTTCTGAAGGCTGATGTCACACAGCCTGCGTCCCGACGGGTCTCAAAGCCCCAGAACCTGCCTGTCCCTCCCTTGAGCTCTGGCGGAAGATGGCACATCTGGAAGTCAGGTCTCCCTCTAGATGACAATGAGATCCTTCTTAGGATCACAGGAGCAGGGGATTTATTACTGAAGGGTCTTGTTCCCTACAATTCATTTTATTTTAAATTTATTTTTATTTGGTTTCATGCAGCTCAGGACGCCTGGACTCAGGGAGGTGTTGCTTACCATTCCAATCGTTGGCTTTTCTCAGGGAGTTACTTCTCTCCTCTCCAGTGATTACCGAGCCTTTGAAGGGACTGGCTTCTCAAGGTTCATGGTGTTTGATTAACCAAATTGCTTATTCCAGGTAAACTGGATTTTGAGGAAATCAGTTGGATTTCAGAAGAAAAATAGCTGAGGGAGGCGTGTGACCTACGATAAAGAGAGAATAAGGGAGAGGGGCTCCTGGCGAAGGTGGCTCCTGGTCTGTCTGTGCAGGACACTCTCCACCTCGGAGCCGGGGGAAGGGTTTGGCGGGGAGCTTCTAGAATTTCCTTAAATGCTAAGATGGCATGACCTACTTGTCATTGGGAGAACTGACATTGTTTTTCCCCTAAAACACGTATCATTTACAAAGTGGGTTTGCACATTCTCAGCATTGCACACACAACATTTTTGAAAAAAAAAGACATTCCCTTAGTTATTCCCACAGGAGATTTTTAAGCCTGACTCTGAAAGTGAACATATCTCAGGAGGCCCAGGGTCTGGGAGCGAAGCCACTGGCTCAAATGTAGGTCTGTCTGATTTGCAACTGCGCGTTACTGCCTGCGAGAGGGGGAGAAAGAGTCCTCCCACCATGTGTCCTTCTGACTTCCTTCTCTCTAGACTTCGCATTTCAGTCCCTTTTCATCCACAAATAAACCCTTTACCCATCCGGGAGCAGCTTAGGAAGATGTATCCACGTTTTACACGCAGAAGGCTCTGGTTTGGGCTCACGCTCCCTCCACTGAAGGAGGCATGCTGAGGTTGCTAAGTGGCTGGGGCACGGTGAGGGCACATTCACTGCCCCAGCGCTTCTCTGCCCGGGTGTGTGCTTGATGTCAGGAAAACTGAGAGGTTTGACTTCAAGATTATGGTCACCACGGCCGGAGGCTTACTGGTCGTTGCAAGCCTGCTGATGTGCTGTGTCATGTGTCTTAGCTGCAGAGTGACTAGGGCACTGAAGTGAGCAACGAGGGTAAGAGTGGCTAACAGCCCCCCCAAAGGGGATCCTGGGGCTCTGTGCTGAGCGGGGTCATCCCTTGCCCCGTGGCCGCACCCCGGGTGAGGTCAGGAACAGCGGGAGAGTTTGAGACGACAGAGGCAGTGCATGTAGAATCCTGGTTTCTTCCCCTTCTGGTTTGGGGCTGTGAGCTCATAAGTAGAATGTTCTCAGCCAGGTGGCTCTGTCCTGCTTTGCTGTCACTTGGCCTCATTGAGTTTACCCTCAGCTGGCTAATTCCACAGCACTGCAGACTGAAGACTGTGTGAACGAGTCTCTGCCTCTGTTCACCCAGAGGACGGGCCCAGCTGACCTCCTCTTGCCTGAGTTGGGGAGCTCTCGGGGTGTCCTCGGGGACGGGGAGGGGGGCCTACAGGACTGGGGAAGCTGAGCTGTGTGGAGCTCCTGGCTGACCTGGCCGTGGGGTGCAGGTCAACATCGTTAACTTGCAGCTCTTTCCAAAATGTTTTTCACTTTATCTGGCGCCGAGGAGCAATTTTCCAGGAGGTAAAGTGAACGTTTCCAGTTTGGGGAAGTTAAACCTGTGAGGGAGGTGGGACCCCAGGAGCCCAGTCTGGTGGCCTGCGTGCTGCCTGCCCTTCTCGCCCGCACCTCCTGCCTGGAGCTGGCGCACACCAGGCACTGATGGTCAGACCGGTCAGCCCTGGTGCCACGTCCCTTCTCATTTATAAAATGTTTGGGGAGGAAAGGATTGGGTCAGGATTCGGGAGAGGGGCAGAGAGGTATGATCGAGGGCTGAAGTCACATGACACCATTGCCCAGCCAAGAACCTCTGACAATTTTAAGAAATGGATTTAAGGGAAAAAAAAAGAAATCTAATTTTTAAAATAAAATCTCTGAAGGAAAATATGACAATCAATGACACTGACACAAAAGGCAGGCGACTCGGTTTCGAAGACGGCTATCCTGGGACCCCACTGTCAGGCTCCTGGCAACAGAGCCTCGGAGAGTGACGCCGTGGACCGCCCCCGTCTCCCGGCCACAGTCCTGCCGAGTGAAGTACAGACCAGCTCTGCTGAGCTCAGCTGCCTCCCGACTTTGTCCCTTCACAGTGTTTGCAGCCCCTCGAGGGCAGGAGCCGTGCTGTCTCTGACCCCCAGGTTCCCAGCACGTGGCCCAGACTCATTAGGTGTCAGAGGTCGTGACCCGACGTCACCTTTGCACCGGATAAACCTCTCAGACACAGCAGTAAATCCTGAATGGCATTATTTGGCTTATTGTTAAGAATATGTTACACATTAGAATTTTTAGTAAAATGATTTCCTGCTAGTTTATTTTCTAAAAAAACCATATACATCGCAATGTTTTTATTTTACCTTCCATTCACAATTAACATAATTGCATCAACATTTAACCTAATAGTTGGCACGGAGCCATTATTTTAACTCGTTAGGTGAGTTATTACATGTAACTAATGAGTTAAAGCATCTAAAACTTGGAACAGCGCCCGAGAACTCATCCCATAATTATGAGCTCAGCTCTAAGGTCCAAAGGGAACACCTTCAACTCACTGCTGACCACCCCAGGCCCGAGGCCCAGCACTGGTTCGGCGCGCAGATTCCCGCACGATGCTTTACTCTCTTCCCAAAGGTCTTCCTGCACCAACACTCCGCGGCACCGGCTGGGGTGGGCGCACAAGAGCCCACGTAAGGAGCGAACGCAGAATATGGCCAACCCTCTACAGCACCTCTGTTCAGTGTCTGCTCCCTGATCTGTCCTCTCCCACCTCATGTTCTGTCCCTTCTGATCTTCAGGAAGGACACAGGAAACTTGGGGCTGGGGGCTCTATCAGGGTCGTGTGGGACTCGTGCCTCATGCCGGCTCCACAACCTCAAAGCTAACCCTTCCCAGGCTGGACCTGTGCCTGTCGAGCTCCTGTCCTGAGGTTGCCATTCACTCTCTCCTACCAGCCCACAGACAACGAACCAGCAAAACTCTCGGCCTTAGGAGGAACTGTCAGCCTCTGGGAAGGGGTGAGCAGAACCACGTGTGGCCTCTCTGGGTTTAACTTTCCGGAGCTGAACGTTACTGAGACGCTGCCTTCTGCCGTCCCCAGTATCTGCAGAACCAGGGGTCCTTCCCCAGTCACTTTAAAACTCACGTTTGCCTACCAGCCCTCACGTTCTAAACTGCTAACAGGAGCCCCCCAGCCCAGCTGCCAAAGCCCAGGTTCCCCACTCACAGCGACGGCCAGGAAACCTGCACCCTCGATGCCCGGCTCACCTCCCTCTGATGGACTGAGTCGGCAGCAACCCTTCCAAATCCCAAACTGACCTCCATCTTTCCAAATCTGCCCCGCCTCTCCTTAAACCCTGGTCACCTCCTCTCCAAAAGGTCACTTCAGGCTGCCATGCGGATGAAAGACATTTAGCAAATCCTTGTCGCCTGTGCCCAGCCCCGCTCTCACCCTCCCTGGGCCGCCTCCCGCCCCTGCCCCCGTGGGGTGATGCGGCCCCTCTTCTGCAGCCCACGCACCCCTTCTCACCTTTGTCTCCCCGCCCGCCTCCAGCCGTGTTTCTCATCTCCTCCTCCGCTGCCCGGCGCCTGTTTCGTACTTCTCCAGCTTCTAGACTCGCCCGGGGACTGCCCCCTGGCCAGGTGCGATGGTTTTCAAACGTGGTTGCAGATGGGAACCACCTGGAGGGCTTCTGAAACGCCTGCTGCTTGGGCTTTGCCCTAGGAAACAATTAAGTAGGATGGGGGTGGGCGAAGCAACTCCCTTTGCAGAAGCACGTCACGTGGTTCTCATGTGCAGCCAGAGTTCCTGATTCGTGGTCTAACCTATTTCACTTTGATAATACAGAGAAAAACGTGTGTATAACGCAGCGCTCTCCAAATTATTTTACGCAATCCTCCGGGACAAATGGCCTCCCTGTGCGACCAACGCCACGATCGGTTATAGGACACACCCGTGGCCCCACAAGTTCCCTCTGGCCCGCACCCTGCATCCCCCTGTCGGGCCGGCACTGCACTGCACGCAAGCACTCCTCCCAGTCGGCTAACCCAGTCAGTCCTTCTGTGGAGCTCTCATCCCCACGAGGTCCCCGTTCCATTTCTGATTGGTCTGTGGCTCATCCCAACTGGGACCACAAGCTCAGACTAGCAACGCTGCAGGTCTTCCTATTCCCTTCCTACAGCATTCACCGCCTTGCACTGAAAAAACCCTGGTTTTCTCCTCCTGCCCGAATCTAGGGTCCCAGCAGTGGGTGCACAGGGGTGAGGGGCATCTCTAGGCCACGAGGCCACTCCCGCTGGTCTGGCCCAAAGGGCGGGTTTTCAAGAATAAACGCTTCTCGATTTGTCATCTGACTCAGGTCAAATTCCAGAGCGCTGAAATGGTTGTTTGTAACCATGTTTTCCAGTTCTACCTTTGCTTTCGACTGGAGAGGATGAGCCTCCCCCCTCCCGGCCCTCGGTCCTGCACATATTCAATGATACGGTGAGGCACGCACGGGTCTCCGCCCCGGGTCAGAACAGATTCCCTCTGCTTCCTGCGCCAGCCACACCCCTGGTCTCAGAAGGGTTCTGAGGCCACGGCACTGGCTTCAATCCTTGAAAATAATGGAAAGAAAAGGAAACAATTACAAAGGAAAGGAAAACTATGTTCATTGCACTTAGTAAAGTAACAAAGCAGACTCCCGTGGTTCAGCATTGTTAAAAGGATTTTTATACATAGCTTTATAATTTTCAGTTCTGCTCATAATGCTAAAGGTTTGTGCTTGCAACTCTGCCTTAGCCAAAAGTACAGAAACCACCGTTTCTATAGCAACTTGACCTTGCCCTGACCCCCAAGCACGTGATCAGGGGACCGGCTCACCCAGTCTGGGCATCATCGACCCCAAAGGACAGTCTTTTATGGGACCCGGCAGGCTGGGCTCTGGGCCCTGGGACCCTTTGCTGCAGTGCTTGCACCTGGACAAACGTCTCCTTGAGCAACAAAATACAAAGAAACTATAAGGGACTAAAAATAACTGGGTGCATGTGCCGTTGGGGCAAATTCTGGGCAACGAGATACAAAAAGACCCCCAAAACCCAACTGCCACTTCTGAAGAGCCAGGAGCAAAAACAGGGTACTGCGCATGCCCCCTGCACTCAGCACCACCAAAGTGGTGGGCAGACCACCTAAGGCAGCCCTGCAGCCCGACTCCTGACACACCCCTCCCCTGCCCCCACGTCAGGAACAGACAGCCGCCCCCCCGAGCTAACGTCCATCTGACGTGAGGTGGTGTATGAACGTCACCGGTCCTGGTCTACGTGCTGAGTCCACAAACCCCTTCTAAATTCATCCTGGTTCTGTCACTCACTAGCTGTCACTTAACTTCTTGAGTCTCCTCTTCTTCACCAGAGAAATGGGAATACTAGTGACATCTACTCCCGAGGGCTGTTAACGGGAAGGGACATCAGAGAGGCAAAGCCCCTGCACGGGGCTGGAGTCGCTCAACAGAAAACGCCTTCCAACGGGACCCGCCATGTGCGGGGAGCACAGGGATCTTTCCTACCACAAGCTCACGTGACTGACAGACAGACACGGGTTTCATTCAACCCAGCTCAGAAGCCAGGTCAAACTTATAAAAATGGGAATAAAGTTCGGGGACGGATTCCCGAAACCTCCCTGCAGGCCCTGCATCTGCAGGGGAGCCCCTCGAAGTACGGGAGCCCCCTCGCCAGCCTCTGGGAAGCCCGGCGGCCTGATGCGGTTTTTCTGTCTCTGAAGGAAAGAAAGCCTCTCTGTATTCGAATTACAGTTGTCCACAAAGCAGGAATTTCGAGGTCCTTCTGTAAGATGAATAAAACTCCTTCACACACAGCAAACTTTATTATTCATACCAGGTTTGTCAGTTCTCAGAACGTGGGCGCCAAACACAGCTTTGCACTGAAACCACAGACAGCAAGTAACAAGGCACAGTCAGCAGGAGTGGCCAGGGCACTTTATTTGATTTCCTTCTGCTGCCACAGGAGCCGCGTGCGCTGGGCGGGGGTCCGAGCTGGACTCCACGAAGGGACGTCAGGCGCACGTGGGCCTGACGCGGCCCCGGGGCCCGGCCCAGCCTCGGTGTTGGCGGGGGCTCCCCCGGGCGCGAGGCAGAAGTGTGAGGGGGCGGTTTCCCAGGAGCCCCTGCCCGATGCCCGGCTCCACCGGGACGCGGTAGCACCTGGCCCTGGGCCCACAGGGGCAGCTCCGCCCAGGGAGGGCGCTGGGGCCTCTGACTCAGCATCCATGGGACTGGAGCGCCGTCCTGATGCCCGCAGCCAGGGCTTGCGGCGTGGGGCTCTCTGCGGTGCAGCTCACGGGCAGGCCCTGCGCGGCCAGGGCGTGGGCTGTGGTGGGCCCAATGGCCACGAACTGCAGGGAGAAGACAGAGGGGCCTCAGTGCACCCGCAGGGGGCGACGGGATCAGGGCCTGTTGCCTCCTGTCTGTTAGGACATCGCTCCTCACGTGAGAGCTTATAAATGAGATGACACCTCCTGATGTGAACCCAGCTCTACCGCCTGCAAAAAGCCTCCGTCTCTTGACAGCCTCACCATCGGCCTGAGCGAGCTCTCGCTAGCCCTGCGGCCCGGGCTTGGTGGGGCGGGGTGGGGGGGGGGGCGCGGGCAGGAGAGGCCTGTAATCAATCAGCGCCTGCCACGGGCGGGGCCGGGTGGAGCACTGAACACAGTCTGAAAGGGGCTCTGCGTGCAGCATGGGGTGGTGGCTGGGCCCTAGGAAAGCAGAGCAGTCAGGACCAGGGCCCGGAGCCAGAGGGTCGGGTTCACATCGCAGCTGCACAGGACGGTGGCCTCAGCAAGTGACCTGCCCTCTCTGGGCCTCCGTCCCCTCCTCCGTGAAGCAGAAAGGTTAAGAGGTTTCCTCCTCAGGCTGCTCTGAGGATTAGCTGAGCAATGCGTGTAACCACCCGCATGGCCCCGTGCCTGGCACAGACAAACCCCAGTGACCGTCAGCGGCTGCTACCTGTAGGACCATCGTTATCCCAGATTAGAAGCTCCAACGGCCTGGGCCTCGTCAGCAGGACGCCCCTCTCCAGACAAGCTCGTGTCTGAAGGTCCCATCCAGAGCCTCACTTTGTGCTGAACAGGATTTTTCGTTGTGACTCTGGCCCTCGCTAGCTGTCATTACAAATCACTTAGCCTTTTTGATCCTTGGTTTCCTCATCTGTGAAAGGGGCACAATTACCCTGCCTCTCAGTTGCCAGCGCAGGGGTGAACTGAGAAGATCGACAGCTTCTGGCAGAGAACGTGCTCATCCCCACGCCCCTCTGGACTAACACCGTGGACATGGACCCGCCTGGGAGTGGTCTGTGAAGGTGAGCCCCCCGACAATGGCAGCCCCTGCCCAGCACCCCCCTCCCCCCCTCCCCAGGCAGGCTGGCGGTAGTGTGAACAAGATACCGCCCTTGCACAACCTCAGGACGCTGTGGCCTGACACTCCTCCCCAGCGCGTGTGGGAATGAGGGGAAGGAGGCTGCTGTCTCACAGAAGCTCGGGCTCCTGTAGCTCCCACGCTCCCCCCCATGAAGCAGCCACCCCTCAAGAAACTCCCTGAGGAAAAAAAATGAAGCTGGACCCTACCTCACATCATAAACAAAAATTAACTCCAAATGGATCAAAGACCTAAATGTAAGAGCTAAAACCATAAAACTAGAAGAAAACATAGGAGTGAATCTTCAATGACCTTGCATTAGGCAATGTTTTCTTAGATACATGATGAAAAGCACAAATAATAAAATAAAAACCAGATAAAGAAAACTTTTGTGCTTCAAAGAACACCGTTAAAAAAGTGAAATGACAACTCACAGAATGGGAGAATGTTTCTGCAAATCACATATCTGATAAGGGACTTGTATCCAGAAAAAAAGAACTCTTACAACTGAACAAAAAGGCAACCTAGTTAAAAAGTGGCAAGGATGTGAGTAGACATTTCTCTAAAGAAGATATAAAAATGGCCAACAGCACATGAAAAGATGCTCAACATCACTGGCCATTAGGGGAATCCAAACCAAAACCACAAGAAACTCCTTCTGGTATATTCATAGAATGGACTGTTACCTGGCAATACAGAGGAAGGAAGTACTGACACATGACGGTATGGGTAAATCCTGAAACCATTATGCCAACTGAAAAAAGCCAGTCTCAAAAGGCTATATACGGTATGATTCCATTTATGTGAAAAGTCCAGAATAGGCAGATCTGCAGAGACAGAGATTGGATTAGTGGTTGCTAGGGGGCTGGGGAGTGACTCTAATGGATATGCGGTTTCTTTCGTGGCTCTGAAATGTTCTGCACCGAGAGGGTGATGGTGGCGCGCCTCTGTGAATTTACAAAAAACCACTGAATTGTACACTTTAAAAGGGTACATATGTAATTCATAAAAAGTGAGTTTTATCGTATGTGAATTATATCTCAATAAAGCTATTTTTTAGGGAATTCCCTGGTGGTCCAGTGGTTAGGACTCTGCGCTCCCACTGCTGAGGGCCCAGGTTCGCCCCCTGGTTGGGGAACTAAAATCCCACAAAGCCCTGCAGCACGGCCAAAAAAAAAAAGGCTGTGTTTTTAAAAAAGAAACATTAAAAAAGAAAGAAGGGTGGTCTTTTCTCCCTTGTATATTCTTGCCTCCTTTATCAAAGATAAGGTGACCATATGTGCGTGGGTTTATCTCTGGGCTTTCTATCCTGTTCCATTGATCGATAGTTCTGTTTTTGTGCCAGTACCATACTGTCTTGATTACTGTAGCTTGGGGGAAAACTGGACAGCTGCATGTAAAAGAATGAACTTAGAACACTCCCTAACACCATACACAAATATAAACTCAAAATGGATTAAAGACCTAAATGTAAGGCCAGACACTATAAAACTCTTAGAGGAAAACATAGGCAGAACACTATTATCACATAAATCACAGCAAGATCCTTTTTGACCCACCTCCTAGAGAAATGGAAATAAAAACAAAAATAAACAAATGGGACCTAATGAAACTTAAAAGCTTTTGCACAGCAAAGGAAACCATAAACAAGACGAAAAGACAACCCTCAGAATGGGAGAAAATATTTGCAAATTAAGCAACTGACAAAGGATTACTCTCCAAAATTTATAAGCAGCTCATGCAGCTCAATATCAAAAATACAAACCACCCAATCCAAAAATGGGCAGAAGACCTAAATAGACATTTCTCCAAAGGAGAGATACAGATTGCCAACAAACACACGAAAGGATGCTCAACGTCACTAATCATTAGAGAAATGCAGATCAAAACTACAATGAGGTATCACCTCATACCAGTCAGAATGGCCATCATCAAAAAATCTACAAACAATAAATGCTGGAGAGGGTGTGGAGAAAAGGGAACCCTCTTGCACTGTTGGTGGGAATGTAAACTGATACAGCCACTATGGAGAACAGTAGGGAGGTTCCTTAAAAAACTAAAAATAGAATTACCATATGACCCAGCAATCCCACTACTGGGCATATACCCTGAAAAAACCATAATTCAAAAAGAGTCATGTACCACAGTGTTCACTGCAGCTCTAATTACAATAGCCAGGACATGGAAGCAACCTAAGTGTCCATCAACAGATGAATGGATAAAGAAGATGTGGCACATATATACAATGGAATATTACTCAGCCATAAAAAGAAACGAAATTGAGTTATTTGTAGTGAGGTGGATGGACCTAGAGTCTGTCATACAGAGTGAAGTCAGAAAGAGAAAAACAAATACCATATGCTACCACATATATATGGAATCTAAAAAAAAAAAAAAGGTTCTGAAGAACCTGGAGAATGGACTTGAGGACACAGGGAGGGGGAAGGGTAAGCTGGGACAAAGTGAGAGAGTGGCATGGACATATATACACTACCAAATGTAAAACAGATAGCTAGTGGGAAGCAGCCGCATAGCACAGGGAGATCAGCTTGGTGCTCTGTGACCACCTAGAGGGGTGGGATAGGGAGGGTGGGAGGTAGGGAGATGCAAGAGGGAGAAGATATGGGGACATATGTATATATAGCTGATTCACTTTGTTATACAGCAGAAACTAACACAACAATGTAAAGCGATTATACTCCAATAAAGATGTTTAAAAAAAAAGGAAAGAAAGAAAGAAAGGAAAGAAAGAAGGGAAGGGAAGGGAAGGGAGGGGAGGGGAGGGGAGGGGAAAGGGGGGAGGGGAGGGGAGGGGAAAGGGGGGAGGGGAGGGGAAAGGGGGGAGGGGAGGGGAAAGGGGGGAGGGGAGGGGAAAGGGGGGAGGGGAGGGGAAAGGGGGGAGGGGAATGGGGGAAGGGAGGGGAAAGGGGGGAGGGGAGGGGAAGGGGGGAGGGAGGGGAGGGGAGGGAGGGGAGGGAGGGGAGGGGAGGGGAGGGGAGGGAAGGAAGAAAGAAGGAAGGAAGGAAGGAGGAAAGAAACTCCCTGAGATTGGGAACCAGCAAACAGCAGACCTAATTTCAGGAGAAGCAGCTTGGTCACAAAATGACTTTTCCCCGTGAGCCTTTTATTCCCTCTGAAATCGTCTGGTCACAGGAGAGAGGGCGTCTGGAGAGCTCCGCTCTCGGACTCACCACCACGGGCCTGGTTGGGCCCATGCAGCCTGCCTGCAGGGCTGGACCCGGGCTGCAGACAGTGTCCCTGAGAAATGCCCCCGATAGCTCAGTGCTGATGCCCGTGCTCCGTCCTTGGGCACTGACCGGAGTGAGCGTGCCAGCCGGGGTGGAGGGAGGGGCCGGCAGTGTGTATACTACTGAGACAGTCCTGACCCCCCCCAGGGGTGCTGTGAGCTGCACCTGTCATGAAAGGTAAGGGCCTTCACTCCTGGCTGTGTGAGTGCCCGCAATGCTAGCGGCCTGTCCTGGGCACTCCCAGTCATACCCACGCCCCCTCCTCAGTCCCCCTTGAGCCCTTTAAGAACATCCCCATCACAGGCACCACAGTGCTGTGACTACTTGTAGACTCCTAACAAACAGTCCCTAAAGGTGCGAATGGAAATCCTTTGAATTAAAAGACGTGAAAAGGGGAATCACTTTTACAACAATTTCAAGACGGTTAGATGGGGAAAAAGGGAAAGGATGCTAATACCTGTGCCAGGCCCTGAGCTAAGGACTTTGCCTGAATTCTTCCATCTAATCCTGAGAATAACCTATCAGGGAAGACCATACACATGTCTATAAAAGCCACAAAGGGATAATTATCCTCATGCTACAAATGAGGAGACAGGCTCAGAGAGGTTAAGCAACTAGTCCAAGAGCACCAGCCAGGAAGTGGCACTGCTGAGCTGCAAGCGGGGCCTGGGACTCCTAAAGCCCGGCCTTTTTTTTTTTTTTGGCCATTCCGTGCAGCATGTGGAACTTCCCGGACCAGGGATGGAACCCGAGCCCTCTGCAATGGAAGTGCAGACTGTTAACCAGTGGACCACCAGGGTAGTCCAGCCCTGCCTTTTCTACAGAGCTTCTATCAGGGTGTCTGTGAGGTCAGGAGTGCTTTGACTTCACATGGAAACTCTAGGCTAGTTAGTAAAAGTTAAAAAAGAAAAAAAAAGAGCATCTGAAAAAGATCAAAAGCCCACTGAATACCTCACCTTAATCTGGTCAATGTTGTCACCAGATAACTCTTGAATATGCTTGAGACTGTGTGTCAGGCCAGAGGGACTGAAAAACGTGATGCTGGCGGGAATGCCCTGCAGGCAGAGAGAACAAGGTCAATCCCTTGCCTTGGGGCAGAGCAAAGAGATGCTCCTCTACCCGGCACCATCAGCCCCCAGAGCCCCAGGAAGCAGCCCCAGGCAGCCCAGGTACATTCACAGCAGGAGGGTCCCCACTGATGCTGGCGTTCTGGGCTCCACGGAGGCGGAGTTCAGGTCGGGAACTGTTTAGAGAGGGGTGTGATGGGAGAGGCTGGGTGCTGTTCCTTGGTCGCTCTGCAGGCCCCCAGATCAGAGGACACAGGCACCGTGGACCCAGCGCCCAGGAGAGTGGACAATGCCTCTAGCTTGTGTGGCCAAAGCGCGCTGATCAAGTAAGGCAGCAGCCCCGCTCCCCATCAACGCTCCATCCCTTCCGGAAATGGAGCAGACAGCAGACAGACTGGCCCACTTGGCCTTTCTGAAAGCTTTGGTTTGTGCTAACAGGGTCTCCGAGTACCAGCCAGGCATTCAGAAGCCTGTCCTGGGAGAGGAAGGGGAGGCGTCTTACTGGATACAGATGTGGAAAACCTCAATCAGCCCAAACAAGAACCGTGCACCCTTCTGACTGAAGCCTCCAAAGGTTCCCGCGGCCTCCCAAATCCAATCCAGACTCCCCCGTGGGCCCTGACGGCCTTCCCAGCGAGGGCCCAGCCCCTCTCCAGCCTCTGCCCTGCAGCTCCACCAGTGCCCCACACCATGAAGAATGACATCAAGCCACTGTTGACCCCAGGCTGCGCAAAGGGCTTTGTGTAAATTATCTCCTTTAATCCTTGTAAAAACCTTAGAGATGGGTCTATTCTGACTTCCCAGATACAGCGATGGAGCCAACAGATGGCCTCCTCAAAGTGGCACAGCTGGGGATGGCAGAACCAGCGTCGGGAGGCCTGCGCCCCTCTGCCCTGCCCGCCCAGCTCCCTGGAAACCCCACACACCTGCTGGGAATAGTAGCTGTTGAGGTTCCCCTGGATCCGTGGGTGTGGGATCGTCTGGTAGACGGTTAAGCTCTCCACGGGAATCCCTGGACACAATCGGGACACAAGCCAGAAGACAGACTTCACTGCCCCGGGAACACACTGCGGGGCACAGGTAGTGGAGACCGCCCGGTGCTGCAGGACCCTCCCGGAACAAGCCGCCGGGAGCTGAGAGGTGTGGGCTCAGTGCGAGCAGACTCGGCCGGCCCTCTGCACCCTGCTTAACACTGTGGAGTGGCTCACGCGGTAGAGGAGGCTGAGATGGTAGAGGAAGGATGAGGATCCCGAAAACTCAGTCTTCCTTCATACCACGGACGCCTTTCGTTCCCGTGTTTGTGTGGGTTGCCCGCGGGATTGGCCCGGGACGCTCCCCCACGGATGCTCTCCGTGTGGAATCCCACACTGAGGGCCAGGGCTGCAGGCAGAGCTTGGAGGGAGTTTTACCAGCCTGTGGGCTGAAGCCACGAGCCTACTAGGGCCTGGACACCTCGGTCCCTGGCACCTTGGGATGGAGCCCGGGGGGATGGACTTGGAGCGATCCTAGGTTGGCTGGGCTGGCGGATGCTGCTTTGAGTGCGTGATGAGATCAGCTCCATGCTTGGACTGGTTTCCACACGTGCCTGCCCCAGGGTCGCCACCACGCCACTGCCCACCCAACCTCCCAGGGAAGGCCCCGTGCCCTCTGCATGCTCCCAGCTGAGCTGAGCGGGTGGATGGGAGCGGATCTGAAGCAGGAGGGAGGACTGCACCCTGCACCTTCCGGCCTGGCTGGTCCATCCCAGGCCTGCTCTCCCTGTAGGTCCCCAGGGCTGACACTCCGCCACCGCGAAGGCTCTCGGTGGACCCCAGAGAGGAGGGGGAGTCACCTTTGTCCTTGAGCATTTTTGGCAGGATTTCTCTTTTGAGGGTTCCACAGGGAAACAGAAGAGGCAGTGCTGACGACTCCCCTGCGAATAAACAGGCAGACTCTGTAGATGGAGACACAGCCCCGGGCCCTGCCCTGAGTCTTTGGTTCCAGGACCGTGAGCGGGAGGAAGCTCAGGGGGGTCACGTGGGCAACAGCGCTAGACTACTAACATCCGCAAGAGCCCGGGGCTGCTGTCACCCCTGCTCCCTAAGCCCCTCCCGTCGTGGTGGCTCCGGGCAGCAGTCACCACTTAGAGTGCAGTGACCAGAGTCAGGTTAGAGGTCAGGCCTGGTAGTGGCCTTGGAGCAACCGTTTCTGCTTCTGGAGGAGCCCGGATGGGCCGGGAGGCGTTTGGAGCCTGGGCTCCCGCCGCGAGGAGGCAGGAGATGGCAGCCGCCGCAGCGAAGACAAGCTGTAAGGATGCTTCTCGGCCGCCAGGCCAGGAGCCCGAGGGCCGAGGGCCGGCCGCGTGGGGTCCCAGCCTCTTGTCCCCGCGCACATCTCCGCCCTGGGAGACTCAGCCGCAGGCCTCGCCCTGCAGAGCCGTGGAGACAGCGTGTGAGACACCACCTCCCAGCAAAACTGATGGGCGGTCAGATGGGAATCCTCCGCACTGTGAGAACAAAGCACTTCAGTGGAGGCAACCGCTCTCCCCTTCCGTCTGTCCATCAGATGTAAGGAGCTGGAGCGAATGCTGGTCAGGCACAAAGACGCATTTCCTCACACCTGGAAGATCTCTCTGAACACATCCCCTTTCGGTGCCTGCAATCAGAGGGGGGAACAAGCCAAGCTCTCCCCCTCCGGCACCATCTCCACGAAGGCCCAGCTAAATAACAGGAATGACTGTAGGCGTCCTTATTTCAAGTTGTCCAATAATTACAAACCGGCGAGTGTTTTATTTAAATGGCTCTGTAAGTATCAGTACCGACATAAAAGAACACAAGCAACTGGAAAACTTTTAAATATACTGTAGATAATAGATGCTCACCGCTTTTTCTTTTCCAGTGTGAGGAAATGTTTTCATGCAGTATAGATGTCATCCCTCGTAACACACTTTCAAAGCCATGACCAGGTGCTATTCTGAACCAGAGCCCAGGTGTCCCTCCAGTGTCTGCGTGTCCGTGTGTGTGTTTGGTGGTGGGGTGTCCAGGAGCCTAGGGGCCAAAGCGGCTCCCACAGACCCTTCCCAGCACCTGCTGTGGGGCAGTTGTAGGACAGCAGCCAAACCAGGGGCCTACTTTTCCTGCAGCCTCAACCCCAGGGGTGTGCAAGGGGCTTCCAGAAGATTCCAGAATCGGCCCTTCACAGCCTTTCTTCTGCGGGTCCAGCAGAGCACTGAGCTGCTCATCTGTGTTCTCTGATTGCTGGTCACTACTAGGGAGATGGGGAGTTGGACGCACATCCTGGTGCAGGGCAGGCATCTTTTTCCCACTGCACCCCCAGTGCCCGGTGGAGAGGCAGGCCGAGCAGGACCAACCAGCTCAGCTGGCTTCATGGCAAAGCACCACCATAGCAGCACAAGGGAGGAAAACCTGAAAATGTCCTGGTTGAGACCTGCCGCAGGAGAGGAGAGGCATCTCGTGACTGTACTTCCTGGGTGCTAACCTCCTCCAAGAAGCCAAAGGCAAATAATCAGCACTCCCAAATGGATTACGTCCTGAGCAAAACTCCTCGCGGGACTCTTCCATGACTGAACAATGGAGCAGATTACTGGGTACATTTATGGGAAACAAACTCTGGTGGATGAGGACCTCTCTGGCCCATCTCATCACCATGTGAACTGACAGCATCTCCAAAAACGGCATAGCTCAACCACCCAACCCTTCCTCTTTGTCATAAGATCGTTTATGGAAAATAAATGATTCATTATTTTAAAAAAATTTCCTTTTTGGGATGACCTCACTGCCTACTGATTTTTAACCCAAACAGGCCAAAGCTAAATAGGCCAATGTAAAAGCCGGTTGATTACACAGGGGTGAGAGGTGAGGTGTCCCCAGGACGACAGGGAGCGACAGGGGCCCGGCAGGGGTCTAACACGACGCGGGATGGTGAACCATGGGGCTCAGACGCTCTGCTCCGCGTTCCTTTAACGGGAAGGGGGCCTGGCCCGCTGGGCTGTCGGGCTGAGGACAGCAGCTGTGTTGAAAGTCCTAAGAGGATGTTATGCAGCTGGAGCAGGAGCTCTGTACACAGTCACTGCTGGTGATTAAGAACTAGACTGAGCGCGTAAATGTCATTTCGCTGGAGGAGATGTGAGTGTCTGTAGAACTCTCACACCCTCCAGGACTGTGATGACCGCGCCCCCTCAGGCCTGCTGTGAGGGAGGGTCCAGTTGTGCAGGCGGTGGGCACTTAACGTGGGTAATTAGGACCACGAGACTGACTGGGCGACAGAAGGAGAGCCCAGCAAGTGGGCGAGGCTGCAGGGACGAGCCCTTGGTCAGCTCAGTGCAAGTCCAGGGGGACAGTTCAAATAACCCGCATAATCTGTCTGCCTCTGACACCCTCCCCCTCCTTCGCTCTCTCTCAAAATGTTGAAATTGTCTTCTACCTTGGACCACTTAACTTGTATTGATACTTCCTTTTCCCTTAGCGGAGATATCCCAGGAGGGAAGAACTGTCTGTCAGAACGACGAGCTTTCAGATTAAATGAGCTAATAGCTTTAAGTGCTTATAACAGTGCCTGTGACAGAATAAATAAGTGTTTAAGTAAAATAAATAAGCAATAACTATGAACTGGCCTGTTTACTCCAAGCACTGGAAGTAGATTCTTGGCTTTTAAAGATCAAGCTTCAGAGCTGACTGGGGGAGAAAATCATTAACGCCTGGGTAGAACCGAGGAGAGCGTCCTGCCAGTGTCAAGACGGACTCTCATGTGGATGCTGTTCCAAGTGCGAACTGAAGACTCATTAGGACCCACGGGGTGGACACTGGCCGTGCCGTGTGGAGTCTGCCCTCCCGCCTGTCCCCTCCCAGCTCTGGGACCTTGGATGGTCACTCGGTCCCCGTAGCCTGGACAACAGCACCGTCGAAAAGAGTGCTGGGTGATGCTGGGTGATGCTGGGTGATGCTGGGTGCCCCTAGGCTGCCCCTGTGGTGCCTGAGCCACCAGTGACGGCTGAGCTGTGGCCTGTGCCTGGTGCGACGGGGGAGCCACATTTTTATTTCGATTAATTTAAATTAATTTAAATTTAAATAGGCACATGTGGCTCCTGGCTGCCATACTGGACTGTGCAGCCTGCAGTGGACGGTAGTGAGGACCAAATGAGGCGAGGCAGGGGGAGCGCCAGGAACACGCTGACCACCCAGGAACGTCTCATCCTCGATGTTAACACAGCGCATACAGTGGCCCAGGAAAGAGGAAATAAAATTATTCTTAAAAGAAAAGGGGAGAAAGGAGAGCCAACTGGGAACCTGGGAAGTCCCTCTGCCATCCCCTGCCTGAGCTCCAGGGGGCCTGGTCCACGGGGAAGTGGAGGATGTGCGACTTTTTCAGGTCCAGCTCCTAGGGGTCAACAGAAACACACGAGCTCGAGAACCTTCACCAACAGCACTGGCTCGTGACAGGAAGGCCTCCTAAGACCTTAGAGATCGTTACCTGGAGAAGAAATGTTCCTACACACCACGCCCAGACACAAAACCATGCACCACGGCCCCAGAAGCCGTAAAAATTCCTGGTTAAGGTGTCCTTGCCCCCTGCCCACCCTGAAACCACCACCCCAGGGGCAGAGAAGACACCCCTCTCCTGGGACCACCTCAGAGCAAAACCTCAGGTGTCAGCAGCCAACCTGGCCCTGTCTTCTAGCTCAGCAAGCTCTAGAAAGGGTCTGCAAACCGCAAACCCAGGTCAGAACCCAGCCCATGGTCTACGGCTGCTCTCGTGCTACGACGGGCAGAGGATGTGGCCGCAAAGACGGCGTATCTGGCCCTCGCAGACAGTTCCACACCCCCTGACCCCGAGGAGCGAAGCTCTGATTCCCTCTCAGTGACAGAAGGCAAGCTGGTTCTGTGTCATCTTTCACGTGGGGGTCTGATGTCACACATCTCTCAGGGAGGGATCCAAGTGACAAGGACACAAGAGCATGTGTGTGCAGTTGGATCAGACGTGTAGGGGAGAGGCTGGGACACACAACTTGGAGGTGGGGCTCCCCTGCAAGTACATATCGAGCCTCTCCGTCCTCTCTCTCGGAGAGTTCTGCTCCAAAAATCTTGGCCCATGTTTGGTCAGAAGCTGAAACTTTCATAATTAAAGCTTAATCCTTATTTAAATACAAGTATCCCCAGAACCCTTGCCATTTTAAGTCTCAGCCCATATGCTGCCCAGTGATGAGCTTATGGGGGGCTGAGTGGGCTCTTTAGGGGGAGCGGGCTTTGTGGGGGGGGAATTCGGACAGGGAAGAGACTCCTACCAGGAAGGCGGGGAGCCGGCAGACAGAGGGACGGTGCCAGCAGCTTCTGCTGCTTCCACTCCCCTTACAATCCCTGCAGAGGGTCTTGCTTCTGGTTTTGTCTCCAGCCCTTTTATTCTGTGTCACGTTCAGGTTGTCTCAAGTCCTTGGGTGGAGGGGGTGGAGGGCAGTAGGCTGGATCTCAGACCAGCACAGACAGATGCAGATACAGGGCAGCCACGGTCTTGGAGCGGCACACACCCATCAGCCACAGTATCAGCATCGTCACCGAGGAGGTGGCCCTTTCCCGAGGTGCTGGTTGTGAGACCGACCAACAAAAATAAATGGGCTTCATTTGGGGCGACCTTGTTCTACTTACTAGAACAAATGTACTCTGCAAGCTTTTCTGCATTTCCACAGTTTTCTCCTTCTGTATGCAGGCCAATTTTATTCACTGGAAAACAACAACAGCAAAATATATTTCTTTACATGGTTATTAAAGTCCTGTTCCTGTGTTGTTTTTAAAATGTGCAAATACAAAGGCACATGCCTTACAAATGACATGGAGAAAGTCTCCCCTTGGAGGCTGGTGTAGGGAGACGAGAGAGAGCTGGGTCCCAGCCCTGCCCTCCCTAGGCCTGTGGCTTTGGATGGTAAGGCATCATTATCAGCAACTTAGTCTCAAAAGGTTCAGGAAAAATTGTTCCTTGCCTTGTATTTATAACTTCTCTGTAAGTTTTCTTCGAAACAGCTTGGACAGATGTTACCAGCAAAGGGATTAGTGGGCCAAAGGGTACAACTATTTTGGCAAAGCTTTTGAATACATGCCAACCAAGTACTTCTCAAAAGATGTGAACCAAATTTCAATGCCATTTAGCAATATTTGAATACATTTGTTTCACCGCACCCTTATCAGCAGCATTATATAGTTAACTAATTACTTTTTGTAAACTTAAAAAGGAAAAAAATCATGTTTTAAACTGAACTATAGTGTTCAATGAACAAAGCTAAGTCAGTGTGGAAGGAAACCTCCTCTTTTCCTTCTCTGCTCTCATCACCACACGTCTGCACTCTGGTTACCCAATGTGTGGGTTTTCCACACCAAGCAATTCTCCAGTTCTCAGCTAGGTGTCCTACAAGTGACCTCAAGTCTGACACTCTCTACTGGGAGGTAGCGTCAAATCCCGAGGATGGAAGGCTCAGTCCCACAAACTGCTCCCACTTCAGACCCAGGTCTCTGCTTGTGCTTCTGACTGACCAGCTCTAAATCGGAGGTTCTCACAACCCACTCCTTGGGTTGGATCATTTGCTAGAACAGCTCACAGAACTCAGGAAGATGGTTTACTAACTACTGCAGATTTATTACAAAGGATATTTCAAAGGGTGTAAATGAACAGCCAGATGGAAGAGGTGCAGCAGGCAGGTATGCAGGGAGGGCCTGAGCTTCCGTGCCCTCTCCTGGCTCCAGCCTCCCAGCTCCCTCCGCATTACTGTCCTTCTGGATTTTTATGGCGGCTTCATACACAGCCATGATTGATTGATTAATTCAACCTCTGGCTGATGTCTTCTCCCTGGAAGTAGGAGGCAGGGAGGGCATGAGGCTGAAAGTTCCTACTCTAATTGGAGGATTGGTTCCCATGGCAACTAGCCTCCAATTTAAGGGGCTTTCCAAAAGTCACCCCATTAAAGTCAACTCAGGTGGAGTTGAAAGAGGTTTGTCATGAATAACAAAGTACACCTTATCTTTTTTTTTTTTTTTTGCGGTACGCGGGCCTCTCACTGCTGTGGCCTCTCCCACTGCGGAGCCCAGGCTCTGGATGCGCAGGCTGTCAGTGGCCATGGCTCATGGGCCCAGCCGCTCCGCGGCATGTGGGATCTTCCCAGACCGGGGCACGAACCTGCTTCCCCTGCATCGGCAGGCGGACTCTCAACCACTACGCCACCAGGGAAGCCCCACCTTATCTTTTTTAATCACTCAGGAAATGCCAAGGGTTTTAGGAGCTCTGTGCCAGGAACAGGGACAAAGACCAAATATATATTTCTTATTATAATCACAATATCACAGTCATTCTTTGGTGTTTTATTTGTACCTTGACTGCTTACCTAGAGAAGCAGTAGCATTTCCCACCACATACACTGACTTAGCATTCCATTTTTCTTGCAGAGACTTTCTCCAGACTGTAAAACATGAAATTTGATGTGAGTTGCAAATACCAAAGTGGCCATTTGGACTGCTGCCCAAGGCTGTTTGTTCATCCTAAAAAACTTGTGAGCAAGGAAAATTATTAATAACCAAATATAAAGAACAGCATCTCAAACTAAAATCCATTTTTATATTCTGTCCATATTCTGCAGGCAAATTTTTTAAAATCACTTTGGCAAATGTTTCAACATGCCTTCCTTATTGAAGGCATTAAGTATTAAATCACTTCCATAGTTGGCACTAGAAGGATTTTTAGTGCATGCTAGTAAACATAACTTGAAGAATTAATTTGCATAGTAATATTAAAATTCAAAAATCTGGACTTTTTTCTTTTTTTTTTGGCCGTGCCACGCAGCTTGCGGGATCTTAGCAAGGGACTGAACCCGGGGCCATGGCAGTGAAAGTGCTGAGTCCTAACCACTGGACAGCCAGGGATGTCCCCCCATAATCTAGACTTTTAAAGAAAAAATTACTGGTCGTGAAAAAGAGGCAACTTAAATGTCTAATAAAGCAATATGACTGGTTTTATTCGGGATATAAATCTGAAAGCAGTCAAGAAACTGTCGTGTCAGATGGGAAGGCTCATTTATCTATTAGGTCAAAGAAGAGAATAAATATCAGGTTCATAAACAAACACAATTTAATAGAGAACACTATCATTTGATGACAAAAAATAAACATCTTTAAATATGGATTAAAGAAAAACCAAGAGAAAGTGGATAGTATAAATGTATCACAAGGCCACTTGGCATTCAACATCCTTTTAGAAGATAAGGAAACACTAGTTCTTCCTTCCTAAGATCTGACTATGAGTGTAATTTTCCCTTAAATTCAATAGTGTTACTCTACCCTTTACACTCCTGTGAGAAATTCCCTTTTAAAAAGCGATAAAAGACTGAGTTTCACCTTCTTTCGTTTCCTACCCCACAAACGTAAATAATATTTATTTAAACATTACCTACAGCATGTGAACAAACCATTCTCCAAGCATCATAGTAGATATGAGTTGGAGTAAGCCCTGGGTGAAATCAGAATGCCCGGCTTCAGAGCTGGCTCTGCCCCTTAACTTGGGCTCGTTCCTGGCAAGTCAGCTGACCCACCTCCTCTGTTTCCCTGTCGAGATAACGGGGATTAACTACACCTCTCCTGCCTGTATTCATAGAGTTGTTGTAACAATCAAAATAAGAAAATGTATGGACTATATTGTACACCTGTAACTTACATAATATTGTACACCAACTATACTTCAATCAAAAAAAAGAAAAAAAGAAAATGTATGGGAAAATGCTTTTTAAACTATAAAGCATTATAAAAAGATATGGTGTCCATGCTGGGGATTTTTTCTTTTTCATCATCTTCATCCTCAAAACACATACAAAAGGGAAAGCACAACTGTGAGACCAAGATTCCTGAAGCACCACTGGGAGAGAATACACACGCTTCTCCATCTCGAGTCTTCTCTCTCCATTTTGGAAATAACAGTACTTCCGGTTCTGAGTTGCCTTGAGGATTGGACAGCACAAGTCCTCATGCCTAAGAAAAGCGTTAGACTTTCTCCTCAATAGGAGGTAACTGCGTATATGAAATCACCGAGTTGGTGATTTTTTGGCTGTAATGAAAGCCTCATTAACTGTAAAGATAATGGCCACTCTGCACTGTCACTAACTCAGTGTCACCACGCACCAGGAGATGTCCTGAATGCTTCACTCTGGGACTCAGACTCCGCAGCTAGAATCATAAAACTGACTTACAGACCGTGTGGTCTTGGAGAGTTTCATGCCCTCTGCTCCACAGGCTCCTCATTTGTCAGGGGGGGATACTAACCATACCTACCTCAGGGATGAAGCAGCCAGGACCTGGTCCGGCACACAGTAGGCCCTAGAGAAGCTCTAACTAGTGGTAGAAGTGACGATCCTGGGATGCAAGTATTATTGTGCCCACTTTACAAACAAGGAAACTGAGGCTCAGCGAGGTCAAGGAAGCCGCCAAGGTCAGAATGGCCATCTGAGGCCAGGCCTAACTGGCTGCAAAGCCCTTTGACAACCACCCGTCCCGCTGCCTCCCCGTTAGTATAACTGGAGCTGGTCCGGCCTGACAGACTGGCTCCAGGGCCTTGGACAGCTGCTGACTCTCCCCAAGCCTCAGCATTCTTATCTGTAAAATGAGGACCATGGTAGGTGAGCCTCTGGCCGGTCCAGGATTGAATGAGATTGTGAATGTCAAGCTAACATAGAGCCTGGTATACAGCAGGCACTCCACACGTTAGCTCAAAGCTGTCTGATGGGACAGACTAAGGTGGTGTTCAGTCTGAGAGCCGGGCTCTGACAGAGAGGGAAGGAAGCGAGAAGGAGGCCTGAGAGGGGTCACATCATCGAGTGCTGGCTTGGCACACACTGTTCTCATGTGCTGTTGGACCTTCCCATCGGCCCTGTGAGGAAAGACACTGGCGCCCATATACTATGACCACCTGGTGGGTGCACGTGGAGACCCCCCACAGCGGCACCCGTCTGGGCATTTAGGAGGTAGCACCGTCTCCTGCTTCCTGGTGACACAGTGCCACGAAGCGCTCACCCCGGTCAGAAGGCTACCATGTAACATGTCATTCTGTGTGGGACACTAAGAAACAGCTTAGAAGAAGGAATTTTATCTTCTGCTCCCTCCAAAGGTTCCAAAAACACGAAGTAACTTGGTACCTAAATAGTTTTTGACTAAAAGTCATTGCACTTTCTCAAACCTGAAGTCCAGCTATTTCTGGAATCTAGTATCACCAACGGGACAAAGCAAAGTCCAGTGGCATTCACAGCAGACCCACCCTTACCTTCGGTTTTATTGTCCTTCTCCAAACACAGCTCCACTGCTTCCACTGCTCTGGGGCTGGTAAAAATGAGGCCCCCATAACCTTCAGGGTGAGACAGCTGCACACCAAACAACAGCAAAGGCATTTTATATGATAGCCAAGTTCAACATTTTCCAGAATTCTAAATGCTTCACAATAGTAGCAGGCAAACTAATTCCATCCATCCATCCATCCATCCATCCATCCACTCAAGACAGAGCTTACTATGCGCCTGGAACTACTCTAGGCCTTTAAGGACATACAGGTAAATTCACAGCATTTCCCTCAAGGAGCTCACAGTCTTGGGGAGGGAGAGGCCAGTGTGATGCAGGGTGGCAGGTGTAACGGAGGCAAGGGACAATGTGACTCAGTCTGGGTGTGGCTTGGGTGCAGGCAGGATGGTAGACGTGACCTGCATCCATTAAGAAAGCTGGAACATTCAAGGAGTGATAGCCATGCTGAAGCCCTGGTTTTTGAGCATAAAAATGGTGATAAAATCTATTGAACACGTATTCTGAGCTGGGCACTGGGCTGTTATAGACATAATCCTGCACTGAATCTGTGAAAGTGCCCTGTGAGACGGGTGGCACTATTTGCATCGCACAGATTAAGACACAGAGGCTTGGCGAGGATAAAGAACTAGTCCAAGGTGAGGGGCAGAGCCGGCACTTGAGCACATGTCCCTATGATTCCCAAGCCCGTGCGCTCGCTCACTGCCCAACAGGAGCTTCAGAGAGGGAGTCCAGGAAGCCCCTCATGAAACAAACTGGCTGGGGGTGATGGAGAAGCTCCCACAGAGACTCTAGTATTTTTATGAGCACAGGGGCCTAGCAAAGATTTCAAATGATGAGCTCTGGTTCCCTGTTAAAGCTGCTTACGGAAGAGCATGCGATGTGGGTCCCTTATACATTCCTCACAGCACACAGACCCAGGGCAGATGCCAAATCAATGTTTGCTGAGTAAACTGTTGAATGAATAATTCAATCTTCAGCTCAGAGCGAAGGGAGATAGCAGAGAGGTCCTCCGCAGAGTGACAGGTGGGCTCTGACATGCAGAGCACGGGGGTGAACCTGATGCTCACAGCGGCCCGGGAGCCCGGTGGGCAGGGCTGGGCACACCAGTCCCACGAAGCCGCCCTGGCTCTGGGCCCACGTGTCCAGAACGGTGCCCCCGGGGAGATGTCCGGTGACAGGGTGCACACTGATGGGGCCTGGGGTGCTGGGCCCTGAATCTTTAGTCGGAAGCATTTGGAGGGCTTTCCTGGGACTCTCCCTGGCCATAACTATCGCTCCAATACATGGAAGCAGTCCCAACTCTCCCTCTTATCTGCTGGAGAACTCCACCAAGCTGCCCAACCTGGGGAGAAACAACAGCTCTTCTGCGCTTCGCTGAGGTCAGGGGCGGGGACTGAATGACAGGAGGAAGGTGAAGGGTCTGCGTGGCCAAGAGCAGCACAGGCTTGGTGCCTCAGCATGACTGGCTCTCCCGGGCCTCCTTACGGGCCCACCTCCAGGTTGGGTGGCTTTCTGGGGCCGCTGGTAGAGGCTCGGGCCGAGGATCCAGTAGCAGCCAAGTCCTGGAGCAGGTGAGCTCGTGCCGTCCTTGTTTTACAGTTGGGTAGTGAGATGAGGGCTAGCAAACGGGTCCTTCCCCTAGAATTCTGTAGGAGTCTACAGAAACCAAACGTGTCTCATTCAGAAATGATGGTGCTCAGACACTGATGAATCTTACCTTCTCCAAAAAACTGGGAAGAGACCAAAACTCAAATGATAAAACAGGGATCAAAGTGGCTTCGAGTCCATATAATCCTAATTCCTGCAGGTAAAAGAATATGGTTTTGAATTGGCCAGGGTTGTTTGGAAAATAAGGAAAAGGTCCTATTTCACAACTTATTCTGCGCCAGTTCCTCCGAGTTTTAGCAGATGGACCCTCCCCTTGACTTCAATCACAAGGCAGTGTTGGGCTTTCGGGGACCAGGTGTGTCAGGTACTTACCCTGATGTAGGGATCCTGGCCACAGTCGTCCTCCTTGGGGTCTTTCAGTAAAAGAACCTTCATTATTGCCTGGCAGTCTTTATGGGGTGCTGTGACAGAGCAGGGAAACGGATCTTAATTAGATCTCAAAGCCTCTTCCTAAGCAGTGTCAGCTGGGCTGGGCTCCAGGAGCAGGTAATCAGCTGCTGGCTGAAGCGGCCCATCCCTCGCACACAATGACTTGGCGTTTATGGGCTCGTTCCTTCTGGAGACCCTGTGTCACCGATAAGGCCCAGGGACAGCATGCTGGCACCTGATATCACTTGGAAAGGCAGATGAAAGCCATTAGGGAAAGGCAGTATCCTAGCTAAACATTTAAGGCTCACAGAAGAGAACTGATGCAAATTCTGGGTTGTATCTGTGACAAATATAGAAATGAGCATCTTATATTTTAAGGAAATAAATAATTACTTCCATTTCAAGATAAATATACTCAGTTGCTCATAAGCTCTTTAGGAAATGACTATACTGACTCTTCTATTTCTCAAGTGATGTTTTATAAATGTGATTGAGTATCATGAGAGGATTTTTCAAAAATTTTCTAACCCAGAAACCAGCTGGTTGATATTTATCAAAAGGCTTCTATACTTCATACCCCTTCTTCCTATAATTTCACTTCCAAGAATAAATTCTAAGGTGACACTCATATATGTGTGCAAAGATTAACATAAAGATATTCATCCTGGTCTTCTTTTTTTTTTAATTGACATATAACATTGTGTAAGTTTAAGGTGTACAATGTGATTTAATACATTTGTATGTTGCAATATGATTACCACTGTAGCATTAGCTAACACCTCTATCACCTCACATAATTATTTCTTTTTTGTGGTGTGAACAATTAATATCTAGTCTCTTAGCACCTCTGAAGTTTATAATACAGTATTGTTGACTATAATCACTATGCTGTGCATTAGATTCCCCCCCACCCAGAACTTATTTAACTACTAGTTGCAAGTCTGTATCTTGGTATTCTTTACAATTGCAAATAACTGGAAACAATGTAAACATCTAACAATGAGAGAATGGTTAAATAAATCATGGTACAGTTATATGAAATCATTAAAATATTCATAAACAACTTAATTATATGGATTATTTAATCACAAAATAATGTTAAGTTTAAAAGAACAGGATTCAGAATTGCATTAAGGTACCATTTACAGATTTTATATATACACATATACGAAAGAGTATTCTTTGGTGGTAGGTTAGGGTGATTATTTTCTTCTCTACCTCTTTCTGTTTTACCCCCCAGTTTTTTACAATAAATATTAAATTCCTTTTGTGTCAAGGGGGTAAAAGCACATTATCTCCATCCCCAAAGCCTCAAATCAAATACTGTCGAAGACCTGCAAGATAAACTGCAAGATAAAATGCACAAGTAGCATTAGACTACCAGTCAGTGACTTAATAAATATTATACAGTGGTTGACAGTAGTCAAAGAAAGTATATTGCTTGGAGCAGAAATGTGTTAACTCTGGGAGCCACTATTTATAAATTATTACTGAACATACTTCTGGAACATTATAGTATCTGTGGGACATCTTAGGAAAATTGTCTCCAAATGAATTGCTTTGTATCTAAGCAACCAAACTGGGGTGAACTGATAATAATTATGAAATCAAGTTCAATTAATGCTGCTGTCGAGCTGTTAGCTAGAGAGACGGGGCATTTGGGGAAATGGGCAGTAGCATCGTTTCTATCATTTCCTGAAGTTATTCCTGAATGTGTCTCCCACAGAAATCAGGAATCTCCCTTTCAGTGATGGTCACTGTTAGGTGTCAGCTTGGCGAGGATGTTTTCCCCATTTATTCACAAATGCTAACCGAGGTGCTGCTGGGCAGGTATTTTAGAGATGTGATCAAGTTGACTTACTGAAAGGATCACACAGAACAGACCAAGCGTTTAGGTGGGACTCAAAGAAGGAAGACACTTATTTTCGTTCTGGTCCCAACCATTTCAAACAAGGCTGTGGACAGATGGTCTCATGTGGAATTACGTCGGTACATCCTGTTAACTCTGCCTTCAACATGAATCCACGGTCCAGCCGCTTCTTAACTTCCCCGCTCCTGAGACCACGTGCATGCTGGCTTTTAGTAAAAGGGGTGATCCTTGGTAATCAGGGAGGGCCTGGTTCAGTCAAAAGAAAGGCCTGAAGAGCAGAACTGAGGTTTCCTTGAGGAAGAAGAAATTTCGCCTGTGGCCACAGCTGCAGCTCGTGCCCTAGCCTGGCCTGCCCTTCCCATCAGCTTGCACGGTGGATTTCAGCCCTGCCTCGCCAGCCCTCACGGCTGCACTAAATCTCCTGACATATATCCCCTACTGCTCTGTTTCTCTGTGGAACCCTGACTGATACACCTTCCAATCTGGGGGCTCCAGGAGTCTGGCATGTCACTAAGTGGCAGGTAGAACTTGGCATTTTCTGCATAAATCTTTCTGCGGCGTGCAAAGCAAGCAACTATTGTGGGGATTGAAAAGTGGGAGCGTAATGCTGTGAAGCAGGCATCCTGCAGCCACAGACCCCTACTCAGCCTTATCCTATTCCCCCCACCTTGGTTCTAGGTTCCAGGCTACACATCCCCAAGTTTCCAAAGCATCTGTTAGTATTACTTTCAGATACCAGGAGCCAACCTCTCACACAAGTGTTTCTATAGTGGTCTCAGGCAGTGACGCCTGGGACCTCCCTCAGGGAGGTGCGGTCTGCATTATTTGTTGGAGGCGTGGACAAGTTCAAGCCCTCCAGGCTGTGAGGTGACGTGGCAGAGGTGACTGGGGTGTGAGTTTACCTCTCCAGGGCGACCTCTCTGAGCAGGAGAATCTGAGTTGAGATCTGAATGGTAACAGCAGGGGCAGAAATGTTCAAGTGTCAGAAAGGGGCTCGGGGTGTCCCCAGGAGAGAAGGGTAGGCGTGGCTCAAGAGCGAAGGATAAGGGAGGCTCTGGTTCCATGAGAAATGGAAATCCACTGGAAGGTTGAAGCAGGAGCGACAGCGATGGGATTTACACTTCAGAGAGACCTCAGGCTTTGGGGCAAGGCAGCCACCACAGACTAGGCGTGCAGGTGGTCTCAGGAGCAGGGAAGTTAAGAGGCTGGACCGTGGATTCACACTGAAGGCAGAGCTAACAGGAGGTACCGACGTAATTCCATGTGAGACCGTCTGTCCACAGCCTGGTTTGAAATGGTTGGGACCAGGATGAAAATAAATGTCTTACTTCTTTGAGTCCCACCTAAACGCTTGCTTTGTGCTGTGTAATCCTATCAGGAAGTCAACTAATATTCGTAGACAGTTACTGTGAACCAGGCACTGGGTATATAATACGATTCCTGCCCTCGTATTAATGGGAGGGTAAAACAGATACACTACAAATAAGTAAAAATAGTGACAGAGTCATAGTGCAATGAGCATTATGAAAGAAAAGTCAGGATGCTGTGGAAACATAACTGGCAAGTCTTATTTGGACTAGGAGGGGCGGCAGGGATTGCCACTTGCCCCCGAACATCCACTCTTCCCTTCTCCCTCATATGAATGGAGCCCCTCATAATAACGGGGCGCGTGGTTGCCCAAGATAAAAACGTGTAGCGGGACGTGGCCAGGTGACTAGGTTCTGGACGACAGGATGGACGTCGAAGGGACGTGCACACTTCCAGGTCCTGCCTTAGCAGGAAGTGCTGCGCCCCTGCCCTCCCCTTCCTGCCTCCCTGGCTGGCGGGAATGCGGGCCAGGTGGCCAGCCCCTTCTACTGCAGGGGAGGGTAACGCCCTGGGGGTGATGGAAGGAGCAGGACACCTTTGTATGGCAGAGGCACCAGTCAGCCAGGGCTTTTACATCAGAGAAAAGGAGAGTTCTATCCTGTTTCAGCCATTGCTATTTGGATTTCTGTTAGAGCAGTGGAACCCATATCCTAACTAATACAGAGGCCAGAATAGCTTTCTCGAGCACCTAATGCTTAGGCTTAGACGTGGTGCCTGAGTAGGATTAAGCTCCAAGGTTGGCATGCCTGAGGGGTGGGAGAGGTCTGCGCAGCTGGAATGTATGGGGGAGAGTGGGGAGACAGGCCTCATCCGGTCCTGTTAGGGAGTTAGGGTTTATCTTAGTTCCAGTGGGAGGCGTCTTGCTGATGGATTTACTTCTCCTCTCCTTCCCTGGTTTCCGCTTGCCCTTTTCTCTTCCCCTTTCTCTCTGGGGCAACACAAGGAGGGAAGTGTGGGGTCACAGAACAAGCACAGGAGGAAGGGCCAAGAGACCAGCTTTACTGTCTATGATGTGATCTTTTCTCCCCTGTCAAATGGGAATAAACTCTGCCCCACCAAGGCCGCTGAGTGACTCAAAGGAGATAACAACAACAGCTACCCAGTTATTGAGCACTTACCACATGCCAGAGACTGTTCTAGAAGCTTTACATACATTAAAGCTATGAGGTTTATCCCACTTTATAGATGAGGAGACTGTGGCATATGGGGGACAAAACTCACCCAAAGTCCCCGGACCAATGAGTGGCAGAGCTGCCACACTCAGGCAGCCCAGCCCCAAAGCCCGTGCTCTCACCCCTGCGCTGTGCTGCACACCCAAGTGCTTGGGAAGACAGAGAGGTAAAAAGACATAAAGGACTTCCCTGGTGGCACAGTGGTTAAGGATCCGCCTGCCGATGCAGGGGACACGGGTTCGAGCCCTGGTCCGGGAAGATCCCACATGCTGCGGAGCAACTAAGCCCATGCGCCACAACTACTGAGCCTGCGAGCCACAACTACTGCAGCCCATGTGCCTAGAGCCCAAGCTCCGCAACAAGAGAAGCCACCGCGATGAGAAGCCCACACACCGCAATGACCTGGTCACCGCAACTAGAGAAAGCCTGCACAGCAATGAAGACCCAACGTGGCCAAAAATAAATAAATTAATTAATGATAATTTTTAAAAAAGACATAAAGTATCACTCTAGTGCAAAGTGCTTAGTTTGGTAATGAAAACATGTGAGAGCAAAACCAATCTACCCACTGCAAACAGAAAATATTTCTTTTGGGTTCTACTCTGTGGTTCTCTCAGGTAATAAAACCGATGCCTTAGGGATAACTTAAGAAATTCCATGAGATGGGCTGCAGGACTTGACAAATAAATATCAAATACTACCCTTGTCCCTTTTCTGCCGTTGCTCAAAGCATCTCTAACGTAAAATTAAGAGGAACCGTTGCTGATGCTTCTTGGCCACGCCAAAGGCCATGTCATCAGGTTCACTGAGAAAGGGATCAACTGATACGTGCACACAGATAGCCGTGCTAACACCCTGGTACTTTTCTCAGTAACTGAGAGTTTAAAGCTGAGAGTGTTCCCTCACCCTCACACCCCATAATGGACAGGTACCAGTCCCTGAACTACTGGGCACATCCAGCCCAGGGCAGAATCCAAAGGCTCAGAGAAAGGTCTACAGACACTTTCTCAAAAAGGGAAGGGCATTCCCAAAACGTCCTGCAGTGCCCAAGGGTCTGCAGCAAAGGCCCAGGGACCAGGTGACAGAAACAGCTCGTAGCAAGGGAAACACTCGCCAGGGGAGGCCTGGCTCACAGGGCAGCTGGGCCCCTGTGAAGGCACACCTGATCACCAGCTGCTCTGTGAACCAGGAACGACCTCCCTGCCTGGAATCTCCAGGTTCTGTCCAATGGCTTGCTTTCTACAATCATGGGGGCTTAGATGGTGGCATTACTGCAATTTCTCACAGGCCAAGGGAAGGACGGGGATATTTCTAGAGCTCAGTGCAGACTGTCATTCCTAGCTCAAGAAACCCACATTCCTGTCATCTCCAAAATGTAGCCAACAAGAGTGAGAAAGACAAACATTGCTACTTCTCACCCACACGGTTTCCCATCCTTAGGACCACAGAGGAAATACAGCCAGCCCAGAAGGTATAGGTGCCCGAGCTCTCATGGAAGACACGACTGATTGAACTGTGCTCCCTCCAAAGAAGTCCTAACCCTTGGTACCTACAAATGTGAATTTACTTGGAAATAGGGTCTTTGCTGATGTAACTAGGTTAAGCTGAGGTCATGGTGGATTAGAGTGTCCCACATAACTATGACTAATCCAACACGACTGGCATCCTTAGAGAAGAAAATCTAGACACAGATAGAGGCAGACAGAAGGCCATGTGAAGGAGGCAGAGACTACAGAGACGCTGCCAAAGGCAAGAAACACCTGGGCCCCCCAGCAGCTGGAAGAGGAAGGAAGGATCCTCCCCTAGAAGCTTCAGAGGAGGCAGGCATGCCCCACAGACCCCTGGACTTCAGACTGCTGGCCTCCGGAACTGGGAGACAATACACTTCTTTTGCTTAAGCCATGTGCTCTGTGGTGTATGTTACAGAAGCCCTAGGCAACTAGACAGAGGGGAACTGATTTTTGGTGCTGTCTACAGGACTGTCTCCTAAGAAAAAGCACCTGTGTGTGTGCTCCCGGCATGGCCAATCCTTCCTTTTCAGCTGAGGAATTTGAGGTTGGGGTGTGGCAGGGGGACCTGCCCGAGCTCACATGGGAAGTCCGAGGCAGAGCCAGTACTCAGCCCAGGCCTTGGGGTCTGAGTTCAGTTCCCCCCAGCAGCTCATGCCCGTCACACCATCTAAAGACTGGAGGAAGCGACACAGCCTTTCCTGGTGGGTATAAGCCTCCACGTGAACTAGTACTTAGCACGACATTTTCACTCAACTACGAAGCTTTTCATTTGGGGTTTAACCTTAATTATGCTTTATTTATTTCCCTCTACCCCGAGTCCCTGAGACTTAACACAGGAAGGGATTTCACCACAGTCCTCTTCTATTCTGGGCAGGAAGAGTGGGGGAGATGGCAGAATTTTTATCCTTATAGCTGGGGCGAAGTTCAGCTGCACCCTGAAGGCTTGCAAGTCCTGTACCTGCCCAGCCTCAAGACCAAAGAGAGAGCTCGGAGTCAGCGACAGAGACATCAGGAGTTGAATGGACGGGGGATCTTACGTGTCTGAAGTGGGGTCCTGGAGTGACACCCCACCGTGTGTGGCAGACAGCGGGAAGGACATGGCAGCAGTCCTTGCTACCTGGGGAAGAGGGCGGTTACCAGTTAGGGGGAGAACTGACATCGGGTTGGCTCATCAGTTGCATGGGAAACCAGCAGAGGGGCCGCCCCTCGCCGCCCCTTTGATAAATTATCATAGTGGAGATAGTTCGGATTCAAAGATTTCAAAAATCACCAGCTGGCGCCAGGAGCAGGTACATAGCATTTACTGATTATATCATAGGCGCTACAACTGAGAGGAAAGGTCAGTCAGGTGAGTAGGGTGTAGGTGAGGCAGGGACTGGTCGAGCAGGGGATGTGCAGAGAGTAAGAGAACAGTCATCTTGGGTGGCCCGATCATACAGGTGACCATGTATACCAGTCTGTCCAAGACAGTCCCAGTTTACAGCTGTCGTTCTGGTGTAATTACTGACAGCACCCAACTGCACTCTCAAAAGTCTCCCATTTTGGACAGTAAATGACGGAGTCACTTTCCTTATAACGGCTATGGATGTTCACAAATGTTTTACACAGCTTGATGGAATGGAAAAAATGCAGGACTAGAAATGAGGAGACTCTTATTCCTGTCCAAGAAATATGAGAGGTTTCAGTAACACAGTGTCTGGCAAGTATGAGAATGGTGGCCAGGCAGTAGGGCCAGAGCCCAGGGAGCTCCAAGGGGGAGCAGACGGGCCCCGGACTCAGAGCCACAGTGCAGGGCCATTCAGGCTGTGGTGAGGACTTTGCCTATTATCTGAATGAGATGTGATACCACTGGAGGATTCTGAGCACAGGACTGACCTGCTCTGACTTAGAGTTTCACAGGACCACTTGCAGGTGTGTGGAGAAAAGCCTGGAGGTAGAAAGGAGTAAAATAGGGAGGATACTGGAACAGTTTCGGTGAGAGATGTTATGGGCTTGGACCAGATTGGCATTTGAAGTGGGGAAAAGTGATTGCACTTGGATATATTATGAAGGTGTAGCCAACAGCATTGACTTGGACTGGACACAGGGTAGAGAGAAAAAGGAATCAAGGTGACTCCAACTGGACAACTGCAAGAACAGTAGCACCATGTCAGGACGTGAAGAACGACACAGACTATCCTTCAGAATGCCTCTTCTCCGCCAGCGTACCCCAGCCCGTCAGAGTCCTGGGAATAGGTTCACAGGTGTGCCTGGGGTCTGGGTCCTCTCAGCCCTTGGGGCAGCTGGGTAGAGCCCAGGGCAGCCAGAACTCACTCCCATCGCCTCCACGCCCACCCCAGCCAGGGCTGACTGCCTTTAGTTGTAAACTGTAAATCCTCGTCTATTTATGGAAATGTGCTGAATGAATATTACCATTTACTAGCTGTGCCATAGTGCTAAAAGTTGAAGAGTACTGGTATTAGACGTCCAAATGGAGAGATCAGGCAGGCGCTTTGGGCTTGGGGAAGGAGTCAGGTCAAAGGACAAAGACTTGGGAGTCATCAGTGTACAGATGGTATTTAAAGTCCTGGGACTGTGTGAGATTATGGATAGGAAAGAAGGGGGTCCAGGACAGAGCCCTAAAGCACTCGAACAATGTCAGTCAGGGATGCAGGGTAGAAGGGTCCTGGCAAAGGAGAAGGAAAACAGATTGGAGTGTGTCTTAGCTTGGGCTGCCATTAACAGACCACCACTGACTAGTGGGCTTAAACAACAGACAGTTATTTTCTCACAGTTCTGGAGGCTAGAAGTCCAAGATCAAGGTGCCATGAGGGTTTGTTCCTGGTGAGGCCTCTCTTCCTGGCCTGTAGACTGCTGCCTTCTTGCTGTGTGCTCACATGGCCTTTCCTCTGTGCTTGTGCAGAGAGAGACCCCTGATGTCTCCTCCTCTTAAGGACACCACCGGTCCTGTAGGACTTGGGCTCTACCCTTAGGACCTCATTTAATCTTAATTACCTCTTTAAAGGCCCTATATCCAAATACAGTCACACTGGGGGTTAGGGCCTCAACATAGGAGTTTGAGGGGCAAAATTCAGTTCATAACAGAATTACAGAATAAAGTGGACATAGAGATGTAATTGTAGATAAGAAGAGTACTGCTATTAAGAAGAGTAGGAGAGGGCTTCCCTGGTGGCGCAGTGGTTGAGAGTCCGCCTGCTAATGCAGGGGACAAGAGTTCGTGCCCCGGTCCGGGAAGATCCCACATGCCGCGGAGCGGCTGGGCCCGTGAGCCATGGCCGCTGAGCCTGCGCGTCCAGAGCCTGTGCTCCGCAACGGGAGAGGCCACAACAGTGAGAGGCCCGCGTACCATAGGAAAAAAAAAAAAAAAAAAAAAGAAGAGTAGGAGAAATAAGGCCATAACTGGCAAGGGAGGCAGTGAGGTCAAGAGAGGTTCCAGAAGCATTCCCCTTGCCCCACATACACACGTGAGAGACACCAGAGCGAGGGTAGGCGTGGAGAAGGGCATTCCGGATTATAGGCAAGTCAGGGAAGAATGCCATGCAATGCACTTGGGGAGCAAATGAGCAAGGCCCTTTGGTATGACTTTCTCCTTGAGGTTCCAGGTGTACCTTGTTCTGCCTTGTCCACTTGTAGAAGCTCCTGAATTTTAGCCACAAGGAGAACTAAGAAAGGACAAGCTGGCCTTCCAGGCCAGAAAGTTGGCTCTCAATTAGGCAGGAGAGGGGCTCTGCCATATTGCTTTCATTTACCCAAGAAACACTGAGTCTCTTCTTTGTGATGCTGGGTACTGGATGCTGGGCAAGGGACAAGTCAGACTTAGTGCCCACCCTCAAGGAACTCCAAGGCTGGTGGGGGAGGATGGACAACCACAGAACTGTGAGCGGAGTATTGAGAAAGAGACAGTCAAGGTACTTCCTACTGCGAACTGCCAGGATTTGGAAGCAAGGCTTCAAAAGTGCGCCTCTGGGTCTGGGGCTCCTCTGATGCAGATTTTGTATTCTGTTGGGGTAGATGATTTAGGGTGAAGTATCCTTATTCTAACCACTTTGTACAGGTCTGATGGGATTAACAAATAAAGGAGTTCAGCATCAAACTCATGCGGAATACGTTTAAGATGGGTAAAGCCAGCTAAGATGCTTTTCATTTACTAGAGCCTGGAGTATTCTAGGGACTGGGGCAGGCAAGGGGGTTCACAAAAAGTGAACAAACCAAACCCTTCTCAGCAATATGTCACTGTGGCCAATGTACACCTTCACACAGGACTCCTTTAGCTGTTCCCATCAAGAAGTTCAAACGCCAGTCACCCAGTTACTTGCTATGAAGAGCAAGCAGTGAAATGGCAAGTCCCTGTACTTGGCCTCTGTGGGGGACCGAATCCAAAATTTATATTTTGAATTCTTTTAACCCCAGGACCTCAGAATGTGACCTTATTTGGAAATAGGCTATTTGCAGATGCAGTCAAGTTAAAATGAGGTCATTAGGGTGAGCCCTAATCATTTATGACTAGCATCCTTATAAAAAGGAAATTTGCACACACAGGGACATACAGGGAAAACGTTAAGTGAAGATGAAGGCAGGGATCGGGGTGACGCATCTACAAGCTGAGGAAAGTCATAGATGTACCAGCAAACCACCAGCAGCAGGGAGAGGGGCCTGGAACAGACTCCCCCTCACGGCCTCAGAAGGAACCCACCCTTCTGACATCTTAATCTTAGAATTTTAGCCCCTGGAACTGTGAGACAGTATGTTTCCTTTTTAAAAAAATATATAGTGCTTCCCTGGTGGCGCAGTGGTTGAGAGTCCGCCTGCCGATGCAGGGGACATGGGTTCGTGCCCCGGTCTGGGAAGATCCCACGTGCCGCGGAGCGGCTTGGCCCGTGAGCCATGGCCATTGAGCCTGCGCGTCCAGAGCCTGTGCTCCGCAACGGGAGAGGCCACAGCAGTGAGAGGCCCGCGTACCACCAAAAAAAAAAAAATTTATTTATTTTTGGTTGCGTTGGGTCTTCGTTGCTGTGCACGGGCTTTCTCTAGTTGCGGCGAGCGGGGGGCTACTCTTTGCTGCGGTGCGCGGGCTTCTCATTGCAGTGGCTTCTCTTGTTGCAGAGCACAGGCCCTAGGCACGCGGTCTTCAGTAGTTGCGGCACACAGGCTCAGTAGCTGTGGCTCGCGGGCTCTAGAGCGCAGGCTCAGTAGTTGTGGCACACGGGCTTAGCTGCACCCTGGCATGTGGGATCTTCCCGGACCAGGGCTGGAACCCGTGTCCCCTGCATTGGCAGGCGGATTCTTCACCACTGCACCACCGGGGAAGCCCAAGACAGTACATTTCTGCTGTTTATGCCATCTAGGTTGTGGTACTCTGATAGGGCAGCTCTGGGAAAAGAATAGTCTCATCCAGATTGAAGCTGCAAGTGTGGTAGAAATACAGCATAGGAATTCCTTTCTCCCTGCACTTCTGTGACCAAGTTGAAAGCTCCCTGCTGTAAGAAACTCCTGTGCTAACTGAAGAATGTCGTTCGCCCTCTGCCTCTACAAGAATGAAGTTACCAGCCACTGCAGTCGCTGACCTTTGACACACCCTGAAAGGAATTCAGGGCAGAGATCAGGAATGAGGCACTCTGAGCTCTGGAAAATCTGGCAGAACAGGCCTTCAAATAGTTAGATATTTTCAGGAGAAAATTTTATGAACCCAATTTCTTGCATCTTCTCATACCTATAAAAGCACTAAAATCACTAACGGAGATGTCAGCTCCTTGTGACTAGCAGCAGCCTTCTACCGATATGTGTGCTTGATTGCATGGACCCCCGTTACCAGAATCATATATTTGCTGACCTCCCCCTACCTCTTCCGAGCAGCTCCTCCAAGCTATCTGAAAGCCGTCTCCCGGGCTACAGTTCTCAGTAAGCCCCAAATGAAACTGAACTCACAGCTCTCATGTTGCACAGTTTTTTTTTTTTAATAAATTTATTTTCTTTTATTTATTTTTGGCTGAGTTGGGTCTTTGTTACTGTGCACGGGCTTTCTCTAGTTGCAGCAAGAGGGGGCTACTCTTCGTTGTGGTGCGCCGGCTTCTCATTGCGGTGGCTTCTCTTGTTGCGGAGCACGGGCTCTATGCGTGCAGGCATCATTAGTTGTGGTTCACAGGCTCTAGAGCGCAGGCTCAGTAGTTGTGGCGCATGGGCTTAGCTGCTCCGTGGCATATGGGATCTTCCCAGACCAGGGCTCAAACCCATGTCCCCTGCATTGGCAGGTGGATTCTTAACCACTGCGCCACCAGGGAAGCCCTCTTGCACGGTTTTTGTTTTTGTTTTTCAGTCGACACCTGTTACCTGTATTGTAGCAATACGAGGAAGGCAGAAACAGAAGGAGAGGCAGGGGTATTCTCAAGCTTTTAGACAAGGAGGATTGTATGTGAGCCACTCTGAACTTTGACGAGAGGCCTGGTGGAGTGGAAGAAGCTTGTGCTAGAGGGGCTGAAGCCTGGGTTCTGGTCTATGCTGTTCTCCTCTTGGTCTCAATTCCTGCATCTGTAAAATGGGCTGGGTCCTCTGAACCACTGGCTTTTCTGAGGGACTTTCTTCCCCATAGTAGATGCTCAGTAATATTTGTTTGCACTTTAGATTTACCCAGCGACTTTTGAGCAGGGGAGATGGTCACTTTTCCTTAAAGAGACAGGGAACTGACTTGATTAAGGCCTCTTTGCTGGTAAGAAAGAGCCACACCTCAAACCCACACTTTTTAACCATGTCCTGCTGCTCTGAGATCAGCAATAACAGCAGCCACCCTTCTACCCAGCACATACTCTGTGTGATTTACCAGGCTAAGCATTTTACACGCAAGATCTTAATCTTCATTTAAACCAGCAAGGAAGGTATTATTATTCCTTTTTTACAGAAGAGGAAACCAAAACTCTGAAGGTTGGGTAACAGGCTCAAGGTCACACAACACAGTACGTGGCAGAGGTGAAGTCTGGAGCCCATCCCCATTCTCTCAAGCACTTGCTACCACCTCTCTGCTCTTTTAAGATAAATTCTGAGCTGAAGGTGAAGATTGGGCCAGCAGGTCAGCAATCTAGTCTCTGACTGAGCGAAGTTCCGTGGGGTCAGTACCATATTTTCTTGAATGACAAAACCACGGTAGTCCACTTATTCGCATTTGCTACTCATTCACACTCTGACCATGAGCTCAACACTGGGTACTAATCCGAGGGCACAAAGTAAGGCTTTCCCCCCTCCTCATATCAAAGCAATACATGCTTATTGTGGAAAATTTGCAAAATACAAAAAAGTATAGTTCCTCAAAAAATTAAAAATAGAATTCCTATACGATCCAACAATTCCACTTCTGAATATATGCCCCCCAAAATTAAAAGCAGGGACTTGAACAGGTATTTGTACACTCACGTTCATAGCAGCCTTATTTACAATTACTAAAAGGTGGAAGCAACCCGTGTCCATCCATGGATAAATGGATAACAACAACAAAAATACATACAATGGAATATTATTCAGCCTTAAAAAGGAAGGAAATTCTGACACATGCCATGGCAAAGATGAAGCTTGAAGACATTATGCTAAGTGAAACAAGCCAGCCACAAAAGGATAAATACTATATGATCCACTTATACGAAGTCCTAGAATAGGCAAATTCATAGAGAAGGAAAACCACTTTCCAGGGACTGGGGTAGGGGAGATTGCAGAGTTAGTGTTCAATGGGTACAGAATTTTGTTTTGCAAGATGAAAATTCTGTAGAGAGGGATGGTGGTGACGGTTGCACAAAAATGTGAACATACTTAATGCCACTGAACTGGACACTTGCTTAAAATGGTAAATTTTATGTTCTGTGTATTTTTACCACAAAAAAGTATAGAAAAACGGGGAAAAATCACCCATGACATTTCAGTGCAGCTCTATTGGTAGGCTGGCACAGTGTCTTCTGAGTCTTTTTCTAATTTTAGCCTTTTATAGGTCTTTCTTTACAGCTACCTCTCTCGTGCATTATTGGAAGATGTTGTTTTTGTTTGTTTGTTTGTTTGTTTTTTTGCGGTACACGGGCCTCTCACTGCCGCGGCCCCTCCCGCTGCGGAGCACAGGCTCCGGACGCCCAGGCCCAGCGGCCACGGCTCACGGGCCCAGCCGCTCCGCGGCACGTGGGATCCTCCCAGACCGGGGCACGAACCCGTGTCCCCTGCATCGGCAGGCGGACTCTCAACCACTGCGCCACCAGGGAAGCCCTGGAAGATGTTTTTACATTGTTATAGGACCCAAAGGGGCCATTTTAAGCTATGCCATCATATGTGAAGCCCTGATGTTTACACATATTATATTCCACGTTGTGGCCTGGTAGGCAAGACTGCTAGGAAAGACAGAACTCACAGAACACAATCATGGGGACTCTGGCTCTGAGGACCCTTAAGGTATCCTGCTTCCACTTCCTGCTGCTGAAGGATCATTGAGAGGTTATCACACTTCTGCTTAAAATTCTCCAACATCCAATCTCACAACTTGGGGACAGTTCATTCCATTTTTGCAGTCACACTCATCCAACCTACTCTCCTCATTTTACAGACAGAAAAAAAAGGAAAGCCATAGACCTCACTCTCAGAAAGCAGATGTCTTCTCTAATTTGTGACTTTCTCTCCAAATAGTACTCTTTACAACAGGCTGCAAACTGGCAGTGCGTGGGGTAAACCTGACCGGTAGATGAATTTTATTTGGCACAAGTTTTACAAATCAAGATTTTTTTGGTAAAAGTCCAGAACTCCAGGTTCTGTTGAAATGTGAGAACTGACCACACTGGGCGGCATTTCCACTCGGCCACAGTTGGCAGCAGCTGCCCGGTACACGCTCTCTACCTTGCCAAAGTCCCCTGCACTCTGTTCTCTCCAAAGAGGCTCAGGTCTAATTTAGAAATCCCCACTGGCCCTGTAGCATACAAGGTTGATCCCTGACTTTAAACTTTCAGATTGAGAAATGCGCTCAGGATCGGTTTCATTCATCACTGACAAGGCTGTGCCACCGACTGTGCTGGGGCACGCCCGCAGGGTCGGGCCTTAACCAGGCGTGAGGGCATCTGCACAGATCCGACGACCTTCCATTCAGGGCCGACCACTGCCCGCGGCCTACGGCCCAGCACCCAGGCCAGCACTGGCCTCCGGGTTCCGCTCCCGACTCGTCATACACCGGCAGGGCAGCAGGCTGGCCCCTGCGGAACGCCGCGTAGTCGTCGGTACCGCGCGCGGGCGACACCTACCTCGTCTGGCTGGTGAGGCACTCGGCAGGCGCCCAGTGGGGGGCGGAATCGCACGGTTCCCACCAGCAGGCAGTGAGGCTGCGGGAGCTACCAGCCGGGAGGGCGACACCCTCACCGCGTGGCCGGCGCTGCCATGGCGACGGCCCTCCCCGGGCCCCAAGCACCAGCACTTGCGCCAGGGGTCGTGGAGCCCCGGCCTCGCTCAGCTGGAGCTCACGCATGCGCACCGACACCCAGGACGCCCTGATACCTGGCGGAGATGGGTCGAACCACTGCGCGAAGGGGAGAGAGAACCTTGGAAAGGCTGAGAATGGATGGAAGGAGGAAGAAAAGGCCAAGATAGGACCCCAGATTGGACTTGACTCTTAGGTATCAAGGCCGTGGAATCCACCAGGGGCAGTGGGGTTGACGCCGACTCCGCTCCGAGGTTCTTCGTGACCTTCTACCCCCTCCGCTTGTAATGGGTGGGCCCGGAAGGGCGGGCTCATGGAAGTTGCGCAGGCGCAGTGGGGCCGGCAGCATGGCGTCCAGGCCCAAGCGGCGTGCCTTGGACGGCGGGTTTTCGGTCCCGCGCGATGAGGACGAGGATGATGAACTCGAGGATGAGGACGAAGACAATGAAGACAGTGACGAAGAGGAGGATGAAGACGACGAGGTCGTCAATGAGGTGAGAAACACGCGCGACCCCGGTTTGGCTTATGTCTGGGAAAAAACTTTCCAACAACCAAAGCCATGTGAGTGTGTGAGCTGCCTGGAGTAGCGACTTCCCCGTACCTGAGGGTCCTTAAGCAGAAACTGGAGGTGAGAAAAGGTTCTCACTCAGGTTCCACTTCGGTCTTTTACATATTGCAGCCACAGAAAGTTATTTTTATAAGTCCTGTCCCGGCCGGGTGCGTGGGCCCTCCCACCGCCGCAACGGCACCGTCCTCGGTGGCCTTTTTTAGTTCTCAGGCTAAAGCCCTAAATCCTTCTGGGCCGCCGGGGGCCCCGAGTTCATCCTCTGCCCTCCCAGCGCAGCTCCCCGCCGGGTTCACGGTGCCTGCCTCCCTCATGGCGGCCGCCTTCCCGTTTCTCGAAGGCCAGCCTCCTTCTCCTCTCTGCACGCTGCGTTTTTCCTGCAGTGTTTTCCCTTCCTTGGTCAGATCTCAACTAAGCTGTCTTTTCTGCCCCTCAGACCAAGTCCTGGTGATATGTTCTGCTAGAACTGGCTCCTACCGTAGAGCCTGGCATTAGAGGTAGTTAACACTTGTTGAATGAATAATTAGGACGGAAAGGTCCTGAAGACCCCGGAATGGCTAATAGGTAGCCCTGAACTTAACACCCGCCGGGCAGAGTTGGTAATTTATGCCCCTGATCCTAATCTTTGCCATTTCTCTAAATGTTACCTGAAAACTGGGTTCACCTCTTGGTGGGTGATCGAGCCAGTAAGTACAACCAAGCTGCAGATTAGAAGGAGGAAGGATTTCTTACTTGCAGCAGAAGTAAGGAGAACACCGGGGGTCTTTCCCCAAGCAGTGTCCCCCAAACAGCAGCGCTGCTGTTTTAAGCTAAGGGTACGTGCATATTCATGAGGGGGCTTGAGCAGAGGCGAATTCAGCATAAAATTGGGGCAAAGGTCAAGGAGTCCAAGCTTTAGCTGATTGAAGTCTGGAGGGTCAGCATCATCATTCGGTCCTCCACCTGGGTGGGGGCCTTAGTTCCTGCAGAACTCAGATATTACGGATATCATTTGAGGAGGAGCTAGGACTCTCTTATGTCAAGAAAGCCATTCCTGGTTCTTTTTCTCAGGGACCCTCGAACGTATCTGCTTACGTAAATGGTTGCCAAATTCACCAGCTGCTCAAATCCAAAACCCGAAAGTTAACTGTAATTCCTCCCTTTTCCTCATCCCACATCAGTAAATTCTGTTGGCTTTACCTTCAGTATCCAGACGTTTCTCATCAGTGATTCTGCAACGGTCAAAGTCCACCCTTCCACCATCTCTTGCCTGGACTTCTGTAGTAACTTTTAACTGGCATGCCTTTTCCCGTTCTTGTTCCCCTACAATCTCTCCTCCACCCACAGCAGAAAGATCTTTTAAAAATGTAGGTCTACGGACTTCCCTGGCTGTGCAGTGGTTAAGATTCCTCGCGCTTCCATTGCAGGGGGCATGGGTTTGATCCCTGGTCTGGGAACTAAGATCCTGCGTGCCGCACTGCGCGGACAAAAAGAAAAAATGTAGATCTGTTCTCACTTCCCTGCTCTGACCGCTCCAATGGCTTCCCATTTCATTTGTATGAAAATCCAAAGTCCTCATGGTTATTGGACAGAGAGACAGCTAATATGGCGGGATCAGAATAAGGAAGAGGGTGATGGGGGAATAAAGTCAGAGATAAACATGAGCAGGGCAAGCATGGGTGCAGGATTAGTGCTGTGATTGTGGTGTGGGTATATAATATATTTTCCGTGGAACAGAGCTTTCCCTTACAAAGCAGCTCTTTACTTTGACCCCTTGCCTTAAATGCGGTCTCACCGTTTTTTATTTAGATCTTTAACTGGCTTTTGCTAACTTCGGGTAATAGAACTCAGCGCTTCTTGCGTTAACATGGATAATCTATCAGTTTGCCAGTGGTTGGAAATTTGTGTAGTAACCATCACTGATGATAGTGTAAGAAAATAGGCACTTACATATACTGCTGGTGGGACTATAAATTGATGCACCCTTTTTGGAGGGCCATTTGACAACATCAGAACTTTAAAATGTGTATAAATCCTCTGATTCAGTAATTCTGCTTGTGAGAATTTACCCTCCAGCAATAATAGTAATACTAATAATACATGATTTAGGATCCTCAAGGACTGATCTTATTTAGCACTTAAAAGCCTTTAAGTTTTTTTTTTTTTTGGAGTGAAGTAATCCTTACATTTATTTATGGAATATTTCAGTGGCATTGCGTCTTAGAGTCTGTTATTGTTGTTTTACAGAGATAGATCAGGGAGCCTCGCTACACACACCTTTCAGTTACTTGTACTCACCATATTTCCTCCTGCCTCAGGGCCTTCGTCTGTGCTGTGCCAGGAACTCTCTTTACTGGTCCTAGGTTCCCAGCTCAAGTGTCTCTTTTCTAAGGGAAGCCTTTCCTGAATTTCCAACCTCCTATTTCTTAAGCTGTTATAGCACCGTTCACCTGTGTTTTATAGCATGCATAGTTGTAAGCCTATATTTATTTCCATGACTATTTCCTTAATGTCGGTATTCCCACTAAACCATAAGCTCCAGGAGGGCATGATCATTCATGTCTACTTTGCTCACCGTTTCATCTTGAGTGCCTGGCACAGTGCTTGGTACAGAGGGGTACTCAGTAAATTCTTGCCCAGTGAATGAAGCGTGGCCTCAAATCCGTGGGCTGAATCAAGCTCTAGGCAATGCCAAGGACTTTTGAAGTGATTTTGTTCTTTGCTGACTCTTACTGCAGTCAGGTAAATAATAATTTCTCATTTGCTTTATCCAGAACAGACTTTCTCAACATCAAAACTAGGTCACTCTGAATGCTTTGTTCTTCTCAGGCTTTTGTTTCAAATGAGGAGATGGTGTGAAGGTGTTTTGTCATCTGTGCAGATGGCAGTCTTGGCAATGTTTGCTTGTTTTGAAGCCTAGGCAGTTATAGTTCTTTTGGTAACATTTTCTTCTTCTTGTCCTTTTTCTGGCATGTTCCATAGATGGAGATAGAGCCAAAAAGAATGAGGTGGGGAGGAAAATAATGCCTGAATTATCTTAGTGAGTTACGTATGATGACCTATTTTGTGTGTCATTTACAGGAAGTGAACATTGAATTCGAAGCTTATTCTATCTCAGATAACGATTACGACGGAATTAAGAAATTACTGCAGCAGGTATTGTCTTTTATTCATTACACACGGATTTGCTCTTCTAAGAAATTCCAGGCCATTCGATATAAGTTCTGTCAGATTTCATTTTTTCTATTTTAGAATTCCCATTCCTACCCTCTCCACTTTGCCTGGAAGGAAGAATTGTTTTCTTTTCCAGGGCTAACTCCCCTATTTGTGCCTCTGCTCCCAGACCCCTTCCTTTGATTAAAATATTTACGTATTCTGTGTTCTAAAATACTCTCCCTTTCATATTTTAATTACTTGAGCTATTCTGTTTTTCTCTAATTCATTTCTAAGCTTTGTGGGGTTAAAGGAATTCTCACATAATGGCCCTGTCACTGATTCCACCATCTGGTGCCACAAGCAGCAGGCTTGCTGCTTCTCCGTATTCCTTTACTCCACATAAGATGGCTTTGGTTCGCCACCCTTCAGAGCCTCCGGTGTCCAGTCCACCCTCCTGCCCTCTCTTCTCCTCCCTGTCCGCTCCTCTCCCCAAGACCCCCTGTATTACCACCGGCTCTGCCTCGTCTCAAATTTCTGTTCCTTGACTGCTTTGATTTGCTCCGGCTTTTCTTTCCTCTTGGGATTGCTTTTCTGGGTCATCTTCCTGGTCAAATCATTGAAATTTCATTATTTTTATTTGAATATGGAAATTAGAAGTTTTATTAGAAATCATACATTGGTTTTATTTTTTTTAGGTTTTTTTTTAATAGATTTATTTTTATTTATTTATTTAGTTTTGGCTGCATTGGGTCTTTGTTGCTGCATGCAGGCTTTCTCTAGTTGCGGCGAGTGGGGGCTACTCTTCGTTGCAGTGTGCAGGCTTCTCATTGCGGTGGCTTCTCGTTGAGGAGAGCGGGCTCTAGGCGTGCAGGCTTCAGTAGTTGTGGATCTCGAGCTCAGTAGTTGTTGCACACGGGCTCAGTAGTTGTGGCTTGCAGGCTCAGTAGTTGTGGCACACAGGCTTAGCTGCTCCATGGCATGTGGGATCTTCCCGGACCAGGGCTGGAACCCATGTCCCCTGCATTGGCAGGTGGATTCGTAACCACTCTGCCACCAGGGAAGTCCCATACTTTGGTTTTAATTTAAAATATATTTTTTTTCTCCTCTCAGCTTTTCCTAAAAGCTCCTGTGAACACTGCAGAACTAACAGATCTCTTAATTCAACAGAACCATATCGGGAGTGTGATTAAGGTAAGCAGGACAGTTGTGTTTATTCTGATTAAATTAGTTCTTTATCCTAAGTTCCTCCTGTTTTATAGCAAGTAGGCCAGAAACTCAAATTGGAAAGTATTACTGGTTAGAAGGCCATCTCAGCAATTCAGGGTTATTAAATGCAGTGATCTAGGTTGTGGCAGCGGATAGGGAGAGAAGTGGGCTGATTCAGAAGATATTGGGGAGGTGAAATACAACGGGGCTTAATGAATGGTTGGGTCTGAGAGTGAGTGGAAAAGGAGTTGAGGATGATACCCTAGTGTCTGGCTGGAGAACCAAGGTAGCAAGCATGGAGGAGGATCAGGTTAAGAGGGGAACACGAGCTTGGATTTGTACATTTTGCGTTTGATTTGCCTGTGATACATGCAAGTGAGATGTTGCGCAACAGCTGGAGACTGGGGCATTTTCAGCACATAAATGGTCACTGAAGTTGTGGGAGTAGTTGAAGTTGTCCAGGGAGGGCAGGGACAGAGTCTGGTCATAACAGCGTTAGTTGGGGGGATGAGCTAAGTGGCAGAACCTGCCAAGGAGACTCAGGAGTGACAGGAGAGGGAAAAGGGGGAAAGCCTCGAGTGGTGTCATGCAAAGCAGGGGCTGGCACTTGGAGGAGGAGGGTGCAGGCCTGAGACGAATCCAGCCTCTGCGTGTACTCTCCGCTGGCTCTACGTTTCTTCTGCTGCCTGACAGACTGCCCTGCAGCTTCGAGTCAGGACAGCAACAGTACTCTGGCCCATGACTCTGTACTTTGGACAGAGCTCAGTGAGGACAGCTCGTATTCGCTCCGGGCACATTAGCTGCAGAGGCTCAGCGCGGGGCTGGCGGATTTCCTTGCAAGATGGTTCACTCCTGTGTCTCTGTTGGGAGCCCAGCTGGAACCATGGGCCTCAGTCTCTGTAGTGTGGGCCTCCCTACCCAAGAGAGCCAGGCAGAAGTGCAGAGCATCTTATGTTACCGGGTGATTTCCACCATTCATTTGATCAGCAGACGTGATGGCCTGTGCAGATCCAAGGGGAGGGCACGTGGATCGCCCCCCTCAGTGGGAGGAGTGTCTAGGTCACTTTGTCAGAAGAGAATGTGGGATAGGAAAAATCGCTTCAGCCGTCTGTGGAAAATGCAGTCTGCACGGTGACCTTCATCTTTCTCCACGGGCATCTCTGACGATGAGGATGAGGATGGTGCCTGCTTCGTAGGTGTGGGGGGGTGGTGAACGAGAGAAGATGCTTAGAACAGCATCTGGCGCACGGCTTGTACTCTGTATGCGTAACTGTCCCCGTTGAAGTCTTTTTTTCTATTCCCAGCACCTATCGTCTAGCTTATTGTAAAAAAGCAAAATAAACAACTCCACCTCGGTCTAAGGTTCCATCCACTCAAACGACCTCACCTTCAGCCATCTCACTTGGTTTTCAAAGCCAAAATTCTTGAAAGATATTTTGCATTTGATTTCCACCTCCTCTCCTAAACACCTTAATCTGGCTTTTACCCCCAACACTCTCCCGATGTCCTGAAACTGATGGGATCACCAACATCTTCATTACTAAATACAACAGACGCTTTTCAGACCTGCTGCCAACATTCAGAACCTGTAGCACACAACGTCAGGAAGATGAGAGGGTGACACCTCGGTAGCATCCCTTTATTAGCGCGTGGGGAGAAGCAGCTGCCTGCTCTGTGATCAGACACACGTGAGCTCTAGCTGATTAGTGTCCCGAGACCTGATGCATACCGATGAGAAGCAGTTGCTTTTATTTTTGAAAAAGCTTATTCTCTAGTCGGGGGATTCAGCCTTTCATCGGATAATTACACAAATAAGTCTAAATTACAATTATGGCTTCCTTGGCTTCCACAGAGACACCTGCGGTGTCCCAGGGACCCAGGCTTCTTGTTCCTAGGACAGGGACTGCCAGAGCTTTCTCTGGAGGCTTTGGAACTGGGGGGATTTGGACTCTTCTAGAGAAGGCGATTCCGAGGGAAGGGGAGGTGGGCTGGGGACTGCGTGTGCGTGGCTGGCGCGAGGCTGGAGTCTCAGGGCCCGGGTGTCGTGCAGCGGGTTGCTCAGAACTCAGCTGCCACGAAGAATTGTGTTGAGTGAAGAGGCCCGGGAGAGGGAAGGAGTGGGCTGGGAGGGGCAGGCCTCGGGCCAGGCCGGGGCGGGGCGGCGGGTGGTGGTGGGGGGGGGGGGGACGGGGGCGGCGGGTGGTGGTGGGGAGATGGGGGCGGGGCCCGCGCCACGGAGCAGCGCCAGCCGGCGGGGCGCGCCTGGCGGCCTGTCCAGGGGGAGGAAGGCCGAGTGGGTTCCTGGGTGCTCGTTGCTTTTCATCGACGGGGGGTTTGGGAGTCTCAGGGCTTCACACTGGGGGGCCTTCTTCCTGCCCCGGCTTTCCGTCCGTCGGCACCACGCAAGTTTTGCCACGGTGGCCAGGGGTCCTCTGACGTGCACAGGAGCTGCCGTGCTGCTCTCGGAGGACCAGGGCGGGTTCACGCAGTACGTTCTTCTGCGCTCCTCTCCCCTCTCCTCCAAGAGCCGACGTGCCCTTGGTCCTCTCGCCGGGACTGCGTCAGTCTCTCCTGAGCTGCCTCGGCGCCCTGCTGCGTTGCTGAGCTCGAGGCCTCTCTCCCGCGTCTGGCAGCCGCTCTGGCGGTGACCCAGGCCTTCGGGGCCTCGCTGCAGCCGCCCCCCCTTCGTGTTCCCGCACCGCCAGCTTCAGTGGAAGTGTTCTGCTGTGAAGCCTGGTTGCCCCTTCGCCTGAGGTCCCCTCCGTGGCACCGTCAGCTTGGATCCGGGAGCCGCGTTCTCCCTCGCCGGCCTCCGGGGAGGCCAGGCCCCTCCCGCAGCTCTGTCGGCTTCGATTTCCCCCCACGGGCAGGCTCCGCTCCGCTCTGTTCCTGCCCTGAGGCCCCGGCCACCGGGGGGCGCTCTGGCGCTGCCGACCGCACCTGGCTGAGCCCGTGGTGCTGGTGCCGCTTCGCACAGAACAAGTTCAGGGACAGACGGGCCGTCCTGGGTCCCTGCTGTCCTTCGGTGGAAGAGCAGCAGCCTCATTTTATCTCATTCATTCAGCGCTTGTTCCCCAAGGACTTAGTCTGGCCTGGCTCTGTGCTGGGGGCCGGGGATGCTGCCAGAGGAGTTTACAGCTGGGACGAGCAAACAAGCAACAGGTAAAAGAAAATGTGGACTATGTGTCGAGTCGAGTACAGCTGAGCCAGGAAGTTCAAGGTGGAGTCAAGCATCTCACTCTTAGTTCTGTTTTCTCGATTCCTCATTTCCTCTCTTGCCCTCGTTTTCTTCTCTCCTACCCGTGCCCACGGAGGCATTGCTCCCCTTCCCCAGTGGTGGGGACCGGCCGGTGGTCAGGAAGCATGCGTTTTAGGTGAGACAGTGTGGTGGACACACAGAGAAACAAGGCTGGGCTGGCTCCAGCCAGACCGCTTAGAAAACAGACTAAAATGGTTTCCTTCATGAGGTCTTATCTGTTCTGGATTTATAAGACATTGAGGAAAATGTCTTAAGAGTCTAGTAAAAAGAAATTTAGAGCAGATGATCATCCAGAATGTAAGAAGAGGACAGAATCAAGGGAGGTAAAGTGATGTGAACAAGACCACACAATTTTAGCCCACGGTGCTTTCCTGAAGTGATGACAGTAAAACAAAGTTATCGTTTGAAAAGTGGAAAGATAAACGAGGCCTGGATTCCAAGACTTGGTGTTGCAGTTCTTTCCAACCAAATATAAAGTTAATTTTTTTTTCTTTTTAAAATAGCAAACGGATGTTTCAGAAGACAGCGATGATGATGTGGATGAAGATGGGATTTTTGGCTTCATAAGCCTTTTAAATTTAACTGAAAGGAAGGTGGGTTTCCCTGACTGGCATCAGAATGGTTATTCCTTAGGCCAAACCCTCAGGAGTTAATTTTATTTAATGCATGATAAAAGTATCTTTTATATCAGACCATGATATTAACTATAAATATGTGTGCTCTTGTGAAATCTTATTGTAATCCTTTTTTCAGTATGAAGGTGTTTTTGTTTTCCTTTGAATACTCTGTACCCAGTTAAAGTCATTTACTGCCTGTGGTATAGAGAATCGTCACCTGGCTTTTCAGGAATGGGTGTCCTGATGTTGGTGTTGACACAGGAGCTGTTTTGCTGTCTCTGCAGCTGTTTTGATTTCTGAAGTTGAGGACACTTACTGACATTTATCTGTATTTTCATTCATCACTTTTTATTGACTCATTGATGAGTTCTAATAAACAACCAGCAGCTTCCCCGCCTTAGAATAAGATGCAGGCTATACGTTATCGTAATTTTTATTTGAACTTTTCCAGTTACTTCCATCTGTCTTTATGAGATGGATTAGAATTTCCATCCCAGCATGTCTGAGTGTTAGTATAACCTTCTCTGACCCTTGATTATGGGATGGTAAATAACCAGGTGTAGTTACTTTAGAGAAATACTTAAGCAATCAACACTGACGACATATAAGGTTTTAAAGGTTTTGGCAGAAAACTGCCCTTACCTGTAAGATAAAAAGTGATAGCTCTCACTTTGGAGTTTTCTCCTGTAAGTGATGGCCTGTAATAAAAAGTGAGCCTTCTCTTTGCTTTCTAGGGCACCCCGTTTGCTGAACAAATTAAAGAGTTTATTTTACGCCTCTGCGAGAAGAACTGTGAAAAGAGTATGGTTGAACAGCTGGACAAGCTTTTCAATGACGCCACCAGGCCTGTGGGCTTTCTGCTGAGTGAAAGATTCATTAACATTCCTGCACAGATAGCGCTGCCCATGCACCAACAGCTTCAGTAAGACACTTTGGAAGATGCCTCTGAACGGTAGTTCTTTCCCCAAGTGGATTCAGAAATGTGCTTCAAATGGCATATTTTGGTATAGAAAGAGTTCTGCCCTTGGTTTAAGCATGAGTGGCGAGAGTGCCTGTGAGATGCATGCATTATTAATAATTGGCTTTTTAAAAGAGTTTTAATTACTTAGGAATATTGTGATAGTAGGCTTAATAATCTTAGAGATTTAAATGGTATAAAAATTGTTGAGTTTCATATAGACTTCTTACCTCCATTTGACTAAAGCTTTTAACCCTCTTCACAGATAGATTTCTGTAACACAAATAAAATGTTGAATAATTACAACAATAACAAACAGTACAACTCCTAAATTCCACTGGGATATTTTATGACTAATGCAACCATGGTCCTGATACTGCATCTCTGGCTTCTCAGGGTTTGTTATTTTGTTTTTTAATTCAGGAGTTTTAAGTTTACAAGAATATTTTAAATGTAAGAAGGGCTAAGAATTGGCATCGCCCGTGCTTTGAAATAGAGGAGGATAAAATTACAGGCAGGCCCCCAGGCTTTACGGAATATTATTTCTCAGAGGTCACGGCACTTCTTTGTGATCTCCCTGGAAATAGTTGGCGCGAATGTAACTACAGTCTGAAGGCCTTTCGGTTTCCCATTTTTCCTTCAGAGACACATCACTTTTTAGTTTTACTCTCATACTCCTCAGCTGATACTCACATTGTACTTCTGGGGCCCAAGCGTGTTTTGTTTTGCGTTGTCTTTTTTCTGATCAGCTGGAGCTCATGTCTGTTTGGTTTCAGGAGAGCGTGATCTGCTTTCCTGATCCTCTATTGAAGAAAGCTGCAGAGGGTTGTTCTGAGTTTCTTTACATTTTTGTTTAGTCAGATGCACAGGGTTATTGTATGAGTTAAAGGAAGAAAAGAATTAAAGGCTTCATTGCTATCTCATTGACTGTGGTAGTTTGGGGCATCTGTCTGGCCGTTCCTGCAGGAGGTCAGAAATGAGTCCCAGATGTGGTGATTGGAGATTGTAGTGGTCACATGCTGTAATGGCATTGGTCATGGCCGTGTGCCTTTGTGTGCTTCAGTTAAATGTTTGTTGTTTTAGAAAATCCAGATTCTTAGGTATTTTTAACAGAGCAGTGACGTGTGAACTTGAGATTCCTCTGTTAGTTGCTGTGTATCCACAGCTCAGAGCATAATCTGAGAGTCATCATACCATTTATTATAAAAGGTGCTGCCACAATCAATTGAATGTGCACCTGGATACATAAAGAAAACCCACTGCTTTAGAAGCATCCAGGTCTAATGTCTGTCCGTTAAGCCTGCGTCCCAGCAGAACCCAGAGAAGAGGCCTCACCGGTTTTCTCTGTGCTCTGGCTTGTTGATGGGTCTCGCCTCACCCATCAGCCAAACCTTGTGTGTGTGTGTGCCTCGTAGGAAAGAACTAGCAGAGGCGCACAAAACTAACAAGCCGTGTGGGAAGTGTTCCTTCTACCTTCTGATTAGCAAGACGTTTGTGGAAGCAGGAAAAAGCAATTCCAAAAGGAAATTGAGCGGCCAAAAGAAAGATGAGTTAATGTTTGCAAACGCAGAAGAAGAATTTTTCTATGAGGTAAGCCCATCCTGTTCCATCTCTTTGTTTAGATGTAATAAGGATTTTCCTGATAATAATCAGGATTTATTGCTCTCCCATTTTATGTCAAAGTCCTTCTGTTTTTAAACTTCTGTATCTACAGCAGCTAGGAGCTAGTAACACAGTGAGAGTGGGGAGGAGGTGATTACCATGCTGACGACATGCTTACTGTGAGATCTTTATTCTCAAACCGCTCTGGGAGGCGAACATCAGCCTGTGTGCACAGATGGGGGACGTTGAGTCCAAGGGAGCTTGGAGCCACTCTCTGGTCGGTGTGGAGGATGGGGTGGACCCTGCTCTCCCGGTGCTGGCTCATGTGCCGCCCTGTGCCCTTAGTCCTGGAGGCCACCCCATTGGTGGGATTTCTAGCACTTTCTCCCTGTAAAAGCTTGTGCTGTGACGGACAACCAGATACCAGAGCATGTTACTTTCTTATGCTGCCTTCCTCTCAAAAATGTTAAATACATCTCTGAGGAGGACATATTTTCCTGGATTGGATGATATCACTTATTTTGAGGTGTCCACTAAAGACTAAAGCACTATACATTCAGCTCTGCCCTTGTTTTTCGGGAAGTAAATAAGTGAAAATTAAATTTTTAAAAATGTGTGCCTCAGCACTGCAGGCAGACCATGTCAGGGACGTATGTAACGGGTGTTTTAAGATGGGCTGGTTACGCGGACCTGCCTGTCTTCACACAACAGCTTTATGCTGAGGAAGCAGCTGGGACAGTGGGTAAGACCAGCATTTAAAGATGATTCTTCTCATTAACTATCAAATTTTATGAGTCTTAATTTCACTTGTGTATCATGAGATTATTTTGAGAATCAAATGAGATCATGAATATGAGCAACTTCAGAATTGTAAACGGTAGTAGTGTTACTATTACTTAGCTGCTTGTTCCCCTCTTAGAAATGGAACACTTCTACCCATACTCCTCATGTAAGTTAGATATCTATTTGGTGAGTGTTTTATAACGTCTGCCTGACTGTCCCATTTGAGCTTCCTTGATTCTGTATTTTGCTTCCTTTAGCTGTCAGTCTTATTACATATGCCAAACGTAGTATTTTTTGTTATCAATTAAGTGAGTTTTGCCTTTAGCTTGTCTGAACTTTAAATTTACGGTTCTTTGGTTTAGAAGGCAATCCTGAAGTTCAACTACTCAGTGCAGGAGGAGAGCGACACGTGTCTGGGAGGCCGATGGTCCTTTGATGATGTACCAATGAAGCCCCTGCGAACTGTGATGTTAATTCCAAGCGACAAAATGAATGAAATCATGGATAAACTGAAGGAACATCTATCTGTCTAACCCATTTCCCATGGACAGTGGTGGGCTTGTTTTTGTAAAAATTACCAGAAGACTTAGTGGAGATTTACTGAAAAACTCATGACTTTATTCAGATTAAGGTCCTCTACAAAAAGTAGGGTTCTGTCACCCGTGTCTGTGACACATTTACAAAATATCTTTGCTTTTTAAGATTTTGGTCAAATTAAGAATGGTTGATTAAAAACTTTTCCAATAAGAAGAAAAACATGGAGTAGTAATTCAATAAAAACTTCTATTTTTAGTTGTTAAATAATATGCAAAAAGTTTTATTCTTTTCAAGACTATCCTTTGCAGGGTATGACATCCATCTTCACGTCACGTCTGCACGTCACTCCAGTGGACCAGCTGTTGGGCTGCCTTTGGGATATTTATTGCACATCAGGTTTTGTGTAGAAGGTTCTTGAGAGTCACTGTATAGTGCATCTTTGTTCAGTAGTTTCAGGGCACTTCTCACACATTTTCTGTTCCTTTTTCATTGTTGAAATGGGTGATAGGTGATCCATCACTTGCTGTAGAATATCCTTACTTTCACTAGGAGGCAGATTACTGAAATAGTATTGTGGTGCCAATTGCATAAATCTGTTTAAAACAAAAAATTATTATTTTTGGTGAGAGGTACCAAACATGAGTGGACGCTTCCCAGGCCTGGAGAATCTGCTTGTAGAATTTTGATTAGTGTGAACTTCTCAGTGGCTTGGTCTGCCTTTGTAGAATGAATACTTTCTGTGGTTTACATGGAAACAATCCAATTGCATTTCTAGGATAAGTTGGGTCCTCTAGGGTCATGCCACACAGCGGAAGTGACACCCCCACTCTCATCACCGGGGGGAACGGGTACTTCCCCCAAGGCCCATCACAATTTTGCGACAGGTCAGATCAGATGCTTGGGAGAACTCTGGGTGCAGAAGAGGGAGTATCTGCATCTCATATTAATACCATACCATGTCCATTTGCTGAAGCTGGACACACCTGTAGTTACTCCTGGTTCCTGCCTAGAACATCACACTGCCCAAGTGGTAGTGGTACCTTCACAGTGGGTCCGGCATCTGCAGCAGCCTCTGAGGCTAGTCTGCATTCTCAATGCTGTCCCTATAGCCCATTCACTTAGCAGCCAGAGGGATCTTTAGGATATATGGAGAAGAGGTTACCCTTGCTTAAAATGGAGTCTCCAGTTGCTTTGTACTGCACTTAGGATCAACTCCAAACTCTTTATGTGGCCCATACCCTACACCTCTGCTACCTGCCTGTCTTCAACCTGGCCTCCACCCCTTCTCTTCCCCGCTTGCTCCAGTCTCAGTGGCCTGTTTTGAGAGGTTGCTACACTCAAGGTCTGCACCTGCTGGCCCTGTTCCTCTTAAGGTGCATCGTGCTTTGCTGTACATTTCTATACTGTGTTCTCTCTTTATGCTGTAATCTCAGAGGCATGAGTATTTCTTAGTCATCTACAGAGACCTGCCTTTAGTAGGTACTCTCAACATAATTTAGATTGGTAGCAGTATAAACTTACATTGAAAATGTAAGAAAAACCAAATTTGTCATTTGCTCTTCATGTATGAATTCAAAGAAACCCCCTTTTTCTCTGTTAAACTTACAGTTCAGGAGAGATTTCTGAGGCGATCCTGATGTAGTTGTTGTCAGATATGCTGAATTTATGGAAGAGAACCCACTCTGGCATCTTCTTGGTGACAGAGTAACAAGAAAGGGGATGCAGCTGTGCCACTTGCTTGTGCGTCAGCATTAAGTAATTACCTGACCCATCGACGTCCCGAGCAATCTAAAAGGCAGCGTTTTATAGAAAAAAGGATTTTGTATTAATATGGAGATCGATACACAAAAATATTTTGTTTTAAAAATTCCAAAATACTTCACACAGAATAGTTAAGACTACAGATTTGCTGCCCATGTTTTCTAGTTTCAGATATAGAAAATAAGACATAAACATGTTTTGCTCAAAACTTGGAGCCAGTGATGATAATAAGGATGTTAACTAATTTTATCAATTTCAGGGCAGCATGCCAAAACAGTGCAGCTACGAAGGTGAATGTTTTGGTCAAGAAATAAAGCTAGCACGTTCCCTGTCGCATGATGGACCACGCTCGCAAGTGTCCAGTGCTTTACACTTGACGTTTTAGCTCCTTTAATCCTCAGGATAACCCTGTGATGCAGGTAACCTTACTTCTTCCATACAGATGAGGAAATCCATGCTAAAATGTCCTTCTTCTCCATTAAGGGTGCTTTAGAGTTTAGGTGGTGCATACTAATTCTGTAACTTGCTTTAGTTTAGAGGCGCTACGTTAGTCAACCTCCACGCCGGGAAAGAAACAAATGGGCTGTCGCCTTTACTTCTTGTTGGGCATTACGTCACCAGGTACATGGGAGCAAACAGGTGAGACGAGGGACTATACGTTCAGCCAAAGAGTGCTGTAACAGTTCCTCCGCGATGGGAAAGGTCTTCCTGACAGAACATTCTAGTTGAGTCCTCCGTTCCCCTGAGGGGAAGTGTATTTAAGTACTAAATCTTTAGTAACATATAAGGGTTTTTAGTTTTATTTCAAAGTTAACATCAATACAGTAATCATCCTAAGTGGGAGGTTTCTGACAGGATGTCCTCAATGTGTGAAATTTTGTAAAGAGCACACTACAGGTGGCCTTATCCATTCTTACCTGCATAAAATAACCAGACAGAAGAGCCTTCCTTATGTTCAGAGTGTTTTCCTTTGAGCCAAAAGCAGGTTCTGTGTAAGGAAGCTCGATTCGCTTGATGATTTCTAAGAGTTCGGCTCGGATTACATCTGCCATCCTGAGTGCAGAGCAGTTGAGGAAGTAATCGTGACACCACTTTTCAACACAGTCTAGGAAGGAACAAACAAAAGCTATTTAGAAATGACCTGTCATAACTGAGAGAGCCCAGGCGGGAAGGCGCTCTGCCTCTGCGTCCCTGTGTCCTCTCCTAACAAGGTTGTCACGAGTGAGTGCGAGGGAGGCAGCAAGGACAGGGACCTCGGTGGCCGCGGGAGTGGCTGTCCCTGGCACCGCTGGGAAGGGAGAGGGTGCCGGCTGGCAGGACCTGCAGTGACTGTGGGGGACTCCACGAGCCCACCAACTGTAAAGTGCAGGTCCCTAGCGCTGACCGATACCATATATCACCCTCATCTGGCTCATAAGGGGCAGAAGAGACTGTCTCAAGATCAACATTTTGTCCAGTGTGCGTATGGCGAGGATGTACGTGCCCACGACATTCAATCAAACTGGGAGGGAAAAAGCTTACAGTACAGATACCTCTGATCCATGAAAATATCTCACATACTTTACTTAATTATAAGAAAAGGATTACTACTAGGCTGATCTGGGAATTAATGATGTCACAGTTAAGCTCGCCTACCCTAGCTGCAAGTTTTGTATCGAAATTCAGTCCCCTGGATCAGCGTGAAGTTATTCTTTCTTGCCATCTGTGATTAGCTGGGCCCAGAGTTTCGCCTTGGCCTGCGAGCGCATGCGGCCTTGGCAGAGCGGGCTGCAGACCTCCGTTGGTCCTTCCCGTCCACTCAGGCCCGTCTGGAGCCACAGGAGTGCTTGCACTTGGTCCAACGACGACCACCACCGGCTTGCCCTCCAAAGATGCCAAGGCCCTCATGTACTTTCTGGCTCCACTGACAACTTTTTCTGCTCAGCTTTGAAAAACTAACTCCCTGCTCTGCCGCTCTGACTGCTGTCATACTTTTCACTTGAAACATTTTTCACACCATCTGCTGGAGCAAAGGAGGTAAAAGCAGCATCGTGGAGAACAGAGGTGAGAATAATCCTCCTGGTAGGAAGGGAGCTCCCCTCTGGCTGTGTCCGCCTCACTGCTTTGCCCCGTCTGCCCCTAGAGACCCCCTTCCTGTCTTTAAGGCCCAGCACAGGAGTTTCACGTGGAGGAGTTTTCCGTTCCCTCGCCACTGGGAACGGGAACATACCCACCGTGGTTTAGACGTACCCAGGACTTGTGCCGCAGCTTTGGACCAGGCCGTTCTTCTCCCCTGGACGCCCTACCCGCCCCTCTCCCCTCCTCCGCCAGGGTCCAGCCTCCCTCAGCTCATCAGCCTGTTCATTACTATTACCTGGAGCTGGGGTTTGTTTTGTTTTGAACGCTCCACATTCTCTCTCCAGCCAGTAGTGAGCATGCCATGTTATGAAAGGCACAGCACAGCTCTGGCCGGTGGGCACCTAGACATGGCAGTTCCTTTCCTTCCTCCCTGGACCCGAGAGGACAGGAGCCGTGCTGTGCAAGTCTGTGTCCCCTGTCCCTGCGTCCGCAGTGAGCTCGCTCTGAAGGCTGCCGGGCTGGGGGCCGGTCCGTGGATGCAGGCCTGCCCTCTGTGGGCGCAGGAGGCGTGTCTCTACCGCTCACCTGCGGGTGCCTGAGGGCCTCAAGCGCCATCCCACTCAAATGACCAAGGGGGCTGGAGACAAAGGGTGTTGGACGAATAACAACCCAGCTTCGTCTGGGGAAGGAAAGGTGGAATTGGGAGGTGATTTGTGAGAAGGCCAAGCGTTCACTTACGTTCGCTGGTGGAATTCAGAGCCATGTCCTGGTAGGCCTTGTAAATGTTGATGAGGGTGAAGTGATCTCCTTCAGGATGTAAGAACGTCTTCCAGCAAGACAAGGCGGCCTCCTCTGCTCCCCGGGGCAGATGCGAAAAGCAATTAGGAGCTTTAAGATGCAAAAGGGCAGAAGATCAGCAATAATGAGATGTGCCCTTTAGCACGACAGGCTGTGGGGGGTGTGGGGGGGGAACGGATGGATGGGGGCTCACTGCTGTTTGTAGCCCTGCTCCTGTCTTACTCTGTGAATAACATGCTATCCTGTTTACATAGAAATGAGAGGACCGCAGGGTGAGCCGCCATCTTGTGCCTCTCCTTACTTCCTGTTTACATAGAAATGAGAGGACCGCAGGGTGAGCCGCCATCTTGTGCCTCTCCTTACTTCCTGTTTACATAGAAATGAGAGGACCGCAGGGTGAGCCGCCATCTTGTGCCTCTCCTTACTTCCTGTTTACATAGAAATGAGAGGACCGCAGCGTGAGCCGCCATCTTGTGCCTCTCCTTACTCCTGTGTGTGAGCTTTTCTCAGGTCTGCTCAGCACAGCGGACACCCTGCTTGTAAATATTACAGCCCCCGGTCCAGGGACAGGATTAGAACTCAGGTCCTAATGCAGCATAGCCTTTGGTTTGTCCTGCCAGTAAAAGAATCAATTAAAACCTATAAACCAAGATGAATGAGGTGGTAGGAAATAAAACACACGCACACGTGACACGCTTTTCTTGATCTGTGCCGATCACTTCAGCAAAAGCGAACTCGGTATGCTATCACCTGTCTGCTTTAAGAAATTCACTGGGTTTTTATTTAGATTTTTTCATATTAAGGCAATTCTTATAACTTTCCATTTTCAAACTACTAAAATATTTCATTATCATTTCAAATGGATCTCATTTAAATCTATACCTGCTGCAGATACACAGTACAAAAGAGCCGTGGAAGGAATACCTGTTACCATGGCAGCGACTGTTAGCATTTCATCTACACAGTCAAATTCACAGGATGCTAAGATAGACTTGGCGAGCTGTGGGTCAAGAGGAAACTCTGACATGATGATTCCAAATTCAGAGAGGTTTCCATCATTGTCCAGTGCTGCCAGATAATCTAAGTCTTCCAAAGCCTGCATCAAGCTTTCCGGTGCTATAGGGAAGACAAAATTAATAATTACAAAGTTTCATACAACCAAGATGGAGTAACAGGTACTGGTTTTTCCCTCCCACACAAAACAACCAAACAATGAACAAAATATATGAAACAAGAGTTCGCAAGACAGAGATCATCAGGCAACGAACAACAGTGATTCCTGAGAGGGGGGCACCTCGAGGTAAGCCTGAGGGCTGCCCAGCATACTGCCTTGAGAGCGTTTCCAGGCTGCGGTGCTGGGAGGGGACCCAAGGGGAGCTGCCAGACTCCCCGAATTATGGAGAGGGTGCTGAGGGTCCGGGGAGACTAAGGTGGCCAAAGCCTGCAGGTCGGACCTCCTGAGAGGAGAGAGCTCTAGAGCGAGGACTCAGAGGATGTACGAGAGCCCCTCAGTCAGTCAGCAGGGCCCATTCACTCCACTCCAGGCCAGAGAAGGAACCATCCAGAAGAGCAGAGGGTCAGCGCCCGGTGCTCACACGGGATCCAGATATGGCCGTTCCCACCAGCCAGGCTGCAAAGCCTCATGATTCGTGGGACTCTGGTGGTGGGGGGGACACAGAATAACTACACCTCACATGTACACTGTTCCAGTGCCACCTAACTAATCCTAAAGTCAAGACCTGAAAGGATCACTCTGCCACCCAGGACAAAGCTCCAGAATGTTTACAGGAATACAAAATACCCAGTATCCAACCCAGTAAAATGGACAATGTCTAGCATCCAACAAACATCATGAGGCATGAGAAGCAGGAAAATATATCCCATAATAAAGAGAAAAACGAACCAATTGAAACTGACCCAGATGACAGAAATGGTAGACAATGATGCTGAAAGAGCTATCTGCCAGTACAAGTAAGGACCAAAGGCTAATTTTCTCCATCCCTTTATTTCCCTTATAAGTTTATATGACATCAATAATGGTGTAGTTTTATTATATATGCTTAATAGCCACCTACAAAGATAAATCCATTTATTCAAAGTGAGGTATTCTCCTTGTCCTTGCAAAATAAAGTCACATTAAAATGAATACATGTGTTTTTCACCAGGCCTCACAAAGAAGCAAATCACACAGCATGAAGCTGCTGGATTGTTCTACCCCAGAAACGAAGGATTTATGAGCTACTCAACGGCTTTCACTTGTCTCACTTCCAACATGTTCCTGGCAGGCGGGAGACAGAGCCTGTGGGGACCTGGGAAGCAGTTTAACCTCCTTGTAGCTGGGAGTTCAAGGTAATGAACAGTACAAATTTACTTATTTGCTGCCCAAACTTTGACCACTAAGCTATTTCTCAAAATTTCGAGCAAACTGTGTAACTCAAAAGCCAGTCCCAAATTCAGATTTGATAAAGTCCCCCCATTCCCATCAAGAGACCTGGGAACACTGGGAGAGATCCCGCTGCGGGCTGCGGAAGGACCCCCAGTGCTGCATGTGGCTCCTCACATCCCCAGGCCTCTTGCTGGAGGAGAGAGCGTGGAACGGGCCTGGCCTCCACCTCTGACACGTGATTTGCCGGTGAAAGATCAGTTACTGTGAAAGCAAGTAGTGCTGGGCTGAGGGGGGCTGTGAGAAAGCCTGCAGAGAACCCAGGCATCTGCTAGAGGACTCGGGTGTGGCTTTCACCCCACCACGGAGAAAAGAAGCTGAACGTCCCTGTTTTTGGTTTCTTTTGTCAAGATTTAAAACTGAGAAGAGCACGGCCTCGGGATTCCGTTCTTGGATTCTGACCCCTTGGCCTCTCCAGGGCACTAGCCAGGAGCACTGGTGGACTCCTTGTTCATTTGGAGACCCTGGGGCAAGGATGAGACCTTGAGAAATCACAGTCCCGGGAAGTAAACAGATGGGCTATTTAGAAAAAGAGTCCGAGCCATCAGTGAGCCATGAAATGAAAAGTAACAGAGATGGCCTCACCCCCCGAGGGCAGACGGCAGAAGCAAGAACTACCGCCCTGCAGCCTGTGGAGCAGAACCACATTCACAGAGAGACAGACAAGATGAAACGGCAGAGGGCTACGCACCAGATGAAGGAACGAGATAAACCCAGAAAAACAACTAAGTGAAGTGGAGATAGGCAACCTTCCAGAAAAAGAATTCAGAATAATGATAGTGACGATGATCCAGGACCTCAGAAAAAGAATGGAGGCAAAGATCGAGAAGATGCAAGAGATGTTTAACAAAGACCTAGAAGAATTAAAGAACAAACAAAGAGAAATGAACAATACAATAACTGAAATGAAAACTACATTAGAAGGAAGCAATAGCAGAATAACTGAGGCAGAAGAACAGATAAGTGATCTGGAAGACAGAATGGTGGAATTCAATTACAGGGGAAAAAACCCATAAAAAACACAAACACATGGAGGCTAAACAATACGTTACTAAATAACCAAGAGATCACAGAAGAAATCAAAGAGGAAATCAAAAAATACCTAGAGACAAATGACAATGAAAACACGACGATCCAAAACCTGTGGGATGAGGCAAAAGCAGTTCTAAGAGGGAAGTTTATAGCAATACCAGCCTACCTCAAGAAACGAGAAAAACCTCATGTAAACAAACTAACCTTACACCTAAAGGAACTAGAGAGAGAAGAACAAACAAAACCCGAAGTTAGCAGAAGGAAAGAAATCAAAAAGATCACAGCAGAAATAAATGAAATAGAAACAAAGAAAACAATAGCAAAGATCAATAAAACGAAAAGCTGGTTCTTTGAGAACATAAACAAAATTGATAAACCATTACCAAGACTCATCAAGAAAAAGAGGGAGAGGACTCAAATCAATAACATTAGAAATGAAAAAGGAGAAGTTACAACAGACACCACAGAAATACAAAGCATCCTAAGAGACTACTACAAGCAACTCTATGCAATAAAATGGACAACCTGGAAGAAATGGACAAATTCTTAGAAAGGTATAACCTTCCAAGACTGAACCAGGAAGAAATGGAAAATATCAACAGACCAATCACCAGTAATGAAATTGAAACTGTGATTAAAATTCTTCCAACAAACAGAAGTCCAGGGCCAGATGGCTTCACAGTGAATTCTATCAAACATTTAGAGAAGAGCTAACACCCATCCTTCTCAAACGCTTCCAAAAAATTGCAGAGGAAAGAACACTCCCAAACTCATTCTATGAGGCCACCATCACCCTGATACCAAAACCAGACAAAGATCCTACAAAAAAAGATAATTACAGACCAATATCACTCATGAATATAGATGCAAAAATCCTCAACAAAATACTAGCAAACAGAATCCAACAACACGTTAAAAGGATCATACACCATGATCAAGTGGGATTTATCCCAGGGATGCAAGGATTCTTCAATATATGCAAATCAATCAATGTGATACACCATATTAACAAATTGAAGAATAAAAACCATATGATCATCTCAAGAGATGCAGAAAAAGCTTTTGACAGAATTCAACACCCATTTATGATAAAAACTCTCCAGAAGTGGGCATAGAGGGAACCTACCTCAACATAATGAAGGCCATATACGACAAACCCACAGCAAACATCATTCTCAATGGTGAAAAACTGAAAGCATTTCCTCTAAGATCAGGAACAAGACAAGGATGTCCACTCTCACCACTATTATTCAATATAGTTTTGGAAGTCCTAGCCAGGGCAATCAGACAAGAAAAATAACAGGAATACAAATTGAAAAGAAGAAGTAAAACTGTCCCCGTTTGCAGATGACATGATACTACACATAGAGAATCCTAAAAATGCCACCAGAAAACTATTAGAGCTAATCAATGAATTTGGTAAAGTTGCAGGATACAAAATTAATGCACAGAAATCTCTTGCATTCCTATACACTAATGATGAAAAATCTGAAAGAGAAATTAAGGAAACACTAACATTTACCACTGCAACAAAAAGAATAAAATACCTAGGAATAAATCTACCTAGGGAGACAAAAGACCTGTATGCAGAAAACTATAAGACACTGATGAAAGAAATTAAAGATGATACCAACAGACGGAGAGATATACCATGTTCTTGGATTGGAAGAATCAATATTGTGAAAATGACTCTACTACCCAAAGCAATTTACAGGTTCAATGCAATCCCTATCAAATTACCAATGGCACTTTTACAGAACTAGAAAAAAAAATCTTAAAATTTGTATGGAGACACAAAAGACCCCGAATAGCCAAAGCAGTCTTGAGGGAAAAAAACAGAGCAGGAGGAATCAGACTCCCTGACTTCAGACTATACTACAAAGCTACAGTAATCAAGAAATATGGTACTGGCACAAAAACAGAAACATAGATCAATGGAACAAGATAGAAAGCCCAGAGATAAACTCACACACCTATGGTCAACTAATCTATGACAAAGGAGGCAAGGATATACAATGGAGAAAAGACAGTCTCTTCAATAAGTGGTGCTGGGAAAACTGGACAGCTACATGTAAAAGAATGAAATTAGAACACTCCCTAACACGATACACAAAAATAAACTCAAAATGGATTCAAGACCTAAATTTAAGACCAGACACTATAAAACTCTTAGAGGAAAACATAGGAAGAACACTCTTTAACATAAATCACAGCAAGATCTTTTTTGATCCACCTCCTGGAGTAATGGAAATAAAAACAAAAATAAACAAATGGGACCTAATGAAACTTAAAAGCTTTTGCACAGCAAAGGAAACCATAAACAAGATGAAAAGACAACCCTCAGAATGGGAGAAAATATTTGCAAACAAATCAACGGACAAAGGATTAATCTCCAAAATATATAAACAGCTCATGAAGCTCAATATTAAAGAAACGAACAACCCAATCCAAAAATAGGCAGAAGACCTAAATAGACATTTCTCCAAAGAAGACATACAGATGGCCAAGAAGCATATGAAAAGCTGCTCAACATCACTAATTATTAGACAAATGCAAATCAAAACTACAATGAGGTATCACTTCACACCAGTTAGAATGGGCATCAGAAAATCTACAAACAACAAATGCTGGAGAAGGTGTGGAGAAAAGGGAATCCTCTTGCACTGTTGGTGGGAATGTAAATTGATACAGCCACTATGGAGAACAGTATGGAGGTTCCTTAAAAAGCTAAAAACAGAATTACCATATGACCCAGAAATCCTACTACTGGGCATATACCCAGAGAAAAGCATAATTCAAAAAGACACATGCACCCCAATATTCATTTCAGCACTATGCACCATAGCCAGGTCATGGAAGCAACCTAAATGCCCATCAACAGATGAATGGATAAAGAAGATGTGATACATATATACAATGGAATATCACTCAGCCATAAAAAGGAACTAACTGGGCCGCTTGTTGAGACGTGGATGGATATAGAGACTGTCATACAGAGTGAAGTAAGTCAGAAAGAGAAAAATATATATCATATATTAACGCATGTATGTGGAACCTAGGAAAATGGTACAGATGAACTGGTCTGCAGGGCAGAAGTTGAGACACAGATGTAAAGAACAAACATATGGACACCAAGGGGGGAAAGCCGCGGGGGGGTGGGGGGGTGGTGTGCTGAATTGGGCAATTGGGATTGACATGTATACACTGATGTGTATAAAACTGATGACTAATAAGAACCTGCAGTATAAAAAGATAAAATTTAAAAATTTTAAAAAAAATTAAGGATTTCTGTTCAACAAACAGCACAATAGAAAAACTTAACTGAGCATAAGATTGGGGGAATAAAAAAAAGTAACAGCTGACATGCCAGAGAAGGTGCAAGAAACAGCAGCAGAAATAAGCATCTCAGATCAAACAGAGCAGGAGGGCACTGGGAGCACAAAGGTAATGCCTGAAGGTTGTGTGGAAACCAGTTCCCATAAATCAGCAAAGCTGCTGCATTGTAAGTTACAGGATCTCTGGCAACTGTCCCTGTAAGCCCATCTGGCTTAACAGCCAGCCTCTGTCCCCAAAGGGCACCTACTTCTCATTTTTATGTCCTGGAGTTGAGTTGGCTGCACACAGAGTTACTAACGGACATAACGTCATGATTCAGCTCTCGGTCCGAACACCAAATAAAGAGAGGAAGTTCTTGGGGTTTTATTATATTAGAAAGAACAAGTTAATGAATGCAGATTATACAGGTGAAGGAATAATAATAAATAACTGAATCGGATTTGCTAATATTACATTCTACATTTTAAGACATCTCCCCAGTATGGCCCATAAAATTGTCTTAGATAAAAGCAGAAGGGTTTAGATGAGGGTTCTTTATGGCAGTGCTATTTAAGTGTAATCCATGGGAAATAATGCTACAAATGGAATATAAATGTTTTAGTGTGAGGCCCCTTCTTTACAGCAGTGCAGAATCACACTGCTTTATTCCAAAGGCAATTTCAACATGAACAAATCATCATTTTTATTAAGTTCTATTGCCAACGGCAGCTATACTCCCTGTAGGATAGCTCACTACAAGGTCACACACCTCCCCCAGTGCCATCACTCATAGTAACTTGCAGGGCTATTATCACAATTTCGTTATGGTGCCCTTTTTCCATGGAACCCCAAATGCCAGGCTCCAATACTGAACCTGCGTTTTCCTGCCACAGTATCTGCAGAATGGCTGCTCACAAACAAAGAGGCTATTAATCTGGAACAAGGGTTAAGTCCACCATTTGGAGGGAGGGACTGACCCAGTGCTGATTCTAAGCAAGAGTGCAGGTCAGATGAGGAGTCCAAGGCTCTGCTGTGTCATTGCCAGAATCAACGGCCCCACACGGCATCTTTCCTGTGGCCTTTAAAAGTCTACCAAAATTTTAGATGTCACATAGCAGGAATCACAGGTTGTTCCCCTCCCCGTCACGGGGACGTTTACTCAGGCACTCAGCAGGAGAGAGAAGAACCAAGAGACAGAGACGAGAAGCTGAGCACCAGTGCTGTTCAAGCCTCTGTCCTTAGGTGTCCCTGAGGCACTGCCACGTTCTCGTCTTGGATTTCATAAGACACCCCAAGTTCCTTATCACAACGCCCTTTGGCTTATGCCAGTTTGAGTGGCATTACTGGCACTGGCACCCAGAATTCTTCTATACATCAGAAATTCTGTCACAAAGGAAGAGTGTATCAAAGTGACACTGGGACTTAGAAAAGGCAGGGACGAAGCTGCCCCCGGGGAAGGAGGATAGCTGTGCTCACACAAGGCTTGCCGTGTGCCTTGTACACATGTGAATTACACACACGTACACATATACAGATGGACATGGAGAAGAGAGTGACCGCTGGACAGGGCGGGAGCAGATGAAGTTTCTGGCCCGGTGGGTTTTAGGACTGGAGCTTGGGCACTGTGTGCACTGAAGTAAAGAGCCCACGGAGGGGAGAAACGGAAGAATCGAGATGGTGCTGGTTGGACGGTGTAGATTCTCAGTAGTCTTGGGACTTTTAGGGAATAGGATTAAGAGTTTGGCTCTGAAGAGGAGAGAAAGGAAAGGCCTCTGTTCCACTTAATTTCACAAGGACCTGCTCACAAAAGCTGGCACGTGCCCACCTCCTACCCTACACGGTACACAGAGCACTTCTGCATAAATAATCTCATTTGAACCTCTTAATAACCCCCATAATACAAGAGGGCAGATCCTGTTATGCGAGTCTTGAGAAGGGCGGCAGGTCTGCTCCATCTGCGTATTTCATTTACAAGAGGCGTTATATGCAGCAGCTGCAAGCATCGTCTTTTTTTTTTCTTTCAAAACGATGAGTCAGGTGAATCCACAGTTACATTTCCCCAAGCACAGCAGAAAATAGTTATGTGCCTACTGTCAGGGGACAAAAATAAATTGTCACCCTCACCCTTTTGCCCCCCGTTATCAGCTCTAAGCCCCGTGGAGTGAGCAGCAGAGGGTGACCACTGAGAGACACGGGAACTCCTCTGCACGGCTGTGGTCTGCCGTTTGCTTTTGAAAATCTTCGACGTTACAGGGCCTGCTCTTCTCTCTTCACGTTAGTCCACCAAACAGCGACTATCATGACAAGAAGGTGCCCAGGCAATCAACACGTGGTGATTCTTGGGCTTAAGAGGCGAGCAGTTTTCAAAACTGAAACCTGTTTCTTCAGGGGGTGGCCTCGAGTGGTGACTGGCTGGCCGACGACAGAAGCCCTGGGGTCAGTGGTGAAAGACGGGAGAAATGGATGCAAGTGACACACCCTCACCTTCTAGACTCCTTTTTTCTCAGGGGCCAGAGTGAAAGCCAGGAGCAGAGTGGCTTCACTACTTGAGAGTTAAGGGATCACAGCTAAAGGAATCCTGCAGCCCGTGTTTCCCAGCCTTTCTGGGCTGCACCAACCGCCCCCCACCCCGGGGCCCCAGCCCTCCCCGCCCCCTCCGCCCCCCACCCCCAGGCCCCTGCCCACACCCTTTCTAACTTGCCGCAGTCCTGTCACTCTGGCCATTGCTATCAAAGAAAAATGCACTCAGCCTGAGTTTGCTACGGATACTTTACCACCTTACATCACATCCTATGACTGTTCACATCCTATGACTGTTTCTTTCCTCCAAGCCACTCCCTCAAGGTATAATTATCGCTAGCATACTCATCCTTGCAGCTAGTTAGGAAGGGGCCGGGCCTTTTCTGGGACCTTCTCTCGGGTGGAAAAGCTCTATTGAAGCCGAGCTGGCTAGCATCCTCAGAGGCGGGCGTCCGGCTGGGACTACTTGGCGGTACTCCAGACGATGTGCTAATCTCCCCAGGAACCTCAATGCCAAAGCCTACTTGACATGCATTCGATTTAGGCCTCTCTTTCCCGCATGCCTCTGAGCTCCCGCTGGAGAACAGCAACCCTTTTCCTGCAAGAACACACAGCTCCAAGGGAGGCGGTGGCTCCAGAGGAAGGAGATCAGTCTTAGATGAGATAGGAGCTCACCTGGACCCTTTCCTCCTAGAGACTCCACTGCTCCTTTGGGGAAGAGTCTGTTGAAAACGTTCGATTCCAAAGAGTTTCCCAACGTAATTGATTTTCCAAAGTGTTTACTGGGAGAGTTTCAATATAAAACTCCCTGCGGTTCCAGGGAAGGACTGGGCGCTGCTGAGGAGCATGGGCCCCTGTCGTGACCTCTAGGTGAGGTCCTGACACCGCCCCTCAGGACCATCCAGGCTTGGAGTCTTGGACCGTCCACTTGGCTGCTCTCCTTGTGATGAGAACCTGTGTCCACACTCTATTTTCTCTTCTACCTTTTCATGTCAAAGGTTAGCTTTCTTAGGGGACCCTCCTCTTCATTCGCCTACTCCAAAGTCTATGCGCTATTTTAAGAAATATTTGAGGAAGCGTAACTCTGATATAACCTGTATTTCTCAAGGGCTTGTAATCCTAACGGCACCACTGGACAAAATGACTGAAAAACATAGGAACTGAGACAAAGCACGGCAAAACGGTAGAAATTCTAGTTTCCATTTTAAGTACACTCTGCTTACAAGGTCTTTTGGCTGGCTGCTCTCTCATGCAAATTTGATAAATGCCATGAATATCACAACACTAAGATGAATACATTGCCAATCACCCCCTTTGATAAACACAGTGAAAATTTTAACCATGGGCCTAACGTGTGGAAAAAATTAAGGATGTTCTCTTTTATTAATGCACAAATGAAAACTAAACATCTACTGAAGGGCAATCAGTACTTAAACCAGAAAACATTATACAGGGACTCGAATACCCACTCAGTTGCAGTGAAGCTAAGCTGTGGGTTGGGAACGAAGCAGCAGTTCCAGAGTAAACAGGGCTGGGACTGGGCGGCGGGGAGCGGGCTGCGGCTCTGGGAGCCTCGCCACACGGTAGGAGCGCCTGCCCTTAAGCTTCCTTAGCCTTCTGTTCAGCATCCCGGTGGTTTCCGCGGGAGCAGCCCAGGTCCCGGCCAGGTCTGATACTAGCGGGGAGGAAGCCAGCACCCCTCCCACGGTGGAGGGCCCTCCTCAGTGAACTTGAGGGCGGGGGGAGCTCCCCAGGAGACAGACGCTCAGACTGTAATTCTAAGGCCTCAGTCTTCTGCTTAACAACCGTACCCCCTTCGTATCTCCATTTACCCTTAATTACAAAGGCGTGAACTTTGAGTGGGTTTTCCCCAGGTGACGGTGTGATTCATGAGGAAGGGCCCTTTGCCTACAAGTTTTCCCACCGAGAAACACTAACGCTGCCAAGAATCCTCCCGTGTTCAGTTCGGCCTCACACCCCTGTACTCCACTATCCCCCGCCCCCCCGGGTTTCTACTGGCCTGGCCCCATCTCCCTATGTTAAAGTGGCCAAGGGCAGACACTTCTGCAATGTCAGAGCAGATATTTCCTGGAGGGTAGCGCTTTCGTTTCATTGTAAAAATTACTTTAGAGCATGTTTACCTCTAGTGGGGAAAGTGCTTCAGGACAAACCAAAGCCCCGGGCTTGCTAGTACCACCAAGGGCCACTGCTCTTAGGACTGGGGACGGGCAAGAGGCACGAGGGTAAGGCTGACCCGCGGGCACACGGCTACCTGGTCTGTTCATGAGGTCACAGTGGCCTAAGCCCGCGATGTCGATTCTCTTCATAAAAAGCACCATGCTGGTTAGGTTGGCCTCCTGCATTTCCGCTGGCTTAAGTGGCCGCATGTCTTCGGAGGCAAATTCCTCAGAGTACAGACAGAAAAGTTTTCCTAGAAGAAACCAAGGAAGATGGTTTTAATGCTTCTGTGTTGCCTCCGGACAGGACCTTAGCGTGAGCTGGGTTTGGGGTCCGCAGCACTACCTGGAGAAGATGAACCGAGAATCTGCTTGCGTATCTCTGCTTGGCTCCGGCTGATGGGCTGCGTGACGAGTGAGTTTGCTCTTATTCGAGGGTTGTATACCTTTAAACGAAAGACAGCATCTTTAGCGTCAGCTCACTCAAGATGTAGCAGGCTCGCCGGCCCTGAAGTGCCTGCTGTTTGCACACTTTACTTCATGAAAGGCTCTGCTACTCATTTCTTCCATACAATATTTATTATTGTTTCACTTGCCTTGAGATGGAAACGGCAAGAGCTTTGATAAATGGATTTAAGGGTTGTCTGCTTTCATTGTAGCTTCAATAAATATGGGAGCTCTGTATCATCTGCTGAAATACAAATGCCACTTCTCAAAGCGCTGTACCGCTGACTCGTGTGCCGCGTGGAGAAAAGGATGATCAACTGACAGTGCTGCATTTCCTCAAGGTTCTGTTCAAATTGACTGTGATCCCAGGGGTCTCATCTTTATCACATATGCTGGGCTTTTCCCGTCCTATCAGCTAACACAAAGACTGCAGATGGCACTAACAGTGATTTTTCTTAGGCGTAGTTTAACGGTAAGTAATAACCCTGGGTTCTCTGAATGGTGGACTAATTCGATAAGATCAATCCAAACTGGTTCCAAGGGAACCTTCCTAATGGCTGGAATTGCTCTGTCACAGTAAACAAGGATATTTAAGAGACCCTAGTTTCCTGGAGGGGTAAAAGCTATGTAACATCTAATAATGGTAAATGGATCAATACTTGGGAAGATTCTTTTCAGTTTAAATGCTATGATTTCTGAAGTCCCACTGTCTTTGAGAGTTTGAGATACCCTATTTCCATTTTTCCTAACTTTTTTTTTTTTTTTTTTTTTTTGCGCCGTATGCGGGCCTCTCACTGCTGCGGCCTCTCCCGTTGCGGAGCACAGGCTCCGGACGCGCAGGCTCAGTGGCCATGGCTCACGGGCCCAGCCGCTCCGCGGCATGTGGGATCTTCCCGGACCGGGGCACGAACCCGCGTCCCCTGCATCGGCAGGCGGACTCTCAACCACTGCGCCACCAGGGAAGCCCCTAATTTTTAATTTAAAGATAGTGATTAAAAATATACAGACTTTTTATAAAATTTAGGATGGAATTTTATCATGTCAACTATAAAGCCAAAATTTGCAAAAATTAAACTCAGTGTACTTGAAACTAATTTCTAGTAAATTACCTGGGGGGAGATGCTAATTACTTTGATAAAGGGGCTACCAAAAATACCCAAAGGATGTATAGAAGAGAAGATCCGTTTAGGAGTCAAGTAATTTGCTTTAGTAGTTGTCTTTCCTTAAAACTTTTTCCTCTGGCCCCTCAACCAATTTAATTTGTTTCCAGACTATCAACCTGCTAATGACAGGCAGTTACATGTGCTCCAGACTTTTGTTACTGGATGCAATAGTTCTTCTTTGCACACGTGGCCAAATACAGAGAAATCCCCAGATCATATAGTTCCTCCTCACTTTCTGGCCAGTAAAATGGTGGGAGCCCAAGAAGATTAGCAGCAGTCTACTTAACCGCCTCGACAGTAATTACCTTTCTTCTCTCCACCCCGACATCAATGACAAACTTGACCGTGTTGCTCCAGATCAAAGATTCTCCAGAGCTAGCCGTCAACACCACTCGTCTCTGGTAAACTTGGCATCTTTTTTCTGTTTCATCATTTGGCTTGAACAATGCACATTTCTCTTTTGGATACAAAGGAACAACTACCAGCTCTCCAAGATCTGGGTTTAAGTTAGATCCTTCTTGACAGATAATTTCATAGGCTTTTTCAATATCCTAAAGTAAAAGAATAACATCATCCGTGAGAATGAAGTACATTACAAACAACTTTCTCCAAATTATATAAAACTATAGGCAAAAGCTGCATAATGTATACAGGGAAAGAAATAGTTGTGTTTTCTATAGGTATCGTTAACTATGAAAAGGAGGTATAACTGCGTAAGAACATGTCTTTGGGGAAGTTAAATATAATTTATAAATAATTTCAATGCTACAAATAATAATAATTTCAGTGCTTTTCGTCCAAAATGGCTTTCCTCTTGTGAAATGTACTGTCTTTGCCTTTATACATTCATCCTGCTATTTTTCTAGCTCGGTGCAACTTCTCATATCCATTAACAATGACAGATGAATAAAAGTTACTCTCACATCAGTGATGATGCATCACTGTGCTTTAATGGTGGCAGAACTAAGAACTCTAAAACAATTTCTAGATTTCCAATAGAAGCATATATACATACACATTCCACAATCAGGGTCTCTAATCTGGGTCATCTTGAAAACTATTATTACCCATTAGCACTTTAAAAAAAGCAGAAATGCAATGAAATAGGCAGGAAATATTCACTGCTATTTATATATTTGCAAGATTCAGGAATTTAGAAATACTCTTTAAAAATGCTTCATTGTCAAATATACTGAATAAAAGAGTAAATTATGTGCCCTAAAACCACAAACAAGTAAGTATATTGGTGTAAAATGCTCAAAAAGCAAGACATTTTACACAGTACTTTTTAATTAATTAATTTTTGGCTGCGTTGGGTCTCCGTTGCTGTGTGCGGGTTTTCTCTAGTTGCAGCGAGCGGGGGTTACTCTTCATTGTGGTATGTGGGTTTCTCATTGCGGTGGCCTCTCTTGCGGAACACGGGCTCTAGGCACGCGGGCTTCAGTAGTTGTGGCACGTGGGCTCAGTAGTTGTGGCTCGCGGGCTCTAGAGCGCAGGCTCAGTAGTTGTGGCGCACAGGCTTAGTTGCTCCGCGGCATGTGGGATCTTCCCGGGCCAGGGCTCGAGCCTGCGTCCCTTGCATTGGCAGGCGGATTCTTAACCACTGCGCCACCAGGGAAGCCCTTCAGTACTTTTCTATTTCTCAAGTCACAACCAGATTTTTAGGACCTCATATAAAAAAGATGTCACTTAATGTAATTCTTACTCCTTTTAAATTTGTTTCCAAAATTTCTATTTTTTTAAGGGCCTAACTAACTACCAGATGGAAGATGCCCCATTTCATTTCATTACATACATTAGATTTCACTAAAAATCTGAGTAAAAAAGATGCCTTCCCATGACTGTTAAGTCTGAGTCCACTGTCCAGTGCTCCAGCTCACCTCTCCTTCCTTCCCCACCACCTGTATAGTGGGATTGAACTAACTCAAGGGCTTTGTAGGTGGACAGATCTGCCTAGAAAAATAGTGAGACCTCAGGTGAGCTATTTGAAGGTTATTCCTGAGCTGCTGAGAGGCCCCCAGGAAGCAGGGCAGAGGCTGCCCCCTGGGGTCCACACAGCAGTTATCCCGGTACCTTCTCCTGTTCACACTCCCCTTTTCTGCAGGGTTGGTTTACTTGGGGCAGATTTTTTTTTTTCAACCAAGCGAAGAGCAGGATTATTGACCATAATGAATGAAAAATTGTCAGCTGGAATAATCAGAACAAAGCTATTTCTTCCAATTTTTATAATTCTAATCATGTCATCATTTTAAGTGAGGAAAGCTTAGAAATTTCTACGGAGGAGAACAAGTCTTCGAGCTGCATCTCCCTGCACAGGACATTCACACATTCCTCCTGGGTGGCAGGTGGTAACCTCTGTACGTTGGTACTTCACCCTCCACAGCTACCCTGGAGCTGAAAGAGGAGATTCGATTCCAGCCACCCACTCACAAATTTCCAATCCAAATAACCTTCACACTGCACTGAAATATTGTACCTAGTTTAGATTCCTCAAGCTGACAGAAAACTTTGAGGCCATAATCTTCAGAATTTAAAAAAAGTACTTAAAATATTCATTCGGTGCTTCAAACTGTTCACTCATTTCCTTCCTATTCAACATGTTCAGAGCATTTACGTGTGTGGGGCTTTCCTACAATACCTGCAAAACTCAGGAAAACACAGCAACCTGCACTGAAGGAAGATATCTCCCCCCAAATGAAAGGCCCGCAACTAGGTGGAACATTTCACAAGAAAACCTTCAACCTGAGAGCATCTTCCTTGTGACAGCTTCAAGCTGCTCAATAATCTGGCTAGATAGTGTCATTAACCTTAATTTGTTTTCTATTTAATCTAGTTCACTTTTTTTCAGGTTACAAGATGGTGAAGTGATAAGGAACAACACACTGTAAACATGCAGGGCTCCAAGCCTCAATTACGCACAAGAGCCAGGGGAGCGCGCAGTTGCGGGTATTAATTCACGGCAGGTGAGGGGCTAAGTGAGCAGTGCGAGAAAATGTGAGGCACCTAATGTTCATCAAGCCAAACGTGAGTGTGTTTCTGCACCTTTAAACGGATTTCCTAAGAGAAAAAGCGACCGTTAGTACACTTCGGTCAGACGGCTTGGGTTTGTTTTCCTATGACATTCAGTTGCCATGGCAGATTTTAAAGTTTTATATAGAAATCAAGAAAGCTTCAAACAGCATGGGGAAAAATGATCAACAGCTGCTAACATGGATGTCGGAGCAAGACAAAACTTTGCAAAAGACAAACTCCAAGACCACAGGAGAGTGTTAGCCCTGACATAAGTAGTAAGAAAGAAAAGAGCCCATCAGTGTGTACTGAACTATGTTCCGCTTTTTAGGTGGCAGATGGGGAAAAGAAACCCAGATAACACCTGTGGAATTTGGGGCTGAATCGTGAGGAAAAACACTGGTTCCCAGAGACGGTATGCTCCAGCCCGCAGAACTGCAGCCCCACCCGCTGGGCAGCCTGCTGGGAGCCTCTGGACAAGAAGAACCACCCCGCCCCCCCACAGAGATTCCAGTGCTGGACCCGGGCCACAGCAGCAGCTCCTGCCAAAATGACGAATCCTCATTCTCGGAGGCTCAGAATTGCCAAATCCGCCCAGAGCTTTCACTACACCGTCACGTTCATGACTTTCAGGACGGATGGTTTCTTAATAGGAAATGTCTTTCTGGTCTGACTTCAAGGAAGATGATATAATTTTCTAAGCCCTGTGGATTTTACAGTTTCTACCACTATCCTAGGTAAAAATGCATCTTCTAAAGTCTGACAATTCAGAAGTCACTATGCCATTAATTAGAGCTTATATGAAACTTGTAAGAATCAAATACTTTAAGAATCAAATATTACCCCCAATTCTGTTATGAGCTTTATTTTTCAAAAATCCATTTTGGCATTTTTGGTTACTCTGACTAAAGATGACTACTCATTCTATCAGTCTTCATTATACTGTCCCCCACCCGATCCACCCCGAAATGTATGCCTTCTTTTCACCTGGCAATTCTAACTTTCAAATGTTTCAGACTCTTTTCATTCTGCCATTCCTCCCTCCCTTAGGCTTCAGCCAGTTATACTGAGAACCTCTAATTGTTTTCATAAATCCTTCTTCTGTCTCCTTAATCATTTTGTTACTTCCCTCAGGACTTTCTTGAGTATCTTGAATCATGCGGGATTAGGGAATGATCATAGAATAAATCACTGTAATCAGTAGAAGATTTACTGTTCAAGAAACTGTGTATAATCTACACAGGAAAAATGGAAAATATGCTGTAGTTATCATATATTTGAGATTCTAAATTACTTTCTTTATGGAAACAGATAAAATCTAAGTTGTGAGAAAACTGTCTAAAGTTCCCCAAACTAAAGGATCAGTCATCCTTTATGCTTTGAGTATAAAGCAGAATAAATACTCCTGAAGGTACTTGTGAAGGCGTGTGAATACTTAAGACAAGGCTCTGGTAGAGAGCTGAGGTCCTTGTCTTTGTTCAGCTGGTGGCTCAGCCAATATCATACAGTTTCCTTTTGGTTTCTGTTTAATCACTGGAATTACTACGTATCTGGGTCATGGTCTAAAAGCCAGTGCTTTTTTTACTCTCTGAGTGAGATCACGGGTAGGGGAAAAAGGCCAGGAAATCAGTCTCTAAGAAGAAAGGTCTAACTCTTGAGATTCTGGAGGCTTTTAGATTTGGGCCGCAGAGCAGTGGAGAGAGAAGCAGGGCCACAGTAACTGCATTAAAAAAAAAAAAATGCAACCCCAAATGACATCTTGACTCTATAAAAGCAAAAAGAGACGCTCAGCTGTACATTTCCCATTGTTCTTTTGAAAGACATTGTCAGATATCGAAGTGAACATTTTTCTCATTCATCTTTTTAAGAAAAGTGTAGGGAAATAGCCTTCTGACTGTGCTTTAAATTATATTTTCCTGCCTAACACTCCACTGACTGCTGTAGGAACATTGTGGGTACTTTTTTGTTCCCTGACTCTATGCGGAGGACTTAGCTTATGTCCCGCATCTCCAGCACATGCGCCTGCCATGAGGGAGGTGGCCGTGAGTGTGAGATGACTGTGTCTTCTCTACTGAGACAGTTCACAGCAAGCCTTCGGGGCAGCCCAGGATCTCGCCTGATCCCATGGAAGGAGGTCAGCTCTGGAGATCACCCCCAGAAATTCCTCAGAGTCCCCACCTCCCCACCCCCATTCTGTGTTTCAGAACAGCTCCTGGGCTGGTTGGTTGGTTGGTTGTTTATGTATGTATGTATGTATGTATTTATGCTGTGGCTTGTGGGATGTCAGTTCCCCAACCAGGGATCGAACCCATGCCCCCTGCTGTGGAAGCACAGAGCCCTCACCACTGGAACTCCAGGGAAGTCCCCAGTTCCTGCCTTTAGAAGCACTTCCTTGTTTGCCTTTCAGTGTAGGTTTCACTTACTCTATATCAAGGATTCTTCTAAAGTATGAAAAAAGAGGTGTGATGGAACCAAACAGCAGTTCCATCAGTTAATTAGTAAACTGAAACCTGTATGTTAGTTATTAAAAGGTTCCCAACAAGGTTAAAAGGTTCCCAATAAGTAAACTTATTACTCTCTTAGGTTAGAATGAATATTACTTACTTACTTGTTCACAGGCCAGAAAGACTACAATGTCACCCTTCTCACCGGAGTGGTGAATTTCAAAGATAAGGCGTAAAATAGACTCGAAAGACTCCTTCTGAGCCCCACTAAGGTACACAACCTCCACTGGGTACTTATTTTTCACTTCTATGAGAGGCACGTTTCCATAATAAGAACTGAGTTTGCTGATCAGGTGAGGTGAGGAGTTAATTATGAGCTTCAGTTCCGGTCTTGCCAGTAAAACATCTTTAAGAAGTCCAAGTAACACATCAGTTGCAATGCTTCTTTCATGAATATCATCTAAGATGATGACCCCATAGCTACCCAGAAAAGGACTGGACATCATTTCTCTCTGTAACATGTCATCAGTACAATACCTACAAAGAAGAAACATGAAAGTTAGAATACTCTCATGAAGAAAATCGTATAAAAAAACTCCTAACATAAACAACAAAAAATCCCTTTCCTATATCCTTTTGTCTAAATCAGGAGTTTAAATCTTTATCGGGGGCCAAGATTTCTTCAAGATGATAAAATCTACAGGCCTTCAAAATAGAAAAGTACACATGAACAAATTTTAAGCACAGTTTCCATGTGTTCACAGACCCTCTAAAGACCATCCCTGAGACCTAGGTTCCAGACCTCTGCCTTACATGTTCATTACAGATATTAACAAGAGCTACATTTAACATTTGCCCTGAGCTTTTTTAAAAAAAGTAATTCAGCAAAATACCCTTGTCCGGTAAGAGCTCCCCCCCTTCCATCAATGTAAGAATTTTGAGTCAGAGCACACACTTCAAGGGAAGGATACACAGAGGACTGTCCTCTCTCAGGCTCACGGCCCAGTGAGTCCACTAGTAGGACTCTGTCAGTGGCACATTGTGGGAGATGACGTCACCAGGGTGTTAGCATCAACGAGTTGGAAATGTCGTCCAAATAATAACCACACGAAAGCATCTAAAAAGTAGCCACCTATTTGAGGGCAGCGTTCCTGGAGGAGGAACGCGTCATTAGTAATTTTCATGGATTTCCAGTAGTTCTTGGGGTGTGTTTAAAAATAATAGTAAAAATAAATACCTATTAGTCATCCAGCACCATACAAACATCATCTTTCTGACACTATTTACATCTCTGCCTATATTATTCCTTGAGGAAACCAATTTCATAAGTTTTCTACCCATTTAAGGTATTTATTTTATGTGTCCCTGTCTACGGCAGGTCTGAAACTGCTGTTCTTAGAAAGGCCTGCTTGCAAGCTTGGCCCTTGGCCGGCATTTGGGAACCTAGATTTGGGAGGGTTCTCACCATTCCCAGAACTGATGCTTACTGTTTGTAATATGGTCTAACCTGCTTTCCTTCTGGGAGTATGACTTTAGAATACAGGAGGAGGCAGAGGGTGCCTATGTGACCAGTCCCCAGTAAATACCTGGGCACAGTCTCTAATGAGTTTCCTTAAACTCGTTGCTACAACTCACAGCTGGAGGAACGAAGCATATCTCAGGTGGTCCACTGGGAGGTGCTCTCGGAAGCCTGCGCCTGGTTTCCTCTGGACTTCACGCCTTGCACCATTTCCCTTTGCTGACTTGGTTTGTATCCTTTCACTTCAGTAAATCTGAGCTGTGGATTAACTATATACTGAATCCTACGAGTCTTCCTAGCAAATCATCAAACCTAGGGGTGGTCTTGGAGACGCTGAAACAGTCCTCAATTAACCCTTTTCAAGGAAGAAAGAAAAAGGAGAAAACATTTATAAGTTCCTAGTGTGTGCCAGGCATTGTGCTGATAGAATAGTTCTCATTTAACCTTTAGAATAAATCTTCAAGGTAGACATTACTATCCCATTATTTATAAATGAGGAAACAGGTTCAGAAAGGTTAAGTACCCTGCATAAAGTCATAAAGACAGGGAGAGAGTCAAGATTTAAGCCTGAATGTCTATTACATCTCACGCCACTGTCAAATTATAGAGACGGGTCCCTTGGCTGCCATGGATTGGTAACAAAGCCCATGTTCTCCCTCTCTGCACCTTGACGAGATCAGAACATTTGCTCTCTGCCTTTACTCCTACACTTGTTCTCATTCTGTGTCTGTCTTACCAAAAGGGCAATGATAAGTTGCTGATTATTCCTTTTCTCAAACTTAAGAAAGAAAATATACTGAATACTACAATATTATACTTTGTGCAAGATGCAAACAAAGAGATGCATCCAAAATCTAGGTTTCAGGTCCTCTGCTGCTGAGGGTAATTAGTATGATACAATAAGTACTATTGACTCTTGTCTGAAAACAAGTTGTTTTAATCTATGCTACTTCCTTAATGTTATTCCCTTCTGAGCAAAACTCATCTAAGCACTTATCTGATAGGAAGAAATGCTTTCTCTCTGCCAGGCAGAGGAGGTGAGTGTGTTATGTAAATACTTCCAGCCTTAATTAAAAAGGGAGAAGATGTGACTCACCTAAAACTCTACGAGACTCAGCAAGCTAGACCTGGCCTTCCAAATGATTATATGAAACTAAGGGAATACTAAGGATCCACCCTAAAACTTACCATACAAACCTCCAGTTTTCTATGTAAGACAGAGATCTATTTCTTACCTTTATATTAATAAGATCATGTGTACAGTGCTTAAGAAAATACTGTTCCTGATAACTATGTAAAAAGATGGATACATTTTGGAAATGTAATTTATTTTTTAAATTTATTTTTATTTATTTATTTTTGGCTGCATTGGGTCTGTTGCTGCGTGCGGGCTTTCTCTAGTTGTGGCGAGCAAGGGCTACTCTTCACTGCGGTGCGCGAGCTTCTCATCGTGGTGGCCTCTCGTGTTGCGGAGCACGGGCTCTAGGGCGCGTGGGCTTCAGTAGTTGTGGTGCATGGGCTCAGTAGTTGTGGCTCGTAGGCTCTAGAGCGCGGGCTCAGTAGTTGAAGTGCACGGGCTTAGTGGCTCCGCAGCATGTGGGATCCTCCCAGACCAGGGCTCGAACCCATGTCCCCTGCATTGGCAGGCAGATTCCTAACCACTGCGCCACCAGGGAAGTCCCTGGAAATGTAATTTATATTCTAAATTCTTAAGACTGAAATTTTGAAAGCTAAGAATATAGGAAAGTTTTATTAATATTTTCTGAAATTATATGTATTGAATTTGACCTTAAAAATTTGAGTAATTTCTAAAAAATTCAGTGTTCTAGAGGGTTCATATTTGAAATGTATGTCACTTCCACAAGATATTGTGATATCTAGTTCAGAAAGACTATTTTAGGTATATAATATTCGGGTATCCACTGTTTTGAAAAAGGCCAGAAAAAAGCTGAAAGAAGAACTAAGCTGTTCTATATAGAATCCAGAAAAATGGTAGTGGCATAAAGATTATATTTACTAAGTACCTATCATGTACCCAACAGACTAGATGCTAAGGAGTTACAAAGAAAATGAAAAAGACAGTATCAAACACAGAACACTACCTTCTATAATCAACAGGCACCCTTAGATCCTCTTATTTAAATAGCTATTCAGTCTGAGCTTATCAAAAATTATGGCTAGCATGTGTCTCCAAGGAAATGAACGCGGCTGGGATTTACCTTTTCACCCAAATCACCCAAATCGCTAACAGATGCATCGCGCTCCCATACACCAGTCGCGGGCAGCAGCTCCCTGAGTCCTCACAACAACCCTGCGAGCTGGTGTGTCAACCACCGCGTTTCACGGACGAGGAAGCGTAAGCAGAGAGGCTGGGGGACTTGTGCAAGGTGACAGGTGGGTGGGTGGCTGAGACCCTCATTTTACAGCCACGCCGCCTGCTCCTCAGAGCACAGAGCATTAGGAGGAAAATAAGGGACGACTTTCTTTTCTCTTATCATATAGAGCTTTTCACTACCTTTGGCCCCTTTGCTGAAGCTCAAACCCTGGTAGCAATAAATCAGACTACCTGCTGACACTTGCGCTGGTTGGGGGATGTCAGGGTGGAAAGTGCAGCATCCCAGCAACAAGAGTGACTGTAAAGTAAAGATGAGACGGCCGGGCAGCCCGGCAGAGGCAGAAGGAACCAGAACCCGCAGTGGCCAAAGGAGGCTGCTAGTTTCCCTCCACCTTCTAAGGTGTACCTGCGGTTCAGCTCCTCCACACCTGAAGGCTATTTTCTACATTAAGAAAGGAACGCTACATGCAGATAAGAGCTAAAAAAAATTTTCAACAGAAACTGTAGTCCTTCCTTTGGCTGTTAGGATTGAATGCTTGCAGGGTTTTCACCATAAAGCAATGAAAGCCAAGTCCCAACACATAAGAGATGCTTAAAAAGGTGAGATGTGTCTTTGACCTACTCTGACAACATTATTGGTTTACTCCACAATTATTTACCTCTATGACTTTCTAAAAAAAAAATGTATATATATATATATATATATATATATATGCGCACACGATCCATGTCAATAAGATAAAAACATCATAAGATTTCATTTTAAAAGTGACTACATCCAAGAGTCCTTTTCAAAAGGTTTGAAAGTCTAGTTCAGGTTTCCAAAGTCTAGTCCATCCTTTCATTAAAACCATGACCGCTTGAGAGGTCACTTCAAAATGTAAAGGATGAAGAATGAATCTGCTAGGCGTGGGGATCCTTCACCCTTTCAGGGTTGCATGTCCTGTCGGGTCCAACTCTCCAACTAGTCCGTGAGTTCCCAAAAGCAGGGAGGTTTTTACATTTATCTGTATCACTATTGGACCATTTGCATAATAAATAATTTATAAACATATACAGTGACTCGGGGACATCACGGCTAGAATAACAGAAGGTTACATATATTCAAGAAGTTCAAGTCATAGTGCTACTGATCGAAAGCTTCCCTATGGTTTAACACCAGCCTGAAGACCGAGGTCCTCTATTTTTGAAGATAACGTTTGAAAAATGTTAAAAGCAGCTTAGTACAAACCAAATGAGTTACAAAGGCTTTCTGAATGGGAGAAGAACTGCACCAGAGTCTGCAGCAGCCAGCTGGGACCAGGCACTCGTCTTTCCTTCTGTTATCAAGTGTGTTAAACGTCCTCCATGGGACAAGCATGTCAGATGCCGGGGATACGAGTATGCAAAAACCATCCCTGCTATACTGTACTGTGCTATGCTGTGCTGTGCTATACTGTACTCTGCTATGCTATGTCATGGCATCCCTGTTACACTAGCGTAGGACGTCCCCAGTGATGTGCCAGGGCACTCTGGTGTGCCCCACAAGTGGGTTAGAGACACGCAGATACACTGAGGCTGAGACACTTGTCTCCTCAGACCTTGGGGCAGTCAGGCAGTGCCTGGGACAGCTGAAGCCCTTGAGATGGTCATCTTTGGCTGCAAACAGCTTTGACCATTTCCTTAAGGTGCCATAAGATACTCTCACTTTCAATGACGGCTATGATAGAAAACTGCTTGAGAAACTGGCCCAGAGCAGTGATTTTTTCCACTTCTCTTTTTCCTTCTGTTAAGCTCTTGGAAACCACTGTGGAAAGGAAATCTCAGAACTGTGGTCGCTACTGAGAAGGGTCCTTGGAACCTGTAAGAATCTCAAAACTAGGGTTTGAAAAACACTGACCTACACTGCTATGATGAAGGCCGAGACCAAGTTTTACAGAAGCCCAGCAGAGAGTTTTCTAATTTACACTACGGAGGGTCAGGGAAGCTTTCCTGGAGCAGGTGACCTCTGCATAGGATCTTGTATGACGGGGAGGAATTAGCCAAGCACGGAAGAGGCACAGACATTCCATGTGGAGGGAAGACCATGTGTCAAGGCACATGGCACACAGAGAACCACGTGTGTCGACACAGCTGGCACACAGACAACGCATATGGACCCACTATGGGGCGGAGCTCCAGAAGCACAGGTTGAAGGTCTTTGGGGCCAACCTAACAAGTCATGACTTTTTCCTGAGGATTATGGGGAGATACGGAAGAAGTTTAGACAAGGAATCCCTGACGGTGCCAAGGTGGGAAAATGACTGGTGCATGTCAGGCTGGTGACAGAGAGAGGAGTTACTATTATCACACGTTACAGGTGTGTAAAGCAGAGAACGCAAAAATACGCTCTTCTAGGATCGCAGAGGACAAGCCAGGAGTCATCAGGTACAGCAGATGAAAGCCCCCCAAACCAACCTCAAGATCGTTTCACTGGTGCAGCAGTTCTCAAAAGGAATCATGTAGCCGACTTCATGACCGATGTTAACATCCATTTCGTCTGCCACCCGGAGGGCGAGCTGGACCACAGTCTGCTTGTGGACCTGTGTGCACACCACGCCCCCGTGCTGGTAGTGGATGGAAAGGCAATATTCAGCACACCACTGAGGAACCTTTAACGGGGACAAATGAGACAGGATCAGCCCCGCTAGGAAAACACCACCACCACCACCAAAAAACCTCCAAGGGTTCATCTTATAAATGAGTTGTTTTCTTCCACCAGTGAATCACTGGTGGGCTGCATTACAGCTTAGTTGGTGAAACTGAAGAATCTGTGTTTATGCATAGAGTTAGTACTAGTAAAGTTAGGAATAAACAGGAGTTAGCAGGGACTGTAGAAGTTAGACTCCCAGATGAGAAAAAAGGAAGATAAAAATAAAAGGCAAAGTAAAAAAAATTCTTTTAACCTCAGCTGTTCTGAAAAGACTAATGTATTTAAGATTATTATTTTCTTTCTGGTTAAAAGAAAGCACCATCAAAGATATGGCTTCTGGTAGCAACTTTTTTTTTTTTTTTTTTTTTTGCGGTACGCGGGCCTCTCACCGTTGTGGCCTCTCCCATTGAGGAGCACAGACTCTGGACGCACAGGCTCAGCGGCCACGGCTCACGGGCCCAGCCGCTCCGCGGCACGTGGGATCTTCCCGGACCGGGGCGCGAACCCGCGTCCCCTGCATCGGCAGGCGGACTCTCAACCACTGCGCCACCAGGGAAGCCCTGGTATCAACTTCTATGCTTTAAGCAATATAAATATTAAATAGCATTTAGATGAAAAATAGTAGCTCAAAATTAAAACATTTACATTTAAATCTAAATGACCATAACAAAGTAACCAGATAAGCCTACTTTACATTTCCCTGGCAATAAAAGCTAAAATACACTGGCATTTATCATCTAAATACAATGAAAACTAAGCTCAGTGAGATAATTAACCAATCCATCCAGATTTGGAAAGAGCCAATTCCAAGGCTGCTCTTGAGTTATTTATTTTTAAATCCTTTTACTGAAAATGTATTATGGTTCAATTGATTTTAAATAGTTCATTTGCATAAGAATTATTATAGTAGAAAGTACTGGATTCATTTGTATGCTGGAATCTTAGGGCACTGTCAGTAAGCTATGCTTTGTTACATGTATTTTTAAAACAAATCATTCTGAGTGTTTTTTAACAGATCCAAGGTATTTAAAAGTTTCAGCATTTTTAATTATCTTCAGATTTGCTATTTACTAGACCCATCGTGGAATTCTTAGATTTTTAAAAAATTTTATTTATTTATTTTTGGCTGCATTGGGTCTTCCTTGCTGCACATGGGCTTTCTCTAGTTGCAGCGAGCGGGGTTCTCATTGCAGTGTGCGGGCTTCTCGTTGCGGTGGCTTCTCTTGTTGCAGAGCATGGGCTCTAGGTGCACGGGCTTCAGTAGTTGTGGCACGTGAGCTCAGTAGTTGTGGTACATGGGCTTAGTTGCTCCGCGGCATGTGGGATCTTCCTGCACCAGGCCTCAAACCCGTGTCCCCTGCATTGGCAGGCAGATTCCCAACCACTGTGCCACCAGGGAAGCCCGAATTCTTAGATTTTAATACTATAACTTGAAAAATAAACATAACTTACTAGAAATCAAGTAACTCCAAAATGAACACCTGCTGCAGACTGCAGATTCCCGACGATTAAAAGTGTAAATGTAGTTCCTCTATTTCAAGACGAGTGTCAGCCTTGTCAGCAGGTTGAAAACTAATCAGCAATTATTTCCTCAATAACTTTGTCGTATGAAAGATGAACATTTAACACACTACACTCAGGAAGTCTGGAATCAAGGTATATCACAAGTGACCAAAGTCAGGAGCTCTAGACCTGGTGTGCCATTAGGTTGTTATTTGTAAATCACCATTTCTCTAAGCTTCAGTTTCCTTTCCTGCAAAATGGGTTGAACGGATGAGACCTACCCTTCAAGTCTGAGCTCCTGTGCCATTTTCTCCCCAAGGCTTGCTGTGATACCTCCCCTCCACCCCCCACCAGGAAGGAGACCCCCACAGTGTACTTCCTGACAACCATGGCATGGACCATGGACCACACTTCCTGCAGTTGCTGGTCTGTTCCAGTGCAGGTCTGTTCACCCCACTAGACTATGAGCTCTGGGAGAACAGAGATCTGTCTTTGTCACCAAATAATCTTAAATAAGTTTATTCAATAAATATTTGTTAAATGAACACATTAATTTCTTACATTTTCCAGAAATATTTTTAAATTCTATGATTCGATATATTCTACCTTGAATTGCTTCACAATCACACCTAACTGGGAATTCACATAAAAGTTTCTATCTCCCTCATTCCCTAGGAAGTTATTTTTTATCCTTGTCAAATCCTTACTTTTTAACCCGATTCCCTACTCCCTTCATATCTAGGTCCTTAGCTGAGACCTCAAATGACACTTTTGTAAGAAATTATATTAAAACTGTTTGAATCTTTGTCTCCCCACTAGAGTGGAAGATCCTTAAGGTGGACATGCGTGGTTCATATTTCCCCCAATACTTAATAGAGGACCTGACACATAAGAGGGATAATAAATATCTGGATGGAAGGATGGATGAAGACATTAGAATAATTGAAAAGAAGGGAGAGAAAGGCTTAGACTCAGGACTTAACATGGGAGAGAAGTAATAAAACCAAGGGACATATATTTCTAAGGAAGAATGAACAGTACTCACTAGCAGACTAATTATGCATAAGAAGAAACAAATATTTTAAGATCTCTGACTTAAAATACTAGGGCAATGGCGTCGTTAACAACCAGAAATTTAAAAGTAAAATAAAGTAGAATGAATGAATGAAGCTAAACAGTAGCATAAAGTGCTTCTGGGGGGAGCGAAGTGTTCAAGGGGAGGGAGAGAACCTTCAGGAGAGCCGGGAAAGGGGTCAGGGTTAAGGTCATCTTGATGGGAGGACATCCAGGTGTAGCCAGCCTGAGATCAACTGCGAAACAGGCCAGGAGCCTAAGTGAGGGGCCAAAGCTAGAGATACACACAGAAGTCCTAGAATTTCAGAGCTGAAAGGAATGGCAGGCACGCAGGCCACGGCCTCATCCTACACACAAGGGAAGTCTGAGAAGGGTTACTTGCCCCCTCATCCTGCCAGTAAACAGCCCAGCCACAACCTACGCAAATCTTCCAATTTCTCATCTGGCGTAACTTCCGCCAGGCCACGGTTGCTTCCAAACATCTTTATACAAAGGTAGTAATAGAAGCCATCAGGGTCTCAACCGTCAACGCTTTTTACTACTCTTTCTAGCCTAATAGCAGTGTCAGAGGACAGTGCTACGATGACAGCGGGCACTATTTTACACAGCTAGAATTGCTGCTGAAATGACACCATTCAGTTTCACTAAAACACCTGGATATACTCAGTCTGGTTATTATTCTAAGATCCAGGATAGCTGCTTTCAAACTCTAGAATTCTACATGATTCAGATGATTATGGGCCACGTTCCCAAGGTTCCGACTTTGTTTTCTGAGTGCATTTCATTTATTTCTATTTACTCACATAAACAAATTCTGCAAGATTAGACTATTACAGTATGTTTATAATGTTATAAACATCATATAGGCCTGGCAGTGCAATAAATATAAACAATCCAACAGTCCTCACTGTTCTTTTTGCCCTCCTCCACAATAGAGCAAATGATTTCACCTATGAGGCAAAGAAAATAATTCAGAAATGGGACAGCTCTTCTAGACATCAATTCAAATCACCAGCGAAAGACTGAACACATGCATCTTGGGCTTAATGTAGGGATGTCTGCTGACACAGCCAAGCTGAAAGTTGAGCACAAGTCACAACTAATTGCAGAGCACCCACCCCACGCAGCTCTGACTGCGTACGACGTACTGCCCCTTTCAGTAAGTCACACATGGATGACGACAGTAAGTGATGCAAATGCAAACTGAAAGGGTCGTCTCTGAACAAAAAGGAGAGACACATTAAGTCATCTCTCCTAATTATAACAACTTCTGTGCTTAGCATACCTTCCCAATCACCCCAAGCAAGCTGAGGCACGCTGTGAAGTTTGATGCCTTCGCAAAGTATCGGCTGAAAAGAATTATGATTCAGCAAATGCCAGAAATGTGAACATTTCATAATTTCAAGCGGCACTAAGATTACAGCTTCACAGGGAACTCTTGCATTCTCTGCACTTATAGCAAATACCGTACCATTCCGCGCCCTGATTCTGATTCTCCTCTGGGAGTGGCTTTTTCTTTGTCCCAACAGTACCTTACCCTTCTCACCAATGCATTATATGCCTTGAGATTTCATGTCTCTCTCTATAGTTTCTCTTTGGAAGGTATGCTCCCCCTCCTCCCTGGCATCTAGAACATACTTTAGTACTTAGCAAAAGGTGTGCAATTTGGTAAACAAAACAGAAAACTGTTTTTTACAACTGAAAAAAACAAACCTATTTACAAATTTACCTGGGCCTTTCAGCAACAGATAACACCCACATTTATATATTTGGTCTAGAAAATTTCCCTACTAGGAATCACAACTTCAAATATTTTCATTCTGAACTCATCCAACAACTTTTTCTCAATCTCTCAACTTTTTCACATTCTCTCAATCCAGTTTTCTGGACTGTGTGACGTGCCACACTTGCTGAAGCCTGAGCGGTGAAGCCGGCTCCGGGTCGCACAATCAGGCGCGGACGCTGACAGAGCGCGCCCGGGTCCTGGCTCTCATCTCCTCCCTGCAAGCAAATCACCGGGACTCTGGCCCATCTGCCGCTACGAGAGTAGGTAAGAGGGGTCCTCCAAGTAACCAAAACCTAATCTACATCAAGGCTTCGCCAGCTTGACTTCGTAACCGGAGCTCTACAAATTGTACAGATCCGGAACGCGAAGCCAAGACGCTCCATCCCCACCCCGGGCAACAGGCAGGAGGCTGGGCTGCTGGACTGCTGGACTCTGGGAGGCTGGGGCCCAGGATCCTCGGCTGGTCCAGATCAGATCCAAGAGGGCAGCGGAGCAGTCTCGTTGCTGCCACCGCAGCAGCAGGACAGCCACGTGAGCCACACTGGTGTGGAACCTCCTGCCCCTCCGTCCACGGCTAGAGATTGCGTCCCCTCCTCTAGCGGATGTACAAGTAAAGGACGTGAGACACAAGTCATCTGTGAGACACAACGCTACTACAGTTAAACAAATTCTAGTCCCAAAGGCCCTCAAGCCCTCGTTTTATGTCCCCAGCCTGCCCATGGTGACTGATTCCTCTTCTGGGCCACCCAGAGCGTGGCTGTGCCAAGATCCCAATCACTCACTTTTATTTAAGTACCAGAATCACGAAATCCAAAGCTGAAAGGAACCATAAGGTCCAGCAGTTCACCCAAAGGCATGAATCTCCACAACAACGTTCCTGCCAGGCGCACGAAGCTGCCCGATGTGAGCCGGACGCCAGAACTCATTCCTGAGGAGTGCGTCCCCTTCCGCATTAATGTCACGTGTCCCTGGATACCGTAATTTGTATACCTCTTGAGCGAACACAGGTAGACTCCGCCAGCAGAAAATGCGGAGTAAGTTACTCAGCTAATAAGGTGCAGTTGTTCTAGACCAGCCAGCTTCTTAGTTTAGGCTAAAGCTCAGGTACGTCATGCTTATTCAGCTCACTGACCCAACCATTTCGGGGGAAATTTCAGGACAAGGAAGTAAATAGATGGTTCTAAAAATAGTTCATTGTCTTCTAGGCTTTTTCATAAATCTGCCCCAAAAAAGGTAACAAGAAGCAGCTCTATAAATGTATGAAAAGTTGTCCTCTTTTCCAGAGGGCAGTCACAAAGTAGCCTCCGTACCATCTGCACTAAAGGGAGGTGGGATTCTGGGATCCAGCAACACACTCGTGGTCCTCTTGGGAAGGCTCGGGTCTAAAGACAGACTTTTCTTTGAAAGGTTTAAAATGCTGAGGAAAAAGAAAATAGTCCTAGAAGCTCTTTAAAAAATAACCAAGTTGTTTCCAGAATTAAGAAAACAACTGATGCTCCCATTATTTAAATTGGTTTAGAATTTGATTTCTCCTACCCCGAAGATACATACTGCCTTCACACTTAACAGAAACAAGCATGATTTATTAAAATGATCAGGAAGTTAGAGATGACAAGAGAAACCATTGCTAGGTATTAACATATTACATGACAACAATTCTGGCCCTTTAAGATCACAAATTCTAAAAGAAAACTCAAGGAGTATACATTAAAAAAAATTTTTGTTTAAACAATAGTGTGGGTTAGCAATTCTGAAACTAAATTTTGAGCATTCTAAGATTGAACAAGTAAAGATATTATGAATAATGAGTGCTAAGTTTCTCATAGTTAGAGAAAGGAGTTACAAATATGGAAGTGGGGAAGGCTAGAATGAACGCTGTACAGCTGAACTGGAATCAGAGGCATCAGTAGGAACCCATGGTTTTAAAAATAGAGAGACAGAAATACAGATAAAACAGAAATATACATAGAGAAAGAAATACAGAGAAATAGAGAGCAACAGAGAAAGACAGAAATCGAAAGAGCTAGAGAGAGAGAAGGAGAGGCAGGAGGGCCTAGAAGCAACTGACAAGTCAATGGCCAACGGGCACTTAGCACCCATCTCCTGGTTTTTAAATACAATTCCCACTAAAATGAACCACCAGGGCTCCTTGAGAAAAATGGCTGTTTCCAAGACTGGAGCAGGGAACATACTAGATGAGCCTATAACATCTTACTGGGCCAGAAAGCAAAGAAATGCTCAGAGAATGATGTCAAAAGAACACAGAAGGCATCCTGAAGGGGTTCCCATAGGCCACATTGGGGACGATTTGAGCAACAAAATAAACGGGCTTAGTAATGAATTATCGCCTACAGAATAAAATAAGAATTCATGGGTCCACACTGACATAAATGAATGAATAAATAAATAAGGAAGAAGAAAAAGCTCAGTTTTACAGAAGAATTCCAAATATTAAATGTATCAATAGAAGGAATTTCAGAAATAGAAAAATCACCATTTGGTTACTACCGTGTAATAACGTCAAAGGTAAGAATCGTCCAAGGATGCTAAAATTAGTAGCTGGAGGCACGACAAGAAGCAGACTCTACGTAGCCTCCAAGTATCTCCCCATATCTCTTAAATGATAGGGGGGGGCATTGTAACTTGACGATAGAGATCAAGACAGTCACCACCTTACCAAGTTATCAAAGTTAACATCACCAGTCATGGGAAAAATCTTGTCTCCTGCTACGATGTCCTGAGGAGGACACATAGCACTTCTGTGCTCTTCCTGCCACAAACGCAAAATTGGAATCTAATCCAAAGGAAACACCAGACAGATTCAAACTGAGGGGTGTTGTACGAAATAACCAACTTGTACTCTTCAGAAATGTTGTGGTCATGAAGGACAAGGAAAGACTGAGAAGCCGCTTCAGATCAAAGGTGATTAAGGAGAAATGACAAGGAAATGCAATGTAACTTTGGATTGGATTCTGGACTAGAATTTTTTTTTTTAATGACAAAGGTCCTTAGTGGGCAAACTGATGAAATTTGAATGTTATAAGTTAGATTTTGGTAATTATGTTGTGGCTAGCCCTGTTTTAGTAGATATTGCTGAAGTATTTGGAGGTAAAGGATATCATATCATCAACTGACTCTTAAAATGTTCAGAATAAAAATCTGTGTGTGTGTATGGAGAGAGAACAATAAAGCACGTGTGGTAAAATGTTAACTTTGGTGGAATCTGGGTGAACTATATGTGGAAAATCTTTGTACTATTTTTGCAACATTTTGTAAGTCTGAAATTATTGCAAAATAAAAACTTTAATTTTTTTCTTTTTGGCTGCGTTGGGTCTTCGTTGCTGTGTGCGGGCTTTCTCTAGTTGTGGCGAGTGGCGGCTACTCTTCATTGCGGGACATGGGCTCTAGGCCCGCGGGCTTCAGTAGTTGTGGCACACAGGTTTCAGTAGTTGTGGCACACAGGCTTCAGTAGTTGTGGCTCGCGGGCTCTAGAGCACAGGCTCAGTAGTTGTGGCACACGGGCTTAGTTGCTCCGTGGCATGTGGGATCTTCCCAGACCAGGGCTCGAACCTGTGTTTCCTGCATTGGCAGGCACATTCTTAACCACTGCGCCACCAGGGAAGCCCCTAAATAATTTTTAACTTGCCACTTGTCCACAGAAACCAGGAAAATTATACTCCTTCAGTTTTCATCCTTAGCTTCTTATGACAAACTAAATCATTCATTGTAGCAACAACTCATCACAACAAATAGAAAATCATAATAAACCCTTGATATTGGCAGCTATAAACAAGATTAAAGAAAAAAAAAACCTGTTGTCCATTTCACCCCTCTTCAAGTTCCATTTAGAACAAGTAAGCCCCAGAAGTAATAAAAACCTTAAAGCAGCAAAGTATAGTAGAAAGAGTTCTTAGAATTCCAGCTCAGAAAGTTATGTGACATTCGTTAGACAAATTATCAAACCCCTCTGGGCCAGGGTTTCATCATCTGAAAAATGAAGGGGTTCTATCAGATTATCTCTGTGGTCTACTCTATAATTCTCACATCATGAGAACCTACAAATGATTTTCATAATAAAAATACTTACTGCTTGCTTTACAATTTAAGTGTAAAATAAAGATCTCACTCAAATCAAACTTCAAGTTCAAATATGACAACAATAAACTGGCCAGTAAATAGTCATTAGCTGTCTATCCTAATTCTTTCCTCCTTTTTAGATCCTGAAGTGTGTGGCTCTAGGCCTGGATCAGATTTGGCCACTCGGTTATTTCTTACAGTCTGGAAAATAAGAACTTCCTTGCGCTTCTGACTTTCTGTAACTTAGCCAACTTCACCAATAAGCATATCCACACATCCTGATTATCAGACTGCTGGACATGTAAACATGGCAGTTAATCCCCAAACCTGTGGCAGGCAAATAACATCTATCACATCTTTTAAAATATAACATGCACAACAAAATAATTTGAATAGGTTTTTCTGCTATTCTAAAGAACATTCAGTGGTACAATAAACACAATTAATATCCACCTACGTATTAACTTTTATTCAACTGGCTTTCATAAAGAAATGTAGGGAAGTAACTTAACTGTTGTGCCTGAATTGCTAATGCTCTTTTTTGTTTTGTTTTTTGGTTTAGATAATATCATTATTAAAACAGAACACTATGCTGTGACACTGTGATTATTTAAGTAATACAAAAGTACAACACACAAAGTAAATGCTTTTTTGTAGTGGCTACTCACCTGAGAGCTCTTGCCACATTTAGCGTCTCCTGAAACGATCACAATTTGACTTTGAAGCAGATTCTCCATAAAGGAGTATTTTTCCTTCCATATTGGAAGATCTTCTCTTTCTTTCAGAAGTTTATAATAACGTGATGAATATGGCAATCCATCAAAAGGGTTAAGTTCCAGATCCTCACAGGCCAAAATCCCCTCCTCATTCCCCTCACTGGAATCGAGGGATTCAGGAAAATAGCGTTTTTCAGAGGAAGAGTTTGGACATTCCAGTTCTTCTTCTTCCATCTTGTCCAAGTGAGCTTAAGCAGCTGGCATTCTCCTACAATAACCCACTGCACATAGGGTTGAAAGTGCACATATACAAACTCAGATGTCCCAATGGCTAGGACTTCAGTTCAAGGTTTTACAAGCTGAATTCCTCAAATCTGCATCTGTTCTTCTTTGCTGCATGAGCTACTATGCTGGCTCACCAGCACTCTTCAGCACGTTAAATGATTGTCAATAAACCACGCTAAACACAAACAAAAAAAAAGAAGGAAAATCAGGTACATATACATACAAGATGTTCAAAAGAAAAAGCGTACGCATTCAAAAATAAAAGCACGATTCTTCCTGTTAACTGGTTACTGTCTTTTATTTCTGCTGTCTGTTTAAAAGGCCAGGAATAATATAGGTTAATTCTTAAAGTCTGGTTGGCTGCAGTTTTTTCCTGGCCAGTTTGGAAAACAATTCCACACTGGACCTGGTGCGCTCTGCCCGATCCGCCTCTATCACAGGTCCCTGCATCTTGATTGACAGTGAATAGAAAGCAACAGGGGGACATTGTGAGTGTGAGCCTCTATCACGTGGTCACTAATCCCACTACAAAGGAGATGCCAGACCCTATAAAAGGGAAAATTGTGAGGGCTTGGGGAGTGTTCTCCAACACTGGCTACAAGAGTCTACTACTTATTTATTTATTTAGTATTAAGAACTCCTCTAGTTTAAAGGAGAATATTAAAAAAAAATACTTCATTTTACATTTGCTTGTGCCAGTTTACAGAGTCAAGTGAGCGAGTTGCTTATTTTTTTCCATCTGAGGCTATGGCTAGCTTTTGTTAATGAGGTCTTTGTTTGCTTAATTAAACCAGAAATCTCAAGCATATTTCTCAAGATTCCTGGGTCCTGAGCCCAGTATGTCATACTCAAGAGGCAATAAAATACATTTAATTTAAATGAAGAAGTGAAAAATTGACTAAGAAAAGGTAAAATTTATGCTAGTAACACTCCCTACGTGTCAGGTAAGGGGTCCTTCCTTTTGCAATCACTGGTGATTTTTTAAAACTCTAATCAGTATTGCTGGAAATAAGCACCTTTTCACATTAATCAAGGGAAAACTAAAAAGACAGAAAAACTTGAGTATAAAAGAACAAATAATAAAATACATTTCATGATATCTTGTCACTCAGATCACTCTTTGTACAGCACCCCATTTATCGGAACTATTGTTTTTTTTTTTTTAATGTAAAACACACCACTTTATTTTTTAACTTCCTTTTTCAAATTTTTTTCAAATTTATTATTTTTTAAATTTATTTGGCTGCGCTGGGTCTTAGTTGCGGCATGCAGGATCTTTTTTTTTTTTAGTTGAAGTATCTTTTTCTTTTAGTTATGGTGTGTGAACTCTTAGTTGCGGGGTCCGAACTCTTAGTTGTGGTGTGCGAACTCTTAGTTGTGGCGTGTGGGATCTAGTTCCCTGACCAGGGATCAAACCCGGGCCCCCTGCATTGGGAGTGAGAAGTCTTAGCCACTGGACCACCAGGGAAGTCCCGGAATTATTGCTCTAGATTGTCAGAGTTAGTGGGCTCAAACGGCTAGCTCCTAATCATAAGTAATAAAAAAAAACCCTCCTCCATTGGTCAAGCCAGGCTCCAAGGAAACAGTCAATCACTTAAGAAACATTCGCTGAGTGCCTTTTCAGGGCTTAAATTAATAAACTAGGCACTGGACACCCACTTACTTTGGGGGTAGGACGAAGAGTGGGATAGAATTTTTAAAAAGTCACATACAAATAGGACAAAAGAGGGAGAAACCAGAGCAGGGAAAGGACGTTTTAGCTCTACGAAGGTAGAGTTCTTCAAAATTCATTCTAAAAGCCGTTGTTTCAAAATTATAATGGAATTATAATGTTGTGATAACACAAATGCAACATGGATTAACTCTACAATTCTTCACTGCCCCATGGCTGAGACCACATCCACAGAAAAGCTCCAAAAACACAATAGCCTGAGATCACAGGACAAGCTGACTTTGACAAGGTATCCAAGAATCAGAAAATTCTACTGCTTAAGAGAAGTTAACATTTAGTGTTATATTCAATTTTTGTTTTGTTCTGATTAGAATCCCTTCCAAGGGATCTCACCGTACATGTAAATTAAATTACTGTAATGACCAATGATTGCCTTAGGTACTATTTCTGAATTGTTTTAACTTAAAAACAAACAAAAAAGCAGAGCTATTATTTTTACCAAATATGTGTCCTTGAAATGTTTCTCTTAATTTTATAGCACTCCTTAAAAGTGTAATAATCTTGTAATTAAAGTAAAATCTTACTCAAAGTATTTACCACTTTGAATCCTGGGGGAACAGTCACGTTTTCTGAATAGTCATCTTTCTAGAGATCTAAGGCTCACCTAGCCCCTTCATAACACATACAATGTGTACAGATACATCACCCACTTCTCTGTTATGGTGATTAAAAGATGACCACAGATTCTCTGCCACTGCCCCCACGGAGAGGTGGAGCCTATTTCCTTTCCCCTTGAGTCTGAGCTGGCCATGGGACTCAGGATGACTACAAGAATGCTGTGGAGTGATGATCGGCTACTTCCAAGGCATTCACATGCTTGAAACACTCCCCCTTGGAGCCAGCTGTCATTCTGTGAGATGCCCAAGGAACGGGGAGAGGCCACTGGGAAGAAACCAAAGCTTGGCGTCTGTCTTCAGAAAGCACAGACCGCCAACCATGTGCGTGAGCCGTGGAAGATGCTCTAGCCCAGTAAAGCCTCCGGATGACCACAGGCCCAGCCCACAGGACACCCAGCAGAAGGAGCCAAGTCAACCCAAAGAACCATGGGAAGGGTACCTGGTCACTGTTATAAGCTACCAAGTTCCAGCAACAGATAACCAGACTTCTGCCTACTAAACAGAGTATACTCAGAATTCATGCTTTCTTCACAACTCAGCATCACCAATACATTGGTTCCTATAACACAATGATGATTGCAGATTTCCCTGAAGTGACAGGGGTCAAAAGCCAGACTGCGGCCCCAGAGTCCTCCTTTCTCTGGAGATTCAGTACCCACGTCACACTGTGGTCAGCTCATTTACCTGGTGAGGCCATTCTCTGCTTCTCTAACCTGCTCTCCTACTTGGCATTTAGAAACCAGTTAGGCTTGTTTGACAGAAATACTTGTAATGGTTGAGTCCACAAAGGGCTCTATGCTGAATCCAATGAGTCTGAAGGGTAAAGCTAAGAAGTCTGTGACCTCTTATTTCCAGTTCGCTCAGGACCTTTTTACTGTGATATAGACTGAGTTCCAGATTTGGAGGGGGAAGTAGCTGAGTTTTGATCCCACCCGACTCCCACAACAGACCTCTCCTCATTTATCCAGCAACTGGCATCAGTCATGTCAATGATTTTCTCCCAGATGTAATTAAATACATACAAAAGATCCGTGTCTTGGCCTTTGGCAAATTTAATAGTACTAACCTAAATAAAGGAAAACACATAATACGGTAGGCTACATGCCACTGAAAATAAAATTTAATAAAAACTGTTATCAGTATAAACAACATTCTACTACAATAATTTTAAATCTGAAAGATTGGCATTTGCTCCTTTTCAAAGCTATGCTACCTGAGGCTGTAGATTACAACACCTGTCAAAGACGGCCCTTGGAAGTGAATCTATAACAACTCTTCAATGAGTATTTATGAAAACAATACATATCTAGTATAACATGAAACCACCTTCACCAAGAAAAGAATCAGAAGTTGATGTAAGATGAAGCTATGTGTTAGCCATTGATATTCTGGCTCTGGTCCAGTAATTCTAGAAATGTTTGCAAGGGACTAAGTGAAACAAGATTGTGAAATTTGTCCTGAATAACTGTTTCACTGTTCAATGCTCCTCTTCAGTATTTCTCTCCATGTTCAATTTAATATAAATGTGTTCTTCAGACCCACAAAACTCTCAAATGTACCATTTTAGCAATTGCAGAGATCTGGAGATTTCCCAACACTTAGTCTCTGGACCTCTTCCCTTTTCTCTCTATAATAGGGCCCGCATGGTCTCATCCTGTTTCATGGCTTTAATGCAATCATACGTGGAGGACTCCCATTTATTCATCCTGTCAATCCTCTCTCCTAAACGTCAGGTCTCATGTATCCAACTACCTACTTGTCATCTCCAACTTTGATATTTAACAGGCTTTTCAAACTTTACGTATCCAAAACTGAGCTCTGATATTTGCCCCAAAGCCATAAACCTGGTCTTCTCATCTTCTTCCTTTTAATTGCTCAGACCAAAAATTTTGAAGTTACTCTTCATTTTTGTCTCAAATTCCACCTCTGGTCCTTCAATGGATGTGCAGAATAACAGCCTCCAAAGATGTGCACGTCCTAATCCCTGGGATTTGTGAATATGTACTTTGCTTGACGAAAAGGGCTGCAGATGTGATTAAGTTAAGGACCTCGGGATAGGGAGATTATCCTGGAGGGTCCAAGCTAATCGTAAGGATCTGAAGCTCAGAGAGCCGTTCTCAGCTATAGTCAGAGGGAGATATGACCATGGAGGAAGGGTCAGGGAGATGCAACGTGTTGGCTTTGAGGATGGAGGGAGGGGCCGTGAGCCGTGATGTGTGTGACCTCTAGAAGCTGGGATTCTCTCCTACTGGGTCTAGAAAGCAGCACAGCCCTGCCGACCCCTTGACTTTAACCCAGTGAGATCCTGTGATGGACTTCTAACCGAAGCACTGTAAGATAATAAATTACCACTAAATTTGTGGTAATTTGTTACAGGAGCAATAGTAAACTAATACATCTGATCATGTCAGCTCTACCTTCAAAATACATCAAGAACCCCATACGTTCTACTGTGAACAGCTGGTCTGAGCCACCATCCTCTCCCCTGGATTACTGCAATAGCCTCCTAACTGGTCTTGGTTCCACCCTTAGTCTCCTGGAGTCAAAGTGATCCCGTTACAAGTCAGCTCACGTCTCCTCTGCTCAAAAATTTCTAATGGCTTCCCATTTCATCTTACTCCAAGGAAAAGCCACAATCCTTAATAGGATCTACAAGTCCTGTGGGACCTACAGCCATCACCTGTCTGCCCTCGTTTCCACTGGCTCCCTCCCAGCTCACTCTTCTCTACCCACGTGGCCCCTCACTATTCCTCAAACAGACAGCACACGCCTGCCTCAGGGACTTCACGCCTGCTCTTCTCTCCTTCTGAAATGTCCTTTCCTCAGATATCCAAGTGGCCAGTTCCCTTACTTCCCAAAGATCTTCATCAACTCTGTGAGGGCTTCCCTGCCACGTGGCTGCCCTGTCTGAACTTCTACCCACACCCCCGCGCCCCAAACCCACTTCCTAGCTTATTATTTCCTGCATTATTTTACCTGTTTATTTTGTTTACTGTTGGTGTTCTCCACCAGACTGCAAGCACCCTGAGTCAGGGATGTGTCTATTTTGCTCCTCACATCCACAGCAGAGCTGACACATAGAGAGCATTCAAAAAATATTTGTCGAATGAATGAGTGAATGATGTTATTAGCACGTCAGGGATACTGCTGTTCGACTTTCCAGGTTGCCCTCGATTCATCAGTGACCAAGTCCTTCAAAATTCGGCATTCTGCTCCTTCCATCTCCCTCGTCTTTCATCCCCAGACTCCCGTGACCACCTACCTTTCTCCTCAGTCTCTCCACCGCAATCTCTCTTGCACAGATTTGCACTTTCATTATTTCACTCTCCTCAAAGTTCCAGTTAGCTTGCTACTGCTGAATGAACAGAGTTGAGACACTTCTGTCAGGAACTCACTATGTTTCTGGATTTCGGTAACTTTTCTGTCCCCTTTCATTAATGATATAGAATAGACCCCTGCTGTTTTTAAAGCATATGGCCGGAAATTCTGGTGAATCACCACAAGCATCAACTGAAATATTTGTGCCAGCTCTTGCGTTTTCCCTTGACACGTACCCAAACCACAGATTAGCTCCTTCTGCAACATTTATTAAAGCTGTTTCTTTCTTGGTGACTTGAGGAGTTGTGTGGAAAATCGCAGAGCTGCACTGAGATTCACATAACAGCGTTGTCACGCTTGCTCCAGCAGACCCCTGATCTTTCGGGCCACTTGTAAATAACCAGTACGAGGAGGCAACATCCCTAAGTATTAGGGAACTACTGAACTATCTGTACTACTTACTGTCTTTCCCCCATATTTTCAGTCTCTCTACTTGAACCATTATTGAGCTATATCTTCTTTGGCAATTTCCAGAGTCTGAACCCAAATACTGTACGAACCCGCATCCCCTGCGTCGGCAGGCGGACTCTCAACCACTGCGCCACCAGGGAAGCCCCCAAAAGTTATACTTTTGTCAGTTATATTTAAAAACTAAGATATTCCCTAGTGTTGCAGATTTCCGACTCTCCCAGGAAAAACACAACCTTAATAAAGTAAACCCTGATCTCCATTATGAGAGTACAAATGCTGAAAAAATAAAGGTATTAATTCTCTCCTTTTACAGGAGCAGCTCAGCAAAAGGAGACATCTGCCCATGTGGAACCTTTGGAATGAAGCTGTAACACTAACACAAACACTCACCACACGTACTCAACACATTTACTCAGGTTTTCACTTTGTGTCCTCTAGCTCTAGGTTTATGATAGACTTCCTAAGGTCAAGATCCGTTTCGGAGCCATCCTTGCGAAGTCTACAATATAAAGGGCTTTGCACAGATTATGTGATCAATAAATATTATCTGAAATAATAAACGATATACTTGTGAACCATGATTATAATGTTTAGAAGAAAGAAGGTTAATGAGGCATTACCAGTGAATAATAACTCTTCAGGATAAAGGGCTATTATTTTTTTTGGAGAATGGGATCATTAGTCCCATATTCCATGCCAATTCTATTCAAAGTGCTTGTTTGCGGCAAGATAAGGAGCTTAAACCAGAATGTAAATTAACTCACTGCCTCCTTCACTGAAGAAGGCTTGCTGTTAAACTGAAATAAACAGTATGATTAGTGCCATAGTCTATTTACATGCTGGTACCAGCTCCTAGTCTCATTGCAAACCAGTAACAGTCTGTGGACTGGCACTGGTCTGCAGACCACACTTTGAAAAGAAAGGTTCTGTACAACCCCTAAAGTTGGACCAGTACTAATGATAACGATAATAATGATGATAATTCTACCAATTAGCCTTTATAGAGTGCTTACTGGGTGCCAGATGCTATAAGTGCTTAAGCACTTTATATGGATTACTTCATTTAAACTCTTAAGGACCCCATGAGGGTTGACTTTATTATTCCATTCTTTTCAAATGAGGGAATTTAAGCCTTCAGAAGCTTAGTTAATTTATTCAGCTTTGAGATGCGCATCTATGGTGGAGCAGGTGCTGAAGTCCTGCGGTCTGATCTCAGCTTCACCCCAGGTACGTGTACAGTGTGTGCATAACGACATCGTACCACACTGCTTCCTGACTGCGTTAAAGAATGTGGGCTCCCACCGCAACACTGTGGGGTGAAGAAATACTTGATTATGGGAGATGTCAGGCAGGGTGGTCTGGAAAAAATACCGTAAAACAAATAATGTGCAGTTCTTTTATGGGAAGAAAAACATAGTTGTAATCACCCACATGAAGTTACAGTCAAACACCTAATATGTAAACTTTATTTCCTAGGCGTGTTATATTTTAATTGAAACAGTGGACTTAACGTTACTGGGATTTTTAGAAGATTACGCCTTTGCTTTCCTTTGTTTTAATTGGCTCAGAGCTCCCAAAAAGCACATCCTACTGGTTTCTAGTATCTACTTAAAACCTTTCTTGAACAAGGTAAGGTAAAAATTCAGAACTCATTTTAAAAACCTTATTTCTAGACTCCTAAAGTTGACTCTGTCTTGACTTTAAGTAAGCAAATCAAATTAATCAGCTACTTAAAAATACTCAAATGAAAAATGATTCACTTTTAACTCAATATTGGCTCATACCAAACACAGCTTGAATAACCAATCCTGCACAGTTAATTTGTTAAAGAATCCTACATTCTGCTGGTAGTTTGCATCTACAGAAAGACTTCCCAAGCTCAAGCAATGTGTCAAGCTTATGTGTCATAATCACATATTACTCTCCACATGGAAGTTTGTCAATCAAGGGTTTGGTTAGACTTTCAAATGGCTGGGTCACTCAGTGCTTTTCAATATTACTTTGGTGATTTTTTTAACTGAATAATATTCTAAAAAGTAACATTTGAGTAAAAGCAGAGTTAATGAAGTAAGCTAAAATATTAGTTCGGCTCATGTATGCAGTCAAGTTAGGTATCTGAGCAAATGGGTGGGAGCCAATCACAGCTGAAATCTCAAGACTAGGTTACTGCCGGCCTCCCCGGGGAAGTCAGCGTATTTACTGGACCTCCACCGCACACGAAGCCAACTTTGACCCACTTTTTTTAGAGACAGTATTTGCTTGAGGCATTATCATACCTCCTGGAGTTACATTCTGCTCTAAATGGAGATCATGAAAAAACCACAAATACCAGGACGTTTTGTTCTTTGCGAACAAAGCAATGGGTAGCCGTTTTGCATCACCTTTAACAAAGCAATAATAAACTGATAAACTGTGTTGTTGTGCTCTGTGGCAGGTGGAGGGAAGCACTGGGCTGGCCAGAAAGTTCGTTCGGGGTTTCCCATAGGTGCTATGGAAAAATTCGAATGCACTTTCTGGCCAGCCCACTGTAATCATTTCAGGGAATGCTGGTACGTGAGCCCTCTAACAGCAGGGATTCTGTTTTATTAATCTTTCCAGATCTTCAGCTCACTTTTCTGGTCCCGCCTCTTTAGTCTCCTTGCGTTCTTCCACCACACCCTGCTCCTCCTATAAGATATATCTGTGTACCCCAGAGTTCTATCCTTGGCCCTCTTCTCGTTCCACACCATCTCACTGGGGAATCTCATCACATTTTTAACTTCAATTACTGAATGCTTCATCCAAATTTCTATCTTCATCCCAGACGTCTTTCTACAGTTCCAGACACACATGTCCAACTACTGCTTATGGGACACCCCAACTCAGATGACAGGCAATTTCAGAGTTAACATTCAGAACTGAGCTCATCATCTGCCCCATTTCTTACACTCCTGAAAAAGAAAAAGATGTCTTTCCTTCTTTCCTGTTCCAGATTCAACAACTGACAGAACAGTCCCCCCCTCAGCAGGGAGACAGGCCTGGCTTCTCCCTCACCTTCACGCCTCCCCAACACCAACTCCGCCTCTCTCAGCTGTCCCTCCTCCTCCCACCAACACCGCCTTAGTATGTTAACATTTTTTCACGGATTACTGCAAAATCTCCAATTTTTCTGCATGTAATTTTGGCTCTCCATCAATGTCATTCACAGGCTGCCGGGGATCTCCTTCAAATGCATAACTGATCATGTCACTGACTCAAGTACTTTTTATTGCCTTCAAGATAAAACGTCACTCCCAGGTTCTTTCTGATTTAGCCTGCATTTGCCTCTCCAGCCTCACTTCCTTCCACTCCCTTCTACTAAGTTCTCTCTGCTCCAGCCACAATGAACTTTTGCCTAGAGTTGGCCTCCCTGCCTCCCTGCCTTTGCTCAAAGCTCCTCCTCTGCCTGGGAAGCCCTGCTGCCCCCACATACGATCCATCTGGTCATTTCCTAGTCCCTGTATGAACAGCGACTCCGGAACCAAGGAAGCACCTAACACACTACGGATGCTCAATAAATGTTTGCTGTATGCTAGAATCAATAACAACCCCCTACGTTTAATAAATTCTTTGCAATATACACGGTATTTTCATTCATATCTATAATCACATTTACTTCATTTCTATTCTCACAACTTGACTATACAACCATTTCAGGTTTTATTATCCCCAGTTATCAATGAGGAAATAATAGCTCCTGACTTTACCAAGGTGGCAGAACTAGAAATTAATGCAATCATCCCTGACTAAAGGCTTGTCCTCTTTCTATTATTATTCAACTTAAATTATCAGGTACACACCGAAAACCCACGATGAGCTAAAGGAATACAGAAGCCTAGGTCATGGACTTAGCTCTAAAATGCTTAGTCTAATCAGAGGCCAAGACCCATACACAAAAAATGACAGAAAACTCTACACGAAAGTAGAGTGTGTGTGTGTGTGTGTGTGTGTGTGTGTGTATATGTATACATATATATATATATATATATATATATATATATATAATAGATAGCCAACAACGACCTATTGTATAGCACAAGGAACTATACTCAATATTTTGTAATACCGGTAAGGGAAAGAATCTGAAAAAAAAATATATATATACATATATATATATATATATATATATATATATATATATGGCTCAGTCACTGTGCTGTATACCTGAAACTAACATGAAACTAACACAATATTGTAAATTAACTATAATTCAATAAAAAAAATATTCTAAGAAAAAAAAGTATAGTAGAGTATAGGGATAAGTGCCAAAGTGTGTAGCGCCCCCAGTAGGAAAGAGAAATACATTCAGTGGGCAGTCCCCTAACTTGGAAGACTCCCCAGATGGGAACTGGGGGTGTGGGTGGCATGGCTCTGTAGCCCGATTATACTACGAATGATTAAAAGGGCTAAGAGATGGGCATTTCTTGAGTCCAACAATTTGAGTGCAGACCATGACAGGTCTGGAGGACTGAAAGGAAACAGCAAAAATGGAAATATAATTGTTTTCTGCCTTTGACTGAACTCCTTATGAGTTTCAGAAAGTAACAGAGAAAGAGGAAAAAGTACCCTCACTCTGGCAAAATAACAAACAAAAATCCAAAAACAAAAAACTTCCTCTGACTTATGATAGTAAGTTTGCTAAATGGAAATAACACGTTCATTTGCTTTTTCTTTCCTTCTTTTTTCTTTTTTAAATCATCCTACTAGGATTAAATAATGTTAACTTCCTACTGGAGTTATTTTTACTTTGAATTCTGATGTGGACAAGAGATTTAAATAAGAAAAAGAAAGGCTACTCTTACTGGCTACCTTGCTATTCCTTGTGACAGTGCTTTGGCTTGCTACATTTAGTTAAGCATCAATCAGCCAAGTAAATAATAATGTAACTATTCTATCCAGTGATGAACTTGGAAACTTTTTTAAAAATCAGGACTTCATTGTTTTTAACTTGACCACCAGTAACACCCTGAAAATGACAGTGAAAAGAAACAGAAAACAAAGTAGTAGAAAATCCCCAAAGGGACAACCAATACCTTTACCATTCATCTCAACTCCTAGGACATTAGCAACCTTCTGACCTCAGGATATTTCCTCCAACAATGTATCCTTTACCTAGAGCGATTTCTCTAAAGCTCTTCTCACTCATTCAACAGACATTTAACAAGTACATTGTACCACGGCTGGAGGAAGAGAAACTGAATGTTGTCCCTGCCTTAGACATCTTTGTACCTTCCCCTCCTCCCACTTCCCCCCACCCACAACCAGTCATTTCTTCCATAGGTACACTATCCCCTAAAATCCAATGTTGCTTTTCAGTTGCCAAAGTCACCTGTTACCTAAAATATTTCAGTGCAGGATTTCCTCAATGTCAAGTTCATAACTACTGATAAAATCATTCATCTATAATACAAAGTATTCACCAATGCATATCTCCATTTTTCCAACCTTAAAATCTGCATGTAACTACTAAACTCCTGAGTCCTTGTTACTTTGGCACGAAGATCTACAATGTTGCTTCTTCTTTTTAAATACAAATGCCTAATCCTTTACTATATGGGAAATTTTAACCCTACCTTTTTTTTTCCTGCTAATAAAAGCCAAGTTTTCATCACTATCTTATCACATTGACTAAGATGTTATTAATGAACACCATTATGTTTGTTTCTTGGATGAAAAGACCAATTCATGATTTTGCAAATGATGTGAAAACTAGAGTTTGAAAAGACTATACTACCAAAGTACTGTTGATCTTAGATGCTTTCTGTCTAAAAATCTATCCTCTGTGTCTCTATGTAACATGAACAGGTATTTAAGGTACCAAGAAGTGCTTACTTTCCAACCTCAATTTATTACTTTAATATTTTAGCTTATGAATTATGGATTCTGTATATATCACACTGCTTGTCGATATCCACACATAAACCTTCTTGCTTTGACAATTAATCTGAAAATGTCTCCATATAGTCTGGGAGGGAAAAGCCTAATTTGGTGGAATATAATAAATGTCCCTTTTCAACACAGGATATATGCTTCTCAGGTTCAATTAACCTCTGAATGATTCTAAGAGAAAAGTAATTCTCCTTGATGTTCCTTGTCTACATAGCAGAAATCTCTCTAGTGGCAAAGAATGAGTAATCACTTACATGATCGCAAAAGGCCACTTTTCATTTCCCTCAAGTACTGTCTAGAGCAGCAGGAGGAACTGATGGAGGGGTCATAATCTCCAGCATGAGTACTAAATCAGTCATGCCATTTTCCTCCCACCTGCACTTTCATTCTCGTCCTTTTCCTTCTCTCTTCTTCATTTTTCCCTCTTCCTTACAGTTGTTTTTCTTAACCTACAGCACTCTCCCCGTGGTTTGAATTTTTACAACCTACCAGATAAAATCCCTGGTGACCCTCAAAGCTTCCTTACCTCCATCAGTGTTTTAAAAACAAATATTAGGAAAGATTACGGTGTGGGATCACGTTACACTTGTTTCACATACCTATAAAGTTTTGGCACAGAACGTGTGGGCTGATGCCACAACTCAATCGAAAACCGGGAGGGCTGAAACACACACACACACACACACACAAACTAACTCAACCGGAAAGATCCGACTCGGGCCCACAGCCTGAAATGTGACACTTGGGATGACAGTGCAATGCGGAGCGAAGGAATTCTCCCGGGTTTCAGGATACAAGGGACACACTCGGCCCACTGCTGACGACAGAAGAGGCTCTCATCTGCTCCATGCTTCCCGCAAATGTGACACGAGTGACCCAACTCTCCGCTCCCAAGGCGGGGCCGGGGTCCAAGCCCCCAAACCCCACCCCCGCGGCCGGGGCCCCCTGCTTGGAGGGCTGGTGTGCACAGGTTCTCTCCCCGCGCCGAGACGCTGCTACGGGAGGTTGGGGGAGGCCGCCTCCTCCGGAGCATTTTACGAGTCGGGGCAGGGTCGTCCCGGGCCAACGGGCGGGCAGGGGGCCCCAAGCGGCCGCAACAGGTGCGCCCGGGCCGCCCACCCGCCCCTCCCGCCGCCAGGCCCGACCTTTACCTGCAGCGGCGGCTCCCGAGTCCGGGGAGGGAGGCTCAGGCCCGGCCGCCCTACCCCGCGGGGCAGGCCGAACTCGCCGGATGCACGGACCGACGGACCGACTGACGCCTTGGGTCGCCGACGGAGGGCCAGCAGGCCCCCAGCCGAAGGCCCGGGCACCGGCCCCAACGGGGGCGCGAAGGCCGCCAGGGAGGGCGCGATCGCAAGATCAGGCCTCACGGGCAAAGAGTCTTCAGCCGGCGACCCCGCCGCCACCCTCGCTCGGTACCCCTGCGACGCGCGGTCCTCGCGGCCGCCTGCGTTGCCTCGCGGGTTTTGGTCCCTCCCTCTCGCCGTCCTTCTTGCCCCTCCTCCCCCGCCCTCCGGGTTGTCGGGGCAACCGGAGAGACGCCGGCCCTGGAGGAAAGGCTTTCGGAGGGGCTGCGGCGGCGGCGGCGCGGGGGGCCCGGCCCGTGGGGCCCCAGGAGCAGCTGACCATGGAGCCCCAGAGTAAGGGGGCCGGGGCCAGGGCCGGGGCGGGCGGCCGGGCCTGCCCGGAACGGGTGTGGGCGCCCTGCGCGCGGCTCCGCAGGCTTTTAATGCTTTTGACACAGAAATACGGTCTCCTCCTCGAGCTTCCTTCTCTTGGAGAGACAAGAAGGGGGCTAAATCCTGCCGAGTGTGTCCACCGGGAGCCGGAGGGCCGGGTGAGCTCGGTAGTGTGGGCAGGAGGATGCAGCGCCGCCAGTGTGTTCCTTCCTGAAATGACCCCCAAGCAAATCCATTTCTTATTACTATTACTGTCATTGTTGTTGTTATTTTGTTTGGTAGTTTGATTCATTAACTGTAAATAGCCATTCTGCTTCTAAAATGTCAGCAATTAAACATGCAGCAAGGCTAGGTCTTGTATTTATTAGAAGAGATCCCGTCCTCTTCCCAGTAGTCGGAGATTTGAATGAGAAAAAAATTTTGGAGCTTTGTCCAAAACTGTTAAATTCGCTACTGGAAGTTCTACGAGGTAGGCTTGGACACACACACAAAGTTACGATTTCTTTTTCTGTTTCCCACATTGTTTGACAAAAGGTGGGCTGTCTGGAGTTATCAGATCTAACACAAGCTTTAATTTACTGTGTTGATTGTTGTTGTTATTATTATTACTACGACTACTACTACTACTCAAACCTCTCTAGAAGGACAGTGCTCCGTCCTTCTTTCCCAAGCTAATGTTTTATTGCTCCTTTTGTTCTTAAAAGAAGAACAGTGTTTTATATGGATGGACACTAGAAAGCCCTTGAACTTTTATAGAAGGATGCAGTTTGACTCTCCAAACCAAGTCGTCTTTTCTTGCACAATTTCAGAAATGGAAGTACTCAGACCAAATCCATTCTCTGGGGGATATGCTGACATTATTAAAGTTTCCAAGAAGGTTTTTAAAAACTTTTGCCTTTCTTTTAACTCACTTGCTGAGGAGAAAACTTACAAGTTGAGAGTTAGAGTTGTTTAAGTTGATTTTGTACAGTATTCTGTCACTTGCACTTGTAACTCTCTGGATTCCACATTTTATCTAACCTATTGAAAGAAATTTACAATAATACTGAAATTTTTGTTTCATTTCAAACTGATGCCAAGGTGTGTATGTTTTCTCTTTAGAGAAGAAATAAATCGAAGTGAAATATATCTTTTAAAACAGCAACTTTATTTCTTCAGATTTACGTTACTGTTTAAATGTGTAAACTATAACTTTCCAATCCATCAGTGCTCAGACTGTTTATCCACTCTCTCGTTCATGGTATTCATTATGCTCCAAACACTGTCCTAGGGGTGGAGGATGGAACAATGAATAGGACCATGTGGGCTTTGGTTATCCCTGGAAAACTGAGCAGACACTTGCCCAAGAATTTTTGAAACCTCCCTGGGGTCTGAGATTGGGGAAAAAGAGATGGGCAGAAGGCTTCCAGCAGGAAGCAATAGTAGGCTTGCAGAATGACCCAGCAAAGGATGAGGGAAAGGGATTCCAGAGAGAGGGAATCCCTTGGGTATAGGCCTTGAGACCTGAGAGAGTAGTGTGGGTTTGAGGCTCAGAGTTCAAAGATCAGTAAAGCTGTAAGTGAGAGAAGCCAGAGGGGTGGAGGGGAGGAGAAAGAAAAGAGACAAGCCTGGAAAAGTGAATAGGAACCAGATCTCAGAAGCTCTGTAAAACTGTGAGAAATTTATTACTGCTATGAATTACACATTTATATCTCATCTCATTGGATTTTAAGGTGGAAGATATTTGTTAAGGAATCTATGCCTGGGACACAACTATAAATTTATTCTTTCTCACATACTCTCAAATGCTGTTATCAATTTAATTTTAGATAATTCAAACAATAACCATTTACGATAGGGAATTCTTTCACAGCCTAATAAACACCATTTTGGGTGTTAGTAAATATTTAAAAGGACAAGATTAAATGATCTTTAAGATCCCATTTAACTTGAAGATTCATACCCAACCAGATTTCACCTGAGACTCAAGTTGCTATTTTATTCTCTCAAAGGTATTGGAGAATGCCATGGCTATGATATTAACAAATATTACAGTTATAGGGTCACCATATGTTGCTGTGCCAATGTGACCCGACATACCTTAAGCCTGGTGTGTACGTGCTACCTTTTGTTATTGAGGGGTTTCAAATAGCATTTTACAAGGGTAGTTGAGTATAGCATCAGTGACTTGATTAAAAGGAAGGCTCCTTCTTAATTGCTTTTAAGGATTAAACATATATCTAAGGACAACACCAAGGAACTACTAGGAATAACCCCCAAGTCAGTCTTATCCATTCTGTTTCCACACACTCAGTTTTCTATTACTTTTAGCAATGACCTTTATTAACTCAGTCATTAAAATCCAATAAACATAAACTCTTCAGATCCCACAGCTGGATCATACTCTGGCACTAGGCAGAGGGTGACAAGGGCTACCACTGTTTTACAGAATGATAATAAGTCAATGATCCCAGAAATGACTCCTCAGGGAAAGGGCAAATTAAATAAACTCACAACCTCGGGCTGTTCAGAATGGTTTTGGCTCTTGGCTTACACATTTACATGTTTGTTTTTTTTTTTCACATTTACATATTTAATTATTTTCTTCCTAAACTAACAACACTATTGGAAAGCTAACCCATGTATGAAATAACATGGAAAATGTACATCAAATTTCTTTTTTTTTTTTTAAGAAAATATTTAAGTTCAACAGTACTATCTCTTCCCTAAGTTTTTAGTGAGTGACAATGCCAAGGGGTAGCTTTGGGGGTCTTTAACCCTCCCCCCCATGATCTTCCCTAGTCCACCAAATCACCCTAAACAAACACATAATCTGAATTTTATTTTATTTTATTTTTTTTTCATAATCTGAATTTTAAAATGTGTGTATATATCAATTGCAGCATCAAGACAACTCCCCAGCTCCCACTTACAGCCATATTGCCACCTGTCCCCTAAACTCTCCCTATAAAATAATCTGGGCCTAGTTTAGGCCAGGCAGCAGTTTCTAGATACACACATACCTTTTAAAAGAAATGCTCAATGGGATTCTAAGTTATTCCAGTGACTAACAGACTGAGGCATATCCTTAAAGGAGTGAAGACTTCTCCAAACCGGTTTTCCCACTGGTCTTCCCCATATTTGAGTAGGATTTCACCACCTTCCCAGTTACTCCAGCTGGAAATCAGAGTCATCCTTAACTACTCTCTTTTACTCGCCACCCCTCCTACTCACCCCACCCACCAGAATGCATGTTTATTTTATTTTATTTTTTATATATCTTTATTAGAGTATAATTGCTTTACAATGTTGTGTTAGTTTCTGCCGTACAAAAAAATGAATCAGCTATACATATACATATATCCCCGTATCTCCTCCCTCTTGCGTCTCCCTCCCTCCCACCCTCCCTATCCGACCCCTCTAGGTGGTCACAAAGCACCGAGCTCATCTCCCTGTGCTATGCAGCAGCTTCCCACTAGCCATCCTTTTTACATTTGGTAGTGTATATATGTCAATGCTACTCTCTCACTTCATTCCAGCTTCCCCTTCCCCCCTTGTGTCCTCAAGTCCATTCTCTATGTCTGCATCTTTATTCCTGCCCTGCCACTAGGTTCATCAGTACCGTTTTTTTAGATTCCATATATGTGTGTTAGCATACAGTATTTGGTTTTCTCTTTCTGACTTACTTCACTCTGTATGACAGACTCTAGGTCCATCCACCTCACTACAAATAACTCAATTTCGTTTCTTTTTATGGCTGAGTAATATTCCATTGTATATATGTGCCACATCCTCTTTATCCATTCCTCTGTCGATGGACACTTAGGTTGCTTCCATGTCCTGGCTATCATAAATAGTGCTGCAATGAACACTGTGTTACATGAGTTTTTGAATTATGGTTTTCTCAGGGTATATGCCCAGTAGTGGGGTTGCTGGGTCATATGGTAGTTCTATTTTTAGTTTTTCAGTTTTTTCCGTACTGTTCTCCATAGTGGCTGTATCAATTTACATTCCCACCAGCAGTGCAAGAGGGTTCCCTTTTCTCCACACCCTCTCCAGCATTTATTGTTTGTAGATTTTTTGATGATGGCCATTCTGACCGGTGTGAGGTGATACCGCATTGTGGTTTTGATTTGCATTTCTCTAATAATTAGTGATGTTGAGCATCTTTTCATGTGCCTCTAGGCCATCTGTATGTCTTCTTTGGAGAAATGCCTGTTTAGGTCTTCTGCCCATTTTTGGATTGGGTTGTTTGTTTTTTGATATTGAGCTGCATGAGCTGCTTGTATATTTTGGAGATTAATCCTTTGTCAGTTGCTTCGTTTGCAAATATTTTCTCCCATTCTGAGGGTTGTCTTTTCATCTTGTTTATGGTTTCCTTTGCTGTGCAAAAGCTTTTAAGTTTCATTAGGTTCCATTTGTTTATTTTTGTTTTTATTTCCATTACTCTAGGAGGTGGGTCAAAAAGGATCTTGCTGTGATTTATGTCAAAGAGTGTTCTGCCTATGTTTTCCTCTAAGAGTTTTATAGTGTCTGGCCTTACATTTAGGTCTTTTCTCCATTTTGAGTTTATTTTTGTGTATGGTGTTAGGCAGTGTTTTTTTCACCTTTAGAATACACCCCAAATGTACGTCTTTCTCTCCCTCCCTGCTGTAATCACTGGTCCTCCAAGCCACCATCTTGACTAAACCATGACAGGAGGCTCTGCTGATTTCTGCATGCCATTTCTCCCAGCTGTGCTCACCTGAGAGCCAGAGTAAGCTTCTCAGAATACACAGGTCATATCAAAAAGCCCTCCAGAGTTCTTGTTTAGCTGCTTCTTCAAACCACTGTGTACATGATCTTGGATACATTATGCCTCCGGCATATAGGTCTTTTAGTCCCTTAAACATCTCAAGCTCCTTTCAGGACTGCAGGTCTTTGCACAAGGTTCTCCCTCTGCCAGGGATGCTCTTCCATCCTGCTCTGGCAGGTTTGATTCAATGTCCTCTGGTTTCAGCTTAAATGTCACTCTTGTTGAGTAAGCTCTGACTCCCTAAAGAGGGTTGGGCCCCTCTCTATGTTATTCCTATCTCTACTATGATCACAATCTGTAATTCTTTTGTTAATTTTCAAAATCTGTTTTCTCCACCGGTGTGTAGGGTGGTGGAAGAGGGCCCTGTCTGCCATTCTGTCTCCAGTGCTTAACATGGAATAAGCCCCAAACAAGCATTTATTGAATGGATGGCACTGTTGTTAACACCTGGGTGCCTTATTTAATTTTATTTCCTTAAGAGCATTGCAGTGTGCTTAAAAAGAAAACGATTTTACTCTATAACAGAAAGGGCTGTGCTCCAGTGAAATTGAAGTACCTCTTGTGGAGTAATCTTTAGGTAAAGTTCATTTAAATCAGGTGCTTATAAATGTTAGGTGAATTACAAGTATGGCATTGCTTTTTCTTCACTAGTTTAAAAGAGGTGTTTTAAGTATCTCATTCTATCCAGCAAAATTAAGGAAATAGGAAGCTAATCTTATTTGGGGTACTAAAGGACCGCCAGATCATAGACTCAACAAAATCTTTGCACTGCCGTGGAGTACTTGTTCATTAATTACCTGAGAGACTGGTAGGAATTTAAGAGTAATAAATTACTTAAGCCCAAGAGTGTTTTTAAAAGACTGTGTAGGGGCTTCCCTGGTGGTGCAGTGATTAAGAATCCACCTGCCAATGCAGGAGACACGGGTTCGAGCCCTGGTCCGGGAGGATCCCACATGCCGCAGAGCAACTAAGCCCGTGAACCACAACTACTGAGCCTGCGCTCTAGAGCCTGCGAGCCACAACTACTGAGCCCGTGTGCTACAATTACTGAAGCCTGCGTGCCTAGAGCCCGTGCTCCACAAGAGAAGCCACCACTATGAGAAGCCCGCGCACCGCAACGAAGAGTAGCCCTGGCTCACCGCAACTAGAGAAAGCCCGTGTGCAGCAACAAAGACCCAATGCAGCCAAAAATAAATAACTAAAATAAAAATAAATCTATTAATAAAATGGTAAACTAATTTTTAAAAAGTCTGTGTAACAATTTTTGTCAAGTAGTCTTAGTCTCTAAAGAATATTAATTCTATCAATTAGGTTATAATTCAAAGGTTATTATTAAATAAAGGCTTATATAAATAAAGTTTAAAACTTAAAAAAACGTCAAAACAACACCTTTTAAATAGCTGTAGTTTAAAATCCCCATCAAAATCCCAAGTTCGGTGCAGTCCTGACCTTGGGATGCTCAGCCCGCAGGGCAGGGCAAACCGACTTTATGGGGGCAGCTGTGTCTCACCAGAAGCTCAGCATTATCCCCAGGCCAAGTCTATACCTGACAACTTGGATTTCACCTCCTCTTGACAGGAGAAGGAAGCACTACTATAGCCTGCTTGGTCTGGGGAACCTGCCCAGACACACCCAGGAACTGAACTAACACAACCAGTTTACTGCAGGGGCTTTGTGCCTAAGCGTCACCCAAGAACGGCCTGAATGACTCATTAAGTACAGAAGGTGGTGCAAAGTCACTAACATGCAAACAACTCACACCAGTGTTCTGTGTGTTTCCCTGCTCACAGCGCTGGGGAAAGCCAGGGGCAAAACTGGAGATGCTTATCCTTGGGACCCTGCAGAGCTCTGGGGACATTTCTCTCCTGAGCGGCAGAAAGAAACGAGGAGGCATTCCTTGCTTTCAGATTCCTTTAGCTGTGACCCGCTCCCTTCTAGGTTGTCAGGGACCCTTCCCTGGCCTCACCTTCTTGGGAGGGTCGTCTCATTCTCATACTCTCTTGCCTGCTTGTTTCTGCCTGGAATCTACTCACTGCGCATCCATGTATCCATCCTTTCAAACATCTCTATAACGGTTACCATCTCTTAAAAATGTTGCCTGTTTACCCTCCTCCAACCCAAATCAGAGTTAATTTCTCCCTCCTAGGCACTGTGTCTGCATTTTGTCACTACTTTTGTTATTCTAACACGTTGTAATTGATATATATTTATATGTTCAACCCTCCCATTAGAAATTAACTTGAAATGGATTAAGGGCTTAAGTGTGAGACCTGAAACTATAAAAGTAGAAGAAAACATAGGGAAAGAGCTCCTTGCCATAGACCTTGGCAATGGTTTCTTGGATATGACACTGAAAGCACAGGCAACAGAAGCAAAAATCAGCAAGTGATTAGTCTGGCCACACTAAACTAATAAGCTTCTGTACAGAAAAAGAAACAAGCAACAAAATGGAAGGGCAACCTAAGGCAAAGAAAATATTTGCAAACCATCCGTCGGTGAGGGGCTGATATCCAAAATATATGAGGAACTCATACAACTTAATAACAGAAAAGCAAACAATCCATTTAAAAAATGGGCAGGGGGCCTGAATAGACATTTTTCCAAGGAAGATATACAAATGACCAACACATGAAATGATGTCAAGCACGTGAAAATGTGCTCCACGTCACCGATCATCAGGGAAACGCGAATCAAAACCACAATGAGATACCACCTCACACCTGTCAGAACGGTGTTATCAAAAAGACAACCCTCAGAATGGGAGAAAATATTTGCAAATGAAGCAACTGACAAAGGATTAATCTCCAAGACTTACAAGCAGCTCCTGCAGCTCAATAACAGTAAAACAAACAACCCAATCCAAAAACGGGCAGAAGGCCTAAATAGACATTTCTCCAAAGAAGACATACAGACTGCCAACAAACACATGAAAGAAGGCTCAACATCATTAATCATTAGAGAAATGCAAATCAAAACTACAATGAGATATCATCTCACACCAGTCAGAGTGCCATCATCAAAAAATCTAGGACTTCCCTAGTGGCGCAGTGGTTGAGAGACCGCCTGCCGATGCAGGGGTTACGGGTTCGTGCCCCGGTCTGGGAAGATCCCACGTGCCGCGGAGCGGCTGGGCCCATGAGCCATGGCCGGTGAGTCTGCGCGTCCGGAGCCTGTGCTCCGCAATGGAGAGGCCACAACAGTGAGAGGCCCGCGTACCGCAAAAAAAAAAAAAAAAAAAAGAGTCATGTACCAAAATGTTCATTGCAGCTCTATGTACAATAGCCAGGACATGGAAGCAACCTAAGTGTCCATCATCAGATGAATGGATATAGAAGATGTGGCACATATATACAATGGAATATTACTCAGCCATAAAAAGAAATGAAATTGAGTTATTTGTAGTGAGGTGGTTGGACCCAGAGTCTGTCATACTGAGTGAAGTAAGTCAGAAAGAGAAAAACAAACACTGTATGCTAACACATATATATGGAATCTAAGAAAAAAAAAAAGGTCATGAAGAACCTAGGGGTAAGATGGGAGTAAAGACACAGACCTACTAAGGAATGGACTTGAGGATATGGGGAGGGGGAAGGGTAAGCTGTGACAAAGTGAGAGAGTGGCATGGACATATATACACTACCAAATGTAAAATAGATAGCTAGTGGAAAGCAGCTGCATAGCACAGGGAGATCAGCTCGGTGGTTTGTGACCACCTAGAGGGGTGGGATAGGGAGGGTGGGAGGGAGAGAGATGCAAGAGGGAAGAGATATGGGAACATATGTGTATGTATAACTGATTCACTTTGTTATAAAGCAGAAACTAACACACCATTGTAAAGCAATTATACTCCAATAAAGATGTTAAAAAAAAAAGAAGAGATAAGTGTTTGCAAGGTTGTGGAGAAAAGGGAACCCTGGTCCACTGTCGGTGGGAATGTAAATTAGTACAGCCACTATAGAAAACAGCGAACAGTGTGGAGCTTTCTCAAAACATTAAAGATAGAACTACCATATGATCCAGTCATCCCACTTCTGGGTATACATCTAAAGGAAATGAAATCAGGATCTTGAAGAGGTATCTGCCCTCCCACGTTCGTTGCAGCATAATTCACAAGAGCCAAGATACGGAAACAAGTGTCTGTCTGTGGATGAATGGTTGAAGATGTGATATATGTGCATGATGGAATATTATTCAGCCACGAGAAAGAAGTCCTGCAATTTGCAACAACATGGATGGAACTTGAGGGCATCATGCTAAGTAAAATATAAAATAAGTCAGAGAAAGACAAATACTGTATGATCTCACTTATATGTGGAAGCAAAACAAGCTGAACTCATATAAACAGAGCAGAGTGGTTACCAAGGGCTGGCGGGGTGGAGGAAATGGGGAGATATTGGTCAAAGAATACAAACTTCAAGTTAGAAGTGGAATAAATTCTGGGGATCTGATGTGTATGGTGACTATAGTTAACAATACTGTATTGTATATTCAAAAGCTGCTGAGAGAATAGATCTTAAATGTTCTCATCACATGCAGACCAAAGGTAATTATGTGAGGTGAGAGAGGTGTTGCTGGACCTACCATGGTAATTGTTTCACAGTTTATAAGTGTATCAAATCATCAGGTTGTAGATCTTAAACTTACACAGTATAATGTATCTATTATATCTCAATAAAGCTGGGGGGAAAAGCTGTGAGGTCATCATTTTCTTTCCTGGAGCTCTCTAGAGTACTGGAAAGAAACTAACTAGCCCTGTTATACCAATTACTTTTACTGGAGAGTTCTAACACAGCAACTATTTGGTTATTCTGAGCCTTGCTTTATGCAGGATTTGATTATAGGTAGCTGGTTTATATTTTAAGTAACTTTTTTTTGCCACTGTAAACAATGGCCTACCAGTGTCCCTTTACCACTGGGGGTCAGCAATGTCTTTAAATCAAATCAGATTGAAGAAACAATTTTAGATAATCCAGTGCCAATTCAGAAGACAAATCCTAAAGGTTCTGTTCTCTGGATCCCACTTTTGTATTAATATTTGTATCAATTAGGGTTTAATCAGAAGAGCAGAACTACTGTGAGTGATATAGGATAAGGGGTCTAGAACAGAGATTAGACTTTGTATAATTGTGGGAGCTGGTGAAGAAGTCAGTGCAAACTGTTGTCTCTGTGACTCACGCTGGGCCTGGTGTTGCTCCAAGTTGGCGGGACCAGCGGTTGGGAAGGAAAGCTGGATATGAAGGTGGGAAAAGCTTGGAGCCTGATTGGAGCCAGATTGGAGCCTGCCAAGTCAAACTGGAACCTGCAAGGATAAACTGGAGCCCATGTCTGTCTCTCACCACCTGCAACATCAGTGATATGCATGACCTGCAAGAGAGCTGGCGACCTTCCCTAAGGAGCCCTATATGTGCCTGGCACGGTGCTCTGAGAACTTGAAGGAGGAGATCTGTCCAGATTTCAGCTGCTGCTTCCCACCAACAAGGTGAGCAGCCAATGAACGACCACGTGAGCCTGGTGCCCTGTACCGTCCTCTAGAGAGCAAAAAACAAAATGGGAAATGCTGTTTCACCCCAAATGCTAAAGCTCACATGTGTGACCCAGAACTGAACAGGGAAGGGAATTCTTCAGTGTAGCTAAATTGGCCCAGTACAAAACCACCAAACGCTTTAGCCCATTTATCAGATTAGGGAAGTTCCCTTCTAGTCCTAATTTGCCAAGGTATTATTTATTTATTTTTAATCATGAAGAAGTGTTGGATTTCATCAAATGCATTATTTCCTTTTTTTCTCTATTAGTGTGATTTACATTGATTGTTTTTCAAATGTCAAACTAACCTTGCATTCATGGGATAAACCCTATATGGTTATGGTGTTCTATGTGGTGAACAGAGTGCTGAATTTAATGTTCTAGTTTTTAAAAGGATTTTTGAGCTGTATTCATATGAGGGATTGGCCTGTAACTTTACTTTTTGTGATTTCTTAGTCTAGTTTCAGTATCAGAGTTATCTTAATCAAAAAATGAGCTTAATCTCAAAAATAGAGGCTGTATTCCCCCTATTTTGGTTCTCTTTCTGTCTTTATTCTCTTAAAAGATTTTGTAATGTTGGTGTTATTTCTCCTACATTGAAGAATATACCAGTGAAACCATCTGTAACTGGGGTTTTTCCTTGTGGGGAAAGTTTTTAATTGTGAACACTATTTACTTACTAGATGTAGGGGTACATATACTTCTATTTCTTAGTTTTGGCAAGTTGTGTCTTTCAAAGACTGAGCTCTTTTAATATAAACTATCTAATTTATTCCCATAAGTTTGCTTATAATAAAGTCTTATCTTTGTAATAGTATCTATAGGATCCATAGTGATAACCCTTTTTTAAAAAATTTATTTATTTTTGGCTGCGTTGGGTCTTCGTTGCTGCATGTGGCTTTCTCTAGTTGCGGTGAGCAGGGGGCTACTCTTAGTTGCGGTGCGTGGGCTTCTCATTGCAGTGGCTTCTCTTGTTGCAGAGCACAGGCTCTAGGCACAGGGGCTTCAGTAGTTGCGGCACACAGGCTCAGTAGTTGTGGCTCACGGGCTCTAGAGCTCAGGCTCAGTAGTTGTGGCGCATGGGCTTAGTTGCTCTGCAGCATGTGGGATCTTCCGGGACCAGGGGTCGAACCCATGTCCCTTGCATTGACAGGCAGATTCTCAACCACTGCGCCACCAGGGAAGCCCCGATAGTGATAACGCTTTTAATTCCTTATGTTATTCATTTGTGCTTTATCTCTCTTTTTCATTCTTTTTTTTTTTTTTTTTTTTTTTTTTGTGGTGCGTGGGCCTCTCACTGTTGTGGCCTCTCCCGTTGCGGAGCACAGGCTCCAGACGCGCAGGCTCAGCGGCCATGGCTCACGCGCCCAGCCGCTCCGTGGCATGTGGAATCCTCCTGGACTGGGGCACGAACCTGCGTCCCCTGCATTGGCAGGCGGACTCTCAACTACTGCGCCACCGGGGAAACCCTCTTGTTCATTCTTGATAGAGATTTATATTAGTTGTCTATCACTGCATAACAAATTATTCAAAACTTAATGTCTTCAAACAACAAACATTTATTATGTGTGGTAGCCAGACTTCTAAGGTGGTCCCCATGATCTCCATGTCCTGTTGCTACACCCTGTATAACCTCCTCCCTCTGAGTGTCAGTGGGCTCTATGACTTGCTTCTAACCAATAGAACATTGTGAAAGTGCTGGATTGTTACTTCTGTGTGTGTGTGTGTATATGTGTGTATGCATGTATCTATGTGTACATATAGACATATATACATTTAGATATATAGATGGGGAGGAGAGAGAGAGAGAGAGAAAGAGAGAATATACACAGAAATTAGACTTCATCTTGCTAGCATGCACTGGAGACACTCTCCTTGCTAGTTTGATGAAGTGAGCAGCCATGTTGAATATGTCCAACTGCAGGTGGCCTGTAGAACCTGAGGTTGGCATCCAGTCCACAGCCAGTGAAAAGCCTGGGTGTTCAACCATACAAACCCGACGAAATAAATTCTCTCAGCAACTTGAATGAGCTTAAAGGTCGATTCTTCCCTGAATGCCTGCAGATAAGAATTTAAACCAGCTGACACCCTGACTGCAGGCTTGTGAGACCCTGACAGAGAACCCACTTGAGCTGAGCTCAAATTCTTGACTTGCAGAAAATGGGGGACAATAAACATGTGTTTTCTTAAAATGTTCACATGTGGTAATTTGTTATGGAGCAATAAAAAACTAATGTATTATCTCATGTAGTTTCTGTGGGTCAGGATTTCAGGAATACATTAGCTGGGGGTTCTGTCTCGGATTGTAGTCAGTATGTTGGCCAGGGATGCAGCCTTCTGCAGGCTTGACTGAGGCTGGAGGATCTGATTTCAAGATGGTGCACTCAACATGGATGGCAAGTTGGTGCTGGCTGATAGCAAGAGACCTAAGTAACTGAACACATTAACCTCTCTATAGAGTTGCTGTAGTGTCCTCACAGCATGGTACCTGATTTCACCCAGAGTGAATGATCTAAGAGAGAGAAAGGTAGAAGCTGTAGTGTCTTTTATAGTCTAGCCTAGGATACCATACTCTGTCATTTGCATTATTGTCTTAATAACAGGTCAACCCTCTTCAATATGAGAGAGGAGTACACAAGGGCACGAATAGCAGGAGGTGAGAATCATTGGGGGCCATCTTGGAGGCTGGATATCATAGAAATAATAAATTGTGTTATTCTTTTTAAAGGCTTTTATATTTTATGTTTATTTTCATATTTTTACATTTACATTTTATATTTTCTCCATTATGCATTTGTTTTCTATTTCATTGATTTCTGCTTATATCTTTATTTCCATCATTTAAATTTGCTGTTCCTTTTAAAAAGTTTTTTGATGTAGATGCTTACATCATTGCTTTTAGCCTTCTTTTTCAAATAAATGCGTTTAAGGCTGTGAATTTCCCTCTGAGCCCCAATTTAGCTGAATTCCACAAGTTTTCTTTTTTTGTAAGGTTATATAGAAGTACGACATATGTATAAGAGAGTACAGAATATTAAATCTCCAGGTTGATGAATTATCACAAAGTAAACACACTCAGTTACTAGCACCCAGATCAAGAAATGGATTACCACTAGTTATTTTAAAGTCTGAGCCTCATAGTATTGCAAACTGCTTTAAAGTTCATATCTGATCATTTCAGCACCTGAAGCACTTGTGAGGTTTGTTTCTCTTTTCTGTTTTTGCTCTTAGTTTTCAGTCATTTCGTCATGTATCCTGGCATTCCTGGTAATTTCTGATTGAATGCTTGACATTCTTTTTGAAAAATCATAGAGGTTTCAGTAGACATTATCCATAGAGGATTTTATCTACTTTTGGTTGGCATTTAGGGTACAAATAAATCACTGTACTTCAGTTGAGGGCAGTCTGTTTTCAGTTTGCCCTTATTCCTAGGATGTAGCCAGCCATTTCAGGGATGTTAGCTGAAAACCTGGGGTCTTCACTAGTGCCCTTCCTTTTCAGCAGGACTTATATTTCAATTTTTGATCCCCAGCACCATGATATTGCCAAAATCTCTGCTTGCCTATGGTCAGCAAACTCCTCAAGGAGGAGTTGCTGGGCTCATTTCTCTGTGTCCCCTTTTCTCTAGGATCTTGTCCCCTTAAGCCTTGGTTGTTTTTGGCAGTCTTCACCTCCAGTGTTTCTGTGTGGCTGTTGAAGCTCTACGATACCACTTTCTACTTGTCTTGCCCCAGCTGTGAATCAGCAGATTCCCCAAGGACCAATGTAAGGGAAATATATGGCCAACCTCAGTGCTCTTTTTTGCTCTCTGGGACCTTGGGCCCAAATCTTGTCTACGTTTTTGGACCTTGATGCCTTTGTACAGCTGTTTTTTATATGTTATCCAGTTTTTGTGCTTTGTGGAATTATTAGTGTGATACCCACTGGAAGCAGAAATTGGTAATTAAAAATTTAACAGAAGATCCTTAGACATTTAATTCAAAAGAATTCATCCGTTTTCAATATTTGTTTCATAGCCTTCTATTTTTTGAAGATCTGAAAACATATGTAAAAAATTTATTAATCCAGCAGCAATTCCTATCTTTTAATCATTCAATATGTAGTTTGCAAGTGAAAAAATGAATAAATTTTATACATAATATCTGTGTCTTCCAGTTTGTGATCAAATTGCATAAGTCCTAGTTAATAAAGATAACTTGAAACTTCAGTAGATGATATTTTTTGTGCTAATTCCTTGAAGATTAAAGAGATTTTTCTAACTATTTTAGGTACATTTCATAGAAAGCACTTTTGATGGTTAAAAAATTATATATATCAAAAATAAAGTAAGGCCAAAGATGACTAATGGGATGGTTTCTCCTGGGGAAAATAGTCTCTGCTCTTTTTAATATTTTATCTGTTAATTTCATTTAGAATGTGTTCGGGATATTCCCTGAGTTGGCTAAATGTGTTACTTCAGCCTTTTTGTTTGTTTTTTTTAATTGGAGTACAGTTGCTTTACAATGATGTGTTAGTTTTAGCTGTACAGCAAAGTGAATCAGCCGCACATATACATATATCCCCTCTTCCTTGGATTTTGTTCCCATTTAGGTCAGCACTTCAGCCTTCTTGAATCTACTCACATGGTGGTGGTCTTTTCCCTCTTTCTCTGTTGACTGGCTTCCTCTCTACTCTGTGCATATTTTGTGATGAGGACACCACTAGCTCCCAACTATATATCATCAGTTTCAGCTGCCCAAGGAGAGACTGAATTTTCTTTCTTAATTTGAATCGTAAAATCCAAGGGCAGGATTCTTATTAGACCAGCTGTATCGTATGCCCACCCCATCGTGAAGGATGGAGGGGAGGGATGTCCATGACAGCTCGTGCACAGGGAAGGCTGCAAGGATCTGGAATGTCAGGGCATCATCAGCCAAGGTGACTGTGCAAAACCACAGTGTTTCTCTACTGTGTCCGGTGGGTCATCTACTAGTTGCTGTGGTTCGTTAGAGGGAGGCCTGTTCCTCATTGATCATCTCCTCCAAAACTGTTACAATAGATGCAGGAACTCACTCTTCACTGAGTTATTTCTAAGATCCATTCACAGAAGCAGGGACTTTTTTTTTTTTAATGACTCAACTGCTTTATCTTGCTTAAGGTGACCAAGATGAGTACTGCTAAAAATCAAAGCATTATTGCTGTCAGGTCTCGCTGACCAGTATAAAATCACCTCCTATTCTTTTATTCAGAGCACTTCAAGCCTAAAGGTATTCAATATCCAAACCAAATTCATTAAAAAGTCTCCGTTCTTCCCAGTTCTCAGAATAAAGTCATCATGACAGCGCTCTTTAGGAAACTCTCTGTGCTTGTACCTACTTTCTTGTCCTCCGAGGTGAGAGAGTCAAACTGAACTTTAAAAAATCTTTTATACAGATTATCATGATGAATTTAGTCAGGCACAATGAAATCTAAGACACGAAGTAGCCACAGTATTCTCACTCTTTGGTCTGTAAAGTGAAAATAACTTGTAGTTCAATTTACTATACAACCCTAAGAATGAGGCTGATCTAAGTATCATAACCGTGGCATCATAGCCTACAGCATGGGAAATGTTCACTTACGCCACAGCCTTCTTTGAGCAGGCACTCTCGATACAGTGCAGCTTTGTCTCTTTCACCAAAGTTCAGGACAAAACTTCCTGGTTTAGTTCAGCAACTGTGTGATTCAGGTGAACTTCAAGTATTTGGAACATGTCAACTTCACAGAAGGTTGTGTATCACCTGTCCTGATGGGATAAATAATAAGGTTTGCATCCTGCCTTCCAAGGCTCAGGTACTTCATGGCAGTATGTTTTGGGGTTAGTAGTGCTCCCCACCGTGAATTATGAGGTGGGATTTTCAGATCTTTAAAGGAATAACAATTGCTATTCAAGACTGGCGTTATCCCATTTGTGCAGCTTGAATATGCAGCTTGTCTTTTTTTTTTTTTTTTTATTCTTTTTATTTATTTATTTTTGCAGTACACGGGCCTCTCACTATTGTGGCCTTTCCTGTTGCAGAGCACAGGCTCCGGACGCGCAGGCTCAGCGGCCATGGCTCACGGGCCCAGCCGCTCCGCGGCATGTGGGATCTTTCCGGACCAGGGCACGAACCCACGTCCCCTGCATCGGTAGGCGGATTCTCAACCACTGCGCCACCACGGAAGCCCTGCAGCTTGTCTTAACTTATGCTTCCTAATATTACAAATATGTATTACATTTACACAGAGATACATAAATATGTACTTCTTATTTTGAAAATTTTCAGAGTTATGAAATAGTTCAAAGTCATACAATGAATACTTTTATTCCCTTCATGGGGAATCAAATGACTGTTTACATTTTGCCACACTGGATTTCTCTTTCCAACTCTGTCTCTCTTATTCTCATTCTCTCTCTCTCCCTCTCCCCACCCCGACTCCCACTTCCTGTACACACACACACACACACACACACACACACACACACACACACACACACCCTTTTGCTGAACCCTCTGAAAGCAGTTGCACATATCACTATGCTTCAGTCCTGAACATGTCAGCACGATATTCCTAAGAACTAGGACATTCTCCTGTGTAGTCACGATACAATTAATACATCCTCCAAACTTAACGTTAATAGTATCTAGTATGTGCTCCCTATTCATATTTTCTCAGTTGCCTTAATAATGTCCTTTGTGGCTGTCTTTTTTCCTTTTCAAGTGACCAGGACCTAATCCAGGATTATGCACTGCATTTAATTGTCACATTCCTTTAGTCTTCTTTAAGTCTTCGTTAATCTAGAACAGTCTCCTGTACTTTTTTTCTCTTATGACACTGACAGTTTTGAAGCGGCCAATTGTCTTTACAGAACGTTCCATGCTAGATTTGTCTGATTGTTGCCTCAAGACGTTTTAAGTCAGATATTTTCTCAAGGAATGTAACATTACATGGTGTCCCTTCCATTGCCTCATATCGGGGGGCACGTGATACCAGTTCTGTGTACTATTTTGATGCAATGTCATTGCTGCAGCTGAAAAAGAAGAGACTAATTTTCTGGAAAGCAAGGGAATTATGAGTTGGGAATCTCTGTTAAGAAGAGAAAAACTAGTTTCTCCAGGTTGTCAGGACTGTGCTACAAGAGCTGGTCAATTCTCATTGCTTAAGCCACAACTCGGTGCTTCCTACCATTGTAGGTGCGGGGCATCAGGGCGGCAAGTAGCATGGAAATGAAAGGTCTGCCTGTCTTCTCTAAGAAATCTCCTCCCAGGGCTTCCCTGGTGGCACAGTGGTTAAGATCCCGCCTGCCAATACAGGGGACACGGGTTCGAGCCCTGGTCTGGGAAGATCCCACATGCCGCAGAGCAACTAATCCCGTGTGCCACGCTACTGAGCCTGCACGCCTAGAGCCCATGCTCTGCAACAAGAGAAGCCACTGCAATGAGATGTCCGTGCACCACGACGAAGACCCAATGCAGCCAAAAAATAATAAATAAATTTATTAAAAACAAAATCTCCTCCTAGCAGAGGAGAGAACCTAACAGATATGAAATTACTTTCCAGTGGGATAAGACAGTGTTTTTCAGCTTAGGTCCAGGGCATAGATATGAGCATGGCAAGAACAGTGAATCAGTGGCTTGTAATTGGGCCCATGCCGCTCTCTGTATCTTTTTTTACTGCTTCCCAATCTACACTTATGACTCTAATTAGGCCTGTCTCCTTGCTGCCTTGCACATTTACCACAGTCACTCACCTTTTTATTCCTTCATCCGGTGCCCTGCCCTCCAGTGCTCTCCACTATCTCCACTGGTAGCCAGCCTCTAGGACGGCCCCCAGGCCCCCTCCCCCCTCCAGTGTTACTGCCCTGGTCCCCTGCCTTATTGCGCCAAGGTTGGCCGGTGTGGCCAGCGGCTGTGGCAGAAGTGCTGATGCCGCTCCCTCCGTTAGGTTGTTTCTGCCTCGGGCGGACCTTCAGCCTCTCTCTCCCTCTTGTTTTTTCTTACTCTCTCTCTTTTTCCCACCACCTGCCAGCTGCCATGGCGTGAACCCATTCAAGCACCCTGTGGAATGGCTTCCCTGGTAAGGAACAGAGGCCTCTGGCCATGAGCCAGTGAGGACTGACTCCAGCAACTCAGAGAGCAAGCTCACAGGCAGATTCTCCAGGCTCAGCTGAGCCTTGAGGTGAGGGCCGCCCTGTCTGACAACTTGGCAGCAAACTCACGGAGGCTCCGAGACACGTCTACCCAGCTAAGCCATTCCCAGGCTCCTGACCCTCAAAACCTGTGAGATAAGGGATATTTGTTGTTCTAAGCCATTAAGTTTGGGGGTAATTTGTTATGCAGCCTTGGAATCAGATACCATCTTGTATCTGCTACTTTAACCCTGGGCTTTCTGATTCCAGGCTGCACTGATCTCTCCCAACTAGAACTCCTTTGGCACTTTGCTTGCTTTTCATTTTTTCTAGAGTTTATTATTTTACTTTTGGGATAATTAATATAGTGAACAAGTTTCAAAAATCCAAAGTTATAGAAGAGTACATAGTAAAAAGCCTCCTCATTCTGTAACACTGCCTGCCAGTTCCTGCCCTGCAGGCAGCCACCATTGTTCGCTTCTGGTATATCATTCCAGAGCTAGTTGAAACATTATAGATAGAAGCACATTATGTATACTATATTCCTCTCTCGGTTCTGTACTGTGATTGTTTTTTCACCTATTTTGGAGAGCTTTCTGTTTAGTCCATAATAAGTTTTTCTCATTTATTAAACAACTGCATAGTGTTCTATTGTATGAATTTACCTAATTTATTTAACCAGTCCACTACTGATGGACTATCAGTTTGTTTCTTGTCTTTTGCTCTTGTGATAAGCAAAACAAAAGTTGTCTATATCCTAATCCCCCAAACCTGTGACTATGTTACCTCCCGTGGAAAACGGGGCTTTGCAGCTGTATTAAGTTAAGGATGGTAAAGTAGGAAGATTAGCCTGTATTATCCAGGTGGGCCCAATGTAATCAACCACAAGGGTCCTTATAAGGGGGAAGGAGGAGAGTCGGAGGGCTGAGGATTTTGTGGCGATGGAAGTGGGTGTTGGAGCGATACCAGGTCAGGAACCAAGGACGGTGGGAAGCCTCTAGAAGCTGGGAAAGTGCTCGGAAATGGACTCTCCCCTAGACCCTCCGTGGAAAACGGGGCTTTGCAGCTGTATTAAGGATGGTAAACTAGGAAGATTGGCCTGTATTATCCAGGTGGGCCCAATGTAATCAACCACAAGGGCCCTTATAAGAGGGAAGGAGGAGAGTCGGAGGGGTGAGGATTTTGTGGCGATGGAAGTGAGTGTTGGAGCGTTACCAGGTCAGGAACCGAGGACGGTGGGAAGCCTCTAGAAGCTGGGAAAGCGTTCGGAAATGGACTCTCCCCTAGACCCTCCAAAAAGGACAAGCCTTCGATTTTCGTTGGGCAAGACTCATTTTGGACTTCTGACCTCCAGAACGGTAAGATAATACATTTGTCTTGTTTTAAGCGACTATGTTTGAGGGAATGGGTTATACAGCAGCCGTAGAAAACCAGTACGGCTTTTATTACCAACCACTGTAAACTAAATAATGTTGTGCACCTGACATTTTGCATTTGTGCTGGTATATTCATAGAATAAATGTCTAGGTGTGGAATTGCCCCGTCAAAGGCAGTGTTAGTGTGATAATGTTAACATCCTCCATAGGGCTTAACGCTAATCTACATTTCCAACAGCAACATACGTCTCTCCTTTTCCACACCCTCTGCAACGCGTGCGTTATCAAACTTTTGGATTTTTACCATTCTGCTAGTGAAAAATTCTAATTTGCTAGAACAACATGCTTATGAACTTTTCCTCCTCTGCCCAACACGTTTAGAATGTCCTTCAGAGTTAGGATTAGGTGCTTACTTCTAGTTTATCTTCCACTGTTTGCCTTTGTGTCCCTCCTACTACCTGACATAAAATGGGTTCTCCCCATAGACTGGGAAAAGGAAATAAATATCTGGAGACAGGGATAAGAAATGTGATGTAGAATCCATTTTATCCATCTCTCTATCCATCAAGTTCTATTTAGAAAACAAAATGTCTGGGGCTAAAATATCTTAATGGCAGTCATTGATGAGTGAAACGTTAAGAAATGGTTGCCTGGCAATGTTGGATTTTTTTTGCCGTTTGATCGACATAGGGTGGGATCCACAAACACAGCTTGCATATGGCCACACCCTGCCTCTGACTGCAGACCTTTCCCTCAAAGGTCAACACAGTCCAGGCTCCTGGCCAGTCCTTGGCGATTGTTTGCACACCAGATAAAACCTGTTTGTTTCGCCCTGTTCAAGGACTAAGAGCTGCCCCAGAAACTGTAACTCAGGAGCTTTTCCAGTGAAGGAAACAAATGGAAACTTCTACCACCTTCCTCCTCTTCCCTTCTCTTGGGGCTGAGTTATACTCCATTCCTCATGTTTTCTTCTTTATTCGTACTGCCGGCAGCTTAAAAACAAATGTTTTTTTTCCAGTTTCCAGCATCTTTATTTACTTTTTTGAAATCTTGAAACTTAAGGGAAAGGAAAATCTATCACTCTCAAAAACATTGGAGACTTCAGTTGCATTTGTTTATAATGTAGCCTGGTTGGTTTGAAGTTTAATGAAAAATGTTACAGTGAAAGTTCTGATCCGAGAAATCTCCTTGTTAATAACTTGAGCTGTTAGCTAAAATTTTTTTTATCCGTTTAATATGTAGTGTTTAGCTTCAATGTGAACAAATGTTAGAGTATGGGTTTAGGGTTTTCACAACTTCCAAGAAATGGCAAAATTTAGTGAATCAAATGTAATAAATCATGGAAGGACAAAACAAAACCTGACAATGAGCCCAGTTGTCAAATATTTTTGTTTCTTGAAAAGGAAAAAGGATACCAAAGAGTGAAACCTTTCGAGAGAAACATGTACCTTCTGCCTCTTTGCTATTCTGAATTGGTAATTATTGACAAATACCCAACACATGATTTTAAAGGTAGACAGCTGATTCCCCATTTTTGGCCGATCACGTGTCCACATTTTCACTGGCGCTTATTCTGCATGATACCTGAACTTGAGTCCTTCAGCGTCTGCCAGAAGGAGGGCACACCCATGAAACAGACGCTGTCTGGAGGCCTGGTTCCCCAGGTGCTCCATTTACTAATCAGTAGTGAGATCGTAGCTTGATTACAGGTAACTTTAGCGTGAGTCAGGCTGATTTGCCACAGCTGTTTCTACTAAAGCTTTCTGATACTAGTCATCGCCACCACTACTGCCAAATGGCATCTGTTTTACTTTTGTGTTAATTTTATTTTGTATTTATTTTTATTTATTTATTTTGCGGTACGCAGGCCTCTCACTGTTGTGGCCTCTCCCGTTGCGGAGCACAGGCTCTGGACGCGCAGGCTCAGCGGCCCCGGCGCCAGGAGGACTGTCAACCACTGCGCCACCAGGGAAGCCCCTGCGTTACAGGGGACGGAGGTTCGTGTCCCGGTCTGGGAAGACCCCATATGCCGCGGAGCGGCTGGGCCCGTGAGCCGTGGCCGCTGAGCCTGCGCGTCCGGAGCCTGTGCTCCGCAACGGGAGAGGCCACAACAGTGAGAGGCCCGCGTACCGCAAAAAAAAAAAAAAAAAAAAAGGCGCCTAATACATCAGGGCAGTACGATGGCATTGAAGTCGGTCAAGCCTGGGTTACTGTTTACTGGCTGTGGGGTTTGGGACGTTTCCTGCTTCCCGTGTCTCAGGGGGATGATAAGCTGACCTTGCAAGGTTCCTGTGAAGGTTAAATGAGATAGTGTGTGAACTGTGTCCACCATTGTGGTGCCTGGCTTGTTAATGACTATGCAGTTCACGCAAAAACGCTGGACAAACTATGAAACAAGGTTTGGAAGAAAACATAATGTAAACCCAGACTGATCAGGCAAATGAAAGGCTGTCTAAGAACCAGCAAAAAAGGGAGTTCCTGGGTGGAGTAGGGGCAGATCCATCATGGGGTACCTTTACCTGAAGTCAACTCTTATTATAATTGTTCAAATATTTTCTGTCAATTAAGTTACCATTAGAATGATCATTTCTAAACTCCCTAATACCCATGATAGTATGGACACTATTCTTCCCTCAGGAAAACAGCTTCCTATGCATAGTTCCCTCCCTCCCCCAACAGACTATGTAACAGTCATTTTCTGAGATGTCACATTCTAAATTTGCATTACTTTTTCTTCATTTTCTAAAGGTTCTTTATGCATCACTTTTTATATATTTTTTTTCACTTTTTACATTTAAAAAAAATCTAAGTAGTCTCTTTATGTGGTAAGTTGCTCACTCATCCTCAGCTAGACTAAGCCCGGTGGGGACAGGACCCAGGCCTGCCTGTTCACATGTGTCACCCCCATGTTCACAAGGCAGTTACCAGGTAGGCACTCAAGTATTGGTTGAATAAGAAAATGGAAGACCTGAAAACGTGGGCGGCATTGCAACCCGAAGATAGGGAAACATCATAGAGAGATGGGTTAAGAAAGGTTTACTGAGGGCTGTGTTTCTTAACCATTTTCACTATCCCCTAAGGAAAAAAATTCTCCCTAAGAAGAGAAATTAAATACTAAGGACCAAGATGTTTTCAGGTACAGTTGAGCTTTGACAGGCCACAACCACGGTGCTGTCCAAGATCCTCCCCTCCCCGCCAAGAACAAATCTGGGAGGATGAGTGGGAAGTGTGTGGTGATCTGAGGCCTGGTCTCTGTCTCTGTGGGCTCACTCCCACTTCCTGAAGGTTCACGTCGCTGTGGGAGGGTGGGAGGTGGTGGTGGTGGTCAGAAGTGTGCTCTGTGGCCCCCGGGTTGGGCTGGGCGTGGAGGTGAAAGGGGAGAGCGCTTCTGGCAATGACCTCACCTCCACTCAGAGGGAGGCTTGCTGAGAGGGAGCCAGGAGGGCAGGAAGCTGCTGGAAAATCCCTGGGACAGAAGGGCCGAGGCTAGCAGAGCCAGTCCTCCCAGGCTGGGAGGTCAGTGAGCGATGAGTGTTATAACCCACTGCAGCTCTCACTTCAGTGTGTCCCTAAGTGGGGGTCCTGTTAAAACCCAGTGTTTGTCATGTGGGGTCCAACTTTCTGCATTTCTAACAGAGCATCCCAGGGGGTGCCCAGGCTGCTCTGCCACAGGCCGTGTTTTGAGTAGCATGGAATTAACTCACCCACAGATGTTGCTTATATTAGTTAAAGGATAATTTTGCAAAACACTGTAAAATTATGACTCTCATATAGATATAAAAATACATGTTAAATATTTAATATATTAATGAAATAACCAGTAAGATGTTATAACCAATGCAAAGGGGATCCAAAGGGCAGACACCTCTGTGATCAGAAATATTGAAATAAACTTGAAAATGATGCCCAAATGACTTTGCCCTGTGGAGGGAGGGAGGGTTGCTACTCCATGGGACAGTTCATTTGCATATCCATAGACCAGAACCCTTTGCATTGCCACCTGTTCTTTTCAACTTAACAGGTAAAACAGGTGAAAGGCAATGCAGTGCTAAACTGGAAAACCCCAAAGAGTGTGATCTGAGCAATGCGTAGTTTTCCCGTTGAAGCACAGATCTTCCCGTATAATCTGTAATTGATCGGCATTTTCAAAGTTTGGATTGGTCTGTGTCTTAACTTGACAGATTGTATTAACTGTTTGTGATGAGCAGTTTGTTTCCTCATTTTGCTCCTCTGGGTAGTATGAAAAAGTAAAGAGCTCTTAAATAGGATTTCCATCAGTAGAAAGTAGGAGGTATTAGTATTGCCTGCAGATAGGCTTATGAAGATATTCTAAAAAGAGAACCTTTGTGAGCCTGGGACAAACTGTCTTGATTGCTTAATCTGTATTTTTGGCATTAAAAAAACAATCTAGTTAAAACACTCACCATTTGCATCATTTATAACAGCTGAAAGATGGAAGCAACCCAAGTGTCCATTGACAGATGAGCAGATAAAAGACTCTTCAGCCTTTAAAAGGCAGGGGATTCTGACACAGGCTACCACTTTCTGTATTTTTTTAAAATTTATTGAAGTATAGTTGATCTACAGCGTTGTGTTAATTTCTGCTGTACAGCAGAGTGATTCAGTTACCCATATACATACATTCTTTTTCATATTTTCTGTTACGGTTCATCCCAGGATACTGAATACAGTTCCCTGTGCTCTGCAGTAGGACCTTGTTGTTTATGCAGACGCACACTACAGCTTGACAGCATTATGCCAAGTGGATAAGCCGGTCACAAAAGGACACATACTGTAGGATTCCACAGTCAACGGACAAAAATAAAACAGCTTAGTAATGAGTCTGATGTCCTTTATTCAAAGAGAAAGCGATCCATGGATTGGGGGTTCAGCGCCTCACGAGCCGTAGAGCGCTCTTCCCCAGGGATGTTGGGCGATAGCAGGTTTTACGGAGTTGGAAGCAGTAACGTGGAGACAGGGCGTGGTTGGCTGGGGCTGCATATCTGACCTTATTTAGAAATACCAGGCAATGAAGAAACCAGTTATAGAGCCTAGAGCTGGACTGGCTAACTGGGTACACTATGTTTCTGGTCAAGTGGAACCCTTACAGGCACACGAAAGTTCATTTTGCTGACCTGGAACCCTGGCAGGAGTGGCTCCATTTTGGGCCTAGAAATTTATTTCCACACCTCTTACCTGGAGTAGTTAAATTCATAGAGACAAGGTAGAGTAGTGGTTGCCAGCAGCTACGGCAGGGGTAATGGGGAATGTAATGGCTGGGTACAGCGTTTCAGTTTAAGATGATACAAAGTTCCGGAGATGGGCAGTGCTGATGGTTGTACCGCAGGGTGAATGTCCTTAGTGCTACTAAATTGTCCACATAAAAATGGTTTAAATGGTAAACGTTGTCACATGTGTTTTTTACCAGAATAAAAGGATCCTTAAACATCTGCCGTTGAAAGAGCAACTAAATGCTACGTGTACATTTCCACTGATTCTAAAAACCGCCCTGCATAGTAAATATCATTCCCAGTTCACAGATGAGGCAAGTGACCCTCAGAGACTAGTCATATATCCAAGGTCTCATAACTGGTGTGACTTAGGCCTTGGTAATGTTAAATCACATGCTTTTTCTACCCTACCACACTCATCTCCAGATAGCTGGAGAAATTTCAGTGGATAATCCCCAAAATAACTAATAGAATTGAAAATGTAACAATAAAGAAACAAAAGTATATTGTTTGACTAGAGACCAGCTAAAGATGGCTGGGACCGGTTTAAGTCTACATGTCATTGAAAAGTAAATCAATAGGAAAAGGAAGGAATTTTCAAGTCTTTGAGATGAAAGAGAAGTCATGAGAATTGCACAAATTTAAATCCTATTTCACTGAAGAGAGCTACTGTTTGTCATGGAATGTTAAGGAGCTAATTTATATCGTGGACATAGGGAATTGTTTAATGTCAAATATAAACAAACCCATCGGAGGTAAGAATACCCCTTTGATTCTCCTGTGCCTGGCCTGGGAGACCTTGAGGAATGAGGGAAGGAATCATGCCTTAGCTTTCGATTCACATGAAGCAGTTTAGACGAGCAGCCCCTCAAGCTAATGGTGGCTGCAGCAACTCCACTGTGGGACTGTGAACCATGACATTTAGAATGGTCAATTCTCTGTGGGATGCGAGGGATATGAAGTGAGTCAAAGGTGTGCAAACCCAGCTGACCCTCGCTGACCTTAGCTGGTGGAGGTTCTGTTTTTCTGGCTGGGATTCTGCTGGGCCCTTTAGTGCCTGCCTTCCTCCTCCTGTGACCCTGGCTCCATCATCTGCCCACAGCTGCTGCAGACTCCTTACCCTGCGTGTGCGATGAAATGCTCTGAGGTTGGCCATAAACCTTCAAGTGAGTTTTTCCACTGAATTTGATTATTTTCTGGTTTCTTCTTTCCGACCTGACTTTTTAACCAACCACAAAGCTGTATGGTTTTACTTTCGTAATTGTATGAATTCTCTTGGGGCTGCTCATTCTTGATTCCTTATTTCACTACCCAGTGAGTATATGAATTACTTGTTCCTGCCTATACTGCTTCTGGAATTCTTTTTTTAAGTACTGTGACTTTTCACAAGAAGAATATAGATTTTGCTATCGCTACAATCAGTATTATTTCCTTTCCGTTCAGATGACACTGAGACCATGTCAAATAATACAGGGGAACAACATGCACTTAGGAGATATCTACTGCCTCTTATGCCATCTGTGCCTGGGCTTTTAAACATTTTATTATTTTCAGCTTCGTTTGTTTTTCTCATTGCTGAAGAGCATTGTCAAACATAAAATGGAATTTCATAGTACACCGAAGAAACATGATACAGAATGCAGAAGAAATCGGCCATCATTTGGCCTATACATTTTGCTTTTTATTTTTCTGGATTTAAGACAGAGACCAAACCTTGCAATCTCTGGTTTGAGTCCTTCAGAACTGTGATGGTATATTTAGCTCAGTTTGAGATGTGACATTGGACTAAGTGTTTCCTTACAGCCACCTTCTTAAGGTGTCCAAAGGAATTGATTCTGCTCATCACAATTCACTAGATTTCTTAAGTAGGAAATTTAGGGAAGTTTTCCTCTTTCAGTGAAAATGTTTTTCTTAAAGCTTCTTCTAATAAAAAGAGAATTTTCTGTCTCTTGGAGTAGTCCTAGTAATAAGTGCAAACCCTCTGGAATGATCGTTTTTCGGCAGAAGGCCATGTAAACGTGGCTCTCTCTCTATGTGATTTATGGGAAGGGCTGCCAAACACGGTTAAAACGGTGGTCGTAAGTAGAGAATGTGTCAGAGTTTGGGCCCAGCCACTGTGGGTGCTGTCGGCCCAGAGCAAGCACTGGGAAACCAATAGGCCAGCGGGGCACGGAATTTGCAGCAATGGTTTTGCAGGTTGGTGGCCAGAACCCACATCCATCAGTAGGCCAGTACTTCATGATATTAGGTGAGGCTTTTTGGTTAGGGTTTCTTTTTTGAAAAAGAAGCCTAATATGGGTTTATATCCATTTATAGAACAAACTTGGAATAGTTATAAATGCCTCCTATTGTTCTTTCGTGGTGTCACATACTGACCTTGCTGACCATCTGATTATTTCATTCATTAATCTGAAAACATTTGTGTCTACCCCCTGCTTCCTATCCCTCGACCTTGGCCACTCTTGGCCTTTTGCACTTACATAGAAATTTTGATGAAACTAGGGATTTCCACTGGGATTAAGTGGATAGGTCATTCTGGCGAGAACTTTATAGTATCGAATCTTCTAATCCATGAATTTATCACACCATTTATTACATCTCTGCATTCTAAAATTATGTGATCGTTCCCTATGAAGGTCTACATGTTTTGTACATTTGTTACTAAGTTCATTGCTTTTTTGGTGTTTTGTAAATTATATAATGAAATATAATTTTGAATTGTTGGTTGTATGACTAGCTAACTTGCTATATTTATCTATAGAATTTTTAAGATTATCAATGTACATAATCACATTATCTATAAATGAATTTTTTTCCTTCATTGGCAGTTCTTTTGCTTTTTATTTATTTTCCTTATTGCACTGACTAGGACCCACAGTAAAATGTTGACCAGCAGTGCTGACAGCGGTCATCTTTGTCTTTTCAATTTCAGAGAATACTTTCGGTGTTGCGTATCAAGAATGGTATCTGTTATTTTTGATCTCCTTTATCAGAATAAGGGAGTTCCCTTCTATTCCTAATTTGCTTAGTACTTTTTAAAATCATGGAATGGGTTTTGAATTTTAACAAGTACTTTTTATGCATCTGAGATCATTTTTTTCCTCCTTTAATCTACTGATGTGTTGATTATCTTATTTTTCCATGTCAAAATCAATCAAGCATTCTAGTATAAACAAAACAAAATTATCCTTTTTATATATTGTTCACTTTAGTTTGCAAAGACATCTTTAAACTTTGTTTTCAAATTTACATACAGTACATGTTATCCTGTTTGGTGTATCGCTCTATGATGTTGCCAATTTTGTGTGAACATAGGTTTCCATTTCACCTGGGTAAGCACCTAGGGGTAGGATTGCTAGATCACATTGTCAGTATATGCTGGACTTCATCAGAACCTGCCAAATTGTTTTCTGAAGTGGCTGCACCATTTCAGTTTCTTTAAGGATACAGGAGTATTCAAGCAATCTATTCTTCAGTTTGGTAGTGTAGGTGAGGCAGTACTTCATGTGTTCCATCTTAAGTTTCCAGCTGGGGCTCTTTAACAGAGAGATTAACAAAAGAAAGTTTATTAACTTGCACAGTGTACATCACACAGAAAAAACTTCAATGAAAAGTAACTCTAAGTGGTGGCTTTGAATTCTGGCTTACATAGCCTCTTCAACAAAGAGCAGTACCTTTGTAGAGAAATGACAGGAGAAAGGAAAGCAGTTTTCAGCTTCCAAGGGCAGCAAACTATGGTAAGGCAAGTACATGAAAGGAAAACTTAACAGAGTAAGTTTTATCTGTAGATTCCTCTGGTGCCATCTCTGGCTGTTAAGTCTCTCTCCAGTAAAAGAACTTATATCCTGAGCTTCCCTGGTGGCGCAGTGGTTGAGAGTCTGTCTGCCGACGCAGGGGACACGGGTTCGTGACCCGGTCCGGGAGGATCCCACGTGCCGCCGAGCGGCTGGACCCGTGAGCCGTGGCCGCTGAGCCTGCGTGTCTGGAGCCTGTGCTCTGCAGCGGGAGAGGCCGCAGCGGTGAGAGGCCCGCGTACCACAGAACTTACATCCTGCCTTTAGGCAGAAATGGGGGAGGTGAGAGAGCTTTTCCTGTCTATGCTGCTGTTTAATTGCGTTCTGCTCGAAAATAATTTTTATGTCAGAGAGGCACATTTTGAGGTGACCTTCTGGTTTCCTTCAGTAATTTGCCTTTCAAACAGTTGATCTGTATTATCTAATTTGTAGAATGTATAAATAAAATGTATTTTATTTTCGTACCCCTTATTAACTTCCTTAATATCTGTAGGGTCTGTAATGATGCTCCCTTTTTCATTCCTGGTGTTATTTGTGTTTGCCCTTTTTTTCTTGCAGTCTGACTAGAAGTCTATCAACTTTTGACTTTTTTTTTCTTTCTTCAAAGAACAAGCTTTAGGTTTCATTGGGTATTTTTTTCTCTATTGACTTTCCTGTTTTAAATTTTATTAATTTAGTCTCTTTATGTTTAATTTTCCTACTACTTGGTTTAGATTTATTCTGCTCTTTGTCTGTTTTCTTAAAGTAGATGCTTAGATAATTGACCTGATGGTTTTCTTTTCCGATGTAATAATTCAGTGCTATAAGTTTCCCTCTAGGGAGAAGTTTGGATAAGTTGATGTTTATTCAGTCAAATATTTTCTAATTTTCCTTGAGACTTCCCCTTTGACCCATGGATCGTTTAAAGTATACTGTTTAACGTCCACATATTTGGCAGTGTTCCAGAAATGTTTTTACTGATTTCTAGTTTAATTCTCTTATTAGAGGACATACTTTGATTTCAATTCTTTAACTTTGTTAGGGTTTGCTTTGTGACCCAGAATATAGCCTATTGAACCCTGGTATACTAATCATTCTTGAAGTTTTGACTTGTTTTCCCAATCTGCCTGCTATTTACCTTTCAGAATCCCCAGGTCATTGTTTATATTTTGTCCAGAGTTTTTCTTTTAATCAGTGGGAATGACAGGCTATAACACCCATACTACATCTTGGGTAGCACCACAGATTGTCAATCCATTAAAAAATTTTTTTGATCCACATTGGATGATATCGGCTGATAAATATCTTTTCTTGCACTTGCCTTGTTGGGTTTTGGTATCAAGGTTAGTTTTATTTTAATCCTATAAAACAAATTGGAGTGTTTTTCTGTTCTTTGAAGGAGTTTGTGTTGGACATTTTTTTTAAACTTGTAGGTTTTGTGGGAAATTTTGGTGAAGCCACCGGGGCCTGGAAATTTCTTTAAAGGAAGATTTTTTTGACTACTGATTCAATGTATTTAATATGATAGGATTTCTCATCCTACTTTTGAGTCAGTTTTGATGTTGCTTTTTACGAGATATTTGTTTTCCATATACAAAAGTCTATTGGCTTAAAGTTATTAATAATCGCAGCTTATCTTTTCAAAGTCTTCAGGTCTATAGTGCAAGCCTTTTTTAATGCTGTATATTTATTTTTCTACTGCTTTTTTCCCTAATAACCCTTGCTAAAGGTTTGTGAATTTTATTATGCTTTGTAAAGAACCAGGTTTTAGCTTGTTTGATTCTATTGTGTGGGTGTATGTGTGGGGTTTTGTGTTTTATTCACTTCTATTATGTCTTCCCTGTTTGAGTTTATCTTGTTCTATTTCTGATTTGTTGACCAATGCTTAGTTTATAGATTTTTGTTTATAGATTTTTGCTTAGTTTAAGTTCCTTTTCTAATGCTCATATTTACGATTATAAATTTTCCTTTAAGAATGGATTCAGCTGTATCCTATAGCTTTTGAAATGTATAAATGATAATTTTTCTTAGAATTTTATCTTTGATCTATGGGTTATTTAGAAGTGTGTCTCAATTTCTAAAAGGTGAATTTTCTAGTTTAGGCTTTTGTTTCCCATCGTTAACTTAATTACGTTGTTGTCAGAGATGGTGATCTGTGTTATTCCACTTCATTGAAATTTATTTGCTTTACCATACAAGTATAGGGTTAATTTTTTGAAAATTGTTTCACATTTACTTGAAGTATATTTTTGGAATTGTTAGATCCTGTGTTCTAATATGTCCACTGAGTATATTTTTTCAAAATCTGTTAAAATCTTCATCTTAATTTTTATATTTTTTCTATTTGCTGAGAGATATTTGTCTTTCTCTTCATATTCTGTCGAGTTTTGCTAATTTTTGAGACTATATTTGGGTACATATGATTTAAATATACATATATATATAATCCCCCCCCACCCCCCCGCCACCGCACACCACTGCACAGCTTGTGGGATCTTAAGTTCCCCGACCAGGGATCAAACCCATACTCTCGGCAGTGAAAGCGTGGATTCCTAACCACTGGACCTCCAGGGAATTCCCAAAATATATATATCTTTGTAATTTGAACTTTTATCAATGTTTTTCTTTTATGTACGTGCTCAACCTTATTCATATAGCTACAGTAACTTTGGTAAACTGTGTGTATGTATTACGTGTATATTTACATGTATTTTTACTTTCAACCAATCTGTATCTTTATATTTTAGATATTTTGTAAACAGCATGGAATTGGATTTAGCAATTTAATAATTTTTAACTGGATCATTTAGTCAGTTTGCATATATTATGTATCCTGATATGGATTCTGTACTTATGGTTGAGTGTCTGATATGTATGTATATGTGTGTGTATGTATGTGTTTGTATCATCCTATTTTATACTTTCTATTTGTCCTACTTTTATGTTCTCTCAGCCCCATTTTCTTGCCTTCTGTTGGATGACTGTGATATTTTTTCTTGAGTCATTTGGGAGTTTTTGTTTGTATTCTTTCAGTGGCTATCATACTAATCTAAACATGTATATGTAAGTTATAGATGTCTAAAGTTGGTTATCCTTCTGGGTGATACAAGAGCTTTAGAATGCTTTAATTCCCGTAACTCTTGAGTTACGCTGTTATATTTACATTTATTTTCAACTCTTTATTGAGACAATTGTAGAGGTACATGCGATTGTAAGAAATGGAGATCCCATATACCCTTCACTCAGTTTCACTCAGTTTCTCCTAATGTTAACATCTTTCAAAACTAGATTTCATTTTATATTTCATGGGAAATTACATTGTTTATATATTTAATATTTAGTTTTAACCACAGTTTCACCATTTTTTTGTTTCTGTTCATTCCTTCTTATATCTCAGATCTTCCACTTGGGATTACTTCCTGCCTGAAATACACCCTTTCATGTTTTGTTTAGTAATGGTCTCCCAAGGCAAACTCCCTAAATTTTTGTGTACTGTAAACTGTCCTTGTTTCATTCTCAAACTTTTAGAGAAAATAATTTTAAGGTACCTATGGGTAAGTCCATACAGGTATAAGAAACCTACAGGTGAGATTATACATGTATGACTCAATGGATTTTTTACATAGTCAGCATATAAGACTTGGAATATTACCAGCACCCCCAGAAGCCTCTCAGACACCCTTCCAGTTGCTACTCTCACCTCCTCCCCAAAGAGCTCTCCCATCCTGACCTTCTACACCATAGCTTATTTTTGTCCATTCTTCACTTTGTAAATAGAATCTTACTTTTCTTGTGTCTGGCTTCTTTTCCTCAGTGTTGGCCTTGTGAGATGCATCCATGGTGATGCTCATGAATAGTAAGTTCACGTTCATTGTCGTATGCGTTTCATTTTACTAATATTCCACAAGGTCTTCATCTCTTCTGCTGGTGGTAGACGTCTGGGTTGCTTTCATTTGGGTCTATTATAGGAATGTTGCTGGAACCTTTCTGTACACATCTTCCGGTGCGTACGTGTACACTTCCGCTGGATGTGTATCAAGAGTGGGAGGGTGGTTTTACAGAGTATCTGTGTGCTCAGTTTTAGGAGATAACTGCCAAAAATCCTCCACACTGGTTCTGTCAATTTATACTCCCACTGCTTGTGTATGATGTCCCAGTTTTTTCCCCATCCTACCCAATACTTACTATTGTGTCAGCTTTAAAATTTTGATTTACTCATTCTGGTGGATGTGTAGTGTCTCACTGTGTTTTGTAATTTGATTTTCCTTGATGCCTAAATAAGTCGATCATTGTTTCATGTGTTGAGTATCGGCCACTTGGATATTCTCTGTTGGGAAGAGCCTGCTCGAGTCTCTTGCCTAACTTTCTATTGAGTTGCTTGTCATTTTTATTATTGATTTTTTTTATTACATTGACTTGTAGGCATTCTTAAATATATTCTAGAACAAAGTACTCTGGTTATATTTTCTCCCACTTAGTGGCTTGCTTTTCCATTCTCTTCATGGTTTCTTTTGATGAATAGAAATAATTTTAATCTATCAATCTTTTCCTTTATGGATAATGTTTTTGATGTTCTTTATAGAATTTTTTGTCTAATCACAGGTCTTGATATCCTATGTTTTAGAAGCCTTTTCACATATCTATAACCTATATGGAATTTTATGTATGGTATAGATTTAAAAAAAATATGGCTGGCTGTTGACTTAGTGCTACTTATTAGAATGATGTTTTTTCCATTCTGTACATTTTATAAATCAAGCACTATATATAGATAGAGACCATAGACATGTCCATATCTAAGCTCTTTCACTGGTTAATTTGTATTTTGTTTTCTTCAGGGAATAGGAAGCATAATAAAACAGTCTCTGCTCTTAAAGTGCTTACAATCTAATGTAGGAATCAGTTAAGTAGATTGCTAATTTCAATGGGATGGGGTATAGAAGGAAAACATGTTAAAATTGTGCTTGCCTTTAAGTTTAGAATTAAACTGTTAAGACTCACTTTAGTAAAGAGATTATAATTCAGTAGTAAGATGATTCTCGTAACTGAAAGATATTTTGCGTTTCATTTCGTAGATTTTCTTTATAGTTCACCATACGCAGATATATTGTTTAGTTTTTGCCTGTTTGGCTTTAATGTAAAAACAGCGTCAAGCCACAAATATTCTGTACTGTTGTGGTTATGGTTCAACAAGCTTTTAAGACCAATTACATTTTAGTGATGGAATTTCAGGCAATGGGAAAAATTTTGTGCCAACTGCTTCCATTAAATCAGTAGTTCCTAAAATCTGGTACACAAACGTGACATTAGGCATTAACATTTTAAAATGTTGATCATTTTACATTTATTTTTTATAGCTACTTTCTGGAGTTGATTTTTTATAAAATGATCCCAGCTTTTTCATTTACTTATGGCATAACATTTCAAGTTAATTTAAGAACATTTAAGTCAAGAATTTTGCAGGTGGTAGATGCTGTGTGTGTCTATGTAGCATGACAGAAGTTTGAGGTGGTGTGGGAATGACATCCTTACGTAACCCTGCCTCATATATCCAAGTAGGGCCTTTCTCTGGCCCCGGGCAAGGAGGATTTATCGTTGCTTCCTCTTGGCCGGGGCCGCTCTCTGGCCAAGGCAAAGTTACTCCCTAGGAAAGTTGCCGCTGGCTGTGACAGCAGCAGTACGCTAGGCAGTATTGTGGAAAGGTGAAAGGTAGCTTAGGTTTGCCATTCTTCCGCCATGAATGCCTATTAAGGGTGCTCTTAATTGAATGTCAACAAGTTTATTTCTTTGATTACAAGATTAAATACCACCTGTGTCAGGTCTTCTTCCCTGACAGGTGGGGAGGTAAAGGGTGGTATTGGGGTACTTGCTAGCCTTTTGGATTGAGGGTGGATGTGCAAAAACTCTATCCTGAGTAGGGGGAGCCTCAGTTTCAGAAAGAGTGATGCTTGAAGGGCAGTTGCCAGAGGACACAACAGAAGCCAAAGGTGTAAGGCACAGAGCCAGAGCAGGAGGTGGGGGTGGTGGAGGCGAGTGACCTTGGAGAATATTCTCCATCCAAAGTGAAAATGTGAGGCCACAATGCATTTCAGTGGTAAACTAGAGCAGATTTTATCACATGCTTAAGGGGCATGGTCATCTGCTTGTAGGAAAGAAGTGAGAATCAACAAGACCTGTGACTATGGATGTGGGAGAGGAGAAGTACAGTTAGTTTGGGAGGGAGAATAAGAGTTCAAGTGTGGGATGGTGGAAGCCTGATGATCTATCCGTGATAGCAAAGAGCTAACTGGAGGGGAGTTGATGTGGACGGAAAGATAAGTTCAATTTTTAACATAGGAAGTTTGAGGTTACTGGGGGCCAGTGCAAGAGGCTAAAATGGTCAACAGCACAAAGCTAAGCAAATGTGCCGGGGCGGGGTGTTAGCCGGCTGGAGACCGTTAAAGGCAGAGCTGTGGGGTTGACATAGGAGGGAGACAGATGGACAGACTGCACGTAGCTCGGGAGAGAAGCCAAGGCCACAGCTGGTGGAGCTGTCTAGTACGATGCCTTCTTGCACATAACAGCTCATAAATATTTGGTGAAATATTTGTTAAATACCTGTGTAGATGTTGGATGTTAGAAATTTAAGAGATGTAGTGAGAATTCGACTTTGGAGGTGGAGCTTGTGGCAAGCGTAACCTTGGAATGTGGTCCTTACACGTGGATTAAAGACCCTTCAAGCTCTTGTAAGTCAGCTTAACTGAAAGAGAGCCCGGAGCCTGACTCCCACTTAGAACCTCGTATGGCTCTTATTTAACTCATACTTTTTATTTGTTTAATTAATTTATTTTTTTAACATCCTTATTGGAGTATAATTGCTTTACAATGGTGTGTCAGTTTCTGCTTTATAACAAAGTGAATCAGTTATACATATGTTCCCATATCTCTTCCCTCTTGCGTCTCCCTCCCTCCCACCCTCCCTATCCCACCCCTCCAGGTGGTCACAAAGCACCGAGCTGATCTCCCTGTGCTATGCGGCTGCTTCCCACTAGCTATCTATTTTACATCTGGTAGTGTATATATGTCCATGCCACTCTCTCACTTCATCCCAGCTTACCCTTCCCCCTCCCCATATCCTCAAGTTCATTCTCTACGTCTGTGTCTTTATTCCTGTCCTGCCCCTAGGTTCATCAGAACCTTTTTTTTTTTAGGTTCCCATATATATGTGTTAGCATATGGTATTTGTTTTTTTTCTTTCTGACTTACTTCAGTCTGTAGGACAGACTCTAGGTCCATCCACCTCACTACAAATAACATTTCGTTTCTTTTTATGGCTGAATAATATTCCATTGAATATCTAACACATACTTTTAAATCGGCGTGACTTTCTAGCGCCCTTTTCCATGGTTCATTAGAAGTCAGCAGAAGCTGTTTATAGGCCGGAGGTGACAGCTGGCAACCTGGTTTGCAGAGAGGAGACAGGAAACAAAATCAGGTTGCGCTTGGTGACTATACATTTCTAAGGATGCTGGGCTCTTCCAGAGGTGAGGCAGGTTACCTGGTAAACAGACTCAGCAGGACGGGATGAACCGTGGGCAGGTCTGGCATGCAAGTCCTCCAGGTAATCCAGCCGGATGGGCCAGCAGAATCTGACAGCACTGGGGAAGCCCTGGGAGGAAGCTCGTCCTGAGGGAATCTAGCCTAGGCGGTAGGTGGCAATGTTGGCAAAGCAGAGGAAGACCGCAGGGACGCTTGGCTATTCATAGGGATTGAGTTGTGGGCAGAATTCCAGTCCCGGCTGAATTAAGGCTGACCCCAGAAACCAGTGGAATGGACACAACAGACTGGGGGAGGGGAAGGGCCACACGGAGGGCAGCTGCTCTGTATTTAGGCTTGTGCGTGCTGAGCATTGCGTGTGCCGAGCTCTGTGCAGAGCACCTCGAGGGTTATCATGCAGTAACTCGGCTCCCCCCAGCCAACAAGGAAATTTCAAGGGTAGTTGAAATGGGGCAGAGCCAGGATTCCATTCCAGTTTGACTGTCTTCATCACTCTTGCTCTTCAGGACTCCCCTGGCGGTCCAGTGGTTAAGACTCCATGCTTCCACTGCAGGGGTCACAGGTTCGATCCCTGGTTGGGGAACTAAGATGCCACATGCCGCGTGGAGTTGCCAAAAATTAAAAAAGAAAACACACAAAAAAACTCTAGTTGTTCATCACCAGGCGATAACCGTCTCTTGCTGGAACTGTCCATTGTTGCAGCTTGGGTACAGCTGGTGCCAGCCCTGCAGGCATGTTGCCACGGACCTTGCTGAGCTGTGGATCCCAGCAAAATGCTGTCTTTCCCTCCAGGTCTGCTCAGTGCTGGAGCCCAGCTGGGTTGAGACCACCTCCTCCTGGCATCCGTGGTGGTCTCTACCTGGGGGTGTGGGCAGAGCTGCTTTTGTCTCTGCTTCTTTCACTAAAGACCTCCTCCTCTCCTGATAGAGAGACCCTGCCAAAGGGGCATCCCCCTCCACCCAGCCCACCTGCTGCCCCATTCGTTCCTTCCCTGAAAGTCGTCCGGTTTACTCTGTGGTGATCTTCTGTATAATCTTCCTTCACTGCATTGATCGTTGTTTGTCATGGGGAGATTGTCTGACTCTTCTTGCCCCATGGAGCTCTAAGCGTCCTGAAGGCAGAGCCCAATGGTTTGCTCACCTTCATATCACCAGAGCCACGCACACTGCCTGCCACCGAGAAAGCATTTAGCACTGTTTGGTGGATGAACGCACGAGTGACTGCCTCAAATTAACTTTGATCATCCTTTAGCTGCCAGGTAGTATATTATCACAGCCGTGTCTCCCTAACTGTGTTCAACATGGTAAGAAACTGAAGGCTTGCTAGTAACTTAAATTCTGTTCAGAGGTAAATCAAGCTTTTGTGGGTTCTGATGTAATTTGGGGAGCCTTCTTTTAAGAAAAAGAATGCAAATTATAAATAGGAAATTGGTTCTAAAGGTATATGTTTAGAATGACAAAAAAGCACAACTAATTAAAAATATAAACAGCTGACAAATAATATCACAAATGTAAAAATCCAGAAAATAACATTTAACTAATTTCCCAATACATTTGTGTTATATTTTGTCCCATATATTTTGGCTGCATGTTACCTTATCATCTTTTGTACAACAATGGTTTTATAATTATATGACTAGGATAGAAAGATAATTTAGTCTTTATTAAGATAAACTATTTAGTCTAAAATTATTAAACTTGCATAATATTCTTGCTATATTGTATAATAACTAATTTTTTTAAAGCTAATGAGAGCCACCAGCAGGAGAAAGGTTTGCATTCCTTCTTTACCTTCTCTGAATGCATCATTCTGAATGCAGGGAGTAGTTAGCACAACTGTTTTCAAACTACAGGAAAAGCATGGTCTCTCTTCCTGGAGCATCAGTTTTACTTGTATACTAACAAGTATACACACTTGTTAGTATACACACTGAAACATTTTTATATTAAGAGTTAAAAATATCCTAGACTTGAATGAAAACTACATTAAATTTTACAACTCAAACACCAGGCTTCATGAGACTATAATTCTGAGCTAATATCTCGACACTTTTGATTCTATGATAGTCATCTTGGTTTCTGTTACAGTGCTTCCACTTATTTGTAGATCTTTGGTTATTTAATTTAGTGATCTTATTCTTTTACCTCATCACTTAACTGGAATTTAAAACATACTTTTTCTTGAAGTACACAGCGTGCACAGAAAAATGCACGTATCAGCATGTGGCTTGCTGAATTTTCATAATGTATACACGCCTGTACATCCTGCACACACCAGAACTCAGGTCAGGGGACAGAACATTGCCACTACCCCAGAAGATCTCCTCACATTCCCCTCCAGATGCTGTCTCCACTCCTGGCAAGGTAAATACCCCTGAGTTCTAAGAGCAGAGCTTAGTTTTGTGTGATTTTGAACATTATGTAAGTGGAACCATCCAGTTTGTACTGTTGGATCTGCCTTGTTTCCCCCAACATTCTGTCTGTAAGATTCATTTGTATTTTTGTGCACAGTTGCAGATTCTTCTCATTGCTATTCCCTTGTGTGAATATACCACAATTAATTTATTCTGTTGATGGGCATGTGGGTATTTCTAGATTTTGGCTGTTAGGCATAGTACTACTATAAACATTGCACTTCACGTCCCTTTGTGAACATATGTATGCATTTCTGCTGAGCATATAACTAAGAATGGAATTGTTGGATCAAAGGGTGTGCATGTGACCAACTTTGGTTAGATGTCGCCAAATATTTGAAAGTTCTTCAAAGTTGCGATTTATGCTCAGCAACGGTATTCGAGAGTTCTGATTGTTCCTACTCTTCACTAACACTTGGTGTTTTCTGTCTTCTTAATTTGAGACTTTCTAGAACCTGTGTAGTGTTATCTCATTATGGTTTTAATTTGCATCGCAACTTTAAAAAATTGACAGTTGAGAAAAGATTCTGCTTCACAACTTGTTTTTGATAATGTGTAGATTTTCAGAATTGTCAGGTATGGAAAGACCTCTACCAGTCTTCTGTCATGTATAAGCTATAACAATTCAGGGTATTTCCCGTACGTAGGTGTCTGGATGAATAATTGATACATCCACACTGTGGAGTACCATGAAACTGTTTTAAAAAAAAAAGAGAGAATGATCTCCATGGACTGATACAGAATGACTTCTATTATAAGTGGAAAAGGCAAGCTGTAAGATTATAAATAGTGTGCTACCTTTTGTATATACGTATATTTTCAGAATATTTACGGTAAATATGTCTGTATGTTTACAGAAATAAGTAAAAGAATAAATCAGACACTAAAGAAATCAAACATTCATGACATGAAGTGAGTGGGGACGGGACAGCTAAGTGAGACTTAAAACTTCCTACAAAGGTAACAACTAGCTGTTAAGCTGTGTTAATGTTTTACATATTAAAGCATAAAATAAAATTTACAAGGATAGGTAAAACTAAAATTTAATACAAATAGAAACAAGTGGACCTGTTTATCAAATTAACAAACCACACAGAAAAAGAATTCATTTAATCTTTGAACACACTTTTCAGTCTACAGCTCAAGTGGTATACACTCTGAAGAGAAAGCCTAAAGGAATATCCGACTTGCTTAGTGAGTTTGTTGATAGCGATTTTGATGCTATTTTGGATAGATTCTGAGACTGAGCAATTGAGAGAATAAATTGATGCCGTTAGAGTTCTCCCCGTGGAAGAAGGGATATATAAAGGTGGAAGGAGCAGAATAATCTCATGTGGATCCAGTTATCATTATGAACATATTTTAAAAAATCCTGTCTACTGAAAAGTCCTGGAACCAATGACTTCGAGCAGGAATGAGCACATTTAGTGTAAGACCTCGGTTTTTCTAAGTGTTTCCCACTAAAAGGAAGTAGGAGAAGTGGCTTACGGAGTCAAATAATGCCGGTATCGGAGCATGAAAAGAACAAGCTAAGCCTAGAACATCCAAATGTGCCCATAAACGGAAGAAGGTGCTTAATCTGTACAGACAGGCGAAAATGATACAAGAACCAGCTTGCAGGGACTCTCATTAGCCAGACTGGGGACAATTTGAACATCAAAAAGGATAGTGGTAATACATTTCCAATGGAGAAATGTGGCAAACACCACTGTAACCAAGTGATCAGACTTAACATCACTAACAACCGACACCCCAGCGTTACCTGCCACCTGACATGCGTGTAACTAATGCACAGGAAATGGGAAGCATTTAGTTTCACCTATGCATTCCTTTTGCTAAAAATGTTCAATGTGAATATAATTATGAATATGTAATCAGACAAGTTCATATTGTGGCACATTTTCCAAAACAACTGACTTAGACTCTTAAATGTGAATGTAATGAAAGACAAAAAAGGAGATCTGTTCAAGAAAAAGGGAGACTAAAGAAGTAGCTAAGGGGCTTCCCTGGTGGCGCAGTGGTTGAGAGTCCGCCTGCTGATGCAGGGGACACGGCTTCGTGCCCTGGTCCGGGAGGATCCCACATGCCGCGGAGCGGCTTGGCCCGTGAGCCATGGCCCCTGAGCCTGCGCGTCCGGAGCCTGTGCTCCGCAACGGGAGAGGCCACAACAGAGAGAGGCCCGCGTACCGCAAAAAAAAAAAAAAAAAAAAAAAGCTAAATGCAATTCTTGGTAATTGATTGACTCCTCAATGGTTTGAGGGGGAAAACCTAGTTAAAAATGACACAAATGGGACTGTTTGGGGAAATTAGAATATGAACTATATATTAGATAACATTAATTCAAAGTTTAACTTTTTGTATAGGAGAATGCTCCTCTTCTTAGGATATATATTCTGAAGCATTTAGAGGAGAAGTGTTATGATTTTGTAACTTTTAAATGGTTCAACAAAACCCCGAAGAATATATACATATCTCAAAATATTGCCACATCTGGTTTATTTTAACAATTCATCAAACTGTTCTTTCCGTAAGTTTGAAATTTTGTGAAGTGAGAAGTTGGGGGAAAATTATTGCAGGGCATTTCAAGGGCTAGTGCAGTGACTGATCCTCATATCTCTTTAAATTAATACTCATTTACCAGTTTGCCATTGATGGTTCCATAACAGGAAATCTGTTAATGTAAGTCACAGTATTAATCAAAAGAATGGTGGTAAAGCATTTCGTGAAAGTAAACATCCTCTTCAGAGTTAAACACCTTTAAAAGTAGGAATGTATAGATGATTCCTTTACATGATAAAATTATATTTCATTCTTAAATGCCAGCATCCTGCTTAAGGAAGCAGCACCTAGAAGCATTCTCATTAAAGACAGGGTCAATAAAAGAATTTCCACTGTCACTATTCATTCTTATAATTGGATGGTAGTAGCTAATACAGTTAGACAAAAGAGAATAAAATTTGGAAAGGAGAGAGACATTTTTCATTGTTTGGAGATATGAATATTTAGCTAGAAAACCTGAGAGAGTTAACAAACCATTACATATAAGTAAGATGTCCAGATCAAAAAAAAATAACAGAATTCTGCTTTCAGCATTATGAAAAACAAAGTATTTGGAAAAACCTTGCCTCCCCTTATAAAATAACTAGATCCTGGCTATGATGGATGCATTCTGGACTTCCAGGAAGTGAGGGAAATTTCCAAAGACCTGCTCCCCTTCTGACGAGGGAGTACCAAACCATGAGGGTGAAAAGTGGAAGCAATGAGCTTTAAGCTCCAAGACAACAGTGTTTAAAGTTAATGTCACAAACAAGTTGTGTTGCTTTCAAAAGAAAGGAAAGGGGCTGAATATCAGAAAATCTATAAATGACATTTACTACATTAACAAATGAAAAAACATCATTTGATCATTTTAATAAAAGCAGAAAAATCATTTGAAAGTCAGTCCTCAAATATGGTTTAAAACGCTAAGCAAATTAGGAATTAGGAGTAGGAAGTTTCTTAACCTGATAAATGGTTTATGTACAAATTTTTTTTATGTTAAAAGTATTCCCTTTAAACTCAGGGTCAAGACAAATATAATGTTTGAGCATTGCTGGACAAGAGCAAAGGCTAAAGACTAGAAAGGATGAAACCACCAAATGATGCTTTCATTTTTTGCAGATATTATGATTATCTACCAAAGTGGTAGTTTATATCATATACTATAGAAACCAAACAAGTCATCTCAGAGTCTCACACGGTAGCTACCAGAAGATCAACGTGCAAACATCAACTGGTACATGTCTATGATACAAGTAAAAAGTTGTTGGGAAGCACAGTTTAAAATATTATACAAAATTAAAAGGAACCTTAGGGGTACACGTTTTGTCAGATGTATGCAGAAATCTCTACAACTTCATTGAAAAACTACAAAAGACTCACGAATAAATTTCACAGGTAGGTAGACTGAGAACTCTAAAGTTATTAATTTCCAGTCAAAATTGTGCTGGGACAACTATCAATATGGGGGGGAACCTATGAAATTGGATTGATAGCTCACTTTATATATAAAAATCAATACCAAATGAGTTAAGAATTAAATATGAAAGGTAAAATTTTAAATGCTTGGAAGGATATATAGGAAAATATATTTCTAATCTTGGGATGGGCAAATAACCTTTTTCATAAAGAAACCATAGAGCATTGAAACAACTCAGTCTTGCAGAAATTTCACATTTGCAACCTATCTGATGAAGGATTAGATTCCAGTATATATAAAGAATTTCTACAAATCAATTAAATATAAACAACCCAATGGAAAAATAAGCAATATATAGAAAATGGACACTTTGCAGAAGAGGGAACATGTTTGGCAAGTAAAGTCACATGAAGGCACTTAATCTCTTTGGTAAATGGAAATAAAAATTAAGATCACAATGAGATACTTTGTATCTGAAGGATTGGCAATAATTAAGTCTGAATGATGTGTTGGATAGATTAGGGGTCAATAATTTTTATACTTCTAGTGAGTGTAAGTTGTTATAAGCACTTTGGGAAACAATTTGGCATTATCATATAAGGTTAAGTACTGTATACTTACAATCAGACTTCACTCTTAGGTCTAGACTCAGAGACTCTTGTGTGTAGACATCAGCAGGCCAAAAATGTTCATAGCTGGACTGTATGCAGTAGCAAAACTTGGAAACAATCCCATGTCCATTGTCAGGAGAATGGCTGAATAAATCATGGCATACTCACATAATGGAATATAATACAATAATGTAAAAATGTGAACCACAGGTACTCACAGCTTGATAAATCTTAGTAACAGCATTTAATGAAACAGCCAATTTCAGAAGATAATGCAGTTTAATATCATTTTCATAAAGTTAATGTACCAGCAAAACTAAACAATAAGTAGAGATTCAAAATACAATGTTAAACTACTTTTACAAATCATAGGAATAATGGACAGAAATTGATAGTGTCTTTGGAGGGTTAAAGGCCAGCACATAAGTAGAATAACTGGAATTGGTACTGTTCTAGGTCTTCAGAACAGTACTGGTGGTTGCTTTCCAGTATCTGCTTGATTGTTTTATTATATATATATTCCACATACTCTTATGATATCAAATATCAAGATGAAAAAATTACTAAGAAATAATTAGCTTTCATATATACAAAAAATAAACAATTAGAAGATACAGGAAGGGCACTTCCTACATGAAATGATAGGAATAAATCTCACAGGAAATGTGCGAGATCTATATGAAGACCATTTCGAAAGGCTGCTAGAGCCATTAAAAGGAGACATGAAAATGGAAAGGCATAATTTGTTCTCAGAAAAATTTATTTCATAAAAATGTCAGTTCTCCCTGAATCTGTATATTTAACATTTTGTAAGAATTCTGAAGTTTGTTTTCAGTTCAGACAAGCTAATTCTAGAATTCATATGGAAAATGTGTATAGTAACATGCAAGGAAATTATGAAACAAGTCTAGATAGAACCAAGTATAAAGCTTTAGTAAACCCATCTGGTATGAGTATAAGAATGGATATAAGGTGCAGAAAAAGACCCCTAATCTTATTAATATTTGATAAAGATAACATTTCAAATCAATGGGAAATTTGGGATTGTTCAATACATGATGTTGAAGGGACCAGATAGCCATATTTAAAAAGTTTAATCCATACCTCATTTCTAAATTCCAGAAGGATTAAATATTTAAATGTTAAAAAGTAAATTTTAGAAAAAGCGGAAAACATGAAATCAAAATAACCTTGGAGTGGGAATGACCTTTCTTGTCGTGAGACAAAGTGCCATAGAAGATTGATAAATTTGACTGTAAAGGTGAAGAAAGTATGAAACAGTAAAAATGTGACAAAGTTGGAAATACTTAGTTCATTTCACGAAGAACTAATTTCCTTAGTATTTAAAGGATTTCTACAACTAATATGACCAGCTATGCAATAAAAAGGCAAAAGTTTCAAACAAGCGTTTAATACATTTTCTAAAAGGACATGCAAATAGCTTTTAAACGTGAAAAAAAGTTCAGTCTTAGTAAGAGAGGTCAATTAGAATGACAAGGAGTACTCAAACAGGAAAATGAACAACCCAGTTAAAAATGGGGGAAGATCTGAATGGACATGTCATCAAAGAAAATATACAGATGGCAAATAAGCATATGAAAAATGCTCAACGTCATATGTTATTAGGGGTTGCAAATTAAAGCAACGAGATACCACTATGTACTATCAGAAGGGTGAAGACCCAAAATGCTGGCGAGGATTTGGAACAGCATCAACTCTCATTCGTTGCTGGTGGGAATGCAAAATGCTACAGATGCTTTGGAAGACAGCTTGGAAGTCTCTTACAAAACGAAACGTATTCTTACCCTATGGTCCATGTTTACCCAAAGGAGTTGAAAACTATGTCCACACAAAAACCTGTGCACAGATGTTTATAGCAGTTTTTATTCATAATTGTCAAACTTGGAAGCAACCAAAATGTCCTTCAGTAGGTGAAAAGGTCAACTGTGGTACATCCAGACAATGGAATATCATTCAGTGCTAAAAAGAAGTGAGCTATCCAGCCCTGAAAAGACTTGGAAGAACCTTAAATGCATATTGCTAAGTGAAAGAAGCCGATCTGAAAAGGCAAAATTAAGGAGACAGTAGAAGGATCAGTGGTTGCCAGAAGTTAGTGGGAAGAGAGGGATGAATAGGTAGAGCACAGAGGGTTTTTAGGGCAGTAAAACTACTTTGTATGATACTATAATGATGGACACATGTCCTTATACATTTGTCCAAACCCATAGAGTGTACAACACCAAGAGCAAACCCTAATATAAACTATGGACTCTGCATGATAGCAATGTGTCAATGCAGGTTCATCAGTTGTAACAAATGTACTGCTTTGGTAGGGGATGTTGACAGGGCATATGGAAATTCTCTGTACTGCTCAATTTTGCAGTGAACATAAAACTGCTCTTAAAAAAAGCATGTTAAAATAATGTCAAGGAGATACCATTTAAAAACGATCTGGAAGTTTGACAACATGCTCTATGCCTGAGGGTATGGAAGTAGGCATAGATTTTGCTGGGCTGTGGAGGTGGAGTCATATTAATCCAATTTAACCATGTATGTTCTCTGGCTTAGCAATTGTCCTTCTAGGAATTTATCCTCCGGATACATTCCTACAGGAATTAGAAGGTATGTGAACAGATTGTTTATAGTAGGAAAAGATGGAAAATATTCTAAATGCCCTATAAAAGGGACCAGGTTAAATATAGTGCATTCATATAATGGCATACTTTGTAGGTATCAAAAGAAAAAGGATAATTCAGTCTTTGGTTGATTGGGTTTTTTTTTTAATGGTTTAGAAGAGTTTCAGCTTTGCAACTCATTATTTGTAATCCCACATATATTTTTAGGTTTTTGCTGTCAAATTTGCTGAAACTTCTATCAGGTTTTCTTCCTATATGACCATTTCACATTTTCTTGGGTTGGAGTCATCATAACTACTCATTAAATAGAGGACAGTTGTTGTTAAACAGTTTGTCACTAATGTCTTCATAATAGTGGCAGTTATGAGTTTCATTTTATCTTTGTTATTTTAGGAAAAATTTCAGTATTTTCCCAATGTGTTCCTCTGACTCACTTCCCTCTGTTAACTGGATTATCAAAAAATCCAAGGGTCTATTCACTGTGTTTGAAATTTATCCCTTCCCTTTAATTACTGCTTTCATTGAGATCGGAAAAATCTTCTCTTACAATTTACTTCTTATTTTGTCTGTTTGTTTGTTCTTTTATACTGCAGGTTCTTATTAGTCATCAATTTTATACACATCAGTGTATACATGTCATCCCCACCCCACCGTGGTTTTCCCCACTTTGTGTTCATACGTTCTCTACATCTGTGTCTCAACTTCTGCCCTGCAAACTGGTTCATCTGTACCATTTTTCTAGGTTCCACATACATGTGTTAATATACGGTATTTGTTTTTCTCTTTCTGACTTACTTCACTATGTATGACATCTCTAGGTCCATCCACGTCTCAACAAATGACTCCGTTTCGTTCCTTCTTATGGCTAAGTAATATTCCATTGTATATATGTACCACATCTTCTTTATCCATTCGTCTGTCAATGGGCATTTAGGTTGTGTCCATGACCTGGCTATTGTAGGTAGCGCTGCAATGAACATCGAGGTGCGTGTGTCTTTTTCAATTATGGTTTTCTCTGAGTATATGCCCAGTAGTGGGATTGCTGGATAATATGGTAATTCTATTTTTCGTTTTTTAAGGAACCTCCATACTGTTCTCTCTCCATAGTGGCTGTAACAGTTTACATTCCCACCAAGTGTGCAAGAGGATTCCCTTTTCTCCACACGCTCTCCAGCACTTGTTGTTTGTAGATTTTCTGATGATGCCCATTCTAACTGGTGTGAGGTGATACCTCATTGTAGTTTTGATTTACATTTCTCTAATAATTAGTGATGTTGAGCAGCTTTTCATGTGCTTCTAGGCCATCTGTATGTCTTCTTTGGAGAAATGTCTATTTAGGTCTTCTGCCCATTTTTGGATTGGGTTGTTTGTTTCTTTAATATTGAGCTGCATGAGCTGTTTATATATTTTGGAGATTAATCCTTTGTCCGTTGCTTCTTTTGCAAATGTTTTCTCCCATTCTGAGGGTTGTCTTTTCGTCTTGTTTATGGTTTCCTTTGCTGTGCAAAAGCTTTTAAGTTTCATTAGGTCCCATTTGTTTATTTTTGTTTTTATTTCCATTTCTCTAGGAGGTGGGTCAAAAAAGATCTTGCTGTGAGTTATGTCAAAGAGTGTTCTTCCTATGTTTTCCTCTAAGAGTTTTATAGTGTCCAGTCTTACATTTAGGTCTCGAATTCATTTTGAGTTTACTTTTGTGTATGGTGTTAGGGAGTGTTCTAATTTCATTCTTTTACATGTAGCTGTCCAGTTTTCCCAGCACCACTTATTGAAGAGACTGTCTTTTCTCCATTGTATATCCTTGCCTCCTTTGTCATAGATTAGTTGACCATAGGTGCGTGGGTTTATCTCTGGGCTTTCTACCCTGTTCCGCTGATCTATGTTTCTGTTTTGGTGCCAGTACCATATTGTCTTGATTACTGTAGCTTTGGAGTCTGATTCCTCCAGCCCCGTTTTTTCCCTCAAGACTGCTTTGGCTATTCAGGGTCTTTTATGTCTCCATACAAATTTTAAGATTTTTTTGTTCTACTTCTCTAAAAAATGCCATTGGTAATTTGATAGGGATTGCATTGAATCTGTAGATTGCTTTGGCTAGTATAGTCATTTTCACAATATTGATTCTTCCAATCCAAGAACATGGTATATCTCTCCATCTACTTGTATCATGTTTAATTTCTTTCATCAGTGTCTTATAGTTTTCTGCATACAGGTCTTTTGTCTCCCTAGGTAGATTTATTCCTAGGTATTTTATTCTTTTTGTTGCAATGGTAAATGGTAGTGTTTCCTTAATTTCTCTTTCAGATTTTTCATCATTAGTGTATAGGAATGCAAGCGATTTCAGTGCATTAATTTTGTATCCTGCAACTTTACCAAATTCATTGATTAGCTCTAGTAGTTGTCTGGTAGAGTCTTTAGGATTCTCTATGCATAGTATCATGTCATCTGCAAACAGTGACAGTTTTACTTCTTCTTTTCCAATTTGTATTCCTTTTATTTCTTTTTCTTCTCTGATTGCCGTGGCTAGGACTTCCAAAACTATGTTGAATAATAGTGGTGAGAGTGGACATCCTTATCTCGTTCCTGATCTTAGAGGAAATGCTTTCAGTTTTTCACCATTGAGAATGATGTTTGCTGTGGGTTTGTCCTATACAGCCTTTATTATTTGAGGTAGGTTCCCTCTATACCCACTTTCTGGAGAGTTTTTATCATACATTGGTGTTGAATTTTGTCAAAAGCTTTTTCTGCATCTTTTGAGATGATCATATGGTTGGGTTTTTTTGTGTGGTAAGCAGGCCTCTCACTGTTGTGGCCTCTCCCATTGCGGAGCACAGGCTCCGGATGCGCAGGCTCAGCGGCCATGGCTCACGGGCCCAGCCGCTCCATGGTATGTGGGGTCCTCCTGGACCGGGGCACGAACCCGCGTCCCCTGCATTGGCAGGCGGACTCTCAACCATTGCACCACCAGGGTATCCTGATCATATGGTTTTTCTTCTTCAATTCCTTAATATGGTGTATCACATTTGATTGGCATATATTGAAAAATCGTTGCATCCCTGGGAAAAATCCCACTTGATCATGGTGTATGATCCTTTTAATGCGTTGTTGGATTCTGTTTCCTAGTATTTTGTTGAGGATTTTTGCATCTATGTTTATCAGTGATATTGGTGTGTAATTTTCCTTTTTTGTAGTATCTTTGTCTGGTTTTAGTATCAGGGTGATGGTGCCCTCATAGAATGAGTTTGGGAGTGTTCCTTCCTCTGCAATTTTTTGGAAGAGTTTGAGAAGGATGGGTGTTAGCTCTTCTCTAAATGTTTGTTAGAATTCACCTGTGAAGCCATCTGGTCCTGGACTTTTGTTTGTTGGGAAGTTTAAAATCACAGTTTCAGTTTCATTACTTGTGATTGGTCTGTTCATATTTTCTGCTTCTTCCTGATTCAGTCTTGGAAAGTTATACCTTTCTAAGAATTTGTCCATTTCTTCCAGGTTGTCTATTTTATTGCATAGAGTTGCTTGTAGTAGTCTCTTAGGATGCTTTGTGTTTCTGGGGTGTCTGTTGTAACTTCTCATTTTTCATTTCTAATTTTATTGATTTGAGTCCTCTCCCTCTTTTTCTTGATGACTCTGGCTAATGGTTTATCAATTTTGTTTATCTTCTCGAAGAACCAGCTTGTAGTTTTATTGATCTTTGCTATTGTTTTCTTTGTTTCTATTTCATTTATTTCTGCTCTGATCTTTTTGATTTCTTTCCTTCTGCTAACTTTGGGTTTTGTTTGTTCTTCTTTCTCTAGTTCCTTTAGGTGTAAGGTTAGATGGTTTATTTGAGATTTTTCTTGTTTCTTGAGGTAGGCTTGTGTTGCTATAAACTTCCCTCTTAGAACTGCTTCCTGCATCCCATAGGTTTTGGATCGTCGTGTTTTTGTTGTAATTTGTCTCTAGGTATTTTTTGATTTCCTCTTTGATTTCTTCATTGAGCTGTTGGTTATTTAGTAGTGTATTGTTTAGCCTCCATGTGTTTGTATTTTTTACAGATATTTTCCTGTAATTGATATCTAGTCTCATAGGGTTGTGGTCGGAAAAGATACTTGATATGATTTCAGTATTCTTAAACTTACCAAGGTTTGATTTGTGACCCAAGATATGATCTATCCTGGAGAATGTTCCATGAGCACTTAGAAGAAAGTGTATTCTGTTGTTTTTGGATGGAATGTCCTATAAGTATCAGTTCAGTCCATCTTGTTTAATGTATCATTGAAAGCTTGTGTTTCCTATTTATTTTCATTTTGGATGATCAGTCCATTGGTGAAAGTGAGGTGTTAAAGTCCCCTACTATGATTGTGTTACTGTCGATTTCCCCTTTTATGGTTTCTAGCATTTGCCTTATGTATTGAGGTGCTCCTATGTTGGGTGCATAAATATTTACAGTTATCATATCTTCTTCTTGGATTGATCCCTTGATCATTTTGTGTAGTGTCCTTCTTTGTCTCTTGTAGTCGTCTTTATTTTAAAGCCTATTTTGTCTGATATGAGAATTCCTACTCTAGTTTTCTTTTGATTTCCATTTGCATGGAATATCTTTTTTCCATCCCCTCACTTTCAGTCTGTATGTGTTCCTAGGTCTGAAGTGGGTCTCTTGTAGGCAGCATATATATGGATCCTGTTTTTGTATCCATTCAGCCAGCCTGTGTCTTTTGGTTGGAGCATTTAATCTATTCACGTTTAAGGTAATTATCGGTATGTATGTTGCTATTACCATTTTCTTTTTTGTTATTGGTTTGTTTTTGTAGGTCCTTTTCTTCTCTTGTGTTTCCCACTTGGAGAAGTTCCTTTAGCGTTTGTTGTAGAGCTGGTTTGGTGGTGCTGAATTCTCTTAACTTTTGCTTGTCTGTAAAGTTTTTGATTTGTCCTTGGAATCTGAATGAGATCCTTGCTGGGTAGAGTAATCTTGGTTGTACGTTCTTCCCTTTCATCACTTTAAATATGTCATGCCACTCCCTTCTGGCTTGTAGAGTTTCTGCTGAGAAATCAGCTGTTAACCTTATGGATGTTCCCTTGTATATTATTTGTCATTTTTCTCTTGTTGCTTTCAGTAATTTTTCTTTCTTTAATTTTTGTCCTTTGGATTACTATGTGTCTCAGCGTGTTTTTCCTTGGGTTTATCCTGCCTGGGACTCTCTGCGCTTCCTGGACTTCGGTGGCTATTTCCTTTCCCATGTTAAGGAAGTTTTCGACTGTAATCTCTTCAAATATTTTCTTGGGTCCTATCTTTCTCTCTTCTCCTTCTGGGACCCATATAATGGTAATGTTGTTGTGTTTAACATTGTCCTAGAGGTCCCTTAGGCTGTCTTCATTTCTTTTCATTCTTTTTTTTTTCTTTTTTCTCTTTTTTTTGCGGTATGTGGGCCTCTCACTGCTGTGGCCCCTCCTGCTGCGGGGCACAGGCTCTGGACACGCAGACTCAGTGGCCATGGCTCACGGGCTCAGCTGCTCCGTGGCATGTGGGATGCTCCCGGACCGGGGCATGAACCTGCGTCCCCCGCATCGGCAGGCAGACCCTCAACCACTGTGCCACCAGGGAAGCCCCATTCTTTTTTCTTTATTCTGTTCCATAGCAGTGAATTCTCCCATTCTCTCTTCCAGGTCTCTTATCCGTTTTTCTGCCTCAGTTATTCTGCTGTTGATTCATGCTAGTGTGTTTTTCATATCAGTTATTATATTGTTCATCTCTGTTTGTTCTTTAATTATTTTAGGTGTTTGTTCTTTAATTCTTCTAGGTCTTTGTTAAACATTTCTTGCATCTTCTCGATCTTTGCCTCCATTCTTTTTCCGAGGTCCTGAATCATCTTCACCATCAGTGTTCTGAATTCTTTTTCTGGAAGGTTTCCTATCTCCACTTCATTTAGTTTTTTTTTCTGGCATTTTATCTTTTGTATGTAGCCCTCTGCCATTTCATCTTGTCTATCTTTCTGTGAATGTGGTTTTTTTCCACAGGCTGCAGGGCTTTAGGTCTTCTTGCTTCTGCTGTCTGCCCTCTGGTGGATGAGGCTATCTGAGAGGCTTGTGCAAGTTTCCTGATGTCAGGGACTGGTGGTGGGTAGAGCTGGCTGTTGCTCTGGTGGGCAGAGCTCAGTAAAAGTTTAATCTGCTTGTCTGCTGATGGGTGGGGCTGGGTTCCCTCCCTGCTGGTTGTTTGGCCTGAGGTGACCCAACACTGGAGCCTACCGGGTCTTTGGTGGGGCTAATGGCAGACTCTGGGAGGGCTCACACCAAGGAGTACTTCCCAGAATTTCTGCTGACAGTGTCTTTGTCCTCATGGTGAGTCACAGCTACCCCCCGCCTCTGCAGGAGACCCTCCAACAGTAGCAGGTAGGTCTGGTTCAGTCTCCTATGGGATCACTGCTCTTTCCCTTGGGTCCCAGTGCACACACTACTTTGTGTGTGCTCTCCAAGAGTGAAGTCTCTGTTTCCCCCAGTCCTGTCAAAGTCCTGCAATCAAATCCCACTAGCCTTCAAAGTCTGATTCTCCAGAAATTCCTCTTCCTGCTGCCAGACCCCCAGTTTGGGAAGCCTGACGTGGGGCTCAGAACCTTCACTCCTGTGGGTGGACTTCTGGGGTATAATTGTTCTCCAGTTTGTGAGTCACCCACCCAGCAGTTATGGGAATTGACTTTATTGTGCTTGCACTCCCCTACCATCTCATTGTGGCTCCTCCTTTGTCTTTGGATGTGGGTATCTTTTTTGGTGAATTCCAGTGTCTTCCTGTCTATGATTGTTCAGCAGTTAGTTGTGATTCCGATGCTCTAATAAGAGGGAGTTGAGCGCACATCCTTCTACTCCGCCATCTTGAACAAATCCAGGACCCAACAGTCATGATTAACTTTTTGAATAAACATTTTTGTGCCATATTTGTGTTCAAGTTCTCATTCTCACTCATAGAAAATATGTTTTAGAGTCATTGAAATGTCATTGTACTTTACATTGTTGTTGTGCTACAAGATTTCCCTGCTTTAAGAACGGGCAAATGATCTCACTACCCTTAGACTCTTTAAAAGAAAAATACAGTTTTGCATGGATGTTTAAAATACTACATCAAACATAAGAAAGACACCCAAGAAAAGAGCGTAAGGGGTGTAAGATCCTGAGGTAGTCAACAATTTCAGGTATTGGGAGGCAGCTTTTCCTGACGTGATTTAGGGACGAGCAGCATCCAGAATATATTTTAATTACTTATGTTTCTCAAGAGTGCTTGAAACTAACCCCTCTCCTGCCAGTCATATTGTCATTGATGAGTGGCAGGTGTGGAATGTAGGTTGTTGTGTACAGTTCAGAACTGCATTCATTCTGTTGAAAGGCCAAAGCTGCATTTGAATAATTCTTGTGTATGCCTTAATTTCAGATGAATTTTGCCAAAAACTTAAAAATGGGTTTTCTGCACAGCAAATTGGTTTCCTGTCTTAGAGTAGCACACGTAATGGCATACACAAAGCAGTTCACTATTGTAGAATCTGAAGCAATAGAGTGTTATTTGATTTCTCACTTCATTTAGTTCACGTTTTCCCCTATTTTGGTGAATTCCTTATGAGCTGTTTTGGATAAATAAGTCACATTGGTCCTTTTCATTTTGACGACTTTCCAAGAACTCATGTAAAAATTAATCAAACCCAGCAGTTTGATTCTCTGAAATTTCTGTCATTTGAAAGCATCAGTTTTCACGGTGTTATCTGACGGGTAAACCTATTTGATTTAACCATTTAATATCCTCAACTACTATTTAATACTTCACAATAATGCTGAATGTTCTTTTTTGTCTGTTCTTCAAGGTAATGGTAAAGTACAATTTAATTCAATTTGAGTGTAATTGAAGTAAGCACAGACTCCTTGTGATCTGTGACATCTGATTTTTGAGAGATGTCAATCAATTTAATTCCACCTGAAAACGTATCTGGTGTAAGTAATATGTCTTATGAAAATATTTAAGTGTATCATCAAAACACCCAATATATACATTCATCAAAAAAACCAATATGTACATTCATCAGTTGTGGAAGAGACCAAACAAGATCTGATAACAATCTGTTCATATTTAAATGTGTTTTATAATACCTGTTTGAGAAGCATTTTAACAAATTCTTAATATGTTCCATTTGATTCTCTGTGAATTGGGATCACAATTTTGGTGGGAAAAAACCTTCATTCACAGTATGTAACAGACCAGGATGAAAGTTCAGGATACTTATGGAAGTCAACAAATTCATTAAAATGACACTGTGCAGACAGTAGTAATAGTTTACCTTTTGGAAATTCTGTTTCATGTTTAGGAATACTCCGATTCTCATAATCTTATCACTTCTTTTGTCATTGTTGTTATCAGTACTTTCTTGGCTATCAGGATTCTTTTCGAAATACCTAGTTCTGCATACCATTTCAGCCATTAGATTTAAAAATTTTATTGTTATATAGGTTCTGCTAATCTTCATTTTTTTCAATTTCCTCCTTTAGCTTCTGCTAGAATCCTTGCTTTCCACTGTATTTGAATTTGGGAATGATCAATAATTGTAGAAAAAAGTGGAAAATTTATCTGAAATTAAGGTAAACAAGAGAGCAGTTCAAATGCATTTAAAAATTGCCACTGTGTTCAGTTGAGCCCCCATAATTGTATAATCAAATTATTCTTATACTACAAATATTGAATTATCGATGGGATACGTGTAGGAGTTTTCACTGGAACATTTGTTTCTTCAGGCTACTTTGTTGTATTGGTAGCAATTTCGCATGCCGTTTTATCTGGAACTGTCAGACTTTGTGAGGACAAGATGAATCAGATAAGTTAAGGTGTGCATAAGGAATGCATAAATCATGCAGCCTCGTCTTTAGTTATACTTGCTCTTCG